>NC_068979.1:17521943-18210443 GCF_016808095.1 Vigna angularis
CCGTGCCTCATTCTCGAACCTACACAAAAACCAGACCTGCAAAGAACCCAGCAATCGTAAATCGCCCACAGAGTAACGACGTTCTTCCTTCACTCGCGTCTTCACCATGCATAGCACCGAAACAGTGAAGAGAAACGCGGCGCAGGGGCAAGCCTTTGCCCAAATCTGAACCCTAATTTGGGAGAAAGGGGGAAAGCCACGTGGCGAGCTCCCATTGGTGCGTCCTCCTCTGGTCAAAGCTGGTCAATAAGCCGTCTCTGGTCAATGTCTGGTCAATTGAGGGGCTTTCTTGCAATTTCAGAAACTCAGAAGGGGCTAAAGTGCAGATAGAAGAAATTTCAGGGCATTTGTGCAATTTTGAAAATTCAGAAAAGCTAAAAGATAAAATTCAGTTGTTGAATTAATTTAATTTGGGAATATCAACCAAAAATATCTTCCAAATAATGTTATAATTATTTAAATCTTTTAGTTATTTGGAAGATATAAGATAAAAGATTCTATCAACTGAATACTTAGAGTCCAAGCCCGATCAAGCCTATTTAAAGAGACCCAGGGGACTTCACTTCATTCATTCTCTCATACTCCTCTCACTTTTCTTTCATCTTGTATTCAACTCCATTCATGGAGAGCTAAGCATCTAGGGCTATTCTGCTGTAATTCCATGATGGATTCTGAGGTTACGTTTAGTTAATGCAATTGTTTATTTTGATTATTAATTTAAGTTGTTCTTTCTCTATGTCTTTCATCTCTCTATCTTGTTAAAAGTAAAGATTATTGCATCATAATGTGTTTGAATCTACATGCATATTGATTATATGAGTTCTAGGGTTTCTAGGTTTAATTGAGAATTTACTTTGATTTAATTTAGGAACTTTCATATGATTAAATGGTTTTTACTATCAATTGAGAATGTACTTTGGTTGGTAGTAATAATTTCAACTATAATCAATTGAGAATTTACTTTGATTGATTAACTTTTAACTTGGTTAGGAGATTTAAGAATAGACATGATTAAACACAATAGAATTAGATTGAGAATGTACTTTGGTTGAATTTATTGTGAATAATCTAGAAAGATTTTGCATTTGATTGAGAATTTACTTTGGTTAAATGCATGATCGCCATCAAATTAATTAAGAATGTACTTTAATTAATTTGAAACTTAAACAATAATCAATTGAACAATTATTCGTGAATAATCGATGATGAATCTATCTTGGAAAAGCAGTGGAATAAGCCTAATTCACCGTAACTGTTTTTAAGTTTCTTATTTATTCTTTAAACACTCCTCAACCATTACTTTTATCCATAAGCATTGCATAGCATTCGTAAGAGTCAGATATTCAGAAGCAATTTCGTGTTCGTCGGGAGACAACTAAGGGTTACTTTAGCCCTATCTACCTTCTCGAATACTACTTGGCAATACTGAAGTTGCCTTGAAAAGTAGTATTAATTTGATAGCTTCAATGACAGCTTATCAGTCACCAACAACACCATCATCTCGTACTGGAGTACACTGGAATGAGATGAATTTTCCAACGCCTTCTTTGGTGATACGGTACTGCAATCCCGAAACCCCTGGTATCCGAGAACTTGAATGACCTTCAACCTCTTGAATATACCAACTATATATACTCTTTCCTTCATGACCTCCAATATATCCATATGAAGTTGTCAAAATTCCATCTTCACTGTAATCCCCAATGATAGATAAGAAATTCAACCTTAGAGGAAGAGTCTCCACTGCTTTATTAGATATTACTAACACTGGTTCTTCAGAATCACCATCAGGAGTCATGGTAATAAATTTTGCCACAATGTAATAGCCCACAGCTCCAAGAGGTATGCAGAATGCTTTGGCAATTTTAGAAGTACTTAATGCTTCAAGAGTGTTTTCATCCAAAGTTGACGAATGTGATTTATACCACTGAACTCTGCTAGATCCTTCAGGTCCTCCTTGCTATTCTCTTGTAACTCACCCATTCCTTTGGAGGTGCTTGTTTCACAACAGAAGACATTACACACATAAATTTTCCTTCCTGGCTCTCAAAATTAATGGGTATGTACACAAACGCCACACAACTACCAACGTCCTCTTTGGTCAAGGTATACTCAGGTGTGCCTGCTGCACTAACAACAAGCCTCCATAATACATGCTCTCTTGCAACCATTGTTCTCCAAAATTGGAAATTGGGCACCATGTCATAACTTTTTAGTTTAAACACACTTTTTTGTATCGCTTTTAGTAGTGTTGTTCTTTGATCAGAACTACAGTTTTGTTTTCTTAAGTTAAGCTAACATTTATTGCAAACATTTATTATCATATTAGTTGTATGCAGTCACTCTATATATAATCATGCTTTTAATTCCTAATATTAAGTCAGTCCAAAATCACAAGCGTTGGTAGAACACAAAGACTAATAACTAATGCCTTTTACTGCATCAAAACGTGATTTAGTTGTTACTTTAACAAGTAAACATCTATTATATATTGTAGTGATATTATAACTGTAACTAAAATGCAAAGAGATTTCATAAATAATTTATTCTAAATATTATTATTCATGGTTGGCTACACAAATACTGCATTGACTCATGATTACTTCGAAATAAATCATCCATATATTCTATGATGAAAATACCAAATATGGGCTAACTGTCATAAACGAAAAGCCAAGTTAATTTTGTCTCGCATGAGGTTAAAGCTATTATTAAACCTTTTAAGATTTTCTCAAACTAAATGAATTTCAAGTTGATGTTGTTAGAATAAACAAAAACAGAAAAACAGATTCAGTGTATTTCAACTACTATAAAAGCAGAAAAATCAGAATATACAGTTTACTTACTCAGTACCTTGTGTGTGCATTCTCTATTTTTTCTCTCTACTCTGATCATCATCTTCTTCATTTCTGAGTTGCGTTTGCAGAGAGCAAACCCTAGCAGAGCTTCATTCTCTCGGCTCCCTCTCTCTCTAGAAAACTCTAAATCTTGCTTTCTCTCTCTTGCTACGTAGGATTAGTCACTTAATCCTGATCTGAAAGTATGCTTTCTCACTTTTACCCCTTTCACTTTATGTTTTCTCATTTTTGCCCTTCTCACTAATAGATGTGACGCCCGAAAGTAGCCAAAATTTTCAAGTATTCCAAACTTGAGAGAGAGTACAGTAACAAACGAAGGATGGTTACAGTATTCCAAAAGTTTGCCTTTAGTAGAGAAGACTACGAGAGCCAGATCAGCATCACAAAGCACAAAGATCTCGCGGGCTTTCATGATCAAACCAGACCTTCTCTTTAAGAAGATGACTTGCCTATTGATCTTGTTTCCGATCCTTTTCAACTCCATTATTCCCCTTCACATTGAGAAATTGTTGAAGCTTCTCCACGATTGCCTCACGGTTAACCCCCGGCAAGTATCAAGTAATAATAAATAGTAAGACCAAGTATTGTTTCCCAAAGGACTCACGGACTAAAAAGTTATGTGATTTGTTGATTAAATAAGACTTGTAAAACAAATTCTTGTAGCTTGAATGCAAATGCCGAAAAGTAAATATGAATGCATGTATTAATCAATTGGATCAAAAGAAGAAAAACATGATTGAAATATATGATGATGATGTTGTTGGGGGGTTTCAATTCATCCTATCCACTCTCATGTACTCAAGAATTCATCTTCTTCATTAATGTTAATGGCACTTTCTAATTTACCTTAAACCCAATGTCTTGGTGAAGAAAGCCTACTCCTAATCACTAGTTTACAATGTCTTGTCTCCCTAGCAATTATTCATGCATTACATTCGCATAGAAGCTTAAAGTCAATCAATCCTCCTATTCCTATGTCTAGACAATATTACTATTGGGAGAATTTCTTCATGTCTAGATTAACCTATATGTGTCCATATAAATAAAATCAATGATTATGCAATTGAATGAGTTAAACAAAGCATGCATAGAGTGTAGAAAAAAATCCTAACAATTAATGAAAGAAAGCATATGAATTTTAAAGAACCAATTCAATACATGAGAGTTTCAAAGGATTACATTGATTCCCCAACAACAATGAAGGTTTAGTTCACCATAATCATGGTTAAACTAGATGAAAAACAATGAAAGAATGAAATATAGAACCCTAGAATTTGAAGAGTGAAGCTTGAGCATCCAAAATCCTCCTCCAAGGGGTGAAGAAAGTGTGATTTTGCTTCGTTCTGCCAAAAGATACTAACCCTAGGTCGACTAAAACCTTATATAGACTCTTAAAGATTACAGAAAAGTGGCCCATGGCCCATTAAAATGCCACTCAGCGGTAATTTCCGCTCAGCGATAAGCGCGATTCATCAATTTGACGCTCAACTGTAGTTTCGCCCCTCAGCGGTGACTGCGGGTCTTCAGAGTGCCGCTCAACGGTAATTTCCGCTGAGCGGTACTTGTGGCTCTTCTTTTATGCACTTTTTCTTCCTTTTCTGACTCCAACTTATGGCTACTTCACTTCTTCCATTCAATTCATCTTAAAACCTACAAAAACAAGGGAAACCAAGCATAAAACCCATCCAACTCTCTTATTTCAAAAACATAAGCAAAAACATGATTCCAAGCTAGTTTCTAAGTCATAAAGGTTGTTTTTTATGTCAAATTTAAGTATAAAAATAACAGTTTTTCAACTGTTATCACAACCCTAAACTTAGAACTTTGTTTGTCCTCAAGCAAATAAGATGTAACTCAATCTTCCACCAATCCATACAATGGTTCACCACATTTACAACTCCTTCTCTCAAGACAAGTAATTACTCAAATCGGCTCAACACAAAGACTTCAATCAAGATGCACACATGCTTCAATGTTCACATAATCACATAATATCCAACAAATGTTATTCTCCTTAATGATCAATCAACTAAGCATAGATGTAATTATGTGCTCATGGAATTTTTCCTCACCAGAAAAAAGTGTTTAACTCAAAAACACACAAGTGTATAAGAGGTCACTCCTTCACTCTACTATCACAAAGTCACATGAATCAACTTTGCCTTTCATTTAACCATAATTAAACTTAATCACAAGTAAGTATCATCACAAGGGCTTTTCTATGGCTTATAATGTGGCTGGGCTAACAAGAAAATTGGTTTTTCTAGATCACAAAATCCTTGAGTTAAGTGAATCATCTAAACACGACCATTCTTCCTTCTTCCCAACCTTCTTTTGCATTGAGCCTTCCTTTTTCTTTCTTTTCTTTTCCTTTTTCTTTTAATTTTCACATGCTTAACTCAATGCTTTTCATATTCCCTTTTTCTTAAACCACCCAACAACCCCAAACTTGAACATTTATCAATACCACAAGATATCTTCAACTCAACTCAAGGTAAAACTTTTCAAAAAGGGTTTTCTATCATGTCCAAAGCTAAGGGTTCAAAGGTTAGAACACATTGTGCTATCTTTTATTAGGCTAAAATCATGCATTTGGCTAATAAAGGGTAACAACAGATGGCCTTGATCATGTCATACATACAAGCAAGTGATTCAGTAATAGAAACTTGGGCAAAGTCATTCATGCTTTCAAAGTAATAGCATTCATTTACCAAAAACTCTGGAGTTCAAATCCTCACATATAGGCTCATTCACATTCCACATACACATCTTGCTTAGCATCATAATCACAATCACAACATCATGCATTTGTTCTCATAGCTCGTGAACCGCCACCTGTATATCAGCATATAGTGCACACTCTCAACATCAATCAATATCCAAGCATCATCAAGCATTACTCATCATGCATAAGTCACAAGAAAACCATCCTAACATATAAAGTTTCAAACTGAGTGCATCAAACCCTATTCTAAAAACATAAGCAAATAAGTTCAACAGAATTTAAAACAAAAGATAACAATACTACTCTAGAGGTGATAACATCCATCAGTAGATGTTATCTCAGCTCCTCATCAACCCATGGTGTCATCTGAATCTTCCTCCTCTTCATCATCCTTAACATCTTCAACATCTTCAAACTCATCATCATCATCATCCTCCATAGTAGATGCTCCAGCTGCTCCAACTCCACTACCCAAACTTAGAACTTTGTTTGTCCTCAAGCAAACAAATGTAACTCAATCTTCCACCAATCCATACAATGGTTCACCACATTCAAAAACTCTTTCTTTCAAGACAAGTAAGTACTCAAATTAGCTCATCAAAAAGAATTCAGTTAAGATGCACACATGCTTTAATTCAATCAAACTCATTGTGGTGTTCACATAATCACAAAGTATCCAACAAATGCTATTCTCATGAATGATCAATTAACTAAGCATAGATGTAATCATATGCTCATGGAATTATTCCTCACTAGATAAAGTGTTTCACTCAATCACACAAGTGTATATAGGTCACTCATTCACTCTACTATCACAATGTCACATGAATCAACTTTA
Organism: Vigna angularis; assembly: GCF_016808095.1. NCBI lineage: Eukaryota > Viridiplantae > Streptophyta > Magnoliopsida > Fabales > Fabaceae > Vigna > Vigna angularis. The sequence goes on from NC_068979.1 coordinate 17,528,365, forward strand.
CCTTTCATTTAACCACAATCAAATACATTCACAAGCAAGCATCATCACAAGGACTTTTATGGCTTATAATGTGGCTGGGCTAAGAAGAAAATTGGTTCTTCTGGATCACAAAATCCTTGACTTAAGAGAATCATCATTTAAACACAACCATTCTTACTTCTTCCCAACTTTCCTTTGCATTGAGCTTTTCTTTTTCTTTCTTTTCTTCCCTTTTTATTTTCCTTTTCACATGCTTAGCTAAATGCTTTTCATATTCCCTTTTTAGACCTCCCAACAACCCCAAACTTGAACATTTATCAATACCATAAGATATTTTTTAACTCAACTCAAGGTAAATATTTTCAAAAAGGGTTTTCTATCATGTTCAAGGCTAAGGGTTCAAAGGATAGAACACATTGTGCTCTCTTTTATTGGGCTAAAATCATGAATTTGGCTAAAAAGGGTTACCAATAAATGGCCTTGATCATATGATACATACAAGCAAGTGATTCGGTCATAGAAACCTGGGCAAAGTCATTCATGCTTTCAATGTAATAGTATTCAATCACAAAAATTTTGCAGTTCAAAACCTCACATATAGGCTCATTCAACATTCCACATACACATCCTGCTTAGCATCATAATCACAATCCCAACATCATGCATATGTTCACATAGCTTGTGAACAACCACTTGTATATCAGCATATAGTACAGTATCTCAACATCAATCAATATCCAAGCATCATCAAGCATTACTCATCATGCATAAGTCACAAACAAACCATCATAACAGATAAAGTTTCAAACTGAGTACATCACAACCCTATTCTAAAAACAGAAGCAAATAAGTTCAACAAAGCAACAGATAAAAATCCTGCTCTAGAGGTGATAGCACCCATTAGTAAATGCTATCGCAACTCCTCATCATCTCATGTTGTCATCTGAATCTTCCTCCTCTCCATCATCTTCAGCATCTTCAAAGGCATCCTCATATCCATCATCATCCATAGCTGAAGCTCCAGCTCTACTGCCCTAAGCTTGCTCCTCTAGCCATGCCACCACATTATCAAACTCATCCATGGTCCACCTATGTGCTGGAGGGTGTATCATACATCCCAATAATCATCTCTCCTATGGCCACCTACCCTCTGTGGATGGACTGCAACCTAGCATTATTAAACTGTCGGCAAGTATAACCAAATCGTATCACGTAATAAAATTGGTAAGACCAAGTATCGTTCTCCCAAAGGACTCACGGCCTAAACAGTTATGTGATTTGTAGATTATCTAAGACTTGTAAAACCAATTCTTGTAGATTTTAAATGCAAAATACTTGAAAGTAAATATGAATGCATGTTTTGATCAATGGGCAAGAAGAAACAGAACACGTGGTTTGAAATATATGAATGAATATGTTGTTGGGGTTTATCAATTTCATCCTATCCACTCTCATGTAATCAAGAATTCATCTTTCATTATTAATTGTTAATGCCACTTTCTAAATTACCTTAAACTCGCTGTCTCGGTGAAGAAAGCCTAATCATAATCACTAGTTTACAATGTCTTGTCTCCCTAGCAATTACTCATGCATTACACAGCACAAAAGCTTAAAGGCAACCAACCATCATACTCCTATGTCTAGGTTTATACTACTATCAGGAGAGATTCCCCAGATCTAGATTTTCCCGTATGTGTCTATATCGACAAAATCAATAATCATGACATCGAATCAGTTAAACAATGCATGCTTTTAGCAAAGAGGAAAAACCCTAAAAATTAATAAAAGAAAGCATGTATCTTAAAAAAGATCTTGAAGAACAAATTCAATACATGAGAGCTTCAAAGGATTACATTGATTCTCAACCAAAAATAAAGGTTTAGTTCACCATATTCATGGTGAAACTAGATGAAATACAATGAAAGAGTGGAAGATAAAACCCTAGAAAGGTGAGAAAGGAGCTGTAGCATCCAAAATCCTCCTCCAAGGGGTGAAAGAGTGTGTTTCTGCTTCGTCCCAGCCAAAGATGACTGACCTAGGTTAACTAAAACCTTATATAGTATTCTAAAAATTATAAAAAATTGAGCCCAAGCCCATAAGAATGCCCCTCAGCTGCAGTTTTGCCCCTCAGCGGTGACAGCGGGTCTTCAAAGTGCCGCTCAGCGGTAAATGGCACTAAGCGGTACTTGCAGCTTCTTCCTTTTATGCACTTTTTCTTCCTTTTATGAATCCAACTCTTATCTCCTTCACTTCCTTCACTCAATTCATCTTAAAAACCTACAAAAACAAGGAAATCAAGCATAAAACCTGTCCAACTCTCTTATTTCCAAAACTTCAACAAAAACATGATTCCAAGCTAGTTTCTAAGTCATAAAGGTTGTCTTTCAAGTCAAATTTTAAGTGTAAAAATAATAGTTTTTCAACTGTTATCAAGCATCTATAAGAGACATATACATGTCCCTCATCTGAAATGGTTCTGTCTCCTGAGTCTCTTTAGATGCCTGGCCCTATGGTGGTCCTCTTTCTCTACGAGGACAGCGTGGTGGTACTGGCTGAGCTGCCTCATCACCTCCACAATATTGTTTGTAATAGGCCTCATCAATAGCTTTCCTAGGCCTCTCAAATGATGGAGCAGAGATATTCACCCCAGCTAGCTCACATAAATGTATAATCAGAGAGGGATGCCCCAAAGGTTCTTTGCTATTCATAGTGTTGGCACACACCTGTATCTCATTAGCCATAACCTGGCCAATATTAATGTTCATCCCTTTGAGCACACAATACAAGAGAAGCGCCCTACTAACAGTTATGTCTGAGACATGTGAGCATGGCTGGATGTTGGCATGAGAAAATGCCATCCAATACTTTGCTAGAGGAGTCAGATCAACTCTCCTGATGTTCACTACAGCACCATTCTTGTTTCTCTGAAAGTGTCCACCAGGCACACATAGCACACTTTCCACATCACCAAAGTCTTCTCCTTCTTCCATATTGAGAGCAAACTGACACTACTCACCATCCCATTGAGTATTTAAGAATTTATTAATGGAATTAGGGTCATACCGAATGACGTGTCCTTTAACATAGCTCAGATAATCTTCAGCAAGATGATCACCCAACCTTCTTGCATTGGTGTAAAATTCTTTCACCACTACTATGCTAGCTGGTGCAGGGTAAGTGGCTAGTCTCCCCCAGTTCCTGTTCTCCAATTGCTCCCCAAACTGTGGAGCCAAGTCAGGTATCAATACAACCTTCCTTTCTGACCCAAAATCCTCCAGCATCCTTCAGTAAGTTCAAATCTTTCTTACCAACACCCATCAATAGGTGTAAACAAACCTAGTATCCTTCAGTAGATACTCAACCACCTAGCATCCATTAGTAGATGTTATACCATAAAATCTCAAACAACATAAATCAATGTCCCAAAGTCTATAAAATTACATAACCAAAATCAAAGAAATTAATGATCTCAAATCACTAGGGTGCCTCCCAGTAAGCGCTCTTTTAACGTCATTAACTTGACCCAATAAACTCAAGTTCTATCTTCACTATTGGTGTTCCTTTTTCTTTCATCACACCAACTCATCAACTGCTTCCGGTCCACCTTTTTGACTCTCATTGAATATGGAGCTTCAATTTCTATCACTCCATTCTCTTTATAGTCTTTCACAACCCACAACTTCTTCTTGAATCTTACTAGTGTACCAAGTTTGAGTTGTGCCTGGATAGAGTCATCATGAACCTTCCTTCCTTTGCCATCTTTTTCTTCTTCCCTAACCTGTGATAAGAAACAATGTGTACCTTTGAAGACCGACTTTGCAGCTTTTGAACTAGTCAATGGTGCATCCTTACATGCAGCTTTATGATTAGCCTCCTTTTCTTGAATCTGCTGCTCCCCTTTGAAGACATTAAAGATCACCTTTTCTTCTCGGTCTTGAAGCACTATCATCCCATCATCCACATTGATTATTACCTTTGCCGTTTTCATAAACGGTCTTCCAAGAATGATTGGGACCTTCTCATCCTCCTTCATCTCCATCACCACAAAATCTACCAGGAGTTTTAGTTTGTCTATGCAAACCATCATATCTTCCGCCACACTATAAGGTTTCTTGGAAGATCCATCTGCCATTAGGAAAGTCACCTTTGTTGGCTTGACTTCAAGATCACCAATCCTTTCAACTAGAGATAAAGGCATCAGATTAATGCTTGACCCTAAATCAATTAGGGTTTTCCTTATTCTCTCCTTCCCTATGATGCAAGGAATAGTAAAACATCTTAGATCTTTCACCTTTGGAGGAAGTGACTTCTTCTCAATAGCACTGCAATCTCCCTTTTCATCTAGATATCTCTTCTTTGTGGAGACTTGCTTCATGTGCTTTGCATAAGCTGGAATTTGTTGCAATGCTTCATTCAAAGGTATTGTAATCTCCGATTGCCTGAAGATGTCTTTAAAGCGCCCAAATTGTCTCTCTTTTTCAATCTTTTCACTCCCCTTAGGATAAGGAAGAATTTATCACTTTTCTCAATTTTTTTCTCTCTCCTCTTCTTTTCATTCATCCTCACCTAGTATCTCTTCTTTTCTCTCCACTCTTTTTCCAACTCAACACTCTCTTTCTCATCCACCCTCTTGTCATATGTACTTACAATAGCTTTGCACTCTTCCCTAGGGTTAACCTAAGTATTAGCCCCAAAACTCTTATTAGGCATATCTACAAATCCTTAGCCATTTGGCCCATCTGTATCTCCAAATTTCTAATTGAAGCTTCAGTGCTTTTATGATTGGAGATGGTCACCTGAATAAATTGTTGAAGAGTTTCTTCAAGCTTTGATGATTTGTCATTTAGTGCAGATACTTGTTGCCATATTGATGGTTGTTGTTGTGGTCTATTAAACTTTTCTGCTTGTCCAGCTTGTCCATTCTGACCTTGACCCCTGCTTGTGGGAAGTACTTGTTTAAGAACTTTGAAACCACGTCTTCCCATTCAGTAAAGCTTTCCTCTGGAAAAGAATTCAACCATAACTTAGCATTGCCTCCCAATGAGAAAGGAAACAAACTAAGCTTTATTACTTCATCCGGTACACCATTGATCTTTACAGTGTTGCAAATCTCATTGAATGTGGTGAGATGCTCATATGGACTTTCATGTGATAGCCCATTAAATTGGTTGCTCTTGACCAATTGTATCAACGCCGGTTTCACCTCCATTTTTGGAGCATTGACCCTCGGTCTAGTAATGCTATTAAAGTGATGAGGGCCAACAACAAAGGTGTAATCCTCTAGAGTACGTCTACCATTGTTCTCTTCAGCCATCTCTTCAGTACTCTGGGTAGATCTTTGTGGTGAGGGTTGTAGAAGTGTTTCCGGAGAAGGAAATAATTCTCTAGAAGTTCGGATCCTCCTTCTCCTTCTACTTTCGTCCAAACCTTCAAGAAGAGGTTCCAAAGTTTTTCGTCTCCTAGTCCTAATTGTATCCTACATACACAAGAACGTAAAACCCTAGAAAGAATTGTTAGCAATAAAAGATAGAGAAGATAAACTAAAAAGATAGAAAGATAAAAAAAATAAAAACAAAAAGGTAAGAAGATAAAAATTCAAGTCAAAGTTAATCAATAATCACATAAATAGAATAGTTAAACCACGAGTCCCCGGCAACGGTGCCAAAAACTTGTTAACCCTCGGCAAGTGTAACCGAATCGTATCAAGTAATAATAAAACAGTAAGACCAAGTATTGTTTCCCAAAGGACTCACGCCCTAAACAGTTATGTGATTTGTTGATTAAATTAGACTTGTGAATAAATTCTTGTAGGTTTAAATGCAAATACTGAAAATTAAATATGAATGCATGTATTGATCAATTGGATCAAAAGAAGCAAAGGTGATTGCAATTATAGAATGGTGATGTTGTTGGGGGTTTTCAATTCATCCTATCCACTCTCATGTATTCAAGAATTCATCTTCTTCATTAATGTTAATGCCACTTTCTAATTTACGTTAAACCCAATGTCTTGGTGATGAAAGCCTACTCCTAATCACTAGTTTATAATGTATAGTCTCGCTAGCAATTATTCATGCATTGCATTCACACAGAAGCTTAAAGGCAACCAATCCTCCTATCCCTTTGTCTAGGCAATATTACTATTGGGAGAATTTCTTCATGTCTAGATTTATCTATATGTGTCCATATAAATAAAATCAATTATCATACAATTGAATGAGTTTCACAAAGCATGCATAGAGTATAGAAGAAACACCCTAAAAATTAATGAAAGAAAGCATATGAATTAAAGAACCAATTCAATACATGAGAGTTTCAAAGGATTACATTGATTCCCCAACAACAATGAAGGTTTAGTTCACCATAATCATGGTGAAACTAGATGAAAAATAATGAAAGAATGAAAGATATAACCCTAGAATTTGAAGAGTGGAGCTTGAGCATCCAAAATCCTCCTCCAAGGGGTGAAGAAAGTGTGATTTTGCTTCGTTTTGCCAAAAGATACTAACCCTAGGTCGACTAAAACCTTATATAGACTCTTAAAGATTACAGAAAAGTGGCCCAAGGCCCATTAGAATGGCGCTCAGCGGTGATGGGGCTGTCGCGGGCCATACAAATTTGATGTGCAGATAAGAATGCAATAGAGTGCTAAGGAGTGACTCCTAGGTCGTCTCTCAAGGACCAAATGTGGTTCGAGACTTATGTCAAACACGTAGTGGGGGCTTTTGAAAGTGTTTTTGTGCTTAGAAATGAACTAAATTAAAACTGGAATTAAATACAACCAAACATAATTGGAAACATTGAAATAAATGAACAAAGCATGAAGACCGAACGGTCCTACAAATGACCGAACGGTTCTACATTGAGACCATACAGTCTCTAAAAGTGAGGAAATTAGAAATGCAGGAAGCTAAAGAAGCCGAACAGATTAGACAACATCAAATCAGTAAATTGAATGGTCCTAAAGCAAGATGTGTGAACTAATTGACATGCAAGAAATAAATGACAAAACACATCAATGCTCTTAAATTGCAATGTTGAACTAACAAATTAAATGCATATTGGAATAATGCTTGGAAATTGTAAAACAAAATCACCACCGGTTCAAGCATCAACACAATATAAAGAGACCTTTTTAGGGCTAAAGCAAAATAAAAGACAAATCTGCAACGCTTAATGTGGCAATGACACTGCTAAAAAATAAAATGAATCTTCCTGGAAGAAAGGAAATTGGCTCCAAAAATAAATCCCAACACCGTGGTGCTTCCTCCAATTAAAGTCTGCGTTTTTCCCTTCCAGAAAAGTAAAATGCCCACCTCCTTCCAGCACCTACATCAGCGCATCTTCCTATCTAAAAGCAAATAAATGATTTTAAGAAAAGCTAGATGTTGTCCGTGTGCTCTTCTCTCAGTCAGCGTGCACCATCTCTTTTTTCAAGCTAAAATATAAAAACATTCCTACACAATGAAGCACCCTCCTAGAAGAAAAGGAAGAAAAGGTTTATCCCATTCATCCCCTGAGACGGCGTATGCACTCGTTGGCAAAAGAAAAGTTGCTTCTTTTCATTCCATCGTAACAGCGTGACGAAAATGTTCAAAAACATAGAAGCTCCAAACAACGTTCAACAGCAAAAGCTAATGTAAGTAGCGGCTGGACAAATCCCTTTTACTAAACGAAATAAATTGAAAATGTGCTCTCCCATTCCATCATCATCAGGCCGTCAACACGTTGGAAGAAATGAAAATAAAAACATTCAATCACAAATGCTTTTTCCAAAAATCTAAAGGAAGAGTAAATGTGTTTCTTTCATTAGCCAATGCAAATTAACGTGAATAACATTTTCAAGCTCTCAAAATGTTCAAAGAAAAATCATCATGCCCCCTTGAAGAGTGGCGGCTCCCCTGAATGAAAAGATGAATCCCTTAGCCGTAACCTCCATGTGCGTGGCGTTTTTTTTAAAATGAAAGATCATGTCCCTCCTCTTTCCCATCCAGCCAAAGTATATGCTCCCTCATGTGCTTGTTGGACTCGTCTTCTTTGTTGGACCAGCTGTTGGACGTGCAGCCCTTGCTCTCTTCTGTGTGCTGCTGCCCTTCTAACGCTAGACAACGTGTGTGCAGGTCGAGGCAGCAAATTGCTGGATGTCTGATGACAAATTTATGAACACCGAAATACGACGCCACAAACTTGTTTAACAATCGGCAAGTGTGACCGAATCGTTTCAAGTAATAAACTCGGTAAGACCAAGTATCGTTCTCCCAAAGGACTCACGACCTAGTTTAGTTATGTGATTCGTTGATTATTTAAGACTTAAGAACGAAATAAGTGGAGTTTAATATGCAAAACAAAAAATAAACATGTATGCATGAATTTGATCAATGGCTAAAACAAAATACAAACACTTCAATGGAATATATGGATGAGTATGTTGTTGGGGTTATCAATTTCATCTTATCCACTCTCATATACTTTAGGAATTCAACATTCTTTTCATCATTGTTAATGCCACTCTCTAAATTACCTTGCAAGAAGGCCTATCCCTAATTACGAGTTCATACGATTCCTAGCATTCCTAATAATTAGTTCTTTTAGTGCAGGAGCTTAACGGCAACCAATATACTATTGGGAGAAATTCCCCAAATCTAGACTTCCCCGTACGTTCCCGTATCGACAAAATCAATAATCATGCATTGAATGAGTTAAACAAAGCAAGCATTGAGCAAAGAGGAAAAACCCTAACTAATGATGAAAGAAAGCATAGGTCTTAAATATAAGATGTAAAACCAAATTCCATATATGAGAGTTTCACAAGACTACATTGATTCCCCAACAACAATACAAGGTTTAGTTCACCATATTCATGGTGAAACTAGATGAATAATAATGAAAGAATGAAAGATAAAACCCTAGAAAGGTGAAGAGGTAGCCTGAGCATCCAAGATCCTCCTTCAAAGGAGTGGAAGAGAGAGTGTTTGCTTCGTTCCAGCCAAAGATACAAACCCTAGGACGTCCTAAAGCTTATATATTATTCTAAAATTACAGAAAATTTAGGCCCAAGCCCATAAGTGTGCCGCTCAGCAGTAAAGTACCGCTCAGCGGTAAGTGCGTGAGTTGGTTTCTTCCCCTCAGCGGCCATTTTGCCCCTCAGCGGATCCCCCGTGAGCTCCTTAGTGCCGCTCAGCGGTAAACTGCCGCTGAGCGGTAGTTGCGGCTTCTCCTTTTGCACTTTTTGATGTCTTTTCTGATTCCATCTCTCTCCTTCTTCACTTCTTTCACCAAATTCACCTTAAAACCTACACAAAAACACTGAAATCAAGCATAAACATTTCCAGCTCTCTTATTTCGGAAAATATGAACAAAAGCATGATTTCAAGCTAGTTTCTAAGGGTTAAACGTTGCTTTTAGTATCAATTTCGAGCATAAAAATAACAGTTTTTCAACTGTTATCACAACCCCAAACTTAGAACTTTGCTTGTCCTCAAGCCAACAAGATGTAACTCAATCTTCTACCAATTCATATGATGGTTCACTCATTCAAAAATCTTCTTTTCAAGATAAGTAAAGACTTCAATCAAACTTATGACCAAGATTTCAATCAAGATGTGCACATGCTTTAGTGTTCACAAAGTTATTTAATATCCAACAAATGTTATTTTTCATGAATGATCAATCAATTAAGCATGGATGTTCATGTGCTCATGGAATACTTCCTCACCAGGTAAAGTGTTTCACTCACACTCAAGTGTATAAGAGGTAATCACTCATTCACTCCACTATCACAATGTCACATGAATCAACTTTGCCTTTCATTTAACCACAATCAAAAACATTAACAAGCATGCATCATCACAAGGACTTTTCAATGGCTTATAACGTGGCTGGGCTAACAAGAAAATTGGTTTTTCTGGATCACAAAATCCTTGAGTTAAGAGAATCATAACAACACAATTATTCTTATTTTTCCCAACTTTCTTTTGCATTGAGCTTTGCTTTTTCTTTTCTTTTCTTGTCTTTTTAATTTTCTTTTCATATTCTTAATTCTTAGCTCTTAGCTCAATGCTTTTTCTTTTTCATGCTTTCCCAACAACCCCAAACTTGAACATTTAACAATACCACACAAGATTTTCTACTAAACTCAAGGTAAAGCTTTTCAACAAGGGTTTTCAATTTATGTTCAAGGCTAAGGGTTCAAAGGATAGAACACAAAGTGTTCCCTTTTAATGGGCTAACTTTATGAATTTGGCCAATAAAAAGGGTTCCAACAAACGGCCTTGATCATATGATGCAAAACAAGCAATTGATTCAATCATAGAAAACCTGGGCAAAGTTATTCATGCTTCCAAAGTAATAACACTCAATCAATAAAAACTCTGGAGCTTAAAACCTCACATATAAGCTCATTCACATTTGACATACACATCCTGCTTAATCTCACAATAACAAAGATAATATCCTGCATTTGTTCACAAAGCTTGTGAATCACCTGTATAAGCATTTTATGTGCACCTCTATCTCAACATCAATCAATCAATAATCATCATCAAGCATTACTTATCACACAATCACAGTCAATATCAAACCATCATAACAAACCAGGTTTCCAATAGAGTACATCAACCTTAATCTAAAACAAAAGTAAATAAGTTCAGAACACTTAAACCAACAAAAGCATAAGTTCATGATAGCATTCATCAGTAAATGCTACCTCAGCTCCTCATCAATCTGAGTTGTCCTCTGTATCTTCCTCTTCTTCCTCATCTTCATCATCTTCAAATGCATCATCATCATCAGCTTCATCTTCTTCCATCTCCCTAACTGAAGCTTCGGCTGCTTCAGCTCCTCCTCCTTGCACCGGCTCCTCTGGCCAAGCTACCACATTATGGAATTCCTCCATAGTCCACCTGTGAGCTGGAGGTGTATCATACATCCCCACAATCATCTCAACAGTAGCCACCTGCCCTCTATGAATGGACTGTAACTGAGCACCTATAAGAGACATGTACATGTCCCTCATCTGGAACGGTTCTGCTTCATGTGTCTCAGTAGATGTCTGGTTCTGTGCTTGCCCTCTCTCTCTACGAGCATGGCCTGGTGGGACTGGCTGAGCTGCATCCTCACCTCCACAGTACTGTCTGTAATAGGCCTCATCAATGGCTTTTCTTGGCCTTTCAAATGGTGGAGCAGAAGTGTCCACCTCAGCTATCTTGCAAAGGTGAGTGATTAAGGAGGGATGTCCTAGGGGTGCTTTATTATTTGAGGTATTGGCACACACACTAATCTCATCAGCTATCACCTGCCCAATATTAACATTTAAGTTCCTGATAGCACAGTAGATGAAGAGTGCCCTGTTGAGAGTAATATCTGACACATGTGAACATGGCTGAATGTTGGCATGAGAAAATGCCATCCAATACTTTGCAAGAGGAGTCAGATCAGTCCTCCTAATGTTTACCACTGAGCCAGATCTATTCCTTTGGAAGTGTCCTCCAGGTATACATAGTACTCTCTCTACATCCTCAAAGTGAGCCCCTTCCTCCATGCAAAGAGCAAACTGACACTGCTCACCAGTCCACACAGTATCCAGGAAGTTATTGATAGAATCAGGATCATACCTGATAGCATGGCCTCTGACATAGCCCAAATAATTTTCAACTGGATAATCACCAATCTTCTTTGCATTAGTGTAGAATTCTTTTACCACAGCTATGTTAGCAGGTGCAGGATATGTGGCTAGCTTTCCCCAGTCATTCCCTAACAATTGCTCTCCAAATTGAGGAGCAAAGTTAGGTATCATTCCAACTTTTCTCTCCATAAGGAGTCTCCTGTCTTGCACCACCTTGAAGTGCTTCTCATGTTTCCGAGAGAGGAACCTACTAGAATGGGGTTGTTCTGGTTCCTTTTCCTTTCTCTTGGTTGCCATGGTTTTCAATCTTTTTCCTGAAGAGGATGCCATTCCTGCAATCAAACACAGATACAAAACCATAGAACATGATGTTAATCATTAATAAAACACAGAATACAACTCCTTTCGAAGCTAAACCACCGCTGAGGATCAGAATTACCCCTCAGCGCCACCAGTGCCACATTCCAGAACACAAATTTTCAAAAATTTCAGGTCTGGCATAGTGCCGCTTAGCGGCAATTTACCCCTGAGCGGTAACTCTGCAGAGTTTTGAAAAACCTCTTTTTAAGCTGTCCTAACTCCACCCAAATGCAATTTTCAGTTTTCTAGATCAAAATCATGCAGTTTAATCAGTTCAAACATCAATTATATCACAAATCATGCATAGAAATCAAAACCCCTAAATATTCATGCTTTGACAATCACATTCAAAATTAAGAACCCTAGAATGAACAAAATGCTTTACTTACTTGGTTGGAGATACTAGATGCAATGAGAATGCTTCCAAGCTAAGATGCTCTATTCCAACCCCAAACTTAGATGAAACACTAGTGAGCAAGTGAGTTGAAGAGAGATTTTCTTAAGAGGGAAGAGGGAAAAAATGTGGAAAACCTTGGAAAAAGTATGTGGGAGTGTTTGTGCAGAGAAGAGCCTGAAAATAAAAGCTTATGCACAGCTTAGGGTATAAAAATACCCTAATGGGCTCGGGTCCCGCTAAGGGGAAACTAAACCCACTCTGCGATAGTACTGCTCAGCGGTAACTTGCCGCTCAGCGGCACTTTCGTGAAGTGCTCTTCTCCTTCTTTTCTTAACCTACGTGCCTCCTAAACATGCCCCTCACTGGTTCCCTGCAATTCAATTCTCAGGTTACTTATGCACAACCCTATTATACTACTACAATGAAACAAACAAAAACAATCAATCAACTGGGTTGCCTCCCAGGTAGCGCTTGTTTAACGTCACGAGCCTGACCCAAAAATCCACCAACACCCATCAGTAGGTGCAAAATTTTCTCCCCAACACCCATCAGTAGGTGTTACAAACTTATTATCCTTCAGTAGATACTTAACCACCTAGGATCCTTCAGTAGATGCTATATCCAACAAAGTATTTACAAAAATAATGTCAACAAATTAAAAGTCACAAAACAAAATCAAAAGTTTTTAAATCACTAGGTTGCCTCCCAGCAAGCGCTCTTTTAACGTCATTAGCTTGACCTAGTAAAGTTCAAGTTCCTTCTTCATAGTTGATGTTGTTATCCCACCAACCCCGCAACTGTTTCCTGTGCACTGTTTTGATTCTTCCAAAATGTGGAGATTCTATCTCTATCATCTCCTTCTCTTTATAGCCTTTCACAACCCACAACTTATTTTTGATTCTCATTGGTGTACCAAGTTGGGGTCTTCCTTTCTTCCAGTCCTCAGGAACTTTTCCTCCTCTTCCAATTTTTTCTCCTTTATGCACCTGAATCAACAAACAATGATTACCTGTAACCTTGGGCGCTTCATCTTGATGGCTAGTCATGTGTGCATCTTGAAATGCAGCTTTATAACTAGTTTCTTCCTCCTGTGTTTGCATCTCATCTTTAAAGACATCTACAACAACTCTCTCCTCTCGGTCCTGGAGCATCACTATACCTTCGTTTACATCAATGATAGCATTGGCCGTTTTCATAAACGGTCTTCCAAGAATGATAGGTATCTTTTCTGTCTCCATCTTCATCACCACAAAGTCTGCCAAGAACTAGAGTTTGCCAACACAAACTATAATGTCCTCTGCAATCCCACATGGTTCCTTTGAAGATCCATCGGCCATTACTAAATGAACCTTTACAGGTTTCATATTAACATTGCCAATTTGCTCCAGTAAAGAGTAAGGTATCAAGTTAACACTTGAACCTAAATCAAGAAGAGCTTTTTTAATCCTTTTCTTCCCTATAGTACAAGGGATAGAAAAGCCTCATGGATCTGTTGCTTTTGGAGGGAATGGCTCCTTTTTAACAGTTTTACAGTTCTTTGCCTTATCATCTCTACGTCTTTTCTTTGTAGAGACGTCTTCATCAGTTCTAGTGTAAACTGCAATTTGTTGTAGAATATGCTCCCAAGGTGCATCATTATCCACCATCTTGAATAGTTCTGTGAAATCCAGTTGTTTCCCTTGATGTTTGGAAAAGGAAAAGTATTTTTGCTCTCTATTTCTGTTTTCTCTTCTGTTTCTCCTTTGTCTAACTCAACTATCTCATCATTTGTGCTCTCCACCACTCTACATTCTTCCCTAGGGTTAACCTCAGTATTAGCCCCAAAATTTCTATTTGGCCTTTCTTCCACCTGCTTGGTGATCTGCCCCATCTGAATCTCCAAATTCTTGATAGCAGCTTCAGTGCTCTTTTGGGTATGATGGTATCGGAGGGGGTATTTTTCGAAGAGTATAGCGCAGCGGAATTAAAACTCAGAGAGTAGAAAGCGTGTTCGATCACAGTTATAATTAATTTGGTTCTTTTAGTAAAAATAATTTTCTTTCAGAAAATTAATCAAACAGTTGATATACGTAAAATAAAATGAGTGTAGGGAATAAGAAGATCAACACAGAATTTTTATCCTGGTTCGAATCAAAAGATTCTACGTCCAGTCGTTAATCACTATAAATAGTGATTAACCTTTTTCACTAAAAATGGTTTAACAGATTACAAGATAATGAACAGGAATAAAATGAAAAGAACCACTCTACCAACTTGAAGAGAATCGCTCCAGCAATCGACCAACGATTCACAAGCTTCTCCTTTCACAAGACCAGGCAGAGCACCTTGCTAACTTGAAGAGAGTCTGCTCCGACTATCGACACACGATACGCGAGCCTCTCCTTTCACAAGACCAAGCAAGGGAACAATGAACAAAAAGCTCTCTAAGAACGGTCCTCTGATACACAGTGTTCTAAGCTTTCTCAGTTCAAAAAACGTTACCTTCTGATTTCTCCAAATCAAATTATATAGCCAAGTACACTGAGTGCCAAAGGTCAGCTCTCAACTGCCATGAATAATCGATTATTGTAAGTGATAATCGATTATTCAAGTCCGTTACAGGTTTTCAAAAATGTGATAATCGATTATATGAAGTGATAATCGATTATTCAAGTATGACTTGTGATAATCGATTATTGCTTAACCATAATCGATTATACTAGTAAAAATTACAATGTTTAACATTTTCCTACTACATTCAAAATCTACAAGTTGCTTTTTTAAATATTTTCCTACTACATCCAAAATCTATAAGTTGCAGCATCATCAAAACACATCTTCAGGTTTTACCAATACTCCTTATTGGTAACAATCTCCCCCTTTTTGATGATGATCAAAAACTCTCTTTTTAAAAGCAACTCAGGTTTACCTGCAACATATATAAACTAATGGACAACCACAGAGTTAGCAGTACCTGTACAATTAAAAAACTATTTTTTTCTTTAATCCTCCCCTTATATTTCTTCTCCCCCTTTTTGATCATAAGTAAAAAGAATAATGTAATAACCTCCCCCTTAATATGAGCTCCCCCTCAAAAATGGAATATATGCACAAAATGAAAGCTCATTATATTAAGAATAGAAAGGAATTACATGAAATTCATAAAGATTAAGAAACTAAATACCATAAAGAAAATAACATAACAATCAAACTTAGAGGCCTAAAAACCTAGAATTCAGGACTAAGAGAACGTTCAGGAGGTGGGATATTAAGATGACCCTCGATGTTAGATAGGCGAACATCAAGATCAAGAAATTGATCAACCATGTACTCATCAACAGATCGCTGCCACTCATAAATCTCCTCAAAGTGAGTCTTTTGTGCAAGACTCATATCCTCCAACTGTTTAGATAACCTTGCAAAATGTTCTTCCATAGAAGTTGAGGAAGAGGAGGGTATGTTGGATGGTCCAGCATCAGACGGAGCAGCAGCACTTACTGGGTCAGCCATATGAATGTCCATGTCATCATCTTCATCTACATCAGGATGATCATCATCTTTGTGAATAAGGACTCTGCCTCTAGTAATGAATCCCATTTGACGAAAGGTAGTATCTCCAATTTCTGATCCCATAGCTTCAATAGTTTGAACGAGTTCTCCTTCAACAGGTACACCTTTGAATTCTAAAATCCTAGAAATAAGAAGAGCATAGGGAAATTGATATGAATGGGATTTCTTGGCTTTTACCATTGTGTCAGCAATGAGAGCAGGCCAGTCGATGTGTATGTGATTTAGAATCCCATACAACAGAAGTAAATCCTGCTCAGAGCATTGAGCATGGTTTGTTGCTCTAGGACATAAAATCCAGACAATCAAGTAGTGGATCATCCTTTCTTCAACTTTAAAACCTCCAACCAGTAATTGCCATCTATTTGTTTGCCGTTCAGGATGACGCAGGAAGGATTGAAAAGTCATCATCCTGTTGAAATCTTCAAGTCCTAAATGGACTTTGACAGCATCATCCCAAATGGGAAGTTGAGCAACATTTGTCCAAACGTCATCATCTAAAATGATGCGTACTCCCTTGACCTTAGTAGATATTATCCCATCTCGATAGCGCAAGTTGAAGTAGAAGACTCTTATAAGATCAGGATAAATGCATCCTTTTTGTTCTAACAGATGCGTTAACCCCTGCTCAACAAAAGTGTTTGGAAATTGAAAGCCATAGAAGCGGAAAAAGTCAAGACGAATAAACTTTACCGCCATGATCTTCCTTTCTTGCCAGGAATTAACAAAGTCTGCATGTTTCCCTGGATCAGAAATCCATCCATCTATGTTTGCAAGACGTGGTTGAGAAGAAGAGGAGGCTCCAGCTGTTCTGCGACGGTGCCTTCTTGAGTCAGCCATGGAGGAAGAATGGGAAAATGAGATTTTGAGAAGGTAAAGAGAAATGAAGAAGATTTGAGCTCTAGATTTGATTTCAGCAGTATTTAGGTGCAAAGGAGTGTCTAATAATCGATTATGGGGGGCTATTTATAAGAAAAATGGAAAAATTAGCCGTTTATGGCCGTTTATAGCCGTTATGGGATGCTCCAACGGCTCTATTTTTGAAACTGTCAGCGCGATAATCGATTATGGCTCGTGATAATCGATTATCCGTTCAATAATTACTGCCCAGAATTGCATGATAATCGATTATGCGTAATGATAATCGATTATCTGCTCAAGATTTTCCAGAATTGAATTTTAAACATGAATAATCGATTATAACATAGTGATAATCGATTATGAAGCGTTAAGTTTACGAAAAATGCAAAAATTTGCATAGATTTTGATTCTAAGATATGTCTAACACTCCTAACTCTCTTCTAAGCTCAAAAAATCTATCTTTAGGTAGAGCCTTGGTAAAGATATCAGCTAATTGATGTAAGGTATCAACATATTCAATTTGACAATCCCCCTTTTGAATATGATCTCTTAAGAAATGGTGCCTAATTTCTATATGCTTAGTTCTTGAATGCATTATGGGGTTCTTGGTCAAATTTATCGCACTAGTATTGTCACATTTTAGAGGAATTTTTTCAAGGAAGATATCAAAGTCTTCCAATTGTTGTTTCATCCACAAAATTTGGGCACAACAGTTTCCAGCTGCAATATATTCAGCTTCGGTGGTAGACAAAGCTACACATGCTTGTTTCTTTGAGTGCCATGACACTAAAGAACATCCCAAGAAATGACAGGTTCCACTAGTACTTTTTCTATCAATTTTACAACCACCATAATCTGCATCAGAGTATCCTATTAAACTAGGTGAGGCATCATAGGGATACCAAAGTCCAAATGAAGTAGTTCCATTAAGATATTTTAGAATTCTCTTAACTGCAGTCAAATGAGATTCTTTAGGATTGGCTTGGTATCTA
This sequence comes from Vigna angularis, assembly GCF_016808095.1. Taxonomy (NCBI): domain Eukaryota; kingdom Viridiplantae; phylum Streptophyta; class Magnoliopsida; order Fabales; family Fabaceae; genus Vigna; species Vigna angularis. Next base: position 17,546,123 of record NC_068979.1, read on the forward strand.
GCACATACACAAACACTCTGCATAATATCTGGTCTACTAGCAGTTAAGTATAGCAAGGATCCTATTATGCCTCTAAACATGGTTTCATTCACTCCTTTTCCAATTTCATCCTTATCTAAATAACATGAAGTACCCATGGGTGTACTAGCTTCCTTGCAGCTATCCATACCAAATTTCCTAAGAATTTCTCTACAGTATTTAGTTTGGGAGATGAATGTTCCACCATTCATTTGTTTTATCTGTAGTCCTAAGAAAAAGTTTAACTCACCCATCATGGACATCTCAAATTCACCTTGCATTATTTTTGCAAACTCTTCACACAAAGAATCATCAGTTGACCCAAAAATGATATCATCTACATAAACTTGTACGATTAAAATGTGTTTTCCTACTTTCTTAATGAATAAGGTTGAATCAACCTTTCCTCTAGAAAATTCATTTTCAATTAAAAAGGTACTAAGTCTTTCATACCAAGACCTAGGTGCTTGTTTAAGACCATAAAGGGCCTTTTTCAACTTGTAAACATGATCAGGAAATTTAAAATCTTCAAAGCCAGGAGGTTGACTAACATACACTTCTTCTTTTATAAAACCATTTAAGAAAGCACTTTTTACATCCATTTGATATAGTTTAAATTTCATCAAAGATGCATATGCAAGTAATAATCTAATTGCTTCTAACCTGGCTACCGGTGCATACGTTTCATCATAATCTATACCTTCCTCTTGACAGTATCCCTTAGCAACTAGCCTTGCTTTATTCTTTGTGATGTTTCCATCCTCATCAAGCTTGTTCCTGAATACCCATTTTGTTCCTATGACTTGGAATTCTTCTTGTTTTGGAATAAGTTCCCAAACTTCATTCCTTTCAAATTGATTTAGCTCTTCTTGCATAGCAATGCACCACTTGTCATCTTGAAGAGCTTCCTTTATATTTTTAGGTTCTACCTGAGACACAAAAGCAACAGTTAGACAAAAATTATTTAAATTATGTCTAGTAGTTACCCCTTTTGATATATCTCCTATGATGTTGTCCAAAGATAGTCCTCTTGGTTGTTGATAGCTTTTGGAATCAATGACTTGGGGTGTTTCTTGAAGCTCCGGAGGATAATTTTCATTTAGATACATCTCCTCAAGGGCTTCTCTTAAGTAATCCTCATCACCTGCAATGGGTCTATTTGACTCAAGAGGATTTACCTCAAGGTCTACAATATCATCAAAGACAACATGCATTGATTCTTCAATTATCAGTGTTCTTCTATTGAACACTCTATAAGCTTTGCTAGTCAAAGAATATCCTAGAAAAATTCCTTCATCAGATTTTGCATCAAATTTTCCAAGATTATCTTTTCCATTATTTAAGACAAAGCATTTGCATCCAAAAATTTTCAAATGAGATATATTTGGTTTTCTACCATTCAACAGTTCATATGGAGTTAATTTTAGAATTGGCCTAATAAGCATCCTATTTAACACATAACAAGCAGTACTTACTACATCAGCCCAAAAGTATTTTGGCACATTAGATTCATTCATAAGCGTTCTAGCTAATTCTTCTAATGATCTATTTTTCCTTTCAAAATTATGTGCAATGCCAAATTCTTCACAAAATTTTCCAAACGATTCATTTTCAAATTCACCACCATGATCACTTCTCAAAGTTTTGATTTTCAAATCTTTTTCATTTTGAATACGTTTAGCAAAAGTTTTAAATGCTTTGAAAGCTTCACTTTTCAGAGTTAAAAAGAAAGTCCAAGTAAATCTAGAGTAATCATCAACAATTACAAGAGCATAGTAGTTTCCACCAAAACTTTTAATTCTAGATGGACCAAACAAGTCCATATGCAAAAGTTCTAAAGGTTTTGATGTTGAAATCATGCTTTTAGATGAAAATGAAGATTTGGTTTGTTTACCCTTTTGACATGCAGAACAAAGTTTATCTTTCTCAAATTTTAGTTTAGGCAAACCAATCACAAGATCCTTAGAGATTAATTTATTTAAGTGTTGCATGTGAATATGTGCAGCTCTTTTGTGCCATAGCCATGGATTGTCTTCTTTAGCAACTAAGCATGTTATACTATGACTAGATGCACTCTCAATATCAATCAAATATATGTTATTATGCCTAACACCTTGCAAAGCAATTTCAGCAGAATTTTTAAAATAAACAGTACATTTGTCACTCTCAAAAGTTACCTTGAAACCTTTGTCGCATAGTTGGCTTATGCTTAGAAGATTATGTTTGAGGCCTTCAACGTATAAGACGTCTTTTATTGTCAAAGTGTTTCCTCCTCCAATGTTTCCAGTACCCATTATTCTGCCTTTGTTGTTATCCCCATACGTTACAAATCCTTGCTTCTTTTTCTCAAAAGAGATGAATCTTTTCTTGTCACCAGTCATGTGTCTTGAGCAACCACTGTCAAGATACCACAGTGACTTCTTGGACTTATATTGATCCTACAAAAAAAGTTAGCAAGAGTTTTAGGTCCCCAATCTAATTATGGGTCCTTGGGGTTAGTTCATGAGAGTATAAATCATTTCACAACTTTAACCCATGCATATTTACTGATAGACGGCGCCTAAGCCCAATTAGTTTAGTGTAGTATTTCTTTTACTTTTATTAAAACATGTGTAAAAGGTGTTAGGCATGTGCTAGATAGGAGGGACTTTTAGTCCTATATATAACCATGTCACCACCTCTTGTAAGATACTTTTGAGAATAATGAATTAAACTTTATGTAGAGAGAACTCTAGAAATTAATTCCCTTGAAAGTCAAAGCTAGAGAATCCCAAAGGATCTCCTCTAGCCACCTTCCATTCACACTTCATCTTTCATTTTCCATTTACACTCCAGAACTCTCTTACCTCCACGTAACCATTGGTTTTTCCACTCTGCACCCGCCGCGTGGATTGACTACTCCATCGCTGCCACGCGAGCTTATTCCTCGCGAGTTTCCCTCAGCACATCACTACATCTTCATTTCGCGAATCGTCATCTACTTCACTCTCGAGAGCGAGAGCTCTTCCACCACGAACCACACTGTCATCGTAGAACCTCACCTTTCTCGCCGATTAAAATCACCTCTCCACCATTCAAATCTGCTTCCGTTTCAAACCCTAGGTTTTCAACTGAACAAACCTCGAATCAATGGTTTTGTTCCTCGCTGTTCATCTTCGACTCCAAATCCCAGGGTTCTTGAACAAATCTGTTTCTTCCGCTGCTTCCCGGATCTTCATCTTGATCGAATCCAGATTTCACGCCGTCTTTCGATTTAGCTCAAGCCGTCAGCTATCAAGTGGTATTCAGAGCCTAGGTTAGGCGCGTCCGCTTGAGCTAAGTATCTCGTTTCTCTCTGATCTGAGTTACTCTTCGTTGATTCTCAAATTTTCTGTCTCGATCTGTTCTCTGTTCTTGAGATTCAATCTGTGCGTTTGGTTTTTTTCAAATTTTCCGTGTTGTTGATTATCATTCGTGCAATGTCTTGAGTATTTTACTTTGTCTTGTTTGTTGTTTGGTTTCTGTACATCAATTGCTGCTTACAGTAGGTTCTGGTTGAGTCAATTTGTGTGTGCCAGCTTTACTTTGAGGCTTTTCCTCATCTTAATCGGTCCAAAATTTTGTTTGAGTCATTTTATTTGAGCATCAATTCTGTTTTGTCATAGTTGTCATGTTAGTTGATTTTTCTTGTTCATAACTTCAAGTTGTACTTCTTAATTGAGTTGTGTTTGTGGTGATCTGATTGTATGTTCAATGTGCATACCGTATGAGCTATGACATTCAATACTGAGAGCTCGGATGCATGAAATGAGCAGCAGATCTGATTTGAATTTTCTGTTGTGAACTTCTGGTTTTAATAAGCTATTGAATCTGAACATTGAAGCTATTCTGCACTTTTAAAATTAAGCTGTAATGCTGAGATGACTAGTAACAAAGTGCCAACCAGAAAAGCCGTGATATGCTCAGCATTAGCTTGGTTGTTAGTGTGAAAATCACAGCAGAGATTACTTGCAAGCAGTAGGCCGAACTGCATATTTCCTTGCTTGAGTCATTTGTTTTGTTGTTGTTCATTTCAGTAGTAGATCATTGCTGGAATTTTGTGTACTTAATCCTAGAGTCTCTGCAAACCATTTTTAAAATTTCTAAACTGCAGAACTAAGTTGTTTCAATGCTTGTTAATCACTGTTTTGGTCCAAAACGAAATAAAGGCATGAGTTGAGTAAATCGGTTCAAAAGAGGCAAATTCTGAAAAGAAAAATAAGGAACTGAACATGTGAATTTGAGTAAAAGCCTATGAAATTGTGTAAACTGGCCTTGAATGATCAAAACAAGCATCATTAAACTTGTTCGAATGGATTTCAGTGTGTAATTGTGTCCAGAATTGAAATTGCTAAAAATAGCTATTGGACAAGTTCAATTTTGCATCTGAAACCTGTGTTCACCAACCAGTTCTGCAATTCCTTACTGCATTTTTTTTTATTTGTTTTCTTAATCTGTTCTAGATCCCTTGTTAGGTTTTGTTTGTGTGCTCACCTTATTCATTACCTTGTTTCTTGTTTGTCTTGATTGACTTTCCTGGTTTTTTGTCTCAATGCATATGCATTCTGTTCTGCTGAATCATAATTGGATCTTTTCTTTGCTTTATTAATCTGATCTCAAGTCAGTTTCTTTGCTGTTTTTGTCATTCCATTACCTTGTTTATCCTAGCCATTTTCCTGATTGAGAAATCTGATTCCATTCTGGTTTTTAGGATTTGAAAGAAGGTAAGTGTGAATGGTAGCATATTAGGTGGTGGTGATCCACAGGATTCTCTGGTTTAGACTGAAAATTTCATTTGAGTGCCTTAAAATGTTTTAAAGAGAAACCTCAGTGTTGTGAGCTTAGTAAGGCTAACTTAGGCCACTTCCTTGGCACATTTGTATGGGAGAATCAGTTTTACTTAACTGTGTGCTGACGGTTTACTTGTGCAGGAAAGTGAGATTGATTAAGCTGGAATGCAACCCATTGGACCAAGAGAGAAAGTTTTCTTGCATTGAATCTGATTATTGCATTCTGTTGCATTCATTTTAGATTTTAAGTTGTTTACTGAAATCATTGAGATATTATATGTCTGAATGTGATTACTGATTTCATGGTTTGCTTACAATTGTTGAAATCTGTTGAGTCCTTATTAGCACCATCACTCTTTCTTTGTTGAGATCATTTTTCCAAATGCATATAGAAAATATTTTCCTGGTATTAATCACATGCAGAATTTAGTTTTGTTCAGATTGATTGATTGCATACCCTTGCATGCCACCTAGTTAGTTGTTCATGGACTGATTAATGCATGAATTGATTTGCTTGGAGTAATTAGGCTTGTGCATGAACTTGTTTTAACTGCCAAAGCATCATTCCATTTGTTTAAGAAGTGACTAAAGCACTTAATTTCCAATTCTGACTTCCTGGTTGAATTAAGCACATCATTATTTTTACCCGTTGGATTTATCAGATTTTAAATTAGAATTGAATGGTTGCTTAAATCAGTTTAGTTCAGCTTTGAATTACACACATTGCATCTGGTTAATGTCCATTCCTATTTGTATTTGCTGGATTTGGGTTTGATTTTGTATGCAGAAATGAACCTATGCAGAAATGAACCAGTGCAGGGTGTCCAATAGAAGTTGAGATTAGTTTAGAATGAGCATGAGTATAGCTTGAGCAACCAGTAGCAGCCATCTGAACTGAAGGGAGTTTCTTTTATCTCAAACTGCTTTTGATATCCTTAAATTGTTTTGTATGGCCTGCAATCATTGGGATTAGAATTGTTTAATCTGCTGATTTAGTTGGAATTATCTGTGCAGAGTTGTTTTCATTGGAATTCAAATTGTCCAGGAGTTTAATTGAGCAGCTGCAGAATCTCACTAGAAAGCTTGTGCAGCCAAGAGAAAGGGAAGTTCTTACTGCCCTATATTTTTGTGCAAACTAATTTTACTAAGGGTGTAAGTGACATCAGTCTTGATTCATTTGTGTTGCAGGATTGGACAAGTTAATTTCTTGATTAGGCTGAGAGAGGTAGTTGAAGGCCATATTTTGATCAAGTGAAGCCCTGCAGCAGTGAACCGTACCCAGAACGTTCAAGAACAAGACTAGTAGCATAGCTTGTTTTATTTGAATTTGTTTTTGTGTAATCTGGTTTGTAATAGTCTAGTGTTAGCTTTTTGATTGGGTTTATTTTGCATGGTAAAAGGCCTTTTATAAAGTCCAAGTGCTTTGGAAGAGTCCTTGGTGCTCTTTCAAACTCTTGGCAACTTTACTTGCTTTAAATTTAGCATAGGTAGATAGATGAATGTGTGATTTGATTTGTGTTTCTCGTAGGGGTCATTAGAGTCCGCTGGATTCTTAAGTGTTGTGTTTGTTTGATTTTGTGTTTCACGTTTAGGGGTGATTTAGGCTAAAAGGGATTAAACTCTAAGCCTTATCACATTAGAGTCCGAGAGTCTAGTCTTTTAATTGTGCTTAATTGTTGTGATTATTTGTGAGTTGTGTCCTTTGATTTTAAAAGTGATTTTAGTTTAAAGGGTAACTAGTAGTAACCTAAGACATTTCTGGCAAGGCAAGACTTGGTACTTAAGCAGTCTTTATGACTCACCTCTCTTACCTGGGACTTGTCTAAGTGTGAATCTTGTATATCTTTTACACTAGAAAAACTTTTAGAAACAAAGATGTCTTGTTATCCATATAGGTCTTCTAGGAATTTTAATTTTGATAAGCAACTTAGTTACAAAGACATCAAAAGAGAACATGATAAAGCTAGAAGGAAGTCTTGTTCATTTTATGAATTTGATAGGATTGAAGATGATTTGTATAAACAAGCTAGTGGAAGTATTCCATTCTTTGGTGATGATATTAGTGCATTAACATACCTAGCTTGGGAAAAGGAAATTGATGACATGCATTCATTCATGGTTAGAAAAAGTAAATTTGAATCCTTCTATTCTAGAGATAATGAATCTTATATTCTTAGTCTCTACACTTCTAGTTTTGAAAAGCATGCAAGAAAGTGGTGGGATGATAGGCAATATCATGTTAAGATAGGTAGAAAATATCCCATTCATGATTGGAATGAATTGAAAGCTTGTATGAGAAGAAAGTTTGTGCCTCGAGAAATTGAAAGAAACTTAGAACTTATGAGAGAGCTTATTAAAGAAGGTGAGTCATTCATTCAAAATTTAAGTGGGTTCTCTCGTAGGGAAAGTGAGTTTCTAGAAAAACTCAAGAGGCTATGGGAAGAGACAAGCAAATATAAAATTGAGAGACTAAAAAGAGAAAAACAAAAGCAAGAAGTAAGAGAGAGAAGAGAAGAAGAGAAAAGAAGAGAGCAAGAGAGAAGAGAAGAAGAAGAAAACAAGAGAAGAAAAGAGGAAGAAAGAGAGAGAAGAGACGAGGAAGAAAGAGAACGAAGAGAAAGAAGAGAAGAAGAAAAAAGAAGAGAGAAAGAGAGAAAAGAAGCACAAAGAAGAGAAAAGGAAGAAGTTGAAAGAATAGAAATGGAAGAAAAGAAAAAGCAACTAAGGGTCACATCTCCTCCTACCCTAGAAGCTAGACTCTTAAGGGGAGGTTTTCTATCCTCTCACTTTTTTCCATTTATATTTGAATTTTCCAAATTTCACTTTTCTTTCAAAGACTTTGCCACTCCATCTTTAAAAATGTTATCACTTTCAACACATGCAAAGTCACAACTTAGGTTATGGTTACCTTTATGGTTACCAATAACTCAAGATACACATAAAATTGCAAATGAAGAAAGGTTTCCTTGTTATATTAACATTAAAAATTTCAAAATTAGGAAACCTTCTTCTACACATAGTCTTTTATATATATTATTGGGTCAAAGAAAACTAATTAGAGATATGTTTGATGTTTATTGCAGATGGATATTTGACCCAGGAGGAACCCTTGTGAAGCCAACAAAAATAAGTCTTCAGAAGCACCATCAGATTTGAGGACAAATCCTTTCCAAGGGGGAGGGGATGATAGACGGGGCCTAAGCCCAATTAGTTTAGTGTAGTATTTCTTTTACTTTTATTAAAACATGTGTAAAAGGTGTTAGGCATGTGCTAGATAGGAGGGACTTTTAGTCCTATATATAGCCATGTCACCACCTCTTGTAAGATACTTTTGAGAATAATGAATTAAACTTTCTGTAGAGAGAACTCCAGAAATTAATTCCCTTGAAAGTCAAAGCTAGAGAATCCCAAAGGATCTCCTCTAGCCACCTTCCATTCACACTTCATCTTTCATTTTCCATTTACACTCCAGAACTCTCTTACCTCCACGTAACCATTGGTTTCTCCACTCTGCACCCGCCGCGTGGATTGACTACTCCATCGCTGCCACGCGAGCTTATTCCTCGCGAGTTTCCCTCAGCACATCACTACATCTTCATTTCGCGAATCGTCATCTACTTCACTCTCGAGAGCGAGAGCTCTTCCACCACGAACCACATTGTCATCGTAGAACCTCACCTTTCTCGCCGATTAAAATCACCTCTCCACCATTCAAATCTGCTTCCGTTTCAAACCCTAGGTTTTCAACCGAACAAACCTCGAATCTATGGTTTTGTTCCTCGCTGTTCATCTTCGACTCCAAATCCCAGGGTTCTTGAACAAATTTGTTTCTTCCGCTGCTTCCCGGATCTTCATCTTGATCGAATCCAGATTTCACGCCGTCTTCCGATTTAGCTCAAGCCGTCAGCTATCATTTACCATTTGGAATACCAAAATGTTTAATGTTGCATTTGTTTGATGTGTGTCCATGCTTCATACAGTAAAAACAACAAGCATTACTTACTTTGTTTTTAACAAAAGTCCCTTTTTCAACCCAAACTCTACGAGTTCTTCTTACTTTGGACTTATTTATTTGATGCATATTTCTATTTTCAGCATTGCTTCTATTAAGGTTTGTCTTAGCAGGTGAATTTGTCTTGGTTGCCCTTGCAAGTAAGTTTTCAAGTATGTCAATATCAAACATATGACTCTTACAAGACAAGCATTCAACAGGTTCAACAGTAGCATTTGCATCAGATAATTTTGCTTCTAAAGTACTAACTTTATTTCTTAAGACAACTTCATCATTGGGCAACTTTTCATAATTCAATTTTAATTCATTGTGCTCTTTCTTAAGTTTTTTATGTGCAGCATCAAGTTTTTCAGATTCAACCAACAATTCAAAGAAGGCCTTTTGCAAGTCTAATTCACTAGATTCAAAGCTGGAATCATTTACTTGGCTTCCAGTATCTTCTGAGTCAGCCATTAGACAAATATTGGCTTCTTCATCTGAATCACTTGAGCTTGTTGAGCTAGATGCATTGTCTTCCCAAGCTATGTATGCTTTCTTTTTCTTTTGAAATTTTCTTTCCTTCTTGTCTTCACTTTTCTTGCTTTTTGGACACTCAGATTTTACGTGCCCTCTTTCTCCACAACCGAAGCACTTTACGTTTGATGGAGATTCTTGACTTTCTTTCCTATCTTTGTGAAACTTGTCCTTTCCCTTTGCTTTCATGAACTTTGCAAATTTCTTTATCATCAAGCTCATGTTTTCTTCATCATCAGAATCATCTTCTTCGATCCTCTTAGAGCTTTTTCCTTTAGATATTTCAGACTTGAAAGCTAGAGTTTTCCTTTTGCCTTGATCCTCTTCAGCAGTCAATCTCCTCAGCTCAAGTTCATGCTCACGGAGCTTTCCAAACAAGATTGCCATTGACATTTGAGTAAGATTTTGAGACTCCGAGATGGCAGTCACCTTTGGTTGCCAAGACCTGTCCAGAGATTTCAGAATTTTCACATTAAGTTCATCAGTATCAAAGGTCTTACCCAACCCTGTTAAATGATTCACAATATGAGTGAATCGTTTTTGAACGTCAGAGATCGTCTCTCCAGGTTGCATTCTGAACATCTCATATTCCTGAATGAGAGTGTTCTTCCTAGCACGCTTCACGTCCTCTATTCCTTCATGAGTGACTCTGAGGACTTCCCACATTTCCTATGCTGTCTTACACACTGAAATTCTATAAAATTCATCAAGTACAACAGCATATGAAATTATATTGCGAGCTTTAATATCAAACTGAGCTCGTCTATTTTCTTTAGCAATCCAATTAAAATAAGGTTTTTCAGTCTCTACACCATCAACAGTATTCATAGGAATATAAGGGCCATTTTGTACAGCTTCCCAGATATCTCTATCAACAGACCCCATAAAAATCTCCATTCTCACTTTCCAAAAAGCATAGTTATCACCAGTAAACAATGGAGGTCTGTTAATGGAAGCACCCTCAGCATATCCATGGTTTTGATTGTGACCGGCCATTTTCGCAAATTTTGAAAAACTATCAAAGCAAGCTCTGATACCAATTGATGGTATCGGAGGGGGTATTTTTCGAAGAGTATAGCGCAGCGAAATTAAAACTCAGAGAGTAGAAAGCGTGTTCGATCACAATTAAAATTAATTTGTTCCTTTTAGTAAAAATAATTTTCTTTCAGAAAATTAATCAAACAGTTGATATACGTAAAATAAAATGAGTGTAGGGAATAAGAAGTGATAACGGTTGAAAAACCGTTATTTTTATGCTTAAATTTGATACCAAAAGCAACCTTTAAGACTTAGAAACTAGCTTGAAATCATATTTTTGCTTTAGTTTTGAGAATAAGAGAGTTGAAAGTGAATTTAATGGTTTTATGCAAGATTCCCTTGATTTTGTAGGCTAATTGAATGATTTGAAAGAAGAATTGAAATACCGAATGATTGGAGTGCTGAAAAGTCAACCAGAAACCAGAAAAGTCAACCAGTCAACCAGAAAAGTCAACCAGTCAACCAGAATGCTGAAAAACCAACCAGAACGCAGAAAAAGTCTGACCGAGTGGCGCTGAGCGGAAATTTGGCGCTGAGCGGCAGTTTTCAGGTGCCGAAATCACCGCTGAGGGGCAAAATGGATCAACCGCTAGTACCGCTCAGCGGTAAAATACCGCTGAGCGCCATTCTAAATGGGCTTGGACTGTTTTTTTGGCACTTTTATGGGCTTGGGCCTAATTTTTCTGTATTTTTGGAATAGTATATAAGCTTTAGGACGTCCTAGGGTTTGTATCTTTGGCTGGGAGGAAGTAGAAACACACTTTTCACCCCTTGGGGGTAGATTGGGAGATGGTGACGGCTCTCCTCTTCACCTTTTTAGGGTTTATTCTTTCATTCTTTCATTGTAATTCATCTAGGTTCACCATGAATATGGTGAACTAAACTCTGTATGTTTGTTGGGGAATCAATGTAATCTTGTGAAGCTCTCATATATGGAATCTGTTTTTACATCTTTTAATTAAGATTTATGCTTTCTTTCATCATTAGTTAGGGTTTTTCCTCTTTGCTTAATGCTTGCATTGTTTAACTCATTCGATGCATGATTATTGGTTTTGTTGATACGGGAACGTACGGGGAAGTCTAGATCCGGGGAATTTCTCCCAATATGATATTGGTTGTCGTTAAGCTCCTGCACTTATGAACTGATCATTAGGAATGCTAGGAATTGTATGAACTCGTGATTGGGGAGAAGCCTTCTAGAAAGGTACTTTAGAGAGTGGCATTAACAATGATGATTTGAATGTTGAATTCCTAAAATATATGAGAGTGGATAAGATGAAATTGACCCCCAACAACATATTCATTAATATATTCCATTGAAAGTGTGTGTCTTTTGTTTTAGCCATTGATCAAAACTTCATGCATACATGTTTATTTTCTGTCTTGCATATTAAACTCCAAATATTTCGTCTTTAAGTCTTAGCTAATCAAGAAATCACATAACTAAACTAGGCCGTGAGTCCTTTGGGAAGAACGATACTTGGTCTTACCAAGTTTATTACTTGAACGATTCGGTCATACTTGCCGATTGAAAAACAAGTTTGTGACATCATATTTTGGTGCTCATAAATTTGTCCATCAAGAAGATCAACACAGAATTTTTATCCTGGTTCGAATCAAAAGATTCTACGTCCAGTCGTTAATCACTATAAATAGTGATTAACCTTTTTCACTAAAAATGGTTTAACAGATTACAAGATAATGAACAGGAATAAAATGAAAAGAACCACTCTACCAACTTGAAGAGAACCGCTCCAGCAATCGACCAACGATTCACAAGCTTCTCCTTTCACAAGACCAGGCAGAGCACCTTGCTAACTTGAAGAGAGTCTGCTCCGACTATCGACACACGATACGCGAGCCTCTCCTTTCACAAGACCAAGCAAGGGAACAATGAACAAAAAGCTCTCTAAGAACGTTCCTATGATACACAATGTTCTAAGCTTTCTCAGTTCAAAAAACGTTACCTTCTGATTTCTCCAAATCAAATTATATAGCCAAGTACACTGAGTGCCAAAGGTCAGCTCTCAACTACCATGAATAATCGATTATTGTAAGTGATAATCGATTATTCAAGTCCGTTACAGGTTTTCAAAAATGTGATAATCGATTATATGAAGTGATAATCGATTATTCAAGTATGACTTGTGATAATCGATTATTGCTTAACCATAATCGATTATACTAGTAAAAATTACAATGTTTAACATTTTCCTACTACATTCAAAATCTACAAGTTGCTTTTTTAAATATTTTCCTACTACATCCAAAATCTATAAGTTGCAGCATCATCAAAACACATCTTCAGGTTTTACCAATACTCCTTATTGGTAACAGGGTAGACTCAGTTTTCTATATAAATTGATTCACAGTGTCTTCCATCTTTATGAACCTTTCATTAAATGCAACAAACTGTTGCCATAAAGTTGGTTGTTGCTGTTGCTTGTTGAATTGCCCATTTTGTCCAGCCTGCCCATTCTGCCCTTGACCAATGCTTGGGTGTGGTTTCCACCCTTGATTGAATTTCCCTTGACGGTACGGAAACTGGTTGGCCATAAAGTTCACATCTTCCAAAGCTTCTGCTGGAAAGGCACACTGACCATTTATATGGTCACCTCCACATAATTCGCACAACTGAGATTGTACCTGTGCAGCAGTCTTCAACTCTTTAGGCAATTGTGCAAGTGTTTTCGTAAGATTCTCCAGCTGTTGAGTTAGAATTTTATTTTGTGCTATCAAGGCATCATGTGTTTGTAATTGAAGGACTCCTTTTTGTTGCACAGGAGCTCCTCTTTCACTGTTGAGCTCATTATCACTAGTAGCCATATTTTCAATAATTTCTGTTGCTTCCTCTGGAGTTTTCCATTTAATGTTTCCTCCTGCTGAGGCATCAAGCATCATCTTGGTTTGTGAACCAAGACCTCCAAGGAAGGTAAGGACTACTTCCACTTCATCGAATCCATGCGTGGGTGTTTTTCGTAGCAAGCTTTTGTATCTATCCCATGCATGACCCAGTGATTCTTCCATGCCCTGCCTGAATGAAGAAATCTCTTGCTTGCCTTTGTTCACCTTTGATTGTGGGAAGTATTTATTTAGAAACTTGGTTACCACTGCTTCCCACTCTGTGAAACTTCCCACTGGAAAAGAATTTAACCAAAGCTTAGCATTGCCTCCTAATGAGAAAGGAAACAAGCTAAGTTTGATCGCTTCATCTGGCACCCCATTGATTTTCACTATGTTGCAGATCTCATTAAATGTAGTGAGGTGCTCATATGGGCTTTCATGAGATAACCCATTGAATTGATTGCTCTTCACCAGTTGGATCAATGCTGGTTTGACCTCCATGTTAGCTGCATTGACTCTAGGTCTAGCTATACTGTTAAAGTGCTGAGGTCCAGCTGTATTGGTGTAATCAGCAAGAGTTCTTCTGATATTATTGTTCTCCATATTTTCTGTGCTATGGTCAGAACCTTGTGGTGATGGTTGCAACAGAGTTTCCGGAGAAGGGAAAAGTTCTCTAGATGTTCGGATTCTTCTCCTCCGTCTACTCTCGTCTAAACCTTCAAGAAGAGGTTCTACAATTATCTTGCTCCTAGTTCGAATTGCCTCCTGCATACACAAGAACACAAAACCCTAGAATATTTGGTTAGCACAAAAAGATATAGGAGAAGATATAAGATTCAGAGAATAAAATAAAATAAAATAAAAACAGAAAAAATAAAAACAGAAAAATAAAAACAGAAAAATAAAAATAGCAAAATAAAAACAGAAATTCAAAATTAAAGTCAAAGATAATCAATAATCACACAAATTAACCAGTTAAACCACGAGTCCCCGGCAACGGCGCCAAAAACTTGATGACAAATTGATGAACACCGAAATACGGCGCCACAAACTTGTTTAACAATCGGCAAGTGTGACCGAATCGTTTCAAGTAATAAACTCGGTAAGACCAAGTATCGTTCTCCCAAAGGACTCACGGCCTAGTTTAGTTATGTGATTCGTTGATTATTTAACACTTAAGAACGAAATAAGTGGAGTTTAATATGCAAAACAGAAAATAAACATGTATGCATGAATTTGATCAATGGCTAAAACAAAATACAAACACTTCAATGGAATATATGGATGAGTATGTTGTTGGGGTTATCAATTTCATCTTATCCACTCTCATATACTTTAGGAATTCAACATTCTTTTCATCATTGTTAATGCCACTCTCTAAATTACCTTGAAAGAAGGCCTATCCCTAATTACGAGTTCATACGATTCCTAGCATTCCTAATAATTAGTTCTTTTAGTGCAGGAGCTTAACGACAACCAATATACTATTGGGAGAAATTCCCCAGATCTAGACTTCCCCGTACGTTCCCGTATCGACAAAATCAATAATCATGCATTGAATGAGTTAAACAAAGCAAGCATTGAGCAAAGAGGAAAAACCCTAACTAATGATGAAAGAAAGCATAGGTCTTAAATATAAGATGTAAAAACAAATTCCATATATGAGAGTTTCATAAGACTACATTGATTCCCCAACAACAATACAAGGTTTAGTTCACCATATTCATGGTGAAACTAGATGAATAATAATGAAAGAATGAAAGATAAAACCCTAGAAAGGTGAAGAGGTAGCCTGAGCATCCAAGATCCTCCTTCAAAGGGGTGGAAGAGAGAGTGTTTGCTTCGTTCCAGCCAAAGATACAAACCCTAGGACGTCATAAAGCTTATATACTATTCTAAAATTTAGCCCCAAGCCCATAAGTGCGCCGCTCAGCGGTAAAGTACCGCTCAGCGGTAAGTGCGTGAGTTGGTTTCTTCCCCTCAGCGGCCATTTTGCCCCTCAGGGAATCCCCCATGAGCTCCTGAGTGCCGCTCAGCGGTAAACTGACGTTGAGCGGCAGTTGCGGCTTCTCCTTTTGCACTTTTTGATGTCTTTTCTGATTCCATCTCTCTCCTTCTTCACTTCTTTCACCAAATTCACCTTAAAACCTACACAAAAACACTGAAATCAAGCATAAACCTGTCCAGCTCTCTTATTTCGGAAAATATGAACAAAAGCATGATTTCAAGCTAGTTTCTAAGGGTTAAAGGTTGCTTTTAGTATCAATTTCAAGCATAAAAATAACAGTTTTTCAACTGTTATCAACCACCTGCCTTGCTGGACAACCCGCACCTCTCTTCTCATGGGTCGTGATGAGCTCTTCATTTTGCAGCTCCTAAGCTTGTTGTATTTTCTTTGGCCCGTGATGTGCTGCTGCTGCTCAAAAACTGGACGGTGATGCTGGCCTGCTGCAACTTCAAGCCCAATGTTGAACGAATAAGTTGTTGTGTGCACCACCTGGACATGCTACTGTTGCCTAGTTGGACCTGCCAAAGTGGGCTGCTCTCTTCTCTTGTTGCACCTCCATTCTTCACGTGTTGGATTGTTAGATGAAGAAATAAATGGGTGCAAGTCGTGGCATGCTGGACCATGTGCGTTGCTCCAACCAACTCTTCTTCAATTGCAAAAAAAAGAAAGATGCTTCTACTGGACGTGAATTCCAGCCCAACCCCCGTGTGCACCTCTTCAATTGAATGCACCCTTTCTAATAAGCCCAAAATGAATCCATCCATGACACCATGTGGTTGCTGCTTCTAAAGGAAAATCAAGTGCATTCTCCAAAATAAAATCTTGTGTTGCACATCAAAAATAAACCTCCATCTTTGGGCTCAATTGCCATTTCTCATTTAACTTCCAAATGTCCCAAATTGTATTTGCAAAATTTTCCCTGCAATTAATAATGCAAATAATTAGCTCAGATAATTCAAATTGATTAAAATAAGAATTTCTGATTAAATTAAGCACAATTAGCAAAAACGGAAAAATACTGGACATTCAAGCACAATTCCCTGATTAAATTCGGTACAATAAGCTAAGTGAAGTTAAGAAAATATTGACTCAACAAAATAGACCACACTTAGTCTTTTGCACTCTTGGGCAAAATCAAGACGCAGATCAAGGAATAGTTAAAAGGACATCAGGGGTATGACACAAACTCAGCACGCAGAAAACAAAGACTCAGAAGGAAATGAACAGAATTACACAGTTCTCAAGGAATCTAGACAAAGAAAAGGAGTAGACAACATCCAACACAGAATGAATCACAGAAAGCAAATACTCATGAAATCATCCAAACAATTCCAAGCATGGCAAATGGATCAATCAGCTCAAGAGGTGAATCAAAAGTAACAAAACCTTATAGATGCACTATCAGTGTTTCTCTCAAGTGTTTAGGGTAAACAGTTTGAAAGCAATGTACTCAAGAAAGCAGGCAACGACAAGGGAGGATATAATATGGATGAGAAGCTATAAACCAAAAGAAATAGAGGAGCAATGGGGAACAAGTGTAAACATAGTCAAATGATACCCAAAACCTCTAATTCAATCATCTTCTTGACTCCATTATTCACAATCTTTTTTTTTATTTTTCTCTCATTTTTTCTATTTTTTTTCTTTTTTTTTCATCTTGTCTCTTTTTCTTTTCTCTCTCTTTAGGACACAACTGTAAGAGACAAGATACACATCATATTTACAAAAAAAAAACAAAACAAGAAGAGGAACCAACTACCCAATTCATCAAAATCCCCAAGAAGACCACACTTGTTCCCAAAACACTTACAAAGCTCCAAAATTCCCTAAGTTTAAGGTAATCATGGTTTTTCACTTAGGGCTAGTGTATAAGCTTCAAAACAAAGAAATTGGGAAAGTATAGGCTCAAAAGGGGTTATCAAAGGATTATACCAAGGTAAGCTTATTTGGCTAGAAAGGCTAAAGAACAACATTGCCTTTATCACTTCCAAACATGCATATCAATCAAGAATCATCAAAAAGAATCAAGCCAAGGAATATGCGCAAGCAATCAAGAGACATATCACACAAGAAAGAACATAAAGTGACTCAAATCTCACATAGGGTATTTCTGTCACAATCAAATCAACCTCTCAAACATCATAATCATCTTTCCAAGCAAAGAAAAGCAAGGATTTCAAACCATAAGAGTATCAATGAAGTAAAGGAAAAACCTACAACCTAAAAAAAGTCCATAAATCAAGAGAAACATGCAAACTGTACACAAACGACAAAAATAACCTAGAAAAGAAAAAATTTATCCAAGAAAACAAAAACTAATGAAGAAAAATAAAAATCTCCCCCAATAGACCACATGAATCAAATTCAAATTTAGAAACAATATCAAACACAAGCTCAGATTCATGAAGTGCATGGAGAATAAACATTCATATGTGATAGCAAAAAGTGGTTCTCATCAGGTAGAGACGGAGAATTAAAAGCATGCTCATCAACAATACAATCATCAACATACCTATCAACTGCATAATCATGAACAACATAATCATCAACAGCATAATCAAACTGAGGTATGTTTACCTCCACTTCCCTAAATATGGCTGAAGTGGTGGAAGATGATGATGGTCTGCCTATCTCAAAAGTGTTGCTCATATCTGCCTGTTCCTTAAAATCTTCATCAGTCTCCTCAGATGCAAGAGTAGGGACATAGGGCGGTAGGAAAGTAGGTGGCACAGTAGTAAACTCATGACTCTGCTCCTCATCTCCTATGTGGATGACATTGACATGATCAGGAATCTGAACAGTCTGAAATGGTGATTGCCCTAAGTCTTGAGACTGTTCCTGATTGAGCTGAGTGGTCATCTACCCTATCTGATTGCTTAAGCTTTGAAAGTATGCTTTGTTCTCTTGCTAAAACTGAAGGTTTTGCATGGTCATCTTCTCCAACAACTCTTGCAATGTAGGCTCAGAAGTAGAAGGTTGAGGAGCTATTTGGGCAGGCTCATAAAGATGCAACTGCTGTTGTTGTTGGATTGGTGGAGGCATACAAGTATTTTGGAATGGTGGTTCTTGATATTGATGTTTTACGGTCCCATACCATTCCATGTTAGGATCATTCCACCCAGGATCATTGTTGTAACCATATTGCACAGGGAAGAATTTGTCTAGAAACTGATGCTCAAGATCTTCCCAACTGGTGACGGATCCTGGAGGAAGACAGTATCCCCAATCCTTTGCTACTCCTTGTAATGAGTGCGGAAATGCCCTTAAGAAAATGTGATCATCCGGGACATCTGGAGGTTTCATTACAAAGAAAATGAGATAGAACTTCTCCAAATATTTATGTTGGCATTCACTTGCAAAACCATGAAACTCGGGCAACAAATGTATCAGTCTAGTGTTGAAAACACAACAAACATCCTCCTCAACAAGTGGAACCGGCTCCCAAGGAGCACTCTCAGGAGTTAGAGTATAAGTCATATTGTTCTCAACATAGAAATCAACAGAATATACATGAGAACTAAACTTAGAGTTAGATGCAGAAGGAGAATCATAATTATAGGCACAAGCAGAAGAAGCAGTATTCACAAAATCAAAATAGGTAGACATGGTGAAAGTAGGGGGGAAAGGAAGAATGCAATGAAAATATACAACTAAAGTTATCTTCTCCCTAGCGTCGCCGGCATCATCACCGCCGCACAACCCCGGACCACTGTCAACCTTCAAACAGCGCCACGAGCCTTCATCAAAATCGAGAGAACCAACCACCCAGAATCACGATCTTCATCGCGTCTCTCCTCGTGAGTTCGCCAAACCGCGTCCGTCACTACTGATGGACAAATTTATGAACACCAAATATGATGTCACAAACTTGTTTTACAATCGGCAAGTATGACCGAATCGTTTCAAGTAATAAACTTGGTAAGACCAAGTATCGTTCTCCCAAAGGACTCACGGCCTAGTTTAGTTATGTGATTTGTTGATTAGCTAAGACTTAAGAACGAAATAATTGGATTTTATATGCAAAAGACGAAAATAAACATGTATGCATGAATGTGATCAATGGCTAAAGCAAAATACAAACACTTTCAATGGAATATATGGATGAGTATGTTGTTGGGGGTCAATTTCATCTTATCCACTCTCATATATTTTAGGAATTCTACATTCAAGTCATCATTGTTAATGCCACTCTCTAAATTACCTTTCAAAGAAGGCTTCTCCCTAATTACGAGTTCATACGATTCCTAGCATCCCTAATAATTAGTTTATTTAGCACAGGAGCTTAAGGCAACCAATATACCTATTGGGAGAAATTCCCCAGATCTAGACTTCCCCGTACGTTTCCGTATCGACAAAACCAATAATCATGCATTGAATGAGTTAAACAAAGCAAGCTTTGAGCAAAGAAGGAAAACCCTAACTAATGATGAAAGAAAGCATAAGTCTTATATTAAGATGCAAGCACAAATTCCATATATGAGAGCTTCAAAAGATTACATTGATTCCCCAACAAACATACAAGGTTTAGTTCACCATATTCATGGTGAACCTAGATGAACAATAATGAAAGAATGAAAGATAAAACCCTAAAAAGGTGAAGAGGTAGCCTGAGCATCTGATACAAGAAGGTCTAACACCATAGGACCCATCACAAGAGGAATGGCTAAAAAGCTCCAAGATGAATATTCTCCTCAAGGTCAAGTATTATTTGCTATCTTTGGATGGAAAATTGGAGAACAAGAAGATATGCCAAATCTGCCAAAACATGTAGAAGGGTAAAAAGGACATTTCTATACAAGAAGGGGTGTACTTATCCTTCTATGGGGGCTGCATTAGTAATTGTTTTTCTTCACATAAAACTCAATTTTCACGTGTTTTAGAAGCTAAACATGTAGCACATGGGTCCAGATCTGCAACGTGAAAATTGCTTGCTTAAAGCCTTGAGATTAATCTATAAAATCTCATAGGAAAAGCTTGTAAATCACTTTTGGATTGTAGTAAAGAATTTCTGCTGAAATGTCTAGCAAATTCCTTCTCCAAGAGTCACTTCTTAGCTTGATCTCCATTGCAACTTCTTCCACTCTAGGAAGCCTTCTGAGTTGTTAATCATCTCTCCAAGCTAGCCTCCATATCCATTCACCATAAGCTCCAACAATCCGCTGCCACACCTCCAAAGATCCCATCCAGAAATTTCCAGTCTGCACAACAACCTGCAGCTGCTACCGCCACTGCTACCTTGGTTTCAACTGTCTTCCAAGTCTCCCTGCATCTCCAATCTCACGGCTCTGCTTCTCTACATCTCCTAGGATGTATCAAGTGGTATTCAGAGCTTAGGTTCTAACTTGAACCGTGAGATAAGTCCAGAATTCTTCCATTTCTTTGCTGTCAAAAATTTCCTGGTTGTTCTTGCTGTTTTTCTGAAAATTCTGCAATGTTTTTCATCAATCATTTCTGTGTTTAGGATCTACTCTTAATTTCATTGGCTACTAGCTGTCTTTGCTTGAGTTTTCCTTCATTTTATTCGGCTGTTATTAATTGTTTGAGTCTATTTTACCATTTAAACATCATTTCTGGTTTTGTCTTAAGTCTTGTTAGTTACTTTGCTGTTTTGTTATCAAATCTGGTTTTTCAACCAAGTTTTACCAAAAATCTTAGTTGTTTGAATGTGGCTACACCAAGTAAGAGCAATGAATACTTCAGAAATGAGCTCAGGTGTTTAGATCTACCATTCAAACTCAAAATCTGTGCAGGTTTTTTTTAAAAAAATCTGACAGCATTTCAGTTTCTGTTTTTGTGCTGCATTGCCACTGTTCTTATGGTCATTTACTGTTCTATTGAACAGCAGTTGGTTGATCCATTGTCTGAACCATTTGGAAGATGAAATGAGTTGATTCCAAATAGTTTGTCATGTGGCAAGAGTGTCCAAGCATTTGGCTGAGATGCATGTGTTTCTTTGAGTAAATTCTGCTTAATTGTGTATGGTTAGTATTAGATCATTGCTAACCATCATCAACACTGAATTTCTGCATTTGTGCAACTTTCAAATACCATTTCTAACTCCTCTTTGCTGTTTTCAAATCAGAATTACTTTTGAATCAAAATTTGACCATGCTAGTTGTTAAATTTAGGTGAAATCTGGTACTGCAGTAGTGATTTTATGTTTTATATAGTTTTGATGCATCCAATTAGTTCCAACAAGTCATCATTCATCATCAAAACATGTTTGAATCATTGGAAAATAACTAGGTGCAGTACTGTTCATTTGGTCTATTTTTTTCTGCATTGAAAAATTGACTCTGCTGCAAAACTGTGCTGGTTTTTTTTGTCAAATTCTGCACTGCATTACTTTGCTTGATTCATCATTTTTAGATGCAGTAAAAGCCATGGTCCATTTAAAATATTAAGATAACAATTCAAAAGAGATATTACATATGTTAAAAGGCACTTAGGACCATTGCATCATCAGTTTCGAAAGTTTGAAGTGTATAAAAATCTGGTGCAGAAATCTGGTGCAGAAATCTGGTGCAACTCATTCAGGCATTTCATCAAACAGTTTTGTCAATTTTCAATGCATAGCCAATTCGTGTGTGATTCTGATCTAAAGTCTTTTATTGCGTTTTAAATCTGTTCTAGAGCCATTCCTAAGATCATTTTGATGTGCCACCGTGATTGATAGCCACTTAATTGCTTGCTTTCTGAATTTTGTACACTCTGCACACCATCTGTTTGACAAAAGTCCTGGTGTTGCTGTCACTTGGATGTGATTTTGCTGGCAATTGTGGTGGTAGTTTCTGTGACTAATTGGTTTGTTGGATAGGTGAACTGTAACTCAAATGGCTCACTGCAAGTGGAAGCATCAAAGGAAGTTCAATTGGTGAAGAAAAGTGAATGAAGTGAGCCTTGAAGAAGGAAAGGCCGTGACTTGCAGTAGAATTCTATACTGCAGAAAATTAATTTCTTGGTTTAGGCACTTTGCAGCTGAGAGAATTGTTTAGAATCCAGTAGATTCAAGTTCTTTGAGAGCAACCAAAGCTGCACACATTGTTCCTTAGCCTATTCTAACTTTCCTTTTCCAAGTTACCAAATTTTCTTTGTAATTTCCATTGTTTTCTTTGGTTGTAAGTTCCAAATCCAAGCAAGTGAGGTGATAGAGTTCACAAGTGCTCTTCCCTCATTTGTAACTAGACTCAAAGAAGTCTCACAACCTAAAATTGAGTAGACGGTGAGTGTGTCTTAGATCCAAAGTCTAAGCCTCACCTAGGAGACCTCACTTTAATGGTTTTTCCAATCTTCGACTAGATAGCATATATCTTGTGCGAATAGGAAGCTCTCTTAGGGGTCCGAATTTAGAGTTAGGTTGTGTTCTTTCTTTGCTTTGTGTTTTCTTTGTTGTCTTTAAGACTTAAGTGGATTTAAGAGTGATTTTGATCTAAGGACTCTAGTAAGTAGCAAGAAGCATATTTGGCAAGGATAAGGCTTGGTACTTAAGCATTCCTAGTGAATCACCTCCCTTACCTGGAATATTGCTTCAAGTGAAAATCTCTAGTCTTTACTTCAAGAATAACATTTAAGTCCATCATAATGTCTAGAAGGCATTCTCCTAGGATTAGTGATAGTGAAAAAGAACATTTTTCTCTTCAAACTTTAGTTAATGAATTCAAGTAAATAAGAAGAGAAATGAATGAAGAGAAAGTCAATAGAGAGCTTCAAAATGCTGTTATTCAAGATGAGTTGAGAATGATAAGGAAAAGTAAGTCTAGGGGAAGTCAGAGTGACAACTCTCAAGAGGGAGGGATGACCATGAGTCTGGGTGATTATTACCCTCATCAGCCTTCTACTTCTAGAAGGCATAGGAGAAATTCTCATGCACCCCCACCCCCTAAAGAAGTCAATGTTGTGTTGCCTCACTTCCATGGGAAGGACAATGTAGAGGCTTATCTTGATTGGGAGATGAAGGTGGAACAATTATTTGAATGCCACCAAGTGAGTGAAGAGAGGAAGGTCTCTCTAGCTACCCTAAGTTTTCAAGGGTATGCAATGTACTGGTGGACTGCTTTGGTCAAAGAGAGGCTTAGACATCAAGCCCCTCCCATCCACTATTGGAATGATCTCAAGTCTGCCCTTAGGAGGAGACACATTCCCTCCTACTACAATAGAGAACTCATGGATAAACTCCAAAGGTTACAACAAAGGTCTATGACAGTTGAGGAATATAGACAAAAGATGGAGTTGTATATGATGAGGGCAGGCATAAGGGAGGGTCCAGAAATTACTTTAGCTAGATTTTTAAGTGGGCTCAATTTTGACATAAGAGATAGGGTTGAACTTCTACCTTATAGAGATTTGAATGATCTTGTTCAAATGTGTATAAAGGTAGAACAACAAAACTTGAGAAAATCTTCTTCTAAAAGAATTCAAGTTCAACCTACTTTTGAAAAGAAAATTTTTAAAGAAAAAGAGCCATTTAAACCTCTAGCCAAAATAGAAGAGAGACCCAAGAAAGAAACACCCTCACACACCAGAACCAGTGAAATCAAATGCTTCAAATGTCTAGGAAGGGGTCATGTAGCTACTCAATGTCCTACAAAAAGAAACATTATTTTGAAAGACAAGGACATTTATAGTAGTGAAAGTGACACCCCAACTAGTACAAGTGAGAGTGAGGAAGAAGAGAGGGAAGAGGAAATATATGCTGATGATGGGCAACTGCTCATGGTGAGAAGGATACTTAGCAACCAACCAAGTCTTGAACACATATCACAAAGAGAGAACATCTTTCTCACAAGATGTAAAATTCAAGAAAATCATTGTTCTCTCATTGTTGATAGTGGATCTTGTTGCAATTGTTGTAGCACAAGGTTGGTTGAGAAGTTGAAGCTTGATATTATACCCCATCCAAAACCTTATAAACTTCATTGGCTAAATGAAGATGGGGATATAATAGTCAAGAATCAAGTGAAGTTGGCATTTTCCATTGGGAACTTCAAAGATGAAGTTTTGTGTGATATAGTTCCCATGGAAGCATGTCATGTGTTATTGGGGAGACCATGGCAATTTGATCATCAAACTATCCATCATGGTCTAACCAATACCATCACTATCCATCAAAAGGACAAGAAGTTTGTGCTTCATCCTTTGACTCCTACCCAAGTGGCTAAGGATCAAGCACAAATGAAGTCTTTAAGAAAGCAAGAACATGATCAAAAGAAAAAGTCAAAAAGAAAAGAGGGTATAGCAACAAGTGTGCCACCTAAGGTCACTCAACATGAAATCCTTTTAAACAAAAAGACTTTAATCAATACACTTCAAGTTGAGCAACCTTCATATCTTCTTCTTTGTCAAGGGACACTTACATGCACATCTAGTGATTCAAAGACTTCAACTCCTTCTCCTTCCATTCAAAAACTTTTGAAAGAATTTGATGATCTATTCCCACAAGAAATTCCAAAAGGGCTTCCACCCATAAGAGGAATTGAACATCAAATTGATTTCATTCCAGGGGCAGTTCTTCCTAATAGGCCAACCTATAGGACAAACCCCCAAGAAACTAAGGAGATTGAGACACAAGTCCAAGAGTTGCTAGATAAAGGCTTAGTTCAAAAGAGTCTAAGTCCATGTGCTGTACCAGTGTTGCTTGTCCCAAAAAAAGATGGGAAGTGGCGCATGTGTTGTGATTGTAGAGCTATCAACAACATCACAATCAAGTATAGACATTCCATTCCTAGGCTTGATGATATGTTGGATGAATTGCATGGAGCACAAATATTTTCAAAGGTAGATTTAAAAAGTGGCTATCACCAAATAAGAATTAAAGAAGGTGATGAATGGAAAACTGCCTTTAAGACCAAGTTTGGATTATATGAATGGCTAGTTATGCCTTTTGGTCTTACAAATGCTCCAAGCACATTCATGAGACTTATGAATCATGTCCTTAGGGATTGCATTGGGAAGTTTGTAGTTGTTTACTTTGATGACATCTTGGTATATAGTCAAAATTTGCAAACTCATGAAAATCATTTGAGAGTTGTTTTAACAATTCTTAGAACACACAAATTGTTTGCAAACTTTGACAAGTGTACCTTTTGTGTTGATAGTGTCATATTTCTTGGATTTGTGGTCACCAAAAATGGGGTTCATGTGGACCCAGAAAAAATAAAGGCTATCCAAGATTGACCTCCTCCAAAGAATGTAGGAGAAGTAAGGAGCTTCCATGGGTTGGCAAGCTTTTACAGAAGATTTGTTCCTAACTTCTCTAGTCTTGCTTCACCCCTCAATGAGTTGGTGAAAAAAGATGTTACATTCCATTGGGGGGATAAACAACAAAAAGCTTTTGAGCTACTCAAAGAGAAGCTCACACAAGCACCCATTCTAGCTTTGCCAAATTTTTCCAAAACTTTTGAGCTAGAATGTGATGCTTCAGGATTTGGCATAGGTGCAATATTATTACAAGAAGGACACCCAATTGCATACTTTAGTGAAAAACTTCATGGTGCCTCTTGTAATTACCCCACCTATGACAAAGAACTATATGAACTTGTGAGGGCTCTTCAAACTTGGGAACATTACCTTGTTGCCAAGGAGTTTATCATTCATAGTGATCATGAATCACTTAAGTATTTGAAGAGCCAACACAAGTTACAAAAGAGGCATGCTAAGTGGTTGGAATTCATTGAACAATTCACTTATGTTATTAAATACAAGAAAGGAAAATCCAATGTGGTGGCTGATGCTTTGTCAAGAAAAATTAATCTATTAGCCACATTGGGAGCTCAAATTAATCTATTAGCAACATTGCAAAGTTATTCTTTCGAGATGTGGTTAAACTTCATGGGTTACCTAAGGTAATAGTTTCGGATAGAGATACAAAATTTCTTAGTCACTTTTGGGGGACCTTATGGTCTAGATTAGGGACTAAGTTATCTTTTTCTACTACTTGCCATCCTCAAACAGATGGTCAAACTGAAGTAGTCAATAGATCTCTTTCCACTTTACTAAGGGTAGTTCTTAAAGGAAATCACAAATCTTGGGATGAGTACCTACCTCATGTTGAGTTTGCCTACAATAGAGTAGTTCATGGAACTACTAAATTGTCTCCTTTTGAAGTTGTTTATGGTTTTAATCCTTTGACACCCATGGATTTAATACCCCTTCCAAATTCTATTGATTTTGTTCATCAAGATGGGGTATCTAAATCTAAATTTATCAAAGATTTACATCAAAGGGTTAAAATTCAAATTCAACAACAAAATGAGAAATATGCCAAGAAACATAATAAGGGCAAGAAAGAGTTAATCTTCAATGAAGGAGATTTAGTTTGGATTCATCTTAGAAAGGAAAGATTTCCTCAACTAAGAAAATCCAAACTCCATCCTAGAGGAGATGGACCCTTTAGAGTGATCAGGAGGATTAATAACAATGCATATCAACTTGATCTTCCTCCTGAATATGGTGTTCATGCTACCTTCAATATATCTGATCTTAAACCTTTTGCAGGATTTGATAGTGAAGATGAAGATCTTTTGGATTTGAGGGCAAATCCTTCTCAAGAGGGAGGGGATGATACAAGAAGGTCTAACACCATAGGACCCATCACAAGAGGAATGGCCAAAAAGCTCCAAGATGAATATTCTCCTCAAGGTCAAGTATTATTTGCTATCTTTGGATGGAAAATTGGAGAACAAGAAGATATGCCAAATCTGCCAAAACATGGAGAAGGGTAAAAAGGACATTTCTATACAAGAAGGGGTGTACTTATCCTTCTATGGGGGCTGCATTAGTAATTGTTTTTCTTCACATAAAACTCAATTTTCACGTGTTTTAGAAGCTAAACATGTAGCACATGGGTCCAGATCTGCAACGTGAAAATTGCTTGCTTAAAGCCTAGAGATTAATCTATAAAATCTCATAGGAAAAGCTTGTAAATCACTTTTGGATTGTAGTAAAGAATTTCTGCTGAAATGTCTAGCAAATTCCTTCTCCAAGAGTCACTTCTTAGCTTGATCTTCATTGCAACTTCTTCCACTCTAGGAAGCCTTCTGAGTTGTTAATCATCTCTCCAAGCTAGCCTCCATATCCATTCACCATAAGCACCAACAATCCGCTGCCACACCTCCAAAGATCCCATCCAGAAATTTCCAGTCTGCACAACAACCTGCAGCTGCTACCGCCACTGCTACCTTGGTTTCAACTGTCTTCCAAGTCTCCCTGCATCTCCAATCTCACGGCTCTGCTTCTCTACATCTCCTAGGATGTATCAGCATCCAAGATCCTCCTTCAAAGGGGTGGAAGAGAGAGTTTTTGCTTCGTTCCAGCCAAAGATACTAACCCTAGGAAACCCTAAAGCTTATATATTATTCGTAAATTACATAAAATTAGGCCCAAGCCCAAAAATAGTTTCGCTCAGCGGTAAACTACCGCTCAGCGGTAAGTGCGTCAGCTCGGTTCTTCCCCTCAGCGGCCATTTTGCCCCTCAACGGTCCTCCCGTGAGCTCCTGAGTGCCGCTCAGCAGTAAACTGCCGTTGAGCGGTACTTGCGGCTTCTCCTTTTTGCATTTTTTGGTGTCTTTTCTGATTTCATCTTTCTCCTTCTTCACTTCTTTCACTAAATTTACCCTAAAACCTGCACAAAAACACTGAAATCAAGCATAAACCTGTTCAGCTCTCTTATTTATGAAAATATGAGTAAAAACATGATTTCAAGCTAGTTTCTAAGTATAAAGGTTGCTTTTAGTATCAATTTTAAGCATGAAAATAACAGTTTTTCAACTATTATCAACTACCGCACCACCACCACGTCGCGACCTCCATCATCAATCTCCATCTCTAATCGCGACATCACCTCGTAGGACACCCTGTCGCCTCCACGCCACTCGCGCCTTGCCACTACAGCACTGCCACTGCCATGGCCGCAACCATCTTGCAGCCGTCGCACGACCTTCTTCCACGGCCAGTCATCATCTCAGACCTACAAATCCAAAAACCCAGAAAACCCAATCTGAACAAAGCTCGCACACCATCCTCACCACACCATCTCCTCGTTGAGTCGTCGCCGCAAGGACCGTCATCCACCATCACAGCGCATCAGTCACGCCCGCCACCACTAGGTGAGTCCCTCCACCGTCGCGCAACCAACCGCACTTCCATAACCAGCAAATCAATCACAGAAGCCGCGGAGCAAAGCGGGACAGAGAAAGCCCTTTCCCCCAATCTGCAAAACCTTAATTTTGGGTGGGAAAGGGGTTGACACGTGGCGAGTTTCCATTGGCCATGACCATATGAGTCAAAGCTGGTCAACAAGCCTTCTCTGGTCAAAGTTTGGTCAAACAGGGACTTTTGGTGCAATTTTGGGAAGTTTAGAAGGGACTAAAGTGCAAATAGAAGAAATTTTAGGGCTTATGTGTAATTTTGGAAAATTTAGAAAAAACTAAAAGATAAAAGTCAGTTGTTGAAATAATTTAATTTGGGAATATCAACAGAAAATATCTTCCAAATAATTTTTTAATTATCTAAATCTTTTAGTTATTTGGAAGATATAAGATAAAAGATTCTCTCAACTGAATATTCAGAGTCCAAGCCCAATCAAGCCCTATATAAAGAGACCCAGGGGAGGCAGAAAAGGGAACTTCACTTCATTCATTCATTCACTACTTCTCTCTCTTATTTCATCTTGTATTCAACTTCATTCATGGAGAGCTAAGCATCTAGGGTTATTCTGTTGTAATTCCATGATGGATTCTGAGGTTACGTTCAGTTAATGCAATTGTTTACTTTGATTATTGATTTAATTTGTTCTCTCTATGTCTTTCATCTCTCTATCTTTTTAAAAGTAAAGATTTTTGCATCATAATGTGTTTGAATCTACATGCATATTGATTAGATGAGTTCCAGGGTCTCTAGGTTTAATTAAGAATCTACTTTGATTTAATTTAAGAACTTTCATATGATTAAATGGTTTTTACTATCAATTGAGAATGTACTTTGGTTGGCAGTAATAATTTCAACTATAATTAATTGAGAATTTAATTTGATTGATTAACTTTTAACTTGGTTAGGGGATTTAAGAATAGACATGTGATGACAAATTTATGAACACCGAAAACGGCGCCATAAACTTGTTTAACAATCGGCAAGTGTGACCGAATCGTATCAAGTAATAAAACTAGGTAAGACCAACTATCGTTTGCCCAAAGGACTCACGGCCTAGTTAGTTATCCGATTTATTGATTATTTAAGACTTGTGAACAATTGATTTTAGGTTTTAAATGCAAAAAACAATAATTAAACATGTATGCATGAATGTTATCAATGGCAAAAAGAGTAAAACAAACACGTAATGAATGATATGGATGAGTATGTTGTTGGGGTTATCAATTTCATCTTATCCACTCTCATATACTTTAGGAATTCATCAATCTTTTCATCAATGTTAATGCCTGATAACAGTTGAAAAACTGTTATTTTCATGCTTAAAATTGATATTAAAAGCAACCTTTAGACTTAGAAACTAGCTTGAAATCATGCTTTTATCTATATTTTCATAAATATGAGAGCTGGACAGGTTTATGCTTGATTTAAGTGTTTTTGAGCAGGTTTTAAGGTGAATTTGGTGGAAGAAGTGAAGAAGGAGAGAGATGACATTAGAAAAGACAAGAAAGAGTGCAAAAAGAGAAGACGAAGGCACCGCTCAGCGGTAGTTTACCGCTGAGCGGCACTCAGGAGGTTGCGGGAGTCACGCTGAGGGGCAAAATGGCCGCTGAGGGGAAGAAAAGGACGCGCAACCACCGCTGAGCGGTATGTACCGCTGAGCGGCACTTTTTGGGCTTGGGCTTTTATAATCTTTTGTAACTCTAGATTAGTATATAAGGGCTTGCACGTCCTAGGGTTAGGTATCTTTGGCAGAACGTAGGCAAACACTCTCTCTTCCACCCCTTTGAAGGAGGATCTTGGATGCTCAGGCTACCTCTTCACCTTTATTGGGTTTATTCTTTCATTCTTTCATTATTGTTCATCTAGGTTCACCATGAATATGGTGAACTAAACCTTGTATGTTTGTTGGGGAATCAATGTAATCTCTTGAAGCTCTCATATATGGAATTTATGCTTGCATCTTAATCTAAGACTTATGCTTTCTTTCATCATTAGTTAGGGTTTTTCCTCTTTGCTCAATGCTTGCATTGTTTAACTCATTCTATTGCATGATTATTGGTTTTGTCGATACGGACACGTACGGGGAAGTCTAGATCCGGGGAATTTCTCCCAATGTTATATTGGTTGTCGTTAAGCTCCTGCACTTATGAACTAATCATTAGGAATGCTAGGAATTGTATGAACTATTTGATTAGGGAGAAGCCATCTAGAATGGTACTTTAGAGAGTGGCATTAACAATGATGATTTGAATGTTGAATTCCTAAAATGTATGAGAGTGGATGAGATGAAATTGACCCCCAACAACATATTCATTCATATATTCCATTGAAAGTGTTTATCTTTTGTCTTTGCCATTGATCAATTCATGCATACATGTTTATTTTTCGTCTTGCATAATATAATCCAAATATTTCGTTTGTAAGTCCTAGCTAATCAACAAATCACATAACTAAACTAGGCCGTGAGTCCTTTGGGAAGAACGATACTTGGTCTTACCAAGTTTATTACTTGAACGATTCGGTCATACTTGCCGATTGTGAAACAAGTTTGTGACATCATATTTTGGTGCTTACAAATTTGTCCATCAAGTTTTTGGCGCCGTTGCCGGGGACTCGTGGTTTAACTGGTTAATTTGTGTGATTATTGATTATCTTTGACTTTTTGAATTTCTGTTTTTATTTTTTCTGTTTTTATTTTATTTTATTTTATTTTATTTTTCTGTTTTTTTATCTTTTTAGGTTAGGTTAGATTTTATTTTATCTTTTAGATTAGATTAGATTTTATTTTTTTTAGATTAGGTTTTATTCTATCTTATTTGTTTCTATCTTCTAAATCTTTTTATCTTCTGAATTTATATCTTCTTCTATATCTTTTTGTGCTAACAAATCTTTTCTAGGGTTTTGTTTTCTTGTGTATGCAGGAAGCAATTCGGACTAGGAGTAAGAAAACAACAGAACCACTTTTTGAAGGGCTAGACGAGAGTAGAAGGAGGAGAAGAATCAGAACGTCCAGAGAACTTTTCCCTTCTCCAGAAACTCTCCTCCAAACATCACCACAAGGTTCTGTTCACAGCACAAGAAGTATGGAGAATAACAATGCTAGAAGAACTCTTGCAGATTACACCAATATTGCTGGACCTCAACACTTTAACAGCATAGCTAGACCTAGAGTCAATGCAGCCAACATGGAGGTCAAGCCAGCATTAATTCAACTGGTGAAGAGTAATCAATTTAATGGGTTATCTCATGAAAGCCCATATGAGCACCTTACAACTTTCAATGAGATCTGCAATACGGTCAAGATTAATGGGGTGCCAGATGAAGCTATCAAACTTAGCTTGTTTCCCTTCTCATTGGGGGGCAATGCTAAGCTTTGGTTAAACTCTTTTCCAGAAGAAAGTTTCACAGAGTGGGAAGCAGTGGTCACAAAATTTCTAAACAAGTACTTTCCACAATCTAAGGTGACCAAAGGCAAGCAAGAGATATCTTCTTTCAAGCAGGGCATGGAGGAGTCACTTGGACATGCATGGGACAGGTATAAAAGCTTGTTACGCAAAACCCCTATGCATGGTTTCAAAGAAGCAGAAGTAGTCCTAACTTTCCTTGGAGGGCTTGGTTCACAAACCAAGATGATACTGAACGCATCAGCAGGAGGCAATATTAACTGGAAAACTCCAGAGGAAGCAACTGAACTTATTGAAAATATGGCTACTAGTGACAACGAACTCAATATTGAAAAAGGAGATCCTAGTCAGAAGGAGTTGTCACAATTAAATGAGGCCTTGCTTATCCAAAATAGAATTATCTCTCAACAGCTTGAAGAAGTGACCATGAAACTTTCTCAAACACCACAGGAAGTACAACAGGTTTCAGTGGTTCAAGAGCACCAAAAATGGCAGATGCAATCTACTCCAGTTGAGAAACCAACAACGCTTGAAGAGACTTTCCAGAGATTCTTAAAGACAAATGCGTCTTATTGTCATAATGTGGATGCTGCATTTAAAAAAATGGAGGTCTATGTTGAGAGAATAGTTGACGAAATGAAACATGATAATCTGGGAAAGGAATGTAAAACTGTTGTGACTAGAAGTGGTAGAGTGTTAGAAGAGAGAAAAAAAGAGAGAAAGGAGAAAGAGAATGAGAGTGAGAGTGAAAAAGAAACATGTGAGTGGAAAGAAAGAGTTGAGAGAGAGAAAAAGAAAAAAGAAGAAGAGGAGAGGAGAGAAAAAAATGAGATAGAAGAGAGACAAAAAGAAAAAGAGTATGAAAAGCCACTTCCTTATCCAAAGGGTTATTCAAGGAAGGAGAAAGAAAAGCAGTTGGAAAGATTCATGGAACTGTTTAAGAAGTTGGAGATCACTATACCATTCTCTGAAGCATTGCAACAGATGCCAGCATATGCAAAATTCTTGAAGGAACTTCTCACAAAGAAACACAAGTACATTGAGAAGGAAACTATCAATATACAGGGCAATTGCAGTGCAATCATACAGAAACTACCTCCTAAACTTAAAGACCCAGGAAGCTTCACTATTCCATGCACCATAGGAGATGTGAAAGTTGGAAGAGCATTGATTGATTTGGGAGCTAGCATTAATCTAATGCCGCTTTCCATGTGCAGAACAATTCAGGGGTTGGAAATTAAACCAACCAGAATGGCTCTTCAATTGGCGGACAGGTCTCTTAAATATCCATATGGAGTGGTTGAAGATGTTCTAGTAAAGGTCGACAAATTTGTATTCCCAGTAGATTTCATTGTGATGGAGATGGAAGGGACTAGTGACGTTCCTCTTATTCTTGGGAGACCTTTTATGAAGACTGCTAGAGTTTTGATTGATGTAGAGAATGGGAAGCTTAAACTGAGAGTTGACGAGGAAGAAGTCACTTTTGATGTATCCAGAGCCATGACGTATCCAAATGATGACAAATCATGTTTTCAATTTGATGAACTTGATGAAGTTTGTATGGTTCAAGAAAGGATGGTGCGTAACATTTCTCCATTGGAAAAAACGCTCATTGATGCATGTGAAGATTTGGATGAAGAAGAAGAGAAATTGATTGATGAATGTCTGATGGACTTGGAAACATTGAAAAAGAGTCCAGAGGAAGATTCAATATTCGAAACAATGGCTAAGGAAGAAACAATCAAAGCACAGTCTTCAGAATTAAAGAGATTGCCATCACATTTGAAATATGTATTTTTAGAGGATGGAACAAAGCCAGTCATTATCAGTAACTCTTTATCTTTACAAGAAGAAGAGCAGTTGATAGATATTTTGAAAGCCAACAAAGAAGCAATTGGGTGGTCAATATCAGATCTCAAAGGTATTAGCCCAACTTATTGCATGCACAAGATTTTTATGGAAGAAGACTATAAACCAAGTGCTCAACCACAGAGAAGGTTAAATCCTGCTATGAAGGAGGTGGTCAGAAAAGAAGTGTTGAAACTGCTAGAAGCTGGTATCATCTATCCAATCTCTGACAGTGAATGGGTGAGTCCGGTACAGGTGGTGCCAAAGAAAGGTGGGATGACGGTAATTTATAATGATAAGAATGAACTTATTCCCACTCGGACAGTTACTGGCTGGCGTATGTGCATTGATTACAGGAAGCTGAATAAAGCTACTAGGAAAGATCATTTTCCTCTTCCTTTCATGGATCAGATGCTAGAAAGGTTATCAGGGCAGGCTTTCTATTGTTTTCTAGATGGATATTCTGGATATAATCAAATTGTGGTAGATCCAAAAGACCAGGAGAAGACGGCTTTTACTTGTCCTTTTGGTATCTTTGCATATAGAAAGATGCCTTTTGGATTATGTAATGCTCCAGCTACGTTTCAGAGGTGTATGCAGGCAATTTTTGCTGATCTTCTAGAAAAATGCATTGAAGTATTCATGGATGATTTCTCAGTTTTTGGAAACTCCTTCCAAAGATGTTTAGCTAATTTGAACACTGTCCTCAAAAGATGTGTTCAGACAAATCTGGTTTTAAATTGGGAGAAATGTCATTTCATGGTAACTGAAGGAATTGTATTGGGGCACAAAATATCTGCTAAAGGAATTGAGGTAGATAAAGCTAAAGTAGAAGTTATTGAGAAACTACCTCCACCAACAAATGTAAAGGGGATTAGAAGCTTTCTTGGTCATGCTGGGTTTTATAGAAGATTTATCAAAGATTTCTCAAAAATTGCTAAACCATTGAGTAATCTCTTGATGAAGGATGCTCCTTTTGTGATGAATGAAGATTGCCTGAAAGCTTTTGATATATTGAAGCAGAAACTAGTGTCGGCTCCAGTAATTGCAGCACCAGATTGGAATCAAAATTTTGAATTAATGTGTGATGCAAGTGATTATGCAATAGGAGTTGTCCTCGGCCAAAGGAAAGAACAAAAGTTTCATCCAATTTATTATGCTAGCAAGGTGCTGAATGATGCTCAATTGAATTATGCTACTACAGAGAAAGAGTTTCTTGCCATTGTATATGCTCTTGAGAAATTTAGACCTTATCTGATTGGGTCTAAGGTGATTGTCTATACAGATCATGCAGCTATTAAATATTTGTTGACAAAACCAGATTCTAAGCCACGTCTGATCAGATGGGTACTACTGTTGCAAGAATTTGATGTAGAAATCCGTGATAAGAAAGGAAGTGAGAACTTAATTGCTGATCATTTGTCACGGTTAGTCAACAATGAAGTCACTAGCAAGGAGCCTGAAATCTGGGAATCTTTTTCAGATGAATCACTCATGTATATTCAGCAGAGGCCCTGGTTTGCTGATATGGCAAATTTCAAAGCTGCAAGAGTCATGCCGGAAGATTTAACTTGGCAACAGAGAAAGAAATTTCTGCATGATGCCAAGCAGTTTGTGTGGGACGATCCATATTTGTTCAAAATTGGAGCAGATAATCTTCTGAGGAGATGTGTTACAAATGAAGAAGCAGAAGGAATTCTCTGGCATTGTCATGATTCACCTTATGGAGGACATTTTAATGGAGAAAGAACAGCAGCAAAAGTCCTTCAGTCAGGATTCTATTGGCCAACTCTATTCAAAGACGCTCATAATCATGCTAGGAATTGTGATAAATGTCAAAGAGCAGGGACAATCACTAAACGTCATGAGATGCCTTTACAAGGTATTTTAGAGGTTGAGGTTTTTGATTGTTGGGGTATTGACTTTGTTGGACCCTTTCCTCCATCTTTCAACAATGAATATATTCTGGTAGCAGTGGATTATGTGAGTAAATGGGTGGAAGCATTGGCTTGTCCTAAAAATGATGCTAGTACAGTAATTAAATTCCTGAAGAGGCAGATATTTTCACGTTTTGGCACTCCAAGAGTGTTGATCAGTGATGGAGGATCTCATTTTTGCAATTATTAGCTAGAGAAGGTACTCAAACACTATGGAGTGAAGCATAAGGTAGCTGCACCTTATCATCCACAAACCAATGGACAAGCTGAGGTATCTAACAGGGAGATAAAAAGAATCCTAGAAAAAACCGTGACTTCATCAAGGAAGGATTGGTCTCTCAAATTGGATGATGCTCTTTGGGCTTATAGAACAGCAATGAAGACGTCTATGGGATTATCACCATTTCAATTAGTCTATGGGAAAGCATGCCATTTGCCAGTTGAATTGGAGCATAGAGCATTATGGGCTTTGAAATTCTTGAATTTTGATCCTTATGAAACTCAATGCACACGCAGAAGGCAGATTTTAGAGCTTGAAGAAATGCGGTTACATGCATATGATTCATCCAACGCCTATAAAGACAAAATTAAATTTTATCATGACAGGAAGCTGGTGAATAGAGTTTTCAATCCAGGACAACAGGTACTATTGTTCAACTCAAGATTGAAGATATTTCCTGGGAAGCTGAAGTCAAAATGGACAGGACCATTTGTGATAAAAGAAGTGCATCCACATGGAGCAATTGAAATATTTGATCCATCTGCTGATGATCCACAGAAAAGCTGGGTGGTAAATGGTCAACGTCTCAAGCCCTATCTAGGGGGAGAGGTGCAACGCTTTTCCACAATGATGTTGTTGATTGATCCTTGAAAGTTGGGTCAGGCTCGGGACGTTAAACAAGCGCTTACTGGGAGGCAACCCAGTATATTGTAAGTATTTTTGTTTTCGTTTTTAGAATAGGGTTTGATGTACTCTCTTGAAAACCTGGTTTGTGTGATGGTTTGCTATTAACTGTGATTGTTTGATAAGTAATGCTTGATGATGCTTATTGATTGATTGATGTTGAGATGATGTGCACATTAAATGCTTATACAGGTGATTCACAAGCTTTGGGAACAAATGCAGGATATCATGATTGTGATTGTGAAATTAAGCAGGATGTGTATGGCAAATGTGAATGAGCTTATATGTGAGGTTTTGAGCTCCAGAGTTGTTATTGTTGAATGCTATTACTTTGAAAGCATGAATGATTTTGCCCAGGTTTTCTATGATTGAATCAATTGCTTGTTT
Source organism: Vigna angularis (assembly GCF_016808095.1). Lineage (NCBI taxonomy): Eukaryota > Viridiplantae > Streptophyta > Magnoliopsida > Fabales > Fabaceae > Vigna > Vigna angularis. The sequence continues at coordinate 17,582,990 of NC_068979.1, forward strand.
TGCATCATATGATCAAGGCCGTGTTGTTGAAACCCTTTTTATTGGCCAAATTCATAAAGTTAGCCCACTAAAAGAGAACATGTTGTGTTCTATCCTTTGAACCCTTAGCCTTGAACATACACTGAAAACCCTTGATTGAAAAATCTTTACCTTGAGTTAAGTAGAAGATCTTGTGTGGTACTGATAAATGTTCAAGTTTGGGGTTGTTGGGAAAATATGAAAAGCATTGAGCTAAGAGCTAAAAAGTAAGAATATGCAAAGAAAAAGAAAACAAAAGAAAAAGAAGTAAAGCTCAATGCAAATGCAAAGGTAAAAGAAAGTTGGGAATGAATAAGATAATTGTGTTGTGATGATTCTCTTAACTCAAGGATTTTGTGATCCAGAAAAACAAATTTTCTTGTTAGCCCAGCCACATTATAAGCCAGTGAAAAGTCCTTTTGATGATGCATGCTTGTGATTGTTTTGATTGTGGTAAAATGAAAGGCAAAGTTGATTCATGTGACATTGTGATAGTGGAGTGAATGAGTGAAACACTTTACCTCTTATACACTTGTGTGATGAGTGAAACACTTTATCTAGTGAGGAAATATTCCATAAGCACATGAACATCCATGCTTAATTGATTGATCATTCATGAAAAATAGCATTTGTTGGAATCTAAATGACTTTGTGATCACTAAAAGCATGTGCACATCTTGATTGAACTCTTGGTCATAAGTTTGAGTGAAGTTGTTACTTATCTTGAAAAGAGAATTTTTGAATGAGTGAATCATCATATGAATTGGTTGGAGATTGAGTTACATTTTGTTTGCTTGAGGACAAGCAAAGTTCTAAGTTTGGGGTTGTGATAACAGTTGAAAAACTGTTATTTTCATGCTTAAAATTGATATTAAAAGCAACCTTTAGACTTAGAAACTAGCTTGAAATCATGCTTTTATCTATATTTTCATAAATATGAGAGCTGGACAGGTTTATGCTTGATTTAAGTGTTTTTGAGCAGGTTTTAAGGTGAATTTGGTGGAAGAAGTGAAGACGAAGGCACCGCTCAGCGGTAGTTTACCGCTGAGCGGCACTCAGGAGGTTGCGGGAGTCACGCTGAGGGGCAAAATGGCCGCTGAGGGGAAGAAAAGGACGCGCAACCACCGCTGAGCGGCACTTTTTGGGCTTGGGCTTTTGTAATCTTTTGTAACTCTAGATTAGTATATAAGGGCTTGCACGTCCTAGGGTTAGGTATCTTTGGCAGAACGTAGGCAAACACTCTCTCTTCCACCCCTTTGAAGGAGGATCTTGGATGCTCAGGCTACCTCTTCACCTTTATTGGGTTTATTCTTTCATTCTTTCATTATTGTTCATCTAGGTTCACCATGAATATGGTGAACTAAACCTTGTATGTTTGTTGGGGAATCAATGTAATCTCTTGAAGCTCTCATATATGGAATTTATGCTTGCATCTTAATCTAAGACTTATGCTTTCTTTCATCATTAGTTAGGGTTTTTCCTCTTTGCTCAATGCTTGCATTGTTTAACTCATTTTATTGCATGATTATTGGTTTTGTCGATACGGACACGTACGGGGAAGTCTAGATCCGGGGAATTTCTCCCAATGTTATATTGGTTGTCGTTAAGCTCCTGCACTTATGAACTAATCATTAGGAATGCTAGGAATTGTATGAACTATTTGATTAGGGAGAAGCCATCTAGAATGGTACTTTAGAGAGTGGCATTAACAATGATGATTTGAATGTTGAATTCCTAAAATGTATGAGAGTGGATGAGATGAAATTGACCCCCAACAACATATTCATTCATATATTCCATTGAAAGTGTTTATCTTTTGTCTTTGCCATTGATCAATTCATGCATACATGTTTATTTTTCGTCTTGCATAATATAATCCAAATATTTCGTTTGTAAGTCCTAGCTAATCAACAAATCACATAACTAAACTAGGCCGTGAGTCCTTTGGGAAGAACGATACTTGGTCTTACCAAGTTTATTACTTGAACGATTCGGTCATACTTGCCGATTGTGAAACAAGTTTGTGACATCATATTTTGGTGCTTACAAATTTGTCCATCAATGCCACTCTCTAAATTACCTTGTCAAGAAGGCCTATCCTTAATTACGAGTTCATACAATTCCTAGCATTCCTAGTAATTAATTCTGAAGTGCAGGAGCTTAAAGGCAACCAATATGCTATTGGGAGAAATTTCCCGAATCTAGATTTCCCCTTACGTTCCCATATCGACAAAATAAAAAATCATAGCAATGAATGAGTTAAACAAAGCAAGCATTAAGCAAAGAGGAAAAACCCTAACTAATGATGAAAGAAAGCATGTATCTTAAAGTAAGATGTTAAAACATTAATTCCATATATGAGAGTTTCACAAGACTACATTGATTCCCCAACAACAATACAAGGTTTAGTTCACCATATTCATGGTGAATCTAGATGAACAATAATGAAAGAATGAAAGATAAAACCCTAGAAAGATGAGAAGGTAGCCTAAGCATCCAAGATCTTCCTCCAAGGGGTGGAAAAGAGAGTGTTTGCTTCGTCTCAGCCAAAGATACAAACCCTAGGAACACCTAAAGCTTATATACTGTTTGTAATAATACAGAAAATTAGGCCCAAGCCTAAAATAGTGTCGCTCAGCGGTAAACTACCGCTCAGCGGTAAGTGCGTGAGTTGTTTTCCTCCCCTCAACGGCCTTTTCACCCCTCAGCGGAGCCAACGTGGGTTCCTGAGTGCCGCTCAGCGGTAAACTGCCGTTGAGCGGTAGTTACGACTTCGCCTTTTGCACTTTTTGATGTCTTTTCTGATTCCATCTCTATCCTTCTTCACTTCTTTCACCAAATTCACCTTAAAACCTACATAAAACACTGAAATGAAGCATAAACCTGTCCAGCTCTCTTATTTCCAAAAATATGAACAAAAGCATGATTTCAAGCTAGTTTCTAAGTGTTAAAGGTTGCTTTTAGTATCAATTTTAAGCATGAAAATAACAGTTTTTCAACTGTTATCACAACCCCAAACTTAGAACTTTGCTTGTCCTCAAGCAAACAAGATGTAACTCAATCTTCTACCAATCAATACAATGGTTTACTCCATTCAAAATTCTCTTTTCAAGATAAGTAAAAACTTCAATCAAACTTATGACAAAGATTTCAATCAAGACATGCACATGCTTTGGTGTTCACAAAGTCACTTAATATCCAACAAATGCTATTTTTCATGAATGATCAATCAACTAAGCATGGATGTTCATGTGCTCATGGAATATTTCCTCACTATGTAAAGTGTTTCACTCAAACACAAGTGTATAAGAGGTAATCACTCATTCACTCTACTATCACAGTGTCACATGAATTGACTTTGCCTTTCATTTAACCACAATCAAATAAATTCACAAGCATGCATCATCACAAGGACTTTTTCAATGGCTTATAATGTGGCTGGGCTAACAAGAAAATTGGTTTTTCTAGATCACAAAACCCTTGAGTTAAGAGAATCAAATAAACACAATCATTCTTACTTTTCCCAACTTTCCTTTGCATTGAGCTTTGCTTTTTCTTTTCTTTCTCTTTCTCTTTTTCTTTCTCTTTTCACATAATTAATTCTTAGCTTTTAGTTCAATGCTTTCAATTTCCCTTTCTGTTTTCCAACAACCCCAAACTTGAACATTTGTCAATACCACAAAATATTTTCTACTTAACTCAAGGTAAAGCTTTTCAACAAGGGTTTTCAAATCATGTTCAAGGCTAAGGGTTCAAATGATAGAACACATAGTATTCTCTTTTAGTGTCTTATTTCATGCAATTTGGCTAATATAAGGGTTACCAACAAACGACCTTGATCATATAATGCAAACAAGCAAGTAATTTAATCATAGAAAACCTGGGCAAAGTCATTCATGCTTTCAAAGTAATAGCACTCAATCATAAAAATTCTGGAGCTCAAAACCTCACATATAAGCTCATTCACATTTGACATATACATCTTGCTTAATATCACAATCACAATCACAATAACTTGCATTTTTTCACAAAGCTTGTGAACCACCTCTATAAGCATGTAATGTGCACATCTCAACATCAATCTATATCAAAGCATCATCAAGCATTACTTATCAAACAATCACAATCATAAGCAAACCATCATAACAGATAAAGTTTCCAATTGAGTACATCAAACCCTAAACAAAAACAAATAAGTAAATAATAAAACAAATCCTACTCTAGTGTTTTGAAAAACTCAGCCCCAACAATGATGCTCTCTCCCAACCCCAAACTTAGATGGACAACTACTGAGAAAGTGAGTGAAAGGGAGATTTTCTCAAGAGGGATGAGGAAAAAGTTGTAGAAATCCTTTGAAAAAGTATGTAGGAGTGTGTGTGTGTGCAGAGAAGAGTATGAAAAGAGAAACTAAGGCGCAGCTTAGGGTATAAAATACCCTAATGGGCTCGGGTTCCGCTAAGGGGCAACCTAAGCCCAGTCTGCGACACTACCGCTCAACGGTAGTTTGCCGCTCAGCGGTAGTTTGCCGCTCAGCGGCACTTTCGGGAAGTGTTCTTCTTCTCCCTAGCTTAACCTAAGTGTGTCCTAAACATACCCCTCACTGGCTCCCTGCAATAAAATTCTCAGATCACTCAAACATTCAATCCCTATCATGTAACTAAAGCAAAACAAACAAAAAGATAATCAATCAACTGGATTGCCTCCCAGGTAGCGCTTGTTTAACGTCACGAGCCTAACCCAAAATCCACCAACACCCATCAGTAGATGCAAAACTTTCTTACCAACACCCATCAGTAGGTGTAACAAACCTAGTATCCTTCAGTAGATACTTAACCACCTAGCATCCTTCAGTAGATGCTATATCCAAAAAAAAAATATTTACAGAAATAATGTCCAACTGATTAAAAATTACAAAACCAAAATAAAATCAAAAGAAATATTGTCCTCAAATCACTGGAATGCCTTCCAACAAACGCTCTTTTAACGTCATTAGCTTGACCCAATAAAACTCATGTTCTTTCTTCTTTTTCTTCTTTCTACTGAACTTCTTCAGGAATTTGATAAAACCAGGAACCTGTTGCGGTGTCTCAATCAGAGGAACTTTAATCTTCAATTTCTTGAAGATTTCCATAAAGCACTTAAATTTCTTTTCCTTCCTATGATTCTTTTTTAGATGAGGATGGGGTTTTTCATATGATTTCTTCTTCTTTCCTCTCATCTTCTTTTTCTTCCTTTTCCTCTCCCTAAATTTTCTCTTTTTCTTTTCTCTTATTTTTTTTCTTCCCTTTTCTTTTTCTTTTCAACTTCTTTATTTTTACACAAATTTTCTTTCTCTTTTCTCTCTCAACCACTTCTTTTTCTTTTTCTTCATCTTTATCTTTCTCACTCAACTCTTCTTTTTCTTTTCTCTCTATCTTTTCCTCATCTCCCCCTATTTTTTTTTTCAGCAAAAATCTTTTCACTTTCAGTGACACTAGCTTGACCTTCCTCCTTAAGGTTAACTTCAGTATTAACCTTAACGTTCAATCTCTGACTAATGTAACGAAGGTGCATCTCCATCCTTTTACATGATTCTTCAATGCTTTTCTGAGTAGCGTCAGAATTTTTCAAAAATCGTTGAAGGGTGTCATCCAAACTTTCTAATAGAGAGGGTTGTTGCTGCCATTGTTGTGGTGGCGGCCATTGTTGTGGTGATGGCCTATCAAACTCTTTGACAGCTTGAGTGCTTTTGTTATGACAATTAGGTATCTGTATGTAGTGTTGAACTGCCTCCTCCAACGTTATCCTTCTTCCCGATAGAGAGGGTCGTTGCTGCCATTGTTGTGGTGATTGATTCTTAAGTTGTTCGACAGCTTGCCAAAATTGACTTTGATTCATGCTTGAGTGAGGTTCCCACCAATGGTTGAAAATCCCTTAGTAGAATTGGTGCCCATATAGTTAAATTCTTGTCCGAATTGCGTCCTGCAAACATTAGGCACAAAACTCTAGAAAATATTTGTTAGCACAAAAAGATAGAGAAGATAAATAAAAAAAAATCAAAGGATATAATTGAAAAGATAAGAAGATAAGAAACAAAAACTGAAAAATAAAAACAAAAAATAAAATAAAATAAAATAAAATAAAAACAGAAATTCAAATTTCAAAATTCAAAAACAAGTCAAAGATAATCAATAATCAAACAAATAAACTAGTTAAACCACGAGTTCCCGGCAACGGCGCCAGAAACTTGATGACAAATTTATGAACACCGAAAACGGCGCCACAAACTTGTTTAACAATCGGCAAGTGTGACCGAATCGTATCAAGTAATAAAACTAGGTAAGACCAAGTATCGTTTTCCCAAAGGACTCATGGCCTAGTTAGTTATCTGATTTGTTGATTATTTACGACTTGTGAACGATTGATTGTAGGTTTTTAAATGCAAAAGACAGTAATTAAACATCTATGCATGAGTTTGATCAATGGCAACAAGAGTAAAACAAACACGTAATGAATGATATGGATGAGTATGTTGTTGGGGTTATCAATTTCATCTTATCCACTCTCATATACTTTAGGAATTCATCAATCTTTTCATCAATGTTAATGCCACTCTCTAAATTACCTTGTCAAGAAGGCCTATCCTTAATTACGAGTTCATACAATTCCTAGCATTCCTAGTAATTAGTTCTGAAGTGCAGGAGCTTAAAGGCAACCAATATGCTCTTGGGAGAAATTCCCCGGATCTAGATTTCCCCGTACGTTCCCATATCGACAAAATCAATAATCATAGCAATGAATGAGTTAAACAAAGCAAGCATTGAGCAAAGAGGAAAAACCCTAACTAATGATGAAAGAAAACATAAGTCTTAAATTAAGATGTTAAAACAAATTCCATATATGAGAGTTTCAGAAGACTACATTGATTCCCCAACAACAATACAAGGTTTAGTTCACCATATTCATGGTGAATCTAGATGAACAATAATGAAAGAATCGAAGATAAAACTCTAGAAAGGTGAAAAGGTAGCCTGAGCATCGAAGATCTTCCTTCAAAGGGGTGGAAAAGAGAGTGTTTGCTTCGTCCCAGCCAAAGATACAAACCCTAGGAACACCTAAAGCTTATATAATGTTCGTAATAATATAGAAAATTAGGCCCAAGTCCAAAATAATGCCGCTCAGCGGTAAGTGCGTGAGTTGGTTTCCTCCTCTCAGCGGCCTTTTCACCCCTCAATGGAGCCAACGTGGGTTTCTGAGTGCCGCTCCGCGGTAAACTGCCGCTGAGCGGTAGTTGCGGCTTCTCCTTTTGCACTTTTTGATGTCTTTTATGATTCCTTTTCTATCTTTCTTCACTTCTTTAACCAAATTCACCTTAAAACCTGGAAAAAACACTAAAATCAAGCATAAACCTGTCCAGCTCTCTTATTTCCAAAAATATAACCAAAAGCATGATTTCAAGCTAGTTTCTAAGTGTTAAAGGTTGCTTTTAGTATTAAATTTAAGCATGAAAATTACAGTTTTTCAACTGTTATCAGTCCCGCACATTCCTAAAAAGTGCAAGGACCCAGGTATATTTTGCATTCCTTGTGTGATTGGAAACAATAAATTTGAGAATGCCATGTTGGATTTGGGTGCTTCTGTTAATGTCATGCCTTTGTCTATATATGCATCTTTGTCTCTTGGTCCTTTGCAAACCACGGGTGTGGTCATTCAGTTGGCCAATAGGAGTGTTACCCACCCAACAGGTTTCATAGAGGATGTCTTGGTTAGGGTTGGTGAATTGATTTTTCCTGCTGACTTTTATGTTTTGGAAATGGAGGAGGGATTCTCTCATGGATCCGCTCCCATTATCTTAGGCAGGCCATTCTTGAAAACTGCCCGAACTAAGATTGATGTGTATGCCGGAACTTTGTCTATGGAATTTGCTGATATTGTTGTTCATTTTAATATCCTTGATGCAATGAAATTTCCAGCTGAGGACCATTCTCTATTTAGGATCGATGCATTGGATGACATTATTGATGAAATTGTTGTTGACGACTTTCATTCTTTGCATGAGAAGAAGCATTCTTTTCTATCTTCTTTGCATTCATGCATTGAATCTGGATTCGAATCAGGATTTGAGAATGATGTTGATAATGTTGTGGATTTTGATGAGGATTGTGATGTCCAGGATATTGATGCTATGCATGATATTGATGATGTTGTTGACATATCTGTGATGGACATTGATTTGGATTGTGATGAGCTGAGTGTTCTGCCTTTACCTGTACACTCTTTAGAGTGAGAATGCATTAACCACGTTGCAGGAAATACACTTGAATCTGACTTGCAGGCACCCAATCTTGAGCTGAAACAGCTCCCAGATAACCTCAAGTACGTGTACTTGGAGGATGATGAGAAGAAACCGGTGATCATTTCTACCTCCCTTGATTTTGTTCAAGAGGAGAAGTTGTTTGGTGTGCTGAGGAAGAACAAGAAGGCCATTGGTTGGAGTTTGGCTGAAATACCTGGTATTAGCCCATCCACATGCATGCATAGAATTCTTTTGGAAGATGGGGCAAAGCCAGTGAGACAGCCACAAAGAAGGCAAAACCCCGTGATCATGGACGTCATCAAGAAGGAGGTGACCAAGCTTTTGCAAGCTGGGATCATCTACCCTATTTCAGATAGTCAGTGGGTGCTGAGTCAATATTTTGTTCACTTCACTTAGTTTATTGTGCTAGAATTAATCGGGGAATTGTGCTTAATTGTCCAGTATTTTCCCATTTTTACTAATTGTGCTTAATTTGACCAAAAATTCTAATTTTAATTAATTTGGATTATTTGAGCAAATTATTTGTATTATTAATTGTAGGGAAAATGTTGGAAATACAATTTGGAACATTTGGAGGTCAAAAGAAAATGCCACATCAAATATACTTTAAACTAAGATGAGAGAAGAGGTGTGGATTTCAATTTTGGGGGTGCACATGTCCACGTCTTGGGATGTGAGGGAAGGAAGCAATGGGCTGGATTCATTTGGAGAGGTGCACACGTAATGGATGAGCAACGGTCCAGCAGAAGAAATGTGTGTCACGGCTGGAAGCATGTGGTGGTAGAGGGAGAAGCACACCCGGCCCACACTTGGCTGCACGCGTCCAGCAAATTGAAGCAAAGGCCTAATCCAGTCATCACTTCATCATGCATCCAGCAGAAGAAATGTGTGTCACGGCCTGATTCAGGAAGCTCCATCCGCAAGCTTGGAGGGGTGCACACAGAAATAACTTCAGCGTCCAGATTTGGTAGTATGAGAGACGGTCCAGCTAGGCATGGGGCACGTGGAGGTAGGTCTAGAAGTTTGGAGAAAAAGGGATTAAAGAAGCTCAGCTGTAGCCACCAAGAGGGGAGAGCTAGAGAAAGAAAACACAGACATCAATTCATGGAGGGTTACGGCTAGAGGATTCTTCATGCTGGAAGCAGCCGCCACCCACACTCAGTTTTTGGTTTTTTTTCTTCAGAGCCTTTGAACGCTGCTGCCACGTCCAGGAGGTGTCACGGTTTGGTTCAGCAGCATGTCACAGCACACGGCTGCCACGTCTTTGGAGTTAGATCTCATTTTTCATTTGGAAAGCACACGTCCTGCTAATTCACGTCCAGCACATCTTGGAGCGGTTCTCTTCTTGGAGCGGTTCTCTTCTTTTAAACTTTGCAGCATGGTGAAATGAATTCTCTTTTCTTTCTTTAGAGGATAGTAGCAAGGTGATCAGATTAGGTGGAACTAGGTGTTGTCACGTTCAGAGGGCAGCACAAAAGCTTTCATTTTTCTTTCTTTCACTGTTAACATTTATTTAGTGCCATTTCCTTGATGAATTAATGCTTAGTTTAATTGTTGTGGCATTTTTATTTTATTCCAACACATTTGCCTTCAAGTTGTTCGATTCGGTTTATTTTTGGAGGTGCACAATGATTTTATTATGGAATTCATTTTCCTCTCTTTTAGAAAAAGTCACGTTTTAAATTTTAGAACATGTTAGGTTTTTATTTACTTATTGTTAATTTCATTTTAGAGGTTTCTTTGAGTTTTAATTGGAGAAATAGAAAAATAACACACGGTGACACTTAAAAAGGAAGGATTGATGCATTTTTAGTTAAGTGTTTTTATTTTAATATGTTGCACTTTATTGTTCATCTTATCTTCAAGTGTTGTTTTTACTGTTTGTTTTTACTGATGCTTTTACTTTTGCATTTAATGTTTAAGTTCATTCGGTAAATTTCAATTAGGCTGCTGTTACGTTTTCTGTGCATTATTTGTTTCAGCATTTTATTTTCAAATCCTAATGAATTTTCCGTTTTCTGATTTTACTATCTTTTATCGTTTGGCTTTACTGTCGTTAAAATTTATTTCAACATTTTTAATTCAGTCGTGTTTAAATTTCATCCGCAACCAAAAATGATCAAAACCCCCCACTTCGTGTTAATCTGAGACTGAACCACATTTGGTCCTTGAGAGACGACCTAGGAGTCACTTCCTAGCACTATACTGCATTAATTTTGCAATCAACTTTTGTGTGAGGTGCGACCCTCTCATCAAAATGGCGCCGCTGCCGGGGACCAACGGTTCGGTCTTAGGTCTTTTGTTGTGTTAGTGTGTGTTGTGTTTTGTCTTGCATTGTGATGTGATGTTTTGTTTTGTGTGTGCGCGTCGCATGTTCAATTGTGTTGTGTTTTGTTTGTTTCGTAATTTTTAGAATTTCCTTTCTACCTTTCCCCTTCTCTTTCCATGTCTACCTATTTTGATTTTGTGAATACTGCTTATTCTGCCAATGCCTCTGATTACGATTCTCCTTCTGCATGTTACTCTGATTGTGATTCATATTCTGCTGATTTTTATGCTGAGAACAATATGACTCATCCCCCAACTTCTGAGAGTTCTCTTCGGGAGCCAGTTTCACTTAATGAGGATGATGTTCATTGCGTTTTCACTTCTGGACTGATAAATTTGCTGCCTAAGTTTCACGGTTTTACAAGAGAATGCCCACATAGACATTTGGAGGAGTTCCGCATCATGTGCTCTTCAGTGAAACCTTCACATGTCCCTGATGATCACATTTTCTTGAGGGCATTTCCGCATTCATTACAAGGAACAACTAGGGATTGGCTGTATTGTCTTCCTCCAGGATCCATCACTTTTTGGAAAGATCTTAAGCATATGTTCTTGGATGAATTCTTCCCTGCTCCGTATGGTTACAACAACGATTCTGGATGGAATGACCCTAGTTTGAGATGGTATGATGCTCCACAACAATATCAGGAAGCACCATCTTAGAATGCTTTTATGCCTCCAACAATCCAGCAATACCAGAGTCAGCAATATGATGCTCCTGCCCAAATAGCTCCTCAGCCTTCCACTACTTCTAAGCCTACACTGAAGGAGTTATTGGAGTAGATGACCATGCAGAATCTCAAGTTCAAGCAAGAGAACATGGAGTTCCAGCAGGAAACAAAAGCTGCCATTCAAAGTTTGACTGATCAGATGGGGCAGATGGCCACTCAACTCAGTCAGGAATAGTCTCAAGATTTAGAGGAATCACCATTTCAGACTGTTCAGATTCCTGATGATGTTAGTGTCATCCACATAGGAGATGGGGAGCAGAGTCATGAGCTTACTACTACGCCACCTACTTTCCCACCCTCCTATGGCCCCACTCTTGCACATGAGGAGACTGATGAAGATTTTGAGGACCAGGCAGGTATAAGCAGTAATTTTGAGTCAGGTAGACCATTTTCATCTTCCACCACTCTTCCAATCTTCAGGGAAGTAGAGGTAAACATACCTAAATTTGATTATGCTGTTGATGAATATGCTTTTCATGATTATGCTGTTGATGGGTATGTTATTGATGATTATATTGTTGATGAGAATGTTTTTAATTCTCCCTTTGTGCATGATGAGAACCACTTTTTGCTATCACATCCGAATGTTTATTCTCCATGCACTGAACATGAATCTGAGTCTGTTGTTGATATTGCTTTTGAATTTGAAACTTATTCATGTTCTGAGAGTTTATCTGTTGTTCAGCCTGTTACACTGGGATTGGGTGTTATACCCCTGTGTGTCAATTCTTTGGAGCCACAATGTACTAACCATGTTGTAGGAGGTACATATGAAATTGACCAACATGCACCCCCAGTGGGAGACAAGGGTGTTTACATACACAATAGTTTGAATATCAATAGGCACCGGCTGAACCCACTCATCAACAATCTTTGCTTCTTAGATCCAGCTGTGGAAGACATTTGCCTGCTCGATCAAATTTGGAGGATGAAGAAATTCTTCCTCAAAACTTTCTTGCTGGATCCAATGGTGGAAGACATCTCCCTACAAGTCCAAAATTGGCAACTGCCACCATGACCAGGGGAGTTTTCTTTTTCCCTTCTCCCCCTTTCCCTACTTTTATTGCACTTGTCCATGATCTGTTGACTATTATGATTTCTGATCTTATGCTTATGACACATTGAGGACACTGTGTAGTTTAAGTGTGGTCTATTGGGGGAGATTTTTATTTTTCTTCGTTAGTTTTTGTTTTCTTGGTTAAATTTTTTCTTTTCTAGGTAGTTTTTGTTTTGTCTTGTATACAGTTTTACATGTTTCTCTTGATTTCTGGACTTTGTTTAGGTTGTAGATGTGTCTTTCACTTCATTGATACTCTGATTGGTTGGAAATCCTTGCTTTTCTTTGCTTGGGAAGATGATTATGATGTTTGAGAGGTTGAATTGATTGTGACAATTACCCTGTGTGAGATTTGAGCCACTTTATGTTCTTTCTTGTGTGTGATATGTCTCTTGATTGCTTGCACATATGCCTTGGCTTGACTCTTGTTGATGATTCTTGATTGATATGCATGTTTGGAAGTGATAAAGGCAGTTTTGTTCTTGAGCCTCTCTAGCCAAATAAGCTTACCTTGTTCTAATCTTTTGATAACCCCCTTGAGCCTATACTTTTCCCCTGTTCTTTGTTTTCAAGCTCATTAATCACCCTTAAGTGAAAAACCATGATAACCTTAACCTTAGGGAATTTTGGAGCTTTGGAAGTGTTTTGGGAACAAGTGTGGTCTCCTTAGGGATTCTTATGAGTTGGCTAGTTGGTTCCTCTTCTTGTTTTGTTTTTGTAAATATATGTGTATCTTGTCTTTTACAGTTTTGTTTTGAAAAGAGAGAAAAGAAAAGAGACAGGATGAAAAAAAAATAGAAAAAAAAAACTGAATGAAAAAAAAATTTGTGAATAATAGAGTCAAGAAGAGGATTGAATTAGAGGTTTTGGGTGTGAGTTGACTATGTTTACACTTGTTCCCCATTGCTCCTCTATTTCTTTTGGTTTGTAGCTTCTCATCCATATTTATTCTCCCTTGTCCTTGGCCCCATTACATCCATAAAAGACCTTTTGATTTGAACATGCATATATTTTGAGCATTGATATTAGAGGCTTGCCAAGTCTGTTTGTGTTTGTTTTCTTGAGTGCATTGAGTTGACATTTCTTACCTTAGACACTTGAGAGAAACACTGATAGTGCATCTGTGAGGATTTGTTACTTTTGATTCACCTCTTGAGCTGATTGATCATTTTTCCATGTCTTGAATTGCTTGGATGATTTCATGAGTATCTGCTTTCTCTGATTCATTCTGTGTTGGAATTGTCTACTTCTTTTCTCTGTCCAGATTTCTTGAGGACTGTGTAAATTCTGTTTGTTTCCTTGCAAGTCTTTATTTTCTGTGTGCTAAGTTTGTGTCATACCCTGGATGTCCTTTGAACTATTCCCTGATCTGCATCTTGATTTTGCCCAGGAGTGCAAAAGACTAAGTGTGGTCTATTTTGATGAGTCAATATTTTGTTCACTTCACTTAGTTTATTGTGCTAGAATTAATCGGGGAATTGTGCTTAATTGTCCAGTATTTTCCCATTTTTACTAATTGTGCTTAATTTGACCAAAAATTCTAATTTTAATTAATTTGGATTATTTGAGCAAATTATTTGTATTATTAATTGCAGGGAAAATGTTGGAAATACAATTTGGAACATTTGGAGGTCAAAAGAAAATGTCACATCAAATATACTTTAAACTAAGATGAGAGAAGAGGTGTGGATTTCAATTTTGGGGGTGCACATGTCCACGTCTTGGGATGTGAGGGAAGGAAGCAATGGGCTGGATTCATTTGGAGAGGTGCACACGTAATGGATGAGCAACGGTCCAGTAGAAGAAATGTGTGTCACGGCTGGAAACATGTGGTGGCAGAGGGAGAAGCACACTCGGCCCACACTTGGCTGAACGCGTCCAGCAAATTGAAGCAAAGGCCTAATCCAGTCTTCACTTCATCACGCATCCAGCAGAAGAAATGTGTGTCACGGCCTGATTCTGGAAGCTCCATCCGCAAGCTTGGAGGGGTGCACACGGAAATAACTTCAGCGTCCAGATTTGGTAGTATGAGAGGCGGTCCAGCTAGGCATGGGGCACGTGGAGGTAGGTCTAGAAGTTTGGAGAAAAAGAGATTAAAGAAGCTCAGCTGTAGCCACCAAGAGGGGAGAGCTAGTGAAAGAAAACACAGACATCAATTCATGGAGGGTTACGGCTAGAGGATTCTTCATGCTAGAAGCAGCCGCCACCCACACTCAGTTTTTGGTTTTTTTTCTTCAGAGCCTTTGAACGCTGCTGCCACGTCCAGGAGGTGTCACGGTTTGGTTCAGCAGCATGTCACAGCACACGGCTGCCACGTCTTTGGAGTTAGATCTCATTTTTCATTTGGAAAGCACACGTCCTGCTAATTCACGTCCAGCACATCTTGGAGCGGTTCTCTTCTTGGAGCGGTTCTCTTCTTTTAAACTTTGCAGCATGGTGAAATGAATTCTCTTTTCTTTCTTTAGAGGATAGTAGCAAGGTGATCAGATTAGGTGGAACTAGGTGTTGTCACGTTCAGAGGGCAGCACAAAAGCTTTCATTTTTCTTTCTTTCACTGTTAACATTTATTTAGTGCCATTTCCTTGATGAATTAATGCTTAGTTTAATTGTTGTGGCATTTTTATTTTATTCCAACACATTTTGCCTTCTGTGCGTTATTTGTTTCAGCATTTTATTTTCAAATCCTGATGAATTTTCTGTTTTCTGATTTTACTATCTTTTATCGTTTGGCTTTACTGTCGTTAAAATTTATTTCAACATTTTTAATTCAGTCGTGTTTAAATTTCATCCGCAACCAAAAATGATCAAAACCCCCCACTTCGTGTTAATCTGAGACTGAACCACATTTGGTCCTTGAGAGACGACCTAGGAGTCACTTCCTAGCACTATACTGCATTAATTTTGCAATCAACTTTTGTGTGAGGTGCGACCCTCTCATCAAAATGGCGCCGCTGCCAGGGACCAACGGTTCAGTCTTAGGTCTTTTGTTGTGTTAGTGTGTGTTGTGTTTTGTCTTGCATTGTGATGTGATGTTCTGTTTTGTGTGTGCGTGTCGCATGTTCAATTGTGTTGTGTTTTGTTTGTTTCGTAATTTTTAGCATTTCCTTTCTACCTTTCCCCTTCTCTTTCCATGTCTACCTATTTTGATTTTCTGAATACTGCTTATTCTGCCAATGCCTCTGATTACGATTTTCCTTCTGCATGTTACTCTAATTGTGATTCATATTCTGCTGATTTTTATGCTGAGAACAATATGACTCATCCCCCAACTTCTGAGAGTTCTCTTCGGGAGCCAGTTTCACTTAATGAGGATGATGTTCATTGCGTTTTCACTTCTGGACTGATAAATTTGCTGCCTAAGTTTCATGGTTTTACAGGAGAATGCCCACATAGACATTTGGAGGAGTTCCACATCATGTGCTCTTCAGTGAAACCTTCACATGTCCCTGATGATCACATTTTCTTGAGGGCATTTCCGCATTCATTACAAGGAACAACTAGGGATTGGCTGTATTGTCTTCCTCCAGGATCCATCACTTCTTGGAAAGATCTTAAGCATATGTTCTTGGATGAATTCTTCCCTGCTCCGTATGGTTACAACAACGATTCTGGATGGAATGACCCTAGTTTGAGATGGTATGATGCTCCACAACAATATCAGGAAGCACCATCTTAGAATGCTTTTATGCCTCCAACAATCCAGCAATACCAGAGTCAGCAATATGATGCTCCTGCCCAAATAGCTCCTCAGCCTTCCACTACTTCTAAGCCTACACTGAAGGAGTTATTGGAGTAGATGACCATGCAGAATCTCAAGTTCAAGCAAGAGAACATGGAGTTCCAGCAGGAAACAAAAGCTGCCATTCAAAGGTTGACTGATCAGATGGGGCAGATGGCCACTCAACTCAGTCAGGAACAATCTCAAGATTTAGAGGAATCACCATTTCAGACTGTTCAGATTCCTGATGATGTTAGTGTCATCCACATAGGAGATGGGGAGCAGAGTCATGAGCTTACTACTACGCCACCTACTTTCCCACCCTCCTATGGCCCCACTCTTGCACATGAGGAGACTGATGAAGATTTTGAGGACCAGGCAGGTATAAGCAGTAATTTTGAGTCAGGTAGACCATTTTCATCTAGTTTCACCATGAATATGGTGAACTAAACCTTGTATTGTTGTTGGGGAATCAATGTAGTCTTGTGAAACTCTCATATATGGAATTTGTGCTTATATCTTATATTTAAGACCTATGCTTTCTTTCATCATTAGTTAGGGTTTTTCCTCTTTGCTCAATGCTTGCTTTGTTTAACTCATTCAATGCATGATTATTGGTTTTGTCGATACGGGAACGTACGGGGAAGTCTAGATCCGGGGAATTTCTCCCAATAGTATAGGTTGCCGTTAAGCTCCTACACTAAAAAAACTAATTATTACGAATGCTAGGAATCGTATGAACTCGTAATTAGGGAGAAGCCTTCTTGAAAGGTAATTTAGAGAGTGGCATTAACAATGATGAATTGAATGTTGAATTCCTAAAATATATGAGAGTGGATAAGATGAAATTGATAAACCCCAACAACATACTCATCCATATATTCCATTGAAAGTGTTTGTATTTTGTTTTAGCCATTGATCAACCTCATGCATACATGTTTATTTTCGTCTTTTGCATAGTAAAATCCTATTATTTCGTTCTTATGTCTTAGCTAATCAACGAATCACATAACTAAACTAGGCCGTGAGTCCTTTGGGAGAACGATACTTGGTCTTACCGAATTTATTACTTGAAACGATTCGGTCATACTTGCCGATTGTTCAACAAGTTTGTGGCGCCGTATTTCGGTGTTCATAAATTTGTCATCATGCTCGCAGGGTGCTTGACTGTGGTTTCTATTGGCCTTCCATCTTCAAAGATGCGGAGAGGATTTGCAGCACTTGTGAGCCTTGTTAGAGAGTAGGAGGATCAATTTCACAGAGACAAGAGATGCCTCAACAGCCTATGCTGTTTTGTGAGGTGTTTGATGTCTGGGGTATAGATTTCATGGGTCCTTTTCCTGTTTCTTTTGGTTTCTCTTATATTCTCCTTGCTGTGGATTATGTTTCAAAATGGGTGGAAGCTAGAGCCACTAGGACTAATGATGCTCAGGTTGTTGTAGATTTTGTTAGATCTCACCTCTTTTGCAGGTTTGGAGTGCCTAGAGCAATTGTTAGTGATCAGGGAACCCATTTTTGTAACAAATCCATGCAAGCTTTACTCAAGAAATATGGGGTGACGCACAGAGTTTCTACACCTTATCACCCCCAAACAAATGGGCAGGCTGAGATCTCCAACAAGGAGATTAAGAGGATTTTGGAGAAGATTGTCCAGCCCAACAGGAAAGATTGCAGTAATAGGTTGGACGATGCTCTTAGGGTGCACAGGACTACCTACAAAGCACCCATTGGGATGTCTCCCTATCGGGTTGTCTTTGGAAAGGCATGTCATTTACTAGTTGAGATTGAGCATCGGGCATATTGGGCTGTGAAGACTTGCAACTTCTCCAATGACCAAGCTGGAGAGGAAAGGAAGTTGCAACTGAATGAATTGGACCAGATCCGATTGGAGGCCTATGAGAACTCGAAGTTCTACAAGGAAAGGACCAAGAGGTTCCATGATAGCTCCATTGTTAGAAAGGATTTCGAGGTTGGCCAACAGGTTTTGTTGTATAACTTTAGACTCGGCCTCATGGGTGGTAAGTTGAGATCAATTGATAACTCTATGCTTTTCCCCATTTCTTTGTTTTGAAGCTCATACACTAGCCCTAAGTGAAAAACCATTATTACCTTAGCCTTAGGGAATTTTGGAGCTTTGGAATTGTTTTGGGAATAAGTGTGGTCTCTTGGGAGTTTCAGAGGAATTGGCCAGTGAGTCCTCTTCTTATCGTGTTTTTGTAAATATGTGGTGTATCTTGTCTCTTGAAATTGTGTGCTGAATAGAGTAAAGAAAAGAGACAGGATGAAAAAAAAAGAGAGCAGTAAAACAGTGAAAAAAAAAATTGTGAATAATTATGAATAATGGAGTCAAGAAGAGGATGGAATTAGAGGTTGTGGGTGTGTTTAAATGCGTTTACACTTGTTTCCCATTGCTCCTCTGTTCCTTATGGTTTGTAGCTTCTTATCCAGATATATCCTCCCTTGTCCTTGGCCCCATTACAACCATGAAAAGACCTTTTGATTTGAACATGCGTATGTGCTTGAGTGTTGATATTAGAGGCTTGCCAACTCTATTTGTGTTTGCTTTCTTGAGTGCATTGAGTGACATTGATTTACCTTAAACACTTGAGAGAAACACTGATTGTGTGCATCTGTGAGACTCTGTTGCTTTTGATTCATCTCTTGAACTGATTGATTGTTTTCCTTGTACTGAACTGTTTAGATGATTCTTTGAGTATCTACTTTCATTGACTCTGTGTGGGATTCTGCCTATACCTTTTACTGTCCAGATTTTGTGAGAATTGTGCAACTGTGTTCTTGTTTTGGAGTCTTTGTTGCCTGTCTGTCGAGTCTGTGTCACCTCCCTGATGTTTTCGTCTTGGTTTTGCCCAAGAGTGAAAAAGACTAAGTGTGGTCTATTTTGATGAGTCGTTATTTCTTGAACTATATTTAGTTTATTGCACTTAAATAAACTAGGGGATTGTGTTTAATTGTCTGTTATTTCCCCATTTTCCGAATTCTACTTAATTTGGTCGGAAATTCGTAATTGTGCTAATTTGGGTTTTTTGAGCTGGTTAAGTGCATTTCTGGTTGTAGGGAAGTTATGGAAACATCATCTGGAACATTGGGACATGGCGTGACACACTCAAAGGCTCAACATTTAGTCATTTAGATTCTAATTAAAGTTGTAATTTCGTTTTCTAGAAGCCCTTAATTAGAATTAGGTGTTTTAGACCCTTTTAGGGGCAATTTTGTAAAAAAACCATTTGTAGGACATGTGCCTTTGAGGTTAGTGATTTGGACCTAGGGTTTTATTGTGTGGACCCACCCTTATTAAGGAGAGGACACACGGCCCTTGTCCAGCCGCCACTTGCCATTTACGAGGGGTTGACACTTTCTTGGCTTGTGTTCTTGGAGTGTGAGAATGGTTTTTACGCTCATTTTTTATGATGAATGAAAAAAAAAAGCTTCACTTTCTATTTTGCTGATTACACATGGCCCTTTTTATTTCTTTGGTTCAACCAATTTTAATTTGAAGAACGTTCACGGCATGGGAGAATGGTAGCAACAAGCAATTCAGCTTTTGGCTTTTAGGGAAGCGGTCCAGCACCAGCTCACGGGAAGGTGCTACATGGAGAGCAACAGCGTGTGCACGTTGAGCTAGAAGAAGTGAAGTGGTGTCTCGGCCTGTACGTGTGTTGGGCAGCCACTTGTTTTGGGGCTCTCGACTTTTGAACGTTGCACGGAGAATGGATGGGAGGCTATCGCACGGTGCATTCAAATTGGCTTTGAAAGAAGTTCTCAGGCGTTGAGCTGGAAGCAAGGAAGGGGGCGCTGATTCACTTTTCTTTTTAGTAGCACACTCGGTGATTGAGTTTTATTTTCTTTTTTGGAGAAGAGCAACACGGTCACGTGAAGAACCAAGGAAGCACACAGACCTTTTCAGTTTTGCTATAGAAGCTTTGTACTTGGAGCATTGGGAGACGCGGAGTTGATTTAAGTGTAGCACATTCACTGAGTGTGTGAGGTGTTGTCACGGTTTGGGAGGATGCACAAGCTTACATTCTAACCTTTGATTAAAGTCTTTTATTGCTTCCTTACTGGAACGGAAAAAGCACCATGATTAATACTTGGAGAATAAAGTCTAGGTGATGGGACGTTGGCAGCAGCAACAATGCATTTCCTTTATTACTTTGAGAATGAAGAAGTGATTAGATGGGGGTAGGTGTACTTGTTTGGTGATAATTTTGAGAGAAGAAATATTTGCTTTGGAGAAATGGATGCAGCGAGGAAAATGTGATATAGAGGTGATGGTGATTGATTATTAGGAGGGACCATGTCACGGTTGGAAGCATTGAATCACGCAAATGGCCCCGGTTTTAAGGGGCTTTGGATTGATTGATTTTGGGAGGCACATTCACGGTAGAAGAGGTGGACTGCTGTTCATGGTAGCAAATGGTCAAGTGAAAAGCACACGGTACATTAAATTCTAAGAAGAAGAGAAGTGATGTCACAGAAGGGGTTTTAGGTTTCTTTACTTATTCAAGCATTTAATGTTAAATGTTCTTTAAGCATTCATTTCAATTGTCCGCCATTCTCAGTTTGCATTAAATTGTTTAGCTCCATGTTGCACGTTTAATTTGGTCTAAGCATTTTTCATTTTAATGTTCTCTATTTTTCTTGGTTGTGATATTTTAGTTATGATGTTAGTTTAAGTGATCAACTGTTTTAATCCTGTGTTTACAATTGTTTTTTTATATTTTAATTTAGTTCAATTGCATTCACAAACCTTTCACTAACCTCCCCCCCTACGTGTTTGACCTGAGACTCGAGCCACATTTGGTCCTTGAGAGACGACCTAGGAGTCACTTCCTAGTTTATACTGCATTATTTCTATGCAATCAAATTTGATGGGCCGCGACAGCCTGCATCAACGAGCTTGACCCAATAAGCTCAAGGATCAACCAACTTCATCACTGTGGACAAACGTTCCACTTCTCCTCCCAGATAATGCTTGAGACGTTAACCATTCATTACCCAGCTTCTTTGTGGATCACTCGTAGCTGAATAAACCAATTCAATTGCTCCATGTGGACGCACACTTTTCACTATGAACTGTCCTGACCATTTTGACTTCAACTTTCCAAGAAAAAGCTTCAATCAGGAATATAACAATAACACCTGCTGCCTTAGAATAAAGAATTTTTTTATCAACTTTCTGTCATGATAGAATTTTACCTTTTCTTTGTAATTGCTGGATGAATCATATGCATGCAACTGCATCTCTTCAAGCTCCACCATCTGCCTTCTGCGTTTGTTCTGGGTTTCATAGGGATCAAAATTCAAAAATTTAAGAGCCCACAAAGCTTTATGCTCCGTCTCCACTGGCAAATTACATGCTTTCCCATAGACTAACTGAAAAGGTGATGAACCCATAGATGTCTTCAACCTTTACCAGCACATCTTCAACTACCCTATACGGATGATGAACCCATAGATGTCCACCAATTGAAGCGCCATTCTAGTAGGTTTGAGTTTCAAACCCTCAATTCTTTTGAACATAGAAAGCGGCATTAAATTAATGCTAGCTCCCAAATCAATCAACGCCCTTCCAACTCTCCTACGGTGCATGGAATAGTGAAGCTTCCTGGATCTTTAAACTTAGGAGGTAATTTTTGTATGATTGTACTATAGTTACCTTGCACTTCAATGGTCTTCTTCTCAATGTATTTTCTTTTCTTTGTAAGGAGTTCCTTCAAAAATTTTGCATATGATGGTGATGGAGCCAAATTCCAGGGGAAACCAGTGGCCTGAAGCTCCCAGATCAGAGGTGTGGTAGATGTGTTGGTGTGCAGCGGAATTGATGGAGTAAATGGTGATGGAGATGTTTGAATGAAGCAAGGTAAAATGAGTGAAGCCTCTCAGCTCAGAAAGCCTTCATATAATGGAAGGAAGCTTGAGAGAAAATGAAGAATTAGCAAGCAATTTTGACTCAAGAGCAGAATGCAAGACTGGAATATATTTCTCAACATTTGGGCATAGCTCTAAAAGTACCCATACAAGGAAGAAACCCTCCTATTTATAAGTGAAGATGGGTCTCTTTTTTGAAATGAAATCCCGCCTAATTTCAAATGGGAAGCCTAACAGCAACGCCAAATCCTTCCAGCAAATCCCATGCCTTGCTCCAGGTCAGCTCCTCACGTGTTTGAAGCATCTTCTCATCCAACGCTGGGCTATTTTGGGGTTTTGGTTGGGCGCATATGACTTTGGAAGCAAGCTTCTCCAACCAGGCCTTCCTTTCACGTGCCAAATGCCATGCTGGCAGCTGCTCCCTCCAATTTATTT
This sequence comes from Vigna angularis, assembly GCF_016808095.1. Taxonomy (NCBI): domain Eukaryota; kingdom Viridiplantae; phylum Streptophyta; class Magnoliopsida; order Fabales; family Fabaceae; genus Vigna; species Vigna angularis. The sequence continues at coordinate 17,605,462 of NC_068979.1, forward strand.
AATCCTACAAAACAAAGTAAACATGCTTAATTAAGAGAAGAAGGTTTCAGATAATTCACCTTCCATAGAAGCAAAATATTAAGTGATCCTTCTTCCTCTTGAACTCTCTTAGCCATGGCTCTAGTAAGAGGTCCAATGTATGTCTTAGATGGTCTTCCATTAGACCCTCCCTCTTGAGAAGGATCTGTCCTCAGATCTGTTGCATCCTGTTGATCATCTCCTGTGAAAGGAATTAAGTCACAGATGTTAAAAGTATGACTGACACCATAACTTTCAGGAAGATCTAAGATGTATGCATTATCATTTATCCTTTTGACCACCTTGAATGGACCATCTCCTCTTGGACTAAGTTTGGACTTCCTTTGAGAGGGAAATCTTTCCTTTCTCAAATGAAGCCAAACTAAGTCTCCTTCTTCAAAAACTATTTTCTTTCTCCCTTTGTTGTTGTATTCTGTATATTTTTGAGTTTGTTTTTCAATTTGGGTTTTGACCTTCTCATGTAACTTCTTGATGAACTCCGCTTTAGAAACACCTTCTTTATGAAGAAAAAGAGATGGTTCTGGAAGAGGTAGTAAATCAAGAGGTGTGATAGGATTAAAACCATAAACAACCTCAAAAGGAGAAAGATTAGTAGTCTTGTGGACTACCCTGTTATAAGCAAATTCAATATGAGGTAGATGTTCATCCCAAGATTTATTGTTACCTCTTAATATTACCCTTAATAATGTAGATAGAGATCTATTAACTACTTCAGTTTGCCCATCAGTTTGTGGGTGACATGTAGTAGAAAATAGAAGTTTAGTTCCAAGCTTTTCCCATAAAGTTTTCCAAAAGTGGCTTAGAAACTTCACATCTCTATCAGACACTATAGATTTGGGTAAACCATGCAATCTCACTATTTCCTTAAAGAAGAGTCGAGATATATAGCTAGCATCATCTACTTTGTGGCAGGTATAAAATGAGCCATTTTACTAAAACGATCTACTACCACAAAGATAGAATCATAACCCCTTTGAGTTCTTGGTAATCCTAGGACAAAGTCCATGCTTATGTCCTCCCAAGGGGTATTAGCTATGGGAAGAGGTGTATAGAGTCCATGAGGCATAATCTTTGACTTAGCTTGTAAACAAGCTATGCATTTAGAACAATGCCTTTGAACATCTATTCTCATGTGTTGCCAATAAAATTTACTTTTCAAAATATTTAGAGTTTTATCAACTCCATGATGGCCCATAAGTCCTCCTCCATGACTCTCTTTGATAAGAAGTTTTCTAATGGATCCTTGGGGTATACAAAGTTTTCCTTTATTAAAAAGATACCCCTCAGAAAGATAGAATCCATCAAAAGGCTTCTTAAGACATGATGAATAAGTGGATGCAAATGTTTCATCATTTTCATACAACTCTTTTATGTCATCAAATCCTAATATTTGGGATCCTAGGGTTACTAATAATGCATGTCTTCTAGATAAAGCATCCGCAACAACATTAGTACTCCCCTTTTTTTGTTTGATGACATAGGGAAATTGCTCCAGATATTCCACCCACTTGGCATGTCTTTTGTTTAGCTTTGCTTGCCCTTTTATGTACTTGAGAGATTCATGGTCAGTGTGGATGATGAATTCTCTAGTAACCAAGTAATGTTCCCAAGTTTTTAAAGCTCTAATGAGGGCATACAACTCTTTGTCATAGGTAGGATAGTTCAAGGTAGGTCCCCTAAATTTTTCACTAAAGTAAGCTACGGGATGTCCTCCTTGTATTAAAACAGCTCCTATACCTATCCCAGATGCATCACATTCTAATTCAAAGGCTTTGGAAAAATCAGGTAAAACGAGAATGGGTGCATGAGTTAACTTATGTTTCAAAGTCTCAAAAGACAACTCTTGCTTATCACCCCAAAGAAAAGGAACATCTTTCTTGACTAACTCATTTAAAGGAGTAGCTATGGTGGAAAAGTCTTTCATAAATCTCCTATAAAAACTAGCTAGCCCATGAAAGCTTCTTACTTCTCCTATATTTTTAGGGGTTGGCCATTGTTGTATAACCTTGATCTTCTCTGGATCAACATGCACACCTTCTTTTCCAACTTTGAAACCAAGGAAAATCACACTTTCTTGACAAAAAGTACATTTGTCAAAGTTGGCAAAGAGGTGGTGTTCTCTAAGAAGAAGCAAGACTTCCTTGATATGTCTAAGATGTTCTTGAAGACTTTGACTATAGATTAAGATGTCATCAAAGTAGACCACTACAAATCTGCCTATGCATTCCCTAAGCACATGATTCATTAATCTCATGAATGTACTTGGAGCATTGGTCAAGCCAAAGGGCATGACTAACCATTCATACAAACCAAACTTGGTCTTGAAAGCAGTTTTCCATTCATCTCCTTCATGAATTCTTATTTGATGGTATCCACTTTTAAGATCAATTTTGGTGAAGAGATTTGCTCCATGTAATTCATCCAACATGTCATCTAGCCTAGGAATGGGGTGCCTATACTTGACAGTTATGTTGTTGATGGCCCTACAATCTGTACACATTCTCCAAGACCCATCCTTTTTAGGGACCAACAACACAGGCACAACACAAGGACTTAAACTCTTTTGGATCCACCCTTTGTTCAACAAGTCATTAACTTGTTTCTCTATTTCTTTTGTTTCCATAGGGTTGGTTCTATAGGCTGGCCTATTGGGTAGGCTTGGCCCAGGCACCAAATCTATTTGATGTTCTATTCCCCTCAAAGGTGGTAATCCACTTGGTACCTCTTTGGGAAATACATCATCAAATTCCTTTAAAAGTTTTTGCAACCCCTTTGGTAGAGAACCAAGTTCATGAGTGATTGAAACAAATGCCTCTTTGCAATAAAGAAGGAAATGAGGTTGTCCAAGAAAAAGATTTTTGGAAATATTCAAGGTTTGAGGTTGGACAACTTCATGGGCTGAGGCATGGGTTACCAAATTCTTTCTTTCTTTCTTATTTTCTTTTTTCTTTTGTCCATCCAACTTCTTCTTAAGAATTATTTGGTCCTCTCTTACTTGTGAAGGTGTAAGAGGACACAAAATAATTTTCTTTCCCTTGTGTTGAATGGTGATTTTGTTGGTGACTCCATCATGTAAAGCTATCATATTGCCAAGGTCTTCCAAGTAATATGTGCCCAGCTTCCATTGGTACTATATCACAAACAATTTGATCTTCATATTTGCCAATGGAAATGGGTACACTTACTTGTTCTTTAACTACTATTCCATCATCCTCTTTGATCCATTGAAGTTTGTAAGGTTTAGGATGAGGAGTAGTGGTTAAGCCAAGCTTCTCTACCATTATAGAACTACAATAGTTGCAACAAGAGCCACTATCCACTATCATTGAACATGTCTTTTCTAAAACTTTGCATCTTGTGTGGAATAGGTTCTCTCTTTGTGACTGTTCTAGTTCTACATGTTTGCTCTCAAGGAGTCTTCTCACCATGAGTAAATCTCCATCACAAGGTAGAGTTTCTTCTTCTTCAGAAGTGGATGTTTCAGACTCACTACATGAAGAACCCTCACTTTCACTCTCATGTTCAAGAATGTAAGTTGACCTTCTATTTCGAAACTCAGATGAATAGTGCCCTCTTTCCCCACATTTAAAGCATTTGGTTTCCTTACTTTTATTATCTTTTGGAGGTTCTTTGGCTCTTTCTTTCCCTTTCTCCCTCTCTCTAGATTCTTCATATCTTGGCTTAATTAGACTAGCCTCCCTCTTATATTCTTTCTTGTAACTATGAGGGTAATCTTTCTTAGTAGAGCTTTTTCTTTTGAGTTGCTGCTCTACCCTCACACAAAGTTGGACTAACTCATTGAGATCATTGTAGGGTATAAGTTCAACCCTATCTCTTATGTCATAGTTGAGTCCACTTTGGAACCTAGCAATTGTGATTCTTGGTTCCTCTCTTATCCCAGCCCTCAACATGAGTAATTCCATTTTTTGTCTATATTCCTCAACACTCATGTTCCTTTGTTGGAGTTTATGGAGTTTATCCATTACCTCCCTATCATAGTAGGCTGGTACATGCCTCCTCCTCAAGGCAGCTCTCATTTCATTCCAATACCTAATGGGAGGTAAGTGTCTTAGCCTATGGTCCTTGACTAAGGTTGTCCACCAAATTAAGGCATAACCTTGAAAGCTTAGAGAAGCCATGGTGACTCTCCTTTCATCATCTATTTGGTGGCACTCAAACAATTGCTCAACTTTCATTTCCCACTATAGGTATTCTTCTACATCATCTTTTCCATGAAAGGAAGGAAGATCAATCTTAGGCTCTCTTGGGTAATGCTCTCTAACTCTATGTTGTCTTCTAGGAGGCATTTGGTAGTGGTCATCATTGTGATGACTACTATTTTGCTCAATTTCACTTGGAGAAGATGATGATTCTTCTCTTCTCCTATGGGAAGACCTCTCTTTCTTTTTATCTTGATTAATCAAAAGTTGACTAATCATATCTTTGAGCTCACCAATCTCTTTATCCCTTTGTTCAAATCTTTGCTCAAATTCTTCCCTTAAAGACATTTCACTATTGGGTTTCAAACTTCCTTGCACACTTGATTGACTCATTCTTGTCAAAGGAAAATTTTCAAAAGGTTTTCAAAATGTTTGACAAGTAATGAATGAAAAAAAAAATTTCACAAACTTTCTTTGTTTTTGGTGAAAAATTTCTAAGAGATTCTAGAAGTAAAAGATGTTTCTAAGTAGCTCCCAGGAAGAAGAGGTGAGTCACAAATGGACAAGCTTAGAAACCAAGTTCTTCCTTAGCCAGAGTTTCCTTAGAATGTTCTTTTACTTTAGTTTCTAAGTAGAAATTCTTCAAATTCTTTTTAAATGTTATGAACCTACAAACCAAAGAAAGGTTTACTATATGCTATGCTATCCTAAATACCACGGAGACCTAAAAACAAAAAGGATTACTCAAGACAATTAAGGAAAGCAATAAAGATGCAAGAATGTAAATGCTGGACGGCCCTAAGTGAAAGTGCAAGTGACACTTGGAGCCCCTTGACACACTTTCACACTAAGAAAACGAAATTGGACTATTACAATGTTCAATTGTGAGCTTGGAATTGCTTCAAAAGCATTTTCCCAAGTCACTTGGCACAAAAACAGAAATATAATTAAAAAACTACAAGGTTCCGTGATATGAGTACTCAAACAAGCTCAATTAAATGTGTAAAAATAGTGTGGACTTCAATCTTCAGCTGCTGCCAAGTGTATCTCAAAAACAATATCCAAGTTGTTCAAATTCTGGTGGCAAATTATGCTGCTGTAATGTATTCTGCAGCTGCTGGACAGCAGAGTTGCATCTACTCAAGAGCTCCTAATTGCTTTTCATTTCAGCTTTCCCCTCACTTCCTAGTATGCTACCATTATAAGTAAAGGTTTCTGCAACTGGATGCTTCACAACAGCTATCACAGTACCTTAAATCCACTCAAACAAACCAAGCTAGATTTACCATTCTGCACCAGTTTTCCACACCAATTTCCAGCAATAATTGACAATTTTGGAAGCCAAAAATGTGGTAAACAAATGAACTAGGTATGGAAAAAACAGCAAGTACACAAAAGGAACCTACCAAAGGTGCTAGAACAGATTAAGAAAGCAATTAAAAATGCAAACACAGTTCAGAAATGATTCCAAATGCAAACTGTTTGATAATTTTCAAAACTGTTTGATAAAATGCCCCAATGACTTTCAGATTTTTAAATTTTGATTTTTCAGGGCCTGTAATCTGGATTGCACAGTTCAACAGCTTTTTATCACTTGATATTACTTCTTTGAGTCATCTATTTCATTTTTAATCATGGAACCGGCTTTTTCACAATCCAGTAATGAATTTTTGCATCAAAATTACCAAACAGCAGCTGGAAAACAGAACTGCACCAGAAAAATTAAACTGAATTTGGTGGTTTGAGATCCAAAACTATATGGAAATGTTTCAATCTTTGTTTGGACAGTTTCAACAATTTTTAATGATGATTTTGAACATGTTCAGACCTTAAAACAACTTAGGAACTGCCTATAATTCGAAATCATTGTTTCACTTCCATTTTCACTCAAAAATTGATGGTTTCAAATGCAAATTTGCATATAAGTCATGTTTTGACCAAATGAACAGTACTAGCAACTTTGAACCATCAATTGAAACTTGCTCAAGCTATAAAACAGCAAGGAAACAACAGATTTTCGAAATTCCCTACTACTGTACCACTTATGCAGTAAATGGCACCAAAATAACCAACCAAATTCAGTTTTATGGAATCAAAGTTTGAATCAGCAAGGAAAAGACTCTAGGAAATGTGAATACACAGATCTAAGCTGGAATTAAAGATGCTTAGCATGACCAAACTCAGATTAAACTATGCAATGAAAATTGGCACGGTGATAAACCAAATTTAAATCTGAAATGGCAAATAACTAGTGTTTATGCACAACCAAGCTATGCAAATTGCATTTCATTGCTTGTTATGGTTGGCTACACTCTTAGCATCATTCAACAACACTAAACAATGTTGTATCAAGCTTTAGAATCAACCAAAACCAGCTGAAAACAGATTTGATGATTTAGAACAACAAACAAAATTCTGCATCAGATTTAAACAGAATTTTAAAACCAGTTTGGCTTATTGGATGCTTCAGCCTATATTACCAAGGCTAGATCAACTCATCACTGCCTCTAATGGTAACAAACAGCTTGTATAGCACTGGTAAGCACAGAACTCAACAGAAACAATTTCAAAATAGTGACAACGATAAAACAGCAACAGTAGTTTGCACAAGACTTTAGACAAAACAGAATTTAAAGTTCAAAGCTGGAATTGACTCAAACCAGAAATGATTCACCGTTTAAAATGAAAAATGGACATAAAACACTATAAGAACACAGAATTAAAGGCTGGAACAAAATTACAGAAGCAGAATTAAAAGAACAAAAACTGAAACAGAATTAAAACTGAAACAGAAACAGAAAACAAAAACAGAGATGGAATTCAGCAGAATTAAATTGCAGAATGAGAAGAAATGCTTAGCTCCTTGGTGCGTGGAGAACCTAAGCTCTGGATACCACTTGATGGAGCCAAATTCCAGGGGAAACCAGTGGCCTGAAGCTCCCAGATCAAAGGTGTGGTAGATGTGTTGGTGTGCAGCGGAATTGATGGAGTAAATGGTGATGGAGATGTTTGAATGAAGCAAGGTAAAATGAGTGAAGCCTCTCAGCTCAGAAAGCCTTCATATAATGGAAGGAAGCTTGAGAGAAAAGGAAGAATTAGCAAGCAATTTTGACTCAAGAGCAGAATGCAAGACTGGAATATATTTCTCAGCATTTGGGCATAGCTCTAAAAGTACCCATACAAGGAAGAAACCCTCCTATTTATAAGTGAAGATGGGTCTCTTTTCTGAAATGAAATCCCGCCTAATTTCAAATGGGAAGCCTAACAGCAACGCCAAATCCTTCCAGCAAATCCCATGCCTTGCTCCAGGTCAGCTCCTCACGTGTTTGAAGCATCTTCTCATCCAACGCTGGGCTATTTTGGGGTTTTGGCTGGGCGCATATGACTTTGGCAGCAAGCTTCTCCAACCAGGCCTTCCTTTCACGTGCCAAATGCCATGCTGGCAGCTGCTCCCTCCAATTTATTTAATCCTACAAAACAAAGTAAACATGCTTAATTAAGAGAAGAAGGTTTAAGATAATTCACCTTCCATAGAAGCAAAATATTAAGTGATCCTTCTTCCTCTTGAACTCTCTTAGCCATGGCTCTAGTAAGAGGTCCAATGTATGTCTTAGATGGTCTTCCATCAGATGGCATTTGTTTCAATGCTTCAGAGAAAGGTATGGTAATCTCCATTTTTTTAAACATCTCCATGAACCGCTCCAACTGTTTCTCTTTTTGCTTCCTTCAATAAATCTTTGGATAAGGAAGTGGTTTTTCAAAATCTCTTTCCTTTTTTCTCTCATCTACCTCTTATTTCTCTCTTTCTTTTTTTCTCTCATCTACCTCTTCTCTCTCTTTTTCTTTCTCAACCCTCTCTTTCCACTCAAGTGTTTCTTTCCCACTCTCATTTTCTTTCTCTTTTCTCTCTATTTTTCTTTCCTCTAACACTTTACCACTTCTTGTAACAATGGTTTTACACTTTTCTCTCTAATTACCTTTCGCATTCTTCTCACAACCCTCCATCTGGTTGATCAATTGTCCAATGTGCATCTTCATGCTGTTAAATGTCGCCTCTACATTCTTGCAATAAGAAACGCTTATTTTCATGAATTGTTGGATCGTTTCCTCAAGCTTTGTGGTTTTCTCAATTGGAGTAGGTTGTTGCTGCCACTGTTTCTACTGCCTTTGAACCATTGAAATATTATATATCTCTTATGGTAATAAAGAAAGCTTCTTTGTCACTTCTTCCAACTGTTGAGTAATGATTTTTTTTTTAGCAAGCAAGGCATCTTGAGATTGCAATTGTAAGTCTCCCTTCTGTTGAATTGGAGTTCCCTTTCACTATGCATCTTGTTATCATTAGCTTTGCATTGCCTCCCAATGAGAAAGGAAACAAGCTTAGCCTTATTGCATCATCCGGCACACAATTGATCTTTACAGTGTTACAAATCTCGTTGAATGTTGTTAGATGCTCATATGGACTTTCATGTGATAGCCCATTAAATTGGTTACTCTACACCAATTGTATCAACGCCGGTTTCACCTCCATGTCTACATCATTGACCCTCAGCCTAGCAATTCTATTAAAGTGATGAGGGCCAACAACAGTGGTGTAATCCGCTAGAGTACGTCTACCATTGTTCTCTCCGGTCATCTCTTCAATACTTTGGTTAGATCTTTGTGGTGAGGGTTGTAGAAGTGTTTCCAGAGAAGGAAATAATTCTCTAGAAGTTTGAATCCTCCTTCTCCTTCTATTTTCGTCCAATCCTTCAAGAAGAGGTTCCGAAATTTTCTTGCTCCTAGTCCGAATTGTATCCTGCATAAACAAGAACACAAAACCCTAGAAACAATTGTTAGCACAAAAAGATATAAAAGATAAACTAAAAAGATAACAAGATAAAAAGATGAAAACAAAAAGATAGAAAGATAAAAAGATAAACAAAAAGATAAAAAGATAAAACAAAAAAATAAAAATATAAAAATATAAAAAATCAAGTCAAAGCTAATCATTAATCACACAAATAGAATAGTTAAACCACGAGTCCCCGGCAACGATGCCAAAAACTTGTTAACATGCGACAAGTGTACCGAATCGTATCAAGTAATAATAAAATGGTAAGACCAAGTATCGTTTCCCAAAGAACATGAAGAGCCATTTTGAAACACGTGAGACTGGACGAACGCGGAGTGCGGTGCAAATCTCCCGCAACAGCATCATTGTCTTATTGTGGTTCCTGTGGCGGAGCGTGGTGAGAGCTCACTTGCATTCGAGCTTGATTGTGGAGTACTCAGAACCCTCGGGTTCGGGCAGAACTAATTCAATCTTGCTAGGGTTATGTGGTTTGTGATGGGAAACATTGCTAACATCAACGTTCGGCGAGGTGGCATCGTTGGCAGCTCGGCCAATGCTGGATTACACTAGAGAAGCCATTGCGGGCTGTTTCGTGCGTGGCGTAGGGTTTCATCTTTTGTGCCCCCATCGAAGAGATAGAGAAAGAGTTACCTGACCTACATAAGTGACAGAGGAAGATAATGAGTCGTAACTGGGGATAACGGTTATGAAGAAAGATCTGCGAAAGAATCTGAAAGGTGTTGAGAAATTTGAATAAGAAGGGTTAGGGATAAGGGAAGCTGAGAAGAAAAGAAAGAAAAATGAAGCCTGTGCAAGGAAACGTAAAGACTCAAAGTGTTGAAAAAAGGAAAAAGGAAAGTCGCAAAACTTTAATACTTAGAGACGATTTACCTAAAAAACACTGAAAAACTAATTTAAAATAGAAAATAAAAAAAGTTTAGTTACATTCGGTGTATTAAACTGCCAAAAATTTTATTTAAAAAAAAAATAAAACTTAACTGAGGTTTTTATTAAAACCGTCGAAAGTTAATAGAGGTTTTTGAAACCGCAAATAAACCTCTACTGTATATTAGTGTAGTGAGTTGGAATTTGGGATAGTAATGAATAAATAAGTTGGAAAGATTAATATAAGGCTTAAATGCTTACTTCCTCCTCATGTTAAGAGGTGAATTTCTGTTTAGTACCCAGTTTTAAAAATGAAGACATTGGGTCCCTATGTTATGAAAAATGTATGAATAAGGTCATGTTCGTTAAATTGGTAGCAACGGCGTTAAGTCCATGCTGATGTGGTCGTACTTTTTCTCTTCTCTCTTCTGCTGTCCAGCTTTTTCTATCTCTTGTTCAGCTTTTTTTTTTATGATTTGTTGAACTTGTTCTTTCTTTGTGGACCTTATTCATATATTTTTCATGACATTGGGACCCAATGTCTTCATTTTCAAAACCGAGTACTAAACAGAAATTCACCTCTTAACATGGGAACGAAGAAAGCTTTAAGCCTTTTATCTTCTATGCTCTCTTACTATTTTTACTGAATTTCTTATTACCCAATACATGAAAAATTATTAAATAAATGTCTAAATAGCTTTGTGGGAAGGTTGACATTAATATATAAATTAGACTAAAATTTACAAAAAAAAAATAGGGTAAAATATACTTTTCGTCCCTTAAGTATCACTGATTTTTGGTTTTATTCCCTACTCAAAACATTGATGGCATTTAGTCCTCGTAGTATTAAAACATGTAAAAATAGTCCTTAAAAATGGACGGCGTCAACTTTTGGTTGATCTGGCAAACAACAATGCCACGTCCTCTGCCAGCTTGACTTTTCTCTATCTGCCAGATCAAGTCACCAACACATGACATCGTTCGAACCCGGTTGGAGGTGCTGCCGGAGATATGGGTCGCCACCGCATGGACGTTGCCGCCTCAGCCACCACTCGAACAGCCACCACGTCGCTGTCCACGGTGTTGCCGGTACTTGCGCCGAAAAAGCCACCGCCCTTCACGGCGGACCACCACCACTTTGACCCTTCTCCTTCGTGCGAGAGGAAGACTCATTCACCCTCTACAGCGCATCCAAGCCATTCATGCCGCACCCAGTCGCCGCCTCTCGGACCATGAGTCAAGGTTGCACCGGTGATGCGGCTTGCTGTCGGAGTTGTCGCCACCCGATCCAAGGCGTCGCCGACGAAACCCATCCTCAAAAGGACCCGTCTGCGCGTGAGAGAGGAGAACCGTTGCTTCTCTGTGACGAGTCTCCACCACCACGAATGAAACCAGCCACCATCGACAAAGCTGGCTGTCGCTGTTCTCGCTGGAATCGCTCCCTCACCGGCGCCACGAGCGCTGCTCTCCTCCCTCTCAATGCGAGGGTTTTTTTCTCAAACGCCAAACGTCCCCAGCAACACTCACTATTAGTGTGAAAGCGCATTCTTTGTTTTTTATCTTTTATCATTCCCTTTATTGGTTAATTCTTCTATCTCATTGTTCATTGGGATTGGAAACGTTGGAGTGTGTTTATGGTTTTCGTTCTATATCTATTTCTTAGAGGGTTAACCCCTTTGTTGGTGGCTTGAGGTGAACAGAGGCAAAGATTGGGTTAGGCATTTCTCTTGCGGGAAGATGGCCATAGGGGTTTTCACGATATAAGCAACGTGGCAGATAGAGAACAGTGAAGCTGGCAGAAGAAGTAACATTGTCGTTTGCCAGATCAACTAAAAGTTGACGCCGTCCACTTTTAAGGACTATTTTTACATGTTTTAATACTACGAGGACTAAATGCCATCAATGTTTTGAGTAGGGACTAAAACGAAAAATTGGTGATACTTAAGGGACAAAAAGCATATTTAACCCAAAAAAATATAAAAAGGAGGTCATAGTTATATATTTGTTTAAAATTGTGTTTTAATTATATTTTTTTTAAAACCAAACATTGATTACCTTCTTAATTAGTAAATTGATAAAGTTTGGTTCATCATTTAATATTAATAGTTAAATTACTAATTATTATTTAATAAATCAATTTAAATCAATTGAACTACTATGAACTAGATAAAAGAAATACTAAAAGTAGTATCCTCATATCAGCCACTTAAGCAGAGGAAAAGACGCACGCACACCAAACTATGGAATCCAATTATAATATCTGAATAAAAATATATTGTCTTAACAATTCTTTCATTTTCATTACTATTACTTCAGTTATGTAGATAAATTATTGTCAAAGTTCATGAAAAAAAAAGAAAAACAATTTTTTACTAGAAGCGGACAATTAAGATTAAGAAGAAAGATTATTGTTTATATGTTAAAACAAATATATTCACTCCTATTTCAAAGCTAAGATCTTTTACAGTAAAATTAATATTCGTTGTATTCATGTATATGGGAATGAAGTTAACAATACTAGAAAAACAAATAAAATAATTTGCAAACAAAAGAACAAATAATGTGTTTTTCCTATCATGCTAATTTTTCCTTCATAAATGTTCACCTATCATAAATGAAGTTAACAATACTTCATAAATTTTTCATGAATAAATGTTCACCTATCATTCTAATTTTTCCTTTTTCATGAATAAATGTTCAGTTATCATCCTCACAAATTTTAATATTTGCAATTGTGTTTTTAAAAAAAATATGGTTTAGGCATACTTATTATTTGAGTGATAAAAACCTCCAATCAGGTGCATAAAAAAAATTAAATAAACAAAAAAGCTTATAATTTTCTCTTTATAAATAAATTACAAAATAAAATGGAATTGCATCCTTAAAGTGAAAAAAAAGAAAAAAAATTACACCAAACTTATTAAAAAAGAAAAAGAATACGTTGTCCATTAAATGAAGCAGAGTTGTTGTTGGATGTTGTAAATGATTCTTTTGATGGTTAGAGGATACTATCTCGCAATGACATTACAGAGGTTGAAGCTGCCGACCAAGATCCCTGAATACCAAAGGGACGTTGACAGTAAGGCACAAGAAATTTAAAGGTTGGGCAACAAGAACCAGAGTAAAGCACACACTGTGAAAGCTGTTCTCGAAGGGTCAGGGATATACTTGGGACCAAATGCTTCCCTTCTTGTATTTGCCCGCTAATTCATATGGCTGAATGTTTATAGTGGAGTCAAGAAAGTCAAAGAAAATATTCCAATCAACGGTTTTAAAGAAATAAACCAATCAATTGTGCAGCTGAAATTCGTAAAATATTCCTACCCTTCATAAAATTAAAGGTGGATAGTGTTAATTTAATACTCAAAACATATGACATCTGACACTAACAAGACTCTTTCTTTCAAGAAGTTGTAAAGAATATAGTTGGTTTTCTTTTTCTTAATACATAGAGGAGAAAAGTATAACATAAAAGTAAAGGTGTAATCAACAAACTCAATTCATAGAACAAATATAATTAATTTATTACTTTTAAATCCTCGTCCCAATTTTACTTATTTTTTTTTCTCATGATTTTAACCTATTAAAATAAACCACACATCACCAATATGATATCAACAATTTCTTTACCTTAACCCATTTTCTGATTTTTAGGACTTGATTCTACTTAGTTCAAACAATATCATTTACACTACACCTATAATATATTTATATTAAGGCTTAAATGTTTACTTCGTCCCCATGTTAAGAGGTGAATTTTTGTTTAGTACCAGATTTTAAAAATAAAGACATTGGGTCTCGATGTTATGAAAAATATATTAATAAGGTCCACAAAGAAAGAACAAGTTCAACAAGTTATCAAAGAAAAAGCTGAACAAGAGATAGAAAAAGTTGGACAGTAGAAGAGAGAAGAGAAAAAGTACGGCCACATTAGCATGGACTTAACGTCGTTGCTATCAATTTAACGGACATGGCCTTATTCATACACTTTTCATAACATAGGACCTAATGTCTTCATTTTTAAAACTGGGTACTAAACAGAAATTCATGTCTTAACATGAGGACAAAGTAAGCATTTAAGCCAAGAAAAAACTAATAGAAACCTGCAGCAAAGAATCTCACATCTTAGAGAAAAAAAAAATCAAAATATTGCTTATCTTTAATAAATTGAACCTTGTTAAATATGTTTTTAAGTCCTTCAAGTATCACGCGATTTTGAGTTTCGTCCATTTTCCAAAGGTTTGTTCATTTTCATCATGTTCCTTAGGAAACTCAAATTTTTAGTCCTCAAAAAGCAACGACGCTAAATTTTTTTTGAAGTGGCTAACGGTATACCTCATCACTTTTTTTCTCAAACGTGTCGATCTTTCCTTTCTGCATCTTCAAGTGAGGCTTCTCTCTCTCCCTTATTCATCTCCATCATCCTCCAACTCTCTTCATCGCTAGGCCTCCCCCTCTTCCTCCGTCTCCGACTAGTGGCAAATCTCTCCACACCGACCATACCGGCACCAACATCTCCCACTCCGTCTTCATCGCTGGCGAGTACATGATGACAAATTTATGAACACTGAAATACGACGCCACAAACTTGTTGAACAATCGGCAAGTGTGACCGAATCGTTTCAAGTAATAAACTCGGTAAGACCAAGTATCGTTCTCCCAAAGGACTCACGGCCTAGTTTAGTTATGTGATTCGTTGCTTATTTAAGACTTAAGAACGAAATAAGTGGAGTTTAATATGCAAAACAGAAAATAAACATGTATGCATGAATTTGATCAATGGCTAAAACAAAATACAAACACTTCAATGAAATATATGGATGAGTATGTTGTTGGGGTTATCAATTTCATCTTATCCACTCTCATATACTTTAGGAATTCAACATTCTTTTCATCATTGTTAATGCCACTCTCTAAATTACCTTGCAAGAAGGCCTATCCCTAATTACGAGTTCATACGATTCCTAACATTCCTAATAATTAGTTCTTTTAGTGTAGGAGCTTAACGGCAACCAATATACTATTGGGAGAAATTGCCCGGATCTAGACTTCCCCGTACGTTCCCGTATCGACAAAATCAATAATCATGCATTGAATGAGTTAAACAAAGCAAGCATTGAGCAAAGAGGAAAAACCTTAACTAATGATGAAAGAAAGCATAGGTCTTAAATATAAGATGTAAAAACAAATTCCATATATGAGAGTTTCACAAGACTACATTGATTCCCCAACAATAATACAAGGTTTAGTTCACCATATTCATGGTGAAACTAGATGAATAATAATGAAAGAATGAAAGATAAAAACCTAGAAAGGTGAAGAGGTAGCCTGAGCATCCAAGATCCTCCTTCAAAGGGGTGGAAGAGAGAGTGTTTGCTTCGTTTCTGCCAAAGATACAAACCCTAGGACGTCCTAAAGCTTATATACTATTCTAAAATTACAGAAAATTTAGGCCCAAGCCCATAAGTGTGTCGCTTAGCGGTAAGTGCGCGAGCTCGGTTCTTCCCCTCAGCGGCCATTTTGCCCCTCAGCGGATCCCCCGTGAACTCCTGAGTGCCGCTCAGCGGTAAACTGCCGCTGAGCGGCAGTTGCGGCTTCTCCTTTTGCACTTTTTGATGTCTTTTCTGATTCCATCTCTCTCCTTCTTCACTTCTTTCACCAAATTCACCTTAAAACCTGCACAAAAACACTTAAATCAAGCATAAACCTGTCCAACTCTCTTATTTCTGAAAATATGAACAAAAGCATGATTTCAAGCTAGTTTCTAAGGGTTAAAGGTTGCTTTTAGTATCAATTTCAAGCATAAAAATAACAGTTTTTCAACTGTTATCAGTACACCGACCTCCTCTACTCCCACGACACCCACCTCACACGACTATCCGTGCAAGAGGTCATTGCGACCGCCGTCCGCACGAAGCCCTTCCCCGTCGATCATCACAATGGATAAACTGAATCTCCCTCTTCACCACCCCAATACTCATTTTCAACTCTTAGAATTGTTCCTTCAACATCATTTCCAATTATGTGTAAAGAAAGCAATCTTGGGCTTCTAGGGCGAATGCGCTCCTGGCCCATGCACATTCTTGTGTCACCAACAACACCATCATCTCGTACTAGAGTACACTGGAATGAGATGAATTTTCCAATGCCTTCTTTGGTGATACGGTACTGCAATCCCGAAACCCCTGGTATCCGAGAACTTGAATGACCTTCAACCTCATGAATATACCAACTATATATACTCTTTCCTTCATGACCTCCAATATATCCATATGAAGTTGTCAAAATTCCATCTTCACTGTAATCCCCAATGATAGATAAGAAATTCAACCTTAGAGGAAGAGTCTCCACTGCTTTATTAGATATTACTAACACTGGTTCTTCAAAATCACCATCAGGAGTCATGGTAATAAATTTTGCCACAATGTAATAGCCCACAGCTCCAAGAGGTATGCAGAATGCTTTGGCAATTTTAGAAGTACTTAATGCTTCAAGAGTGTTTTCATCCAAAGTTGACGAATGTGTTTTATACCACTGAACTCTGCTAGATCCTTCAGGTCCTCCTTGTTATTCTCTTGTAATTCACCCATTCCTTTGGAGGTGCTTGTTTCACAACAGAAGACATTACACACATAAATTTTCCTTCCTGGCTCTCAAAATTAATGGGTATGTACACAAACGCCACACAACTACCAACGTCCTCTTTGGTCAAGGTATACTCAGGTGTGCCTGCTGCACTAACAACAAGCCTCCATAATACATGCTCTCTTGCAACCATTGCTCTCTATATATAATCATGCTTTTAATTCCTAATATTAAGTCAGTCCAAAATCACAAGCGTTGGCAGAACACAAAGACTAATAACTAATGCCTTTTACTGCATCAAAACGTGATTTAGTTGTTACTTTAACAAGTAAACATCTATTATATATTGTAGTGATATTATAACTCTAACTAAAATGCAAAGAGATTTCATAAATAATTTATTCTAAATATTATTATTCATGGTTGGTGATAACAGTTGAAAAACTGTTATTTTCATGCTTAAAATTGATACTAAAAGCAACCTTTAGACTTAGAAACTAGCTTGAAATCAATGCTTTTATCTTTATTTTCAGAAATAAGAGAGCTGGACAGGTTTATGCTTGATTTGAGTGTTTTTGTGCAGGTTTTAAGGTGAATTTAGTGAAAAGAGTGAAGAAGGAGAGAAGTGACATTAGAAAAGACAAGAAAGAGTGCAAAAAGAGAAGTCGAAGGCACCGCTCAGCGGTAATTTACCGCTGAGCGGCACTCAAGGAGTCACGTTGGAACCGCTGAGGGGCAGAATGGCCGCTGAGGGGAAGAAAGAAGACGCGCAACCACCGCTGAGCGGTAAATACCGCTGAGCGACACTTTTTGGGCTTGGGCTTTTGTAATCTTTTGTAACTCTAGATTAGTATATAAGGGCTTGCACGTCCTAGGGTTAGGTATCTTTGGCAGAAACAAGGCAAACACTCTCTCTTCCACCCCTTTGAAGGAGGATCTTGGATGCTCAGGCTACCTCTTCACCTTTCTAGGGTTTTATCTTTCATTCTTTCATTATTGTTCATCTAAGTTCACCATGAATATGGTGAACTAAACCTTGTATGTTTGTTGGGGAATCAATGTAATCTCTTGAAGCTCTCATATATGGAATTTATGCTTGCATCTTAATCTAAGACTTATGCTTTCTTTCATCATTAGTTAGGGTTTTTCCTCTTTGCTTAATGCTTGCATTGTTTAACTCATTCTATTGCATGATTATTGGTTTTGTCGATACGGACACGTACGGGGAAGTCTAGATCCGGGGAATTTCTCCCAATGTTATATTGGTTGTCGTTAAGCTCCTGCACTTATGAACTAATCATTAGGAATGCTAGGAATTGTATGAACTATTTGATTAGGGAGAAGCCATCTAGAATGGTACTTTAGAGAGTGGCATTAACAATGATGATTTGAATGTTGAATTCCTAAAATGTATGAGAGTGGATGAGATGAAATTGACCCCCAACAACATATTCATTCATATAATCCATTGAAAGTGTTTATCTTTAGTCTTTGCCATTGATCAAACTTCATGCATACATGTTTAGTTTTTCGTCTTGCATATAAACTCCAAATATTTCGTTTGTAAGTCTTAGCTAATCAACAAATCACATAACTAAACTAGGCCGTGAGTCCTTTGGGAAGAACGATACTTGGTCTTACCAAGTTTATTACTTGAACGATTCGGTCATACTTGCCGATTGTGAAACAAGTTTGTGACATCATATTTTGGTGCTTACAAATTTGTCCATCAAGTTTTTGGCGCCGCTGCCGGGGACTCGTGGTTTAACTGGTTAATTTGTGTGATTATTGATTATCTTTGACTTTAATTTTGAATTTCTGTTTTTATTTTTTCTGTTTTTATTTTATTTGATTTTATTTTTTTAGGTTAGATTTTATTTTTTTTATCTTTTAGGTTAGTTTAGATCTTATTTTATTTTATTTTATCTTTTTAGTTAGGTTAGATTTTATTTTATTTTATTTTATCTTTTTAGGTTAGATTTTATTTTATTAGATTAGGTTTTATTTTATTCTATCTTATTTGTTTTTATCTTCTAAATCTTTCTATCTTCTGAGTTTTTATCTTCTTCTATATCTTTTTGTGCTAACAAATCTTTTCTAGGGTTTTGTTTTCTTGTGTATGCAGGAAGCAATTCGGACTAGAAGCAAGAAAACAACAGAACCACTCTTTGAAGGGCTAGACGAGAGTAGAAGGAGGAGAAGAATCAGAACGTCCAGAGAACTTTTCCCTTCTCCAGAAACTCTCCTCCAATCATCACCACAAGGTTCTGTTCACAACACAAGAAGTATGGAGAATAACAATGCTAGAAGAACTCTTGCAGATTACACCAATATTGCTGGACCTCAACACTTTAACAGCATAGCTAGACCTAGAGTCAATGCAGCCAACATGGAGGTCAAGCCAGCATTAATTCAACTGGTGAAGAGTCATCAATTTAATGGGTTATCTCACGAAAGCCCATATGAGCACCTTACAACTTTCAATGAGATCTGCAACACGGTCAAAATTAATGGGGTGCCAGACGAAGCTATCAAACTTAGCTTGTTTCCTTTCTCATTGGGGGGCAATGCTAAGCTTTGGTTAAACTCTTTTCCAGAAGAAAGTTTCACAGAGTGGGAAGCAGTGGTTACTAAATTTCTGAACAAGTACTTTCCACAATCTAAGGTGACCAAAGGCAAGCAAGAGATATCTTCTTTCAAGCAGGGCATGGAGGAGTCACTTGGACATGCATGGGACAGGTATAAAAGCTTGCTACGCAAAACCCCTATGCATGGTTTCAAAGAAGCAGAAGTAGTCCTAACTTTCCTTGGAGGGCTTGGTTCACAAACCAAGATGATACTAAACGCATCAGCAGGAGGTAATATTAATTGGAAAACTCCAGAGGAAGCAACTGAACTTATTGAAAATATGGCTACTAGTGACAACGAACTCAATATTGAAAAAGGAGATCCTAATCAGAAGGAGTTGTCAAAATTAAATGAGGCCTTGCTTATCCAAAATAGCATTATCTCTCAACAGATTGAAGAAGTGACCATGAAACTTTCTCAAACACCACAGGAAGTACAACAGGTTTCAATGGTTCAAGAGCACCAAAAATGGCAGATGCAAGCTACTCCAGTTGCGAAATCAACAACGCTTGAAGAGACTTTCCAGAGATTCTTAAAGACAAATGCGTCTTATTGTCATAATGTGGATGCTGCATTTAAAAAAATGGAGGTCTATGTTGAGAGAATAGTTGACGAAATGAAACATGATGATCTGGAAAAGGAATGTAAAACTGTTGTGACTAGAAGTGGTAGAGTGTTAGAAGAGAGAACAAAAGAGAGAAAAGAGAAAGAAAATGAGAGTGAGAGTGAAAAAGAAACATGTGAGTGGAAAGAAAGAGTTGAGAGAGAGAAAAAGAAAAAAGAAGAAGATGAGAAGAGAGAAAAAAATGAGAGAGAAGAGAGACAGAAAGAAAAAGAGTATGAAAAGCCACTTCCTTATCCAAAGGGTTATTCAAGGAAGGAGAAAGAAAAGCAGTTGGAGAGATTCATGGAACTGTTTAAGAAGTTGGAGATCACAATACCATTCTCTGAAGCATTGCAACAGATGCCAGCATATGCAAAATTCTTGAAGGAACTTCTCACAAAGAAACACAAGTACATTGAGAAGGAAACTATCAATATACAGGGGAATTGCAGTGCAATCATCCAGAAACTACCTCCTAAACTTAAAGACCCAGGAAGCTTCATTATTCCATGCACCATAGGAGATGTGAAAGTTGGAAGAGCATTGATTGATTTGGGAGCTAGCATTAATCTAATGCCGCTTTCCATGTGCAGAACAATTCAGGGGTTGGAAATTAAACCAACTAGAATGGCTCTTCAATTGGCGGACAGGTCTCTTAAATATCCATATGGAGTGGTTGAAGATGTTCTAGTGAAGGTCGACAAATTTGTATTTCCAGTAGATTTCATTGTGATGGAGATGGAAGGAACTAGTGATGTTCCTCTTATTCTGGGGAGACCTTTCATGAAGACTGCTAGAGTTTTGATTGATGTAGAGAATGGTAAGCTTAAACTGAGAGTTGATGAAGAAGAAGTCACTTTTGATGTATCCAAAGCCATGACGTATCCAAATGATGACAAATCATGTTTTCAATTTGATGAACTTGATGAAGTTTGTATGGTTCAAGAGAGAATGGTGCGTAACATTTCTCCATTGGAAAAAACGCTCATTGATGCATGTGAAGATTTGGATGAAGAAGAAGAGAAATTGATTGATGAATGTCTGATGGACTTGGAAACATTGAAAAAGGGTCCAGAGGAAGATTCAATATTTGAAACAATGGCTAAGGAAGAAACAATCAAAGCACAGTCTTCAGAACTAAAAAGATTGCCATCACATTTGAAATATGTGTTTTTAGAGGATGGAACAAAGCCAGTCATTATCAGTAACTCTTTATCTTTACAAGAAGAAGAGCAGTTGATAGACATTTTGAAAGCCAACAAAGAAGCAATAGGGTGGTCAATATCAAATCTCAAAGGTATTAGCCCAACTTATTGCATGCACAAGATTTTTATGGAAGAAGACTATAAACCAAGTGCTCAACCACAGAGAAGGTTAAATCCTGCTATGAAGGAGGTGGTCAGAAAAGAAGTGTTGAAACTGCTAGAAGCTGGTATCATCTATCCAATCTCTGACAGTGAATGGGTGAGTCCAGTACAGGTGGTGCCAAAGAAAGGTGGGATGACGGTAATTTACAATGATAAGAATGAACTTATTCCCACTCGGACAGTTAATGGCTGGCGTATGTGCATTGATTACAGGAAGCTGAATAAAGCTACTAGGAAAGATCATTTTCCTCTTCCTTTCATGGATCAGATGCTAGAAAGGTTATCAGGGCAGGCTTTCTATTGTTTTCTAGATGGATATTCTGGATATAATCAAATTGTGGTAGATCCAAAAGACCAGGAGAAGACGGCTTTTACTTGTCCTTTTGGTATCTTTGCATATAGAAAGATGCCTTTTGGATTATGTAATGCTCCAGCTACGTTTCAGAGGTGTATGCAGGCAATTTTTGCTGATCTTCTAGAAAAATGCATTGAAGTATTCATGGATGACTTCTCAGTTTTTGGAAACTCCTTCCAAAGATGTTTAGCTAATTTGAACACTGTCCTCAAAAGATGTGTTCAGACAAATCTGGTTCTGAATTGGGAGAAATGTCATTTCATGGTAACTGAAGGAATTGTATTGGGGCACAAAATATCTGCTAAAGGAATTGAGGTAGACAAAGCTAAAGTAGAAGTTATTGAGAAACTACCTCCACCAACAAATGTAAAGGGGATTAGAAGCTTTCTTGGTCATGCTGGGTTTTATAGAAGATTTATCAAAGATTTCTCAAAAATTGCTAAACCATTGAGTAATCTCTTGATGAAAGATGCTCCTTTTGTGATGAATGAAGATTGCCTGAAAGCTTTTGATATATTGAAGCAGAAACTAGTGTCAGCTCCAGTAATTGCAGCACCAGATTGGAATCAAAATTTTGAATTAATGTGTGATGCAAGTGATTATGCAATAGGAGTTGTCCTCGGCCAAAGGAAAGAACAAAAGTTTCATCCAATTTATTATGCTAGCAAGGTGCTGAATGATGCTCAATTGAATTATGCTACTACAGAGAAAGAGTTTCTTGCCATTGTATATGCTCTTGAGAAATTTAGACCTTATCTTATAGGGTCTAAGGTGATTGTCTATACAGACCATGCAGCTATTAAATATTTGTTGACAAAACCAGATTCTAAGCCACGTCTGATCAGATGGGTACTACTGTTGCAAGAATTTGATGTAGAAATCCGTGATAAGAAAGGAAGTGAAAACTTAATTGCTGATCATTTGTCACGGTTAGTCAACAATGAAGTCACTAGCAAGGAGCCTGAAATCTGGGAATCTTTTTCAGATGAATCACTCATGTATATTCAACAGAGGCCCTGGTTTGCTGATATGGCAAATTTCAAAGCTGCAAGAGTCATGCCGGAAGATTTAACTTGGCAACAGAGAAAGAAATTTCTGCATGATGCCAAGCAGTTTGTGTGGGACGATCCATATTTGTTCAAAATTGGAGCAGATAATCTTTTGAGGAGATGTGTTACAAATGAAGAAGCAGAAGGAATTCTCTGGCATTGTCATGATTCACCTTATGGAGGACATTTTAATGGAGAAAGAACAGCAGCAAAAGTCCTTCAGTCAGGATTCTATTGGCCAACTCTATTCAAAGACGCTCATAATCATGCTAGGAATTGTGATAAATGTCAAAGAGCAGGGACAATCACTAAACGTCATGAGATGCCTTTACAAGGTATTTTAGAGGTTGAGGTTTTTGATTGTTGGGGTATTGACTTTGTTGGACCTTTTCCTCCATCTTTCAACAATGAATATATTCTGGTAGCAGTGGATTATGTGAGTAAATGGGTGGAAGCATTGGCTTGTCCTAAAAATGACGCTAGTACAGTAATTAAATTCCTGAAGAGGCAGATATTCTCACGTTTTGGCACTCCAAGAGTATTGATCAGTGATGGAGGATCTCATTTTTGCAATTATCAACTAGAGAAGGTACTCAAACACTATGGAGTGAAGCATAAGGTAGCTGCACCTTATCATCCACAAACTAATGGACAAGCTGAGGTATCTAACAGGGAGATAAAAAGAATTTTAGAGAAAACCGTGACTTCATCAAGGAAGGATTGGTCTCTCAAATTGGATGATGCTCTTTGGGCTTATAGAACAGCAATGAAGACGTCTATGGGATTATCACCATTTCAATTAGTCTATGGGAAAGCGTGTCATTTGCCAGTTGAATTGGAGCATAGAGCATTATGGGCTTTGAAATTCTTGAATTTTGATCCTTATGAAACTCAATGCACACGCAGAAGGCAGATTTTAGAGCTTGAAGAAATGCGGTTACATGCATATGATTCATCCAAGGCTTATAAAGACAAAATTAAATTTTATCATGACAGGAAGCTGGTGAATAGAGTTTTCAATCCAGGACAACAGGTACTATTGTTCAACTCAAGATTGAAGATATTTCCTGGGAAGCTGAAGTCAAAATGGACAGGACCATTTGTGATAAAAGAAGTGCATCCACATGGAGCAATTGAAATATTTGATCCATCTGCTGATGATCCACAGAAAAGCTGGGTGGTAAATGGTCAACGTCTCAAGCCCTATCTAGGGGGAGAGGTGCAACGCTTTTCCACAATGATGTTGTTGGTTGATCCTTGAAAGTTGGGTCAGGCTCGGGACGTTAAACAAGCGCTTACTGGGAGGCAACCCAGTATCTTGTAAGTATTTTTGTTTTCGGTTTTAGATTAGGGTTTGATGTACTCTCTTGAAAACCTGGTTTGTTATGACGGTTTGCTATTAACTGTGATTGTGTGATAAGTAATGCTTGATGATGCTTATTGATTGATTGATGTTGAGATGATGTGCACATTAAAATGCTTACACAGGTGATTCACAAGCTTTGTGAACAAATGCATGATATCATGATTGTGATTGTGAAATTAAGCAGGATGTGTATGTCAAATGTGAATGAACTTATATGTGAGGTTTTGAGCTCCAGAGTTGTTGTTGTTGAATGTTATTACTTTGAAAGCATGAATGATTTTGCCCAGGTTTTCTATGATTGAATCAATTGCTTGTTTTGCATCATATGATCAAGGCCGTGTTGTTGAAACCCTTTTTATTGGCCAAATACATAAAATTAGCCCACTAAAAGAGAACACTTTGTGTTCTATCCTTTGAACCTTTAGCCTTGAACATACACTTGAAACCTTTGATTGAAAATCTTTACCTTGAGTTAAGTAGAAGATCTTGTGTGGTATTGTTAAATGTTCAAGTTTGGGGTTGTTGGGAAAACATAAAAAGCATTGAGCTAAGAGCTAAAAAGTAAGAATATGCAAAGAAAAAGAAAAGAAAAGAAAAAGAAGTAAAGCTCAATGCAGTTGCAATTGTAAAAGGCAAGTTGGGAATGAATAAGATGATTGTGTTGTTATGATTCTCTTGACTCAAGGATTTTGTGATCCAGAAAAACCAATTTTCTTGTTAGCCCAGCCACATTATAAGCCAGTAAAAAGTCCTTTTGATGATGCATGCTTGTGATTGTTTTGATTGTGGTAAAATGAAAGGCAAAGTTGATTCATGTGACATTGTGATAGTGGAGTGAATGAGCGAAACACTATACCTCTTATACACTTGTGTGTGAGTGAGACACTGTACCTAGTGAGAAAATATTCCATAAGCACATGAACATCCATGCTTAATTGATTGATCATTCATGAAAAATAGCATTTGTTGGAATTTAAATGACTTTGTGAACACTAAAGTATGTGCACATCTTGATTGAATCTTGGTCATAAGTTTGAGTGAAGCTGTTACTTATCTTGAGAAAAGGATTTTGAATGAGTGAACCATCATATGAATTGGTTGAAGATGGAGTTACATTTTGTTTGCTTGAGGACAAGCAAAGTTCTAAGTTTGGGGTTGTGATAACAGTTGAAAAACTGTTATTTTAATGCTTAAAATTGATACTAAAAGCAACCTTTAGACTTAGAAACTAGCTTGAAATCAATGCTTTTATCTTTATTTTCAGAAATAAGAGAGTTGGACAGGTTTATGCTTGATTTGAGTGTTTTTGTGCAGGTTTTAAGGTGAATTTAGTGAAAAGAGTGAAGAAGGAGAGAAGTGACATTAGAAAAGACAAGAAAGAGTGCAAAAAGAGAAGTCGAAGGCACCGCTCAGCGGTAATTTACCGCTGAGCGGCACTCAAGGAGTCACGTTGGAACCGCTGAGGGGCAGAATGGCCGCTGAGGGGAAGAAAGAAGACGCGCAACCACCGCTGAGCGGTAAATACCGCTGAGCGGCACTTTTTGGGCTTGGGCTTTTGTAATCTTTTGTAACTCTAGATTAGTATATAAGGGCTTGCACGTCCTAGGGTTAGGTATCTTTGGCAGAAACAAGGCAAACACTCTCTCTTCCACCCCTTTGAAGGAGGATCTTGGATGCTCAGGCTACCTCTTCACCTTTCTAGGGTTTTATCTTTCATTCTTTCATTATTGTTCATCTAAGTTCACCATGAATATGGTGAACTAAACCTTGTATGTTTGTTGGGGAATCAATGTAATCTCTTGAAGCTCTCATATATGGAATTTATGCTTGCATCTTAATCTAAGACTTATGCTTTCTTTCATCATTAGTTAGGGTTTTTCCTCTTTGCTTAATGCTTGCATTGTTTAACTCATTCTATTGCATGATTATTGGTTTTGTCGATACGGACACGTACGGGGAAGTCTAGATCCGGGGAATTTCTCCCAATGTTATATTGGTTGTCGTTAAGCTCCTGCACTTATGAACTAATCATTAGGAATGCTAGGAATTGTATGAACTATTTGATTAGGGAGAAGCCATCTAGAATGGTACTTTAGAGAGTGGCATTAACAATGATGATTTGAATGTTGAATTCCTAAAATGTATGAGAGTGGATGAGATGAAATTGACCCCCAACAACATATTCATTCATATAATCCATTGAAAGTGTTTATCTTTAGTCTTTGCCATTGATCAAACTTCATGCATACATGTTTAGTTTTTCGTCTTGCATATAAACTCCAAATATTTCGTTTGTAAGTCTTAGCTAATCAACAAATCACATAACTAAACTAGGTCGTGAGTCCTTTGGGAAGAACGATACTTGGTCTTACCAAGTTTATTACTTGAACGATTCGGTCATACTTGCCGATTGTGAAACAAGTTTGTGACATCATATTTTGGTGCTTACAAATTTGTCCATCAAGTTTTTGGCGCCGCTGCCGGGGACTCGTGGTTTAACTGGTTAATTTGTGTGATTATTGATTATCTTTGACTTTAATTTTGAATTTCTGTTTTTATTTTTTCTGTTTTTATTTTATTTGATTTTATTTTTTTAGGTTAGATTTTATTTTTTTTATCTTTTAGGTTAGTTTAGATCTTATTTTATTTTATTTTATCTTTTTAGTTAGGTTAGATTTTATTTTATTTTATTTTATCTTTTTAGGTTAGATTTTATTTTATTAGATTAGGTTTTATTTTATTCTATCTTATTTGTTTTTATCTTCTAAATCTTTCTATCTTCTGAGTTTTTATCTTCTTCTATATCTTTTTGTGCTAACAAATCTTTTCTAGGGTTTTGTTTTCTTGTGTATGCAGGAAGCAATTCGGACTAGAAGCAAGAAAACAACAGAACCACTCTTTGAAGGGCTAGACGAGAGTAGAAGGAGGAGAAGAATCAGAACGTCCAGAATATGGGCTACAAATTTGTCCATCAGTTGGCTAAACAAATACTGCATTGACTCATGATTACTTCGAAATAAATCATCCATATATTCTATGATGAAAATACCAAATATGGGCTAACTGTCATAAACGAAAAGCCAAGTTAATTTTGTCTCGCATGAGGTTAAAGCTATTATTAAACCTTTTAAGATTTTCTCAAACTAAATGAATTTCAAGTTGATGTTGTTAGAATAAACAAAAACAGAAAAACAGATTCAGTGTATTTCAACTACTATAAAAGACGAAAAATCAGAATATACAGTTTACTTACTCAGTACCTTGTGTGTGCATTCTCTGTTTTTTCTCTCTACTCTGATCATCATCTTCTTCATTTCTGAGTTGCGTTTGTAGAGAGCAAACCCTAGCAGAGCTTCATTCTCTCGGCTCCCTCTCTCTCTAGAAAACTCTGAATCTTGCTTTCTCTCTCTTGCTACGTAGGATTAGTCACTTAATCCTGATCTGAAAGTATGCTTTCTCACTTTTACCCCTTTCACTTTATGTTTTCACATTTTTGCCCTTCTCACTAATAGATGTGACGCCCGAAAGTAGCCAAATTTTTCAAGTATTCCAAACTTGAGAGAGAGTACAGTAACATACGAAGGCTGGTTACAGAATTCCAAAAGTTTTCCTTTAGTAGAGAAGACTACGAGAGCCAAATCAGCATCACAAAGCACAAAGATCTCGCGGGCTTTCATGATCAAACCAGACCTTCTCTTTAAGAAGATGACTTGCTTATTGATCTTGTTTTCGATCCTTTTCAACTCCATTCTTCCCTTTCACATTGAGAAATTGTTGAAGCTTCTCCACGATTGCCTCACGGTTAACCCCCGGCAAGTATCAAGTAATAATAAATAATAAGACCAAGTATTGTTTCCCAAAGGACTCACGGACTAAACAGTTATGTGATTTGTTGATTAAATAAGACTTGTAAAACAAATTCTTGTAGCTTGAATGCAAATGCCGAAAAGTAAATATGAATGCATGTATTAATCAATTGGATCAAAAGAAGAAAAACGTGATTGAAATATATGATGATGATGTTGTTGGGGGATTTCAATTCATCCTATCCACTCTCATGTACTCAAGAATTCATCTTCTTCATTAATGTTAATGTCACTTTCTAATTTACCTTAAACCCAATGTCTTGGTGAAGAAAGCCTACTCCTAATCACTAGTTTACAATGTTTTGTCTCCCTAGCAATTATTCATGCATTACATTCGCATAGAAGCTTAAAGTCAATCAATCCTCCTATTCCTATGTTTAGACAATATTACTATTGGGAGAATTTCTTCATGTCTAGATTAACCTATATGTGTCCATATAAATAAAATCAATGATTATGCAATTGAATGAGTTAAACAAAGCATGCATAGAGTATAGAAAAAAATCCTAACAATTAATGAAAGAAAGCATATGGATTTTAAAGAACCAATTCAATACATGAGAGTTTCAAAGGATTACATTGATTCCCCAACAACAATGAAGGTTTAGTTCACCATAATCATGGTTAAACTAGATGAAAAACAATGAAAGAATGAAAGATAGAACCCTAGAATTTGAAGACTGAAGCTTGAGCATCCAAAATCCTCCTCCAAGGGGTGAAGAAAGTGTGATTTTGCTTCGTTCTGCCAAAAGATACTAACCCTAGGTCGACTAAAACCTTATATAGACTCTTAAAGATTACAGAAAAGTGGCCCAAGGCCCATTAGAATGGCGCTCAGCGGTAATTACCGCTCAGCGGTGATGGGGCTGTCGCGGGCCATACAAATTTGATGTGCAAATAAGAATGCAATAGAGTGCTAAGAAGTGACTCCTAGGGCGTCTCTCAAGGACCAAATGTGGTTCGAGACTTATGTCAAACACGTAGTGGGGGCTTTTGAAAGTGTTTTTGTGCTTAGAAATGAACTAAATTAAAACTGGAATTAAATACAACCAAACATAATTGGAAACATTGAAATAAATGAACAATGCATGAAGACCGAACGGTCCTACAAATGACCGAACGGTTCTACATTGAGACCATACAGTCTCTAAAAGTAAGGAAATTAGATATGCAGGAAGCTAAAGAAGTCGAACAGATTAGACAGCATGAAATCAGTAAATTGAATGATCCTAAAGCAAGATGTGTGAACTAATTAACATGCAAGAAATAAATGACAAAACATATCAATGCTCTTAAATTGCAATGTTGAACTAACAAATTAAATGCATATTGGAATAATGTTGGAAATTGTAAAACAAAATAAAAGACAAATCTGCAATGCTTAATGTGGCAATGACACTGCTAAAAAATAAAATGAATCTTCCTGGAAGAAAGGAAATAATTGGCTCCAAAAATAAATCCCAGCACCGTGCTGCTTCCTCCAATTAAAGTCTGCGTTTTTCCCTTCCAGAAAAGTAAAATGCCCGCCTCCTTCCAGCACCTACATCAGCGCATCTTCCTATCTAAAAGCAAATAAATGATTTTAAGAAAAGCTAGATGTTGTCCGTGTGCTCTTCTCTCAGTCAGCGTGCACCATCTTTTTTTTCAAGCTAAAATATAAAAACATTCCTACACAATGAAGCACCCTCCTAGAAGAAAAGGAAGAAAAGGTTTATCCCATTCATCCCCTGAGACGGCGTATGCACTCGTTGGCAAAAGAAAAGTTGCTTCTTTTCATTCCATCGTAATAGCGTGACGAAAATGTTCAAAAACATAGAAGCTCCAAAGAACGTTCAACAGCAAAAGCTAATGTAAGTAGCGGCTGGGCAAATCCCTTTTACTAAACGAAATAAATTGAAAATGTGCTCTCCCATTCCATCATCATCAGGCCATCAACACGTTGGAAGAAATGAAAAAAAAAAACATTCAATCACAAGTGCTTTTTCCAAAAATCTAAAGGAAGAGTAAATGTGTTTCTTTCATTAGCCAATGCAAATTAACGTGAATAACATTTTCAAGTTCTCAAAATGTTCAAAGAAAAATCATCATGCCCCCTTGAAGAGTGGCGGCTCCCCTGAATGAAAAGATGAATCCCTTAGCCGTAACCTCCATGTGCGTGCCGTTTTTTTTAAAATGAAAGATCATGTCCCTCCTCTTTCCCATCCAGCCAAAGTATATGCTCCCTCATGTGCTTGTTGGACTCGTCTTCTTTGCTGGACCAGCTGTTGGACGTGCAGCCCTTGCTCTCTTCCGTGTGATGCTGCCCTTCTAACGCTAGACAGCGTGTGTGCAGGTCGAGGCAACAAATTGCTGGATGTCGCCACCTGCCTTGCTGGACAACCCGCGCCTCTCTTCTCATGGGTCGTGATGAGCTCTTCATTTTGCAGCTCCCAAGCTTGTTGTATTTTCTTTGGCCCGTGATGTGCTGCTGCTGCTCAAAAACTGGACGGTGATGCTGGCCTGCTGCAACTTCAAGCCCAATGTTGAACGAATAAGTTGTTGTGTGCACCACCTGGACATGCTACTGTTGCCTAGTTGGACCTGCCAATGTGGGCTGCTCTCTTCTCTTGTTGCACCTCCATTCTTCACGTGTTGGATTGTTGGATGAAGAAATAAATGGGTGCAGGTCGTGGCATGCTGGACCATGTGCGTTGCTCTAACCAACTCTTCTTCAATTGAAAAAAAAAGAAAGATGCTTCTACTGGACGTGAATTCCAGCCCAACCCCCGTGTGCACCTCTTCAATTGAATGCACCCTTTCTAATAAGCCCAAAATGAATCCAGCCATGACACCATGTGGTTGCTGCTTCTAAAGGAAAATCAAGTGCATTCTCCAAAATAAAATCTTGTATTGCACATCAAAAATAAACCTCCACCTTTGGGCTCAATTGCCATTTCTCATTTAACTTCCAAATGTCCCAAATTGTATTTGCAAAATTTTCCCTGCAATTAATAATGCAAATAATTAGCTCAGATAATTCAAATTGATTAAAATAAGAATTTCTGATTAAATTAAGCACAATTAGCAAAAACGGAAAAATACTGGACATTCAAGCACAATTCCCTGATTAAATTCGGTACAATAAGCTAAGTGAAGTCAAGAAAATATTGACTCAACAAAATAGACCACACTTAGTCTTTTGCACTCCTGGGCAAAATCAAGACGCAGATCAAGGAATAGTTAAAAGGACATCAGGGGTATGACACAAACTCAGCACGCAGAAAACAAAGACTCACAAGGAAATGAACAAAATTACACAATTCTCAAGGAATCTAGACAAAGAAAAAGAGTAGACAACATCCAACACAGAATGAATCACAGAAAGCAAATACTCATGAAATCATCCAAACAATTCCAAGCATGGCAAATGGATCAATTAGCTCAAGAGGTGAATCAAAAGTAACAAAACCTTATAGATGCACTATCAGTGTTTCTCTCAAGTGTTTAGGGTAAACAGTTTGAAAGCAATGTACTCAAGAAAGCAGGCAACGACAGACTTGACAAGTCTCTAACATCAACACTCAAAACATATGCATATTCAAATCAAAAGGTCTTTTATGGATGTAATGGGGCCAAGGACAAGGAAGGATATAATATGGATGAGAAGCTATAAACCAAAAGAAATAGAGGAGAAATGGGGAACAAGTGTAAACATAGTCAAATGATACCCAAAACCTCTAATTCAATCATCTTCTTGACTCCATTATTCACAATCTTTTTTTTTATTTTTCTCTCATTTTTTCTATTTTTTTTCTTTTTTTTTCATCTTGACTCTTTTTCTTTTCTCTCTCTTTAGGACACAACTATAAGAGACAAGATACACATCATAATACACATCATATTTACAAAAAAAAAACAAAACAAGAAGAGGAACCAACTACCCAATTCATCAAAATCCCCAAGAAGACAACACTTGTTCCCAAAACACTTACAAAGCTCCAAAATTCCCTAATGTTAAGGTAATCATGGTTTTTCACTTAGGGCTAGTGTATGAGCTTCAAATCAAAGAAATTGGGAAAGTATAGGCTCAAAAGGGGTTATCAAAGGATTATACCAAGGTAAGCTTATTTGGCTAGAAAGGCTAAAGAACAACATTGCCTTTATCACTTCCAAACATGCATATCAATAGGGAATCATCAAACAGAATCAAGCCAAGGTATATGCGCAAGCAATCAACAGACATATCACACAAGAAAGAACATAAAGTGACTCAAATCTCACATAGGGTATTTCTGTCACAATCAAATCAACCTCTCAAACATCATAATCATCTTTCCAAGCAAAGAAAAGCAAGGATTTCAAACCATAAGAGTATCAATGAAGTAAAGGAAAAACCTACAACCTAAAAAAAGTCCATAAATCAAGAGAAACATGCAAACTGTACACAAATGACAAAAATAACCTAGAAAAGAAAAAATTTATCCAAGAAAACAAAAACTAATGAAGAAAAATAAAAATCTCCCCCAATAGACCACACTTAAACTACACAATGTCCTCAATGTGTCATAAGCATAAGATCAAAAATCAGAACAGTGAACAGATCATGGACAAGTGCAATAAAAGTAGGGAAAGGGGGAGAAGGGAAAAGAAAACTCCCCTGGTCATGGTGGCAGTTGCCAATTTTGGACTATGAGGGAGATGTTTTCTACCACAGGATCCAGCAAGGAAGTTTTAAGGAAGAATTGCTTCATCCTCCAGATTTGATCTAGTAGGGAAATGTCTTCCACAGTTAGATCTAAGAAGCAAAGATTGTTGATGAGTGGGTTCAGCCGGTGCCTATTGATCTTGAAGCTGTTTTGTAGGCTCGCACCTTTGTTCACCACTGTGGGTGCTTGTTGGTCAAATTCATGTGTACCTCCTACAATAGGGTTAGTGCAATGTGGTTCCAAAGAAATGACATGCAGGGGTATAACACCCAATCCCAGTGTAACAGGCTGAACCTCAGATATACCCTTAGAACATGAATCAAATTCAAATTTAGAAACAATATCAAACACAGGCTCAGATTCATGAAGTGCATGGAGAATAAACATTCATATGTGATAGCAAAAAATGGTTCTCATCATGTAGAGACGGAGAATTAAAAGCATGCTCATCAACATACCTATCAACTGCATAATCATGAACAACATAATCATCAACAGCATAATCAAACTGAGGTATGTTTACCTCCACTTCCCTAAATATGGCTAAAGTGGTGGAAGATGATGATGGTCTACCTATCTCAAAAGTGTTGCTCATATCTGCCTGTTCCTTAAAATCTTCATCAGTCTCCTCAGATGCAAGAGTAGGGACATAGGGCGGTAGGAAAGTAGGTGGCGCAGTAGTAAACTCATGACTCTGCTCCTCATCTCCTATGTGGATGACACTGACATCATCAGGAATCTGAACAGTCTGAAATGGTGATTGCCTTAAGTCTTGAGACTGTTCTTGATTGAGTTGAGTGGTCATCTACCCTATCTGATTGCTTAAGCTTTGAAAGTATGCTTTGTTCTCTTGTTGAAACTGAAGGTTTTGCATGGTCATCTTCTCCATGCAACTCTTGCAATGTAGGCTCAGAAGTAGAAGGTTGAGGAGCTATTTGGGCAGGCTCATAAAGTTGCAACTGCTGTTGTTGCTGGACTGACGGAGGCATACAAGTATTTTGGAATGGTGGTTCTTGATATTGATGTTTTACGGTCCCATACCATTCCATGTTAGGATCATTCCACCCAGGATCATTGTTGTAACCATACTGCACAGGGAAGAATTTGTCCAGAAACTGATGCTCAAGATCTTCCCAACTGGTGACGGATCCTGGAGGAAGACAGTATCCCCAATCCTTTGCTACTCCTTGTAATGAGTGCGGAAATGCCCTTAAGAAAATGTGATCATCCGGGACATCTGGAGGTTTCATTACAAAGCAAATGAGATAGAACTTCTCCAAATATTTATGTTGGCATTCACCTGCAAAACCATGAAACTCGGGCAACAAATGTATCAGTCCAGTGTTGAAAACACAGCAAACATCCTCCTCAACAAGTGGAACCGGCTCCCAAGGAGCACTCTCAGGAGTTAGAGTATGAGTCATATTGTTCTCAACATAGAAATCAACATAATATACATGAGAACTAAACTTAGAGTTAGATGCAGAAGGAGAATAATAATTATAGGCACAAGCAGAAGAAGCAGTATTCACATAATCAAAATAGGTAGACATGGTGAAAGTAGGGGGGAAAGGAAGAATGCAATGACAATATACAACTAAAGCTATCTAAATGCAACACACAATACAACACACACAAAACAGAACAACACACTCACATCACAAGATAAAACACAACATACACTAACATAACAAAAGACCTAAGACCGAACCGTTGGTCCCTGACAATGGCGCCAAAATTTAATGGGGCTGTCGCGGGCCATACAAATTTGATGTGCAAATAAGAATGTAGTGTAGTGCTAGGAAGTGACTCTTAGGTTGTCTCTCAATGACCAAATGTGGTTCGAGACTTAGGTCAAACACATAGTGGGGGGTTTTGAAAGTGTTTTTGTGCTTAGAAATGAACTAAATTAAAATTGGAAATTAAATACAACCAAACATAATTGAAAACATTGAAATAAATGAACAAAGCATGAAGACCGAACGGTCCTACAGATGACCAAACGGTTCTACATTGAAACCAAACGGTCTCTAAAAGTGAGGAAATTGGAAATGCGGGAAGCTAAAGAAGCCGAACAGATTAGACAGCATGAAAACAGTAAATTGAATGGTCCTAAAGTAAGATGTGTGAACTAATTAAGACGCAAGAAATAAATGACAAAACGCATCAATGCTCCTAATCCAAACCCTAGCCACCTATAGTGTCGTCCGTCGCTGCAGCAACCTCCACGACCACCGTTCATCTCCTCCTTTCCCGCCAGCGCATCAACGGACCACCATTCCCGCCACCACAACGCCTCAACCATTCCGCCGCGACAGCACCGTCAACCATTAAGCCACCGCAAGCAACCACCACGCTTCTCGCTCACAATCTTCATCTTCTCCCTAGCGTCGTCGGCATCATCACCGTCGCACAACCCCGGACCACTGTCAACCTTCAAAGAGCGCCACCAGCCTCCATCAAAATCGAGAGAACCAACCACCCAGAATCACGATCTTCATCGCGTCTCTCCTCACGAGTTCGTCAAACCACGTCCGTCACTACTGCACCACCACCACGCCGCGACCTCCATCATCAATCTCCATCTCTAATCGCGACAATACCTCGTAGGACACCCTGCCGCCTCCACGCCACTCGCGCCTTGCCACTACAGCACTGCCACTACCATGGCCGCAACCATCTTGCAGCCGTCGCACGACCTTCTTCCACGGCCAATCATCATCTCAGACCTACAAATCCAAAAACCCAAAAAACCCAATCCGAACAAAGCTCGCACACCATCCTCACCACACCATCTCCTCGTTGATTCGTCGCCGCAAGGACCGTCATCCACCATCACAGTACATCAGTCACGCCCGCCACCACTAGGTGAGTCCCTCCACCGTCGCGCAACCAACTGCACTTCCATAACCAACAAATCAATCACAAAAGCCGCGGAGCAATGCGGGACAGAGAAAGCCCTTTCCCCCAATCTGCAAAACCTTAATTTTGGGTGGGAAAGGGGCTGACACCTTGCGAGTTTCCATTGGCCATGACCATATGAGTCAAAGCTGGTCAACAAGCCTTCTCTGGTCAAAGTTTGGTCAAACAGGGACTTTTGGTGCAATTTTGGGAAGTTTAGAAAAGACTAAAGTGCAAATAGAAGAAATTTTAGGGCTTATGTGTAATTTTGGAAAATTTAGAAAAAGCTAAAAGATAAAAGTCAGTTGTTGAAATAATTTAATTTGGGAATATCAACAGAAAATATCTTCCAAATAATGTTTTAATTATCTAAATCTTTTAGTTATTTGGAAGATATAAGATAAAAGATTCTCTCAGCTGAATATTCAGAGTCCAAGCCCAATCAAGCCCTATAAAAAGAGACCCAGGGGAGGCAAAAAAGGGAACTTCACTTCATTCATTCATTCACTACTTCTCTCTCTTATTTCATCTTGTATTCAACTTCATTCATGGAGAGCTAAGCATCTAGGGTTATTCTGTTGTAATTCCATGATGGATTTTGAGGTTACGTTCAGTTAATGCAATTGTTTACTTTGATTATTGATTTAATTTGTTCTCTCTATGTCTTTCATCTCTCTATCTTTTTAAAAGTAAAGATTTTTGCATCATAATGTGTTTGAATCTACATGCATATTGATTATATGAGTTCCAGGGTTTCTAGGTTTAATTAAGAATCTACTTTGATTTAATTTAAGAACTTTCATATGATTAAATGGATTTTACTATCAATTGAGAATGTACTTTGGTTGGTAGTAATAATTTCAACTATAATTAATTGAGAATTTAATTTGATTGATTAACTTTTAACTTGGTTAGGGGATTTAAGAATAGACATGTGATGACAAATTTATGAACACCGAAAACGGCGCCACAAACTTGTTTAACAATCGGCAAGTGTGACCGAATCATATCAAGTAATAAAACTAGGTAAGACCAAGTATCGTTTTCCCAAAGGACTCACGACCTAGTTAGTTATCTGATTTATTGATTATTTAAGACTTGTGAACAATTGATTTTAGGTTTTAAATACAAAAAACAATAATTAAACATGTATGCATGAATGTTATCAATGGAAAAAAGAGTAAAACAAACACGTAATGAATGATATGGATGAGTATGTTGATGGGGTTATCAATTTCATCTTATCCACTCTCATATACTTTAGGAATTCATCAATCTTTTCATCAATGTTAATGCCACTCTCTAAATTACCTTGTCAAGAAGGCCTATCCTTAATTACGAGTTCATACAATTCCTAGCATTCCTAGTAATTAATTCTGAAGTGCAGGAGCTTAAAGGCAACCAATATGCTATTGGGAGAAATTCCCCGGATCTAGATTTCCCCTTACGTTCCCATATCGACAAAATCAATAATCATAGCAATGAATGAGTTAAATAAAGCAAGCATTAAGCAAAGAGGAAAAACCCTAACTAATGATGAAAGAAAGCATGTATCTTAAAGTAAGATGTTAAAACATTAATTCCATATATGAGAGTTTCACAAGACTACATTGATTCCCCAACAACAATACAAGGTTTAGTTCACCATATTCATGGTGAATCTAGATGAACAATAATGAAAGAATGAAAGATAAAACCCTAGAAAGATGAGAAGGTAGCCTAAGCATCCAAGATCTTCCTCCAAGGGGTGGAAAAGAGAGTGTTTGCTTCGTCTCAGCAAAAGATACAAACCCTAGGAACACCTAAAGCTTATATACTGTTCGTAATAATACAGAAAATTAGGCCCAAGCCCAAAATAATGTCGCTCAGCGGTAAACTACCGCTCAGCGGTAAGTGCGTGAGTTGTTTTCCTCCCCTCAGCGGCCTTTTCACCCTTGAGCGGAGCCAACATGGGTTCCTGAGTGCCGCTCAGCAGTAAACTGTCGCTCAGCGGTAGTTGCGACTTCTCCTTTTGCACTTTTTGATGTCTTTTCTGATTCCATCTCTATCCTTCTTCACTTCTTTCACCAAATTCACCTTAAAAGCTGCATAAAACACTGAAATCAAGCATAAACCTGTCCAGCTCTCTTATTTCCAAAAATATGAACAAAAGCATGATTTCAAGCTAGTTTCTAAGTGTTAAAGGTTGCTTTTAGTATCAATTTTAAGCATGAAAATAACAGTTTTTCAACTGTTATCACAACCCCAAACTTAGAACTTTGCTTGTCCTCAAGCAAACAAGATGTAACTCAATCTTCTACCAATCAATACAATGGTTTACTCCATTCAAAATTCTCTTTTCAAGATAAGTAAAAACTTCAATCAAACTCATGACAAAGATTTCAATCAAGACGTGCACATGCTTTGGTGTTCACAAAGTCACTTAATATCCAACAAATGCTATTTTTCATGAATGATC
Source organism: Vigna angularis (assembly GCF_016808095.1). Classification (NCBI taxonomy): domain Eukaryota; kingdom Viridiplantae; phylum Streptophyta; class Magnoliopsida; order Fabales; family Fabaceae; genus Vigna; species Vigna angularis. The sequence goes on from NC_068979.1 coordinate 17,643,244, forward strand.
AATCAACTAAGCATGGATGTTCATGTGCTCATGGAATATTTCCTCACTAGGTAAAGTGTTTCACTCAAACACAAGTGTATAAGAGGTAATCACTCATTCACTCTACTATCACAGTGTCACATGAATTGACTTTGCCTTTCATTTAACCACAATCAAATAAATTCACAAGCATGCATCATCACAAGGACTTTTTCAATGGCTTATAATGTGGCTGGGCTAACAAGAAAATTGGTTTTTCTAGATCACAAAACCCTTGAGTTAAGAGAATCAAATAAACACAATCATTCTTACTTTTCCCAACTTTCCTTTGCATTGAGCTTTGCTTTTTCTTTTCTTTCTCTTTCTCTTTTTCTTTCTCTTTTCACATAATTAATTCTTAGCTTTTAGTTCAATGCTTCCAATTTCCCTTTCTATTTTCCAACAACCCCAAACTTGAACATTTGTCAATACCACAAAATATTTTCTACTTAACTCAAGGTAAAGCTTTTCAACAAGGGTTTTCAAATCATGTTCAAGGCTAAGGGTTCAAATGATAGAACACATAGTATTCTCTTTTAGTGGCTTATTTCATGCAATTTGGCTAATATAAGGGTTACCAACAAACGACCTTGATCATATAATGCAAACAAGCAAGTAATTTAATCATAGAAAACCTGGGCAAAGTCATTCATGCTTTCAAAGTAATAGCACTCAATCACAAAAATTCTGGAGCTCAAAACCTCACATATAAGCTCATTCACATTTGACATACACATCCTGCTTAATATCACAATCACAATCACAATAACTTGCATTTTTTCACAAAGCTTGTGAACCACCTGTATAAGCATGTAATGTGCACATCTCAACATCAATCTATATCAAAGCATCATCAAGCATTACTTATCAAACAATCACAATCATAAGCAAACCATCATAACAGATAAAGTTTCCAATTGAGTACATTAAACCCTAAACAAAAATAAATAAGTAAATAATAAAACAAATCCTGCTCTAGTGTTTTGAAAAACTCAGCCCCAACAATGATGCTCTCTCCCAACCCCAAACTTAGATGGACAACTAGTGAGAAAGTGAGTGAAAGGGAGATTTTCTCAAGAGGGATGAGGAAAAAGTTGTAGAAATCCTTTGAAAAAGTATGTAGGAGTGTGTGTGTGCAGAGAAGAGTATGAAAAGAGAAACTAAGGCGCAGCTTAGGGTATAAAAATACCCTAATGGGCTCGGGTTCCGCTAAGGGGCAACCTAAGCCCAGTCTGTGACACTACCGCTCAGCGGTAGTTTGCCGCTCAGCGGCACTTTCGGGAACTGTTCTTCTTCTCCCTAGCTTAACCTAAGTGTGTCCTAAACATACCCCTCACTGGCTCCCTGCAATAAAATTCTCAGATCACTCAAACATTCAATCCCTATCATGTAACTAAAGCAAAACAAACAAAAAGATAATCAATCAACTGGATTGCCTCCCAGGTAGCGCTTGTTTAACGTCACGAGCCTGACCCAAAATCCACCAACACCCATCAGTAGATGCAAAACTTTCTTACCAACACCCATCAGTAGGTGTAACAAACCTAGTATCCTTCAGTAGATACTTAACCACCTAGCATCCTTCAGTAGATGCTATATAAAAAAAAAAATATTTACAGAAATAATGTCCAACTGATTAAAAATTACAAAACCAAAATAAAATCAAAAGAAATATTGTCCTTAAATCACTGGAATGCCTTCCAGCAAGCGCTCTTTTAACGTCATTAGCTTGACCCAATAAAACTCATGTTCTTTCTTCTTTTTCTTCTTTCTACTGAACTTCTTCAGGAATTTGATAAAACCAGGAACCTGTTGCGGTGTCTCAATCAGAGGAACTTTAATCTTCAATTTCTTGAAGATTTCCATAAAGCACTTAAATTTCTTTTCCTTCCTATGATTCTTTTTTAGATGAGGATGGGGGTTTTCATATGATTTCTTCTTCTTTCCTCTCATCTTCTTTTCCTCTCCCTAAATTTTCTCTTTTTCTTTTCAACTTCTTTATTTTCATACAAATTTTCTTTCTCTTTTCTCTCTCAACCACTTCTTTTTCTTTTTCTTCATCTTTATCTTTCTCACTCAACTCTTCTTTTTCTTTTATCTCTATCTTTTCCTCATCTCCCCCTATTTTTTTTTTCAGCAAAATTTTTTTCACTTTCAGTGACACTGGCTTGATCTTCCTCCTTAAGGTTAACTTCAGTATTAACCTTAACGTTCAATCTCTGACTAATGTAACGAAGGTGCATCTCCATCCTTTTACATGATTCTTCAATGCTTTTCTGAGTAGCGTCAGAATTTTTCAAAAAACGTTGAAGGGTGTCATCCAAACTTTCTGATAGAGAGGGTTGTTGCTGCCATTGTTGTGGTGGCGGCCAATGTTGTGGTGATAGCCTATCAAACTCTTCGATAGCTTGAGTGCTTTTGTGATGACAATTAGGTATCTGTATGTAGTGTTGAACTGCCTCCTCCAACGTTATCCTTCTTCCCGATAGAGAGGGTCGTTGCTGCCATTGTTGTGGTGATTGATTCTTAAGTTGTTCGACAGCTTGCCAAAATTGACTTTGATTCATGCTTGAGTGAGGTTCCCACCAATGGTTGAAATTCCCTTAGTAGAATTGAGTGCCCATATAGTTAAATTATTGTCCGAATTGCGTCCTGCAAACATTAGGCACAAAACTCTAGAAAATATTTGTTAGCACAAAAACATAGAGAAGATAAATAAAAAAAAATCAAAGGATATAATTGAAAAGATAAGAAGATAAGAAATAAAAACTGAAAAATAAAAACAGAAAATAAAATAAAATAAAATAAAATAAAAACAGAAAATAAAAACAGAAATTCAAATTTCAAAATTCAAAAACAAGTCAAAGATAATCAATAATCAAACAAAAAAACTAGTTAAACCACGAGTGCCCGACAACGACGCCAAAAACTTGATGACAAATTTATGAACACCGAAAACGGCGCCACAAACTTGTTTAACAATCGGCAAGTGTGACCGAATCGTATCAAGTAATAAAACTAGGTAAGACCAAGTATCGTTTTCCAAAGGACTCACGACCTAGTTAGTTATCTGATTTATTGATTATTTAAGACTAGTGAACAATTGATTTTAGGTTTTAAATGCAAAAAACAATAATTAAACATGTATGCATGAATGTGATCAATGGCAAAAAAGAGTAAAACAAACACGTAATGAATGATATGGATGAGTATGGTGTTGGGGTTATCGATTTCATCTTATCCACTCTCATATACTTTAGGAATTCATCAATCTTTTCATCAATGTTAATGTCACTCTCTAAATTACCTTGTCAAGAAGGCCTATCCTTAATCACGAGTTCATACAATTCCTAGCATTCCTAGTAATTAATTCTGAAGTGCAGGAGCTTAAAGGCGACCAATATGCTATTGGGAGAAATTTCCCGAATCTAGATTTCCCCTTACGTTCCCATATCGACAAAATCAATAATCATAGCAATGAATGAGTTAAACAAAGCAGGCATTAAGCAAAGAGGAAAAACCCTAACTAATGATGAAAGAAAGCATGTATCTTAAAGTAAGATGTTAAAACATTAATTCCATATATGAGAGTTTCACAAGACTACATTGATTCCCCAACAACAATACAAGGTTTAGTTCACCATATTCATGGTGAATCTAGATGAACAATAATGAAAGAATGAAAGATAAAACCCTAGAAAGATGAGAAGGTAGCCTAAGCATCCAAGATCTTCCTCCAAGGGGTAGAAAAGAGAGTGTTTGCTTCGTCTCAGCCAAAGATACAAACCCTAGGAACACCTAAAGCTTATATATTGTTTGTAATAATACAGAAAATTAGGCCCAAGCCCAAAATAGTGTCGCTCAGCGGTAAACTACCGCTTAGCGGTAAGTGCGTGAGTTGTTTTCCTCCCCTCAACGACCTTTTCACCCCTCAGCGGAGCCAACGTGGGTTCCTGAGTGCCGCTCAGCGGTAAACTGCCGCTGAGCGATAGTTGCGACTTCTCCGTTTGCACTTTTTGATGTCTTTTCTGATTACATCTCTATCCTTCTTCACTTCTTTCACCAAATTCACCTTAAAACCTGCATAAAACACTGAAATCAAGCATAAACCTGTCTAGCTCTCTTATTTCCAAAAATATGAACAAAAGCATGATTTCAAGCTAGTTTCTAAGTGTTAAAGGTTGCTTTTAGTATCAATTTTAAGCATGAAAATAACAGTTTTTCAACTGTTATCAACATGATTAAACACAATAGAATTTGATTGAGAATGTACTTTGGTTGAATTTATTGTGAATAATCTAGAAAGGTTTTGCATTTGATTGAGAATTTACTTTGGTTAAATGCATGATCGCCCTCAAATTAATTAACAATGTACTTTAATTAACTTGAAACTTAAACAATAATTAATTGAACAATTATTCGGGAATAACCGATGATGAATCTATCTTGGAAAAGTAGTGGAATTAGCCTATTTAATCATAATTGTTTGTAAGTTTCTTATTTATTCTTTGAACATTCTTCAACCATTACTTTTATTCATAAGCATTACATAACATTCATAAGAGTCAGATATTCGAAAGCAATTATGTGTTCGTTGGGAGACGACTCTGGGTTACTTTAACGCTATCTACTTTCTTGAATACTACTTGTCAATACTGAAGTTGCCTTGAAAAGTAGTATTAATTTGATAGCTTCAACGACAACATATCAAATTTGGCGTCGTTGCCGGGGAATATGGTTAGTATTTTGAATATTTTGATTCTTATTTTTATTTTTATTTTTTTTATTTTTATTTTTATCTTTATTTTTTTTAACGCACATACATTTAATTTAATTTGAGTTATTTTGTAGTCTTTAGTCATTCTTGTTTCAGCAAAAATCTTTGTTCTTGTTTTAATTAAGAATTTCTCTTGAGAAATACTTGAGGCTAGTTTGAATACACTCTGGCTAGGAAAGACATGGTACTTAAGTTGTCCATTGTGACGCACCTCTCTTTCCTAGGAGTGGACCGAACAAGTTTCTCTTATCTCTTATTTGAAATCTTTCTCTTCATGCCCTCAACTCCAAATGGAAGATTTTATTCTAAGCTTTTATGAAGTCTTAAGTCCTCATGATAGGTCATGGGAAGATGCTACAAGCGGAAGATCTTTCTTAGATAGGTCACTAGAAGATGGTATAGATCTAATAGAACGGAAGGCAGTAGACAATCAATAGTATGGCATAAGAGAAAATTCAGTGACTTTGTTGAAGGGAGTGCATGAAATTGATAATGGTGCAGTTGATGGAAAGAGGATAGATGAAAGATTGAATAAGCTAGAAAGCAAACCCGACGAGATTGCAAGTTTGTTTAAAACCTCAACTCCACAAATTGCTAAGAAGTGTGGAATTTGCATTTCAACTAACCATTATATTGATGAATGTTCTAGCTTGGTGGAAACCACTGTGGAAAACCCTTCTCAAGCTTTTGCTACAAACATGATTGGAGGAAATAGACCATACCAGAATTATCATGACTCATCCTCCAATAGGTATCAATAGAATAAACAACCTTATGTTCCACCTCAACAAAGGCAGCAACCTCAACCTGAAATGTCACTACAAGATTTCATGAAAACAATACTTGAGCAAAATTTAGAAATCAAGAAATCAATTATAGAGTTGACTCAGAGGGTGGAAAAATTAGAGGCTAAGGAGTCAAATAAATTACCTACACAAACAGTGATCAACCCGCAAAATGTAAGTGCTATTACTTTGAGAACGGGAAAGCAAGTAAAAGGTCCTGAAGGAGCCCAAGAAGATGAAGATAAGGAGAAAGAAGGAGCGCAAATTGATGACAATGGAGGACCAAGTAAACCATCACCTTAGACTACCATTGATAAATCTAGGTTAGTATCCTCTAACTCTTCTAAAAAATCTTCTTCATCTTATTCTCCACCTCCTCCATATCCAAATCGGTTGAAACCGAGAAACAAAAATAATGGAGGAATTAGACCAAGAGATCTTAAATACTTTCAAAAAGGTGGAGATCAGCATTCACTTGCTAGATGTTGTTAAGCAAATCCCTAAATATGCCAAGTTTTTGAAAGAAATTTGCACAAATAAAAGGCGTTTTAGGGATAATGAGGTTGTCAATTTGGAAAGAAATGTGTCAAGTTTGATTAAGAAGCATATTGAAATACCGCGAAAATGCAAGGATCCAGGTATGTTTTCTGTTCCATGTGTTATTGGAAATTCAAAGTTTGACAATGCCATGCTAGATACATCATCAAGCAATACTCATCATGCATAAATCACAAGCAAACCATCAGAGCAGATAAATTTTCACACTGAGCACATCACAACCTATTCTAATAACAGAAGCAAATAAGAATAAAAAGAGGAGTTTAGAACACTGGGTGTCTCCTAGTAAGCGCTTGTTTAACATCACGAGTGATGAGTCGTTATTTCTTGAACTATATTTAGTTTATTGCACTTAAATAAACCAGGGGATTGTGTTTAATTGTCTGTTATTTCCCCGTTTTCCGAATTCTGCTTAATTTGGTCGGAAATTCGTAATTGTGCTAATTTGGGTTTTTTGAGCTGATTAAGTGCATTTCTGGTTGTAGGGAAGTTATGGAAACATCATCTGGAACATTGGGACATGGCGTGACACACTCAAAGGCTCAACTTTTAGTCATTTAGATTTTAATTAAAGTTGTAATTTCGTTTTCTAGAAGCCCTTAATTAGAATTAGGTATTTTGGACCCTTTTAGGAGCAATTTTGTAAAAAAACCATTTGTAGGACATGTGCCTTTGAGGTTAGTGATTTGGACCTAGGGTTTTATTGTGTGGACCCACCCTTATTAAGGAGAGGACACACGGCCCTTGTCCAGCCGCCACTTGCCATTTACGAGGGGTTGACACTTTCTTGGCTTGTGTTCTTGGAGTCTGAGAATGGTTTTTACGCTCATTTTTTATGATGAATGAAAAAAAAAAGCTTCACTTTCTATTTTGCTGATTACACATGGCCCTTTTTATTTCTTTGGTTCAAACAATTTTAATTTGAAGAACGTTCACGGCATGGGAGAATGGTAGCAACAAGCAATTCAGCTTTTGGCTTTTAGGGAAGCGGTCCAGCAGCAGCTCACGGGAAGGTGCTACACGGAGAGCAACAGCGTGTGCGCGTTGAGCTGGAAGATGTGAAGTGGTGTCTCGGCATGTACGTGTGTTGGGCAGCCACTTGTTTTGGGGGTCTCGGCTTTTGAACGTTGCACTAAGAATGGATGGGAGGCTATCGCACGGTGCATTCAAATTGGCTTTGAAAGAAGTTCTCACACGTTGAGCTGGAAGCAAGGAAGGGGGCGCTGATTCACTTTTCCTTTTAGTAGCACACTCGGTGATTGAGTTTTATTTTCTTTCTTTGGAGATGAGCAGCACGGTCACGTGAAGAACCAAGGAAGCACACAGACCTTTTCAGTTTTGCTATAGAAGCTTTGTACTTGGAGCATTGGGAGACGTGGAGTTGATTTAAGTGTAGCACATTCACTGAGTGTGTGAGGTGCTGTCACGGTTTGGGAAGATGCACAAGCTTACATTCTAACCTTTGATTAAAGCCTTTTATTGCTTCCTTGCTGGAACGGAAAAAGCACCGTGATTAATACTTGGAGAATAAAGTCTAGGTGATGGGACGTTGGCAGCAGCAACAATGCATTTCCTTTATTACTTTGAGAATGAAGAGGTGATTAGATGGGGGTAGGTGTACTTGTTTGGTGATAATTTTGAGAGAAGAAATATTTGCTTTGGAGAAATGGATGCAGCGAGGAACATGTGCATTAGAGGTGATGGTGATTGATTATTAGGAGGGACCATGTCACGGTTGCAAGCATTGAATCACGCACATGGTCACGGCTTTTAAGGGGCTTTTGATTGATTGATTTTGGGAGGCACATTCACGGTAGAAGAGGTGGACTGTTGCTCATGGTAGCAAATGGTCAAGTGAAAAGCACACGGTACATTAAATTCTAAGAAGAAGAGAAGTGATGTCACGGAAGGGGTTTTAGGTTTCTTTACTTATTCAAGAATTTAATGTTAAATGTTCTTTAAGCATTCATTTCAATTGTCCGCCATTCTCAGTTTGCATTAAATTGTTTAGCTCAATGTTGCACGTTTAATTTGGTCTAAGCATTTTTCATTTTAGTGTTCTCTATTTTTCTTGGTTGTGATATTTTAGTTATGATGTTAGTTTAAGTGATCAACTGTTTTAATCCTGTGTTTACAATTGTTTTTTTTTATTTTAATTTAGTTCAATTGCATTCACAAACCTTTCACAAACCCCCCCTTACGTGTTCGACCTATTGACTGAACCACATTTGGTCCTTGAGAGACGACCTAGGAGTCACTTCCTAGTTTATACTGCATTATTTCTATGCAAACAAATTTGATGGGCCGCGACAGCCCGCATCAAATTTTGGCGCCGCTGCCGGGGACCAACGGTTCAGTTTTAGGTCTTTTGTTGTGTTAATGTGTTGTTTGAGTATTTGTGCCTGTTTTTTTTGCTTAGGTTGTTTTGTGTGTTTGAATTTTTTTGTGCTATCGTTTCATGATTTTAGGGTGTTGTGACTTAGTGTATGACTAGGGGTAATCCAGGGCCTATACCACCCTTTGATCCGGAGATTGATAGGACTTTTCATAGGTTAGCTAGACATTCTAGAAATTTGTCTTTAGAGTCTGTTTTTGAGTCTGTTCCATTAGATACTGTGCATCCCACTGTTGAGTACTTTGTGCATACTGCATCTACTGCATCTACATTTGATTCTGATTCTGATTCTGTTGTTTTTCACACTGAGAACAATATGGCACAACCTCCACCTCGTGAGAGGACTTTTAGGGAGATGGCTGGACCTGATTTCGATATTGAAAGCTTGTGCATCCAATATCCTGATGAGGACGTTTCATTTGTTCTCAAGACTGGACTAATCCATTTGTTGCCCAAGTTTAGTGGTCTTGCAGGTGAGAGTCCACATAAGCATTTGAAGGAATTCCACATCGTCTGTTCCAGTATGAAACCACATGATGTTCCTAAAGAGCACATATTCTTGAAAGCATTCCCTCATTCATTGGAAAATATTGCTAAGGATTGGTTGTATGGTTTGGCGCCTAGATCCGTCACTAGCTGGGATGATCTGAAGAGGCTGTTCTTGGATAAATTTTTCCCAACATCCCGGACCACAACTATAAGAAAAGACATAACTGGGATTAGGCAGCTTGGTGGAGAGAACATATATGAGTATTGAGAGAGATTCAAGACACTTTGTGCTAGCTGCCCCCACCATCAGATACTTGAACAACTCCTTATCCAGTATTTCTATGAGGGTTTGAACAACATGGATCGGGGTATGATTGATGCTGCCAGTGGTGGAGCTCTTGGAGACACCACACCTGCTGAGGCCAGGCAATTGATTGAGAAGATGGCCTCCAACTCCCAGCAGTTTAGCACCAGGAATGATGCCATTGTGGTGAGGGGCGTACATGATGTTGTTGCCCAGTCTTTATCAGCTATTGAAAGCAAGTTGGAAGGCAAGATTGACTCTCTTACGAAGTTGGTGACATAGTTGACTACCAACCAGAGATCTACAGCTCCATCTACATCTGTTGCACGACTATGTGCTATTTGTCCTTCCAGTGACCACTACACAGATGCCTGTCCTTTTTTTTAGCACCATGCTGCCTCTGATGCGCCTCAGGCTTATGCTACAAACATCTATAACAACAGGCAGCCACAACAGCAAAATCATGACTTGTCCACCAACAGGTACAACCTTGGGTGGAGGAATCACCCCAATCTTAGATGGAACAATGTGCCACAGCATCAACAGCAGGCGCCACCTTTCCAGAATGCTTTTAGTATTAAATTTAAGCATGAAAATAACAGTTTTTCAACTGTTATCAGTCCCGCACATTCCTGAAAAGTGCAAGGACCCATGTATATTTTGCATTCCTTGTGTGATTGGAAACAATAAATTTGAGAATGCCATGCTAGATTTGGGTGCTTCTGTTAATGTCATTCCTTTGTCTATATATGCATCTTTGTCTCTTGGTCCTTTGCAAACCACGGGTGTGGTCATTCATTTGGCCAATAGGAGTGTTACCCACCCAACAGGTTTCATAGAGGATGTCTTGGTTAGGGTTGGTGAATTGATTTTTCCTGCTGACTTTTATGTTTTGGAAATGGAGGAGGGATTCTCTCATGGATCCGCTCCCATTATCTTAGGCAGGCCATTCTTGAAAACTGCCCGAACTAAGATTGATGTGTATGCTGGAACTTTGTCTATGGAATTTGTTGATATTTTTGTTCATTTTAATATCCTTGATGCAATGAAATTTCCAGCTGAGGACCATTCTCTATTTAGGATCGATGCATTGGATGACATTATTGATGAAATTGTTGTTGACGACTTTCATTCTTTGCATGAGAAGAAGCATTCTTTTCTATCTACTTTGCATTCATGCATTGAATCTGGATTCGAATCAGGATTTGAGAATGATGTTGATTATGTTGTGGATTTTGATGAGGATTGGGATGTCCAGGATATTGATGCTATGCATGATATTGATGATGTTGTTGACATATCTGTGATGGACATTGATTTGGATTGTGATGAGATGAGTGTTTTGCCTTTACCTGTACACTCTTTAGAGTCATAATGCATTAACCACGTTGCAGGAAGTACACTTGAATCTGACTTGCAGGCACACACTCTTGAGCTGAAACAGCTCCCAGATAACCTCAAGTACGTGTACTTGGAGGATGATGAGAAGAAACCAGTGATCATTTCTACCTCCCTTGATTCTGTTCAAGAGGAGAAGTTGCTTGGTGTGCTGAGGAAGCACAAGAAGGCCATTGGTTGGGGTTTGGCTGAAATACCTGGTATTAGCCCATCCGCATGCATGCATAGAATTCTTTTGGAAGATGGGGCAAAGCCAGTGAGACAGCCACAAAGAAGGCAAAACCCCGTGATCATGGACGTCATCAAGAAGGAGGTGACCAAGCTTTTGCAAGCTGGGATCGTCTACCCTATTTCAGACAGTCAGTGGGTGAGCCCCATCCATGTTGTGCCCAAGAAAACTGGCCTCACTGTGGTAAAGAATGAGAGGGATGAGCTTATCCCAACTAGAGTGCAGAACAGCTGGAGAGTCTGCATTGACTATAGGAGGCTCAAGTAAGCAACCAGGAGAGATCATTTCCCCCTGCCATTCATTGATCAGATGCTGGAGCGCCTGGCAGGTAAATCTCATTATTGTTTTCTTGATGGTTTTTCTGGTTACTTTCAAATAAATATTGCGCCTGAGGATCAAGAGAAAACCACATTCACCTGCCCCTTTGGCACTTTTGCCTATAGGAGGATGCCCTTTGGTCTATGCAACGCCCCTGGTACCTTCCAACGGTGCATGCTTAGCATTTTTAGCGACTTTCTTGAGAGTTGCATAGAGGTGTTTATGGATGATTTTACTGTGTATGGATCCTCTTTTAATGCATGTTTAGACAGTCTGGAAAAAGTTTTGAAAAGATGCATAGAAACAAACCTTGTTCTCAATTTTGAGAAATGTCACTTCATGGTTGAACAAGGTTTGGTTCTAGGGCATATCATTTCTGAAAAGGGAATAGAGGTAGACCCTGCTAAGATATCTGTGATTTCGCAGTTGCCTTACCCCTCTTGCGTGCGAGAGGTGCGATCTTTCCTTGGACATGCAGGTTTCTACAGGCGCTTCATCAAAGATTTCAGCAAGAAGGCGCTCCCCTTGTTCAGACTGCTGCAGAAGGATATTGACTTTGCTTTTGATGACAGATGCAAGGAGGCGTTTGATTGCCTGAAGGAAGCTTTGACCACCACCCCTATCATTCAGGCACCGGATTGGACAGCCCCATTTGAGCTCATGTGTGATGCGTCTAATTATGCATTGGGGGCTGTCTTGACACAAAAAATTGACAAGCTGCCGCGAGTGATCTACTATGCTTCACGCACTTTGGATGCTGCCCAAGCAAATTATACCACCACTAAAAAAGAGTTGTTAGCAATTGTTTTTGCCCTTGATAAGTTTAGGTCATATTTGCTTGGATCACCTGTTATTGTGTATACTGACGATGCAGCTCTAAAGATTTTGTTGAAAAAGGATGAGTCAAAGCCTAGATTGATCAGGTGGATGCTACAGCTCCAGGAGTTTGACTTGCAGATTAAAGACCGGAGTGGAGCACAAAATTTGTTTACAGACCACCTCAGCCGGATTGAGAGAGCTGGGAATGAAGTTGATGTGTTGCCCATCCAGGATGACTTTCCTGATGAGAGTTTGTTGATAATTTCTTATTCTCACCCCACTCCTTGGTTTGCACACATTGTAAATTATTTGGTTGCTTTTGTTTTTCCTCCCTTAGCATCACGTGCTCAGATTGCTAAAATTAAGAGTGATGCTAAGTATTATGTTTGGGATGACCCATATCTGTGGAAGTTGTGCAGTGACCAGGTTACTAGGAGATGCATTCCGGACCATGAGATTGACTCGGTCCTGTAGTTTTGTCATGCCTCCTCACCTGGTGGTCATCTGGGGATACAGAGAACAGCTCGCAGGGTGCTTGACTGTGGTTTCTATTGGCCTTCCATCTTCAAAGATGCGGAGAGGATTTGCAGCACTTGTGAGCCTTGTCAGAGAGCAGGAGGATTGTCGCAACCGGAATCGCGACGGGACGACGATCCAAAAAGAAACAGGTTTTGAAAAGAGATTTTGGAGTCGCCACCATAGTTTATTCTGGAAAACTACGGAAAAACCATAAAATAATAAGACACGGTCCACGAAAACCAGATTCTGGGTTCGGGAGTCGGTTACGCGTAGGGAAGGTATTAGCACCCTACAACGCCTGCCCGAAGGCAGTACCTTTAACTAAATGCGCGAATGTGATGTGGTTTCAAAATGTTTAACTATCCCCTAAAATAAAATTCTAAATAAACAAAATATATTTTTTAGTTTTTTGGGCCCGACAAGGATTGACCTTGCTCCTACGTATTCTCATTCAAAATGAGAAATCAGGGTTACGTAGTTCTTTCGGAAATTGCTTGAAAATTTTGTTTGAGAAATTTGTTTGAGAAATTGATTATGGATAATGATTTTGGATTTTTGGGTAATGAACCTGACAAGGACTAGCCTTGCTCCTACGTATCTCCATTTTTGATGAAGAATCAAGGGTAACGTAGTTCTAGCTAAGAGATTACTTGTAGTTTGGGAATATTTTAGTATTTTTAATAAAGAAGGAAAAGGTTTTCTAGCACAAGGCCTACGCGAGCGGTCGCACGTGTGCTTAAACCTTTTCAAAATATTTTTATTTGATTTTTAACTTTTGTAAAAGAAAAGAAAAAGATTTTCAGCACAAGGCCTACGCGAGCGGTCGCACGTGTGCTTAAAACCTTTTCAAAATATTTTTATTTGATTTTTAACTTTTGTAAAAGAAAAGAAAAAGATTTTCAGCACAAGGCCTACGCAAGCGGTCGCACGTGTGCTTAAAACCTTTTCAAAATATTTTTATTTGATTTTTAACTTTTGTAAAAGAAAAGGAAAAGGTTTTTTTAGCACAAGGCCTACGCGAGCGGTCGCACGTGTGCTTAAACCTTTTCAAAATATTTTTGTTTGATTTTTAACTTTTGTAAAAGAAAAGGAAAAGATTTTCAGCACAAGGTCTACGCGAGCGGTCGCACGTGTGCTTAAACCTTTTCAAAATATTTTTATTTGATTTTTAACTTTTGTAAAAGAAAAGGAAAAGGTTTTTTAGCACAAGGCCTACGCGAGCGGTCGCACGTGTGCTTAAACCTTTTCAAAATATTTTTGTTTGATTTTTAACTTTTGTAAAAGAAAAGGAAAAGGTTTTTTAGCACAAGGCCTACGCGAGCGGTCGCACGTGTGCTTAAACCTTTTCAAAATATTTTTTGTTAATTCTTTTTATTTAAACTATAAATATTGTATTATTAAATATATATTTTAAGATAAGTAGATGTCTAAAATAAATAAATAGAACAAAATAAAATAAGGAAAAAAAAATAAATAAAAATAAAATAAATAAACAAAAGAAATGGAAGTGGCCGAACAGACGTTGGGGACAGATTCAGAATAATGAGCGTTCGTTGGGGAGAGAACGAACGTTCATTGGGAATATAACGGACGCACGTTTAGAAATGTGAGCTGAATGACGAGCGTTCGTCGAGAGAGATGACGAACGGACGTTAAGAATAAAGGCTGAATGACGAACGCTCGCTGAAGAGATGGCGAACGGACATTGAGAAATTGAGGCTGAGTGACGAGCGTTCATTGGGCAGATGGTGAACGGACGCTTGGAACGAAAGCAAAATAACGAGCGCTCATTGTGGGGAGATGGCGAACGGACGCTTGGAATGAAAGCAAAATGACGAGCGCTCATTGGTAATGGCGAACGGACGCTAAAATACGAAAGCTTGATAACGAGCGCTCGTTGTGGAAATGGCGAACGGACGCTAAAATACGAGCGTTCGCTGTGGAAGTGGCGAACGAGCGCTAAGTAATGAGCGCTCGTTGGTGAGAATGTTGAACGAACGGTCAAAAAAGGCTTAAGGATAACGAGCGTTCGCTCGTTTGGATAACGAGCGTTCGCTCGTTTGGATAATGAGCGCTCGTTGGTGAGAATTTTGAACGAACGGTCAAAAAAGGCTTAAGGATAACGAGCGTTCGTTCGTTTGGATAACGAGCGCTCGTTCGTTTGGATAACGAACGCTCATTGGTTCACTACTGGGCTTGGCCCATAGGGGTAGTTTCTAACCTAGAATTTTCCTAGGGGTTCAGCCTTCCCATTCTCATTCACTCATTCACGCTGTTCTTCTCAGATGAGACCAATGTCTCCTTCTCTCTGATCAAAAGGGTTCACTCTGTCACTCAACGGCCACGTCTTATTCCAATTGACCACCGCAGACCAGACTATCCACCGCAACGAAGGTGGCCACCGTATCACTGCCTCTACGGACCAGCTACCATGCCATCATCTCTCTCGATCTAGCCACCGCGCCACGCCACGCCATACCGCGCCACTGCTTCCTTGTTCTTATCTGCTCTCTCCGACACCGGCAACCCAGGGAGGGGTTCGTCTCTGCCAGTTCAAACACACGGGCCGCCGCTTCTTCGTCGAGCTCTCCGCTTTTCACTACCGAGACTGCTCTCCGTTTTTCGATTGTATAATGGGTTTTGGATTTTGGTTTGTTGAGATTGGCCGTGAGCGTGGGAGTTAGGACAGAGAGAGGAAACATGGTGAAACAGAGAATGAATGGAAGGGGAGATTGGTGATGAGGGAACTCATGATGTTCAGAGGAAAAGCATTCATGATGGAATAAGCATAAGAAGCAGTTATGCAGTAAGCGTTCACTATGGGTCCGGAAGCACAGAGACTTACCTGCTGCTACGATGGCTGCTATCGTTCGCTGCGTAGCCGGCGACCTCTTCTCACCCTTCTCTTTCTCTGCCGGTGCCGGTGCCAATGACAGCTATGGATGATGATCCCCAGATAATCGTTCCTCGTGCGCCCTCCTTTTTCTTCTTTTTCTCTCCCTGATCCCCCCAAAAACCTTTCCCTCTAACCACCTGGTCTCCCCCTTTTCTCTCTCTCCCAAAATCTTAGAAAATATTCCCTTAACCACCTGGTCCCCCCTGCTGAGACACGCCTCCCACATACCCCTTTTCCACGTTTTTTTTATTTCCTTTTATTTTATTTATTTCAATTTTATTTTATCTTTTAATTATTTTCAGTTTTAATTTTATTTTTTCAAATTTTTAATTAATTCTATTAAAACAAATTGAAGATAAGAAAAAATAGAAATTGAATTAAAAGCAAAAATCTAAATACATAAAAATAAAGTAAAACAAAAAGGTTAAATAAAAAAAAATAAAAAATAAAAAATAAAAAATAAAAAATAAAATAAAAAAAAAAAAAACCAATAAAAACACATTTTTTTCAACCCGGACAAAATTGAGTGTTGACAGCTGCCCCTCTTTACTTAGATATTACTAAATAATATGAAAATTTAATCTTTTCGTATTATTTAAGTAAAGCTAAGTAAAGATAAAGACACTAATTTTGTCCGGGTTTCAATCATGAAAGAAAACGAACAAAATAATTCAAGTCACGATGCCAAATGACCAATGTCAAGTAAAGTATCAATAACAAAAAACTAAAACCTGGATTTGACCATTGCCTCGCAGAGGGCCAAACTCACAGAACAGAAATTTAAATTCGACCATTGCCATGCAAAGGGCCGATAACAGAAACTAAAACCTGGATTTGACCATTGCCTCGCAGAGGGCCAAACTCACAGAACAGAAATTTAAATCCGACCATTGCCATGCAGAGGGTCGATAACAAAAAATTAAAACCTGGATTTGACCATTGCCTCGCAGAGGGCCAAACTCACAGAACAGAAATTTAAATCCGACCATTGCCATGCAGAGGGTCGATAACAAAAAATTAAAACCTGGATTTGACCATTGCCTCGCAGAGGGCCAAACTCACAGAACAGAAATTTAAATCCGACCATTGCCATGCAAAGGGTCGATAACAGAAAATTAAAACCTGGATTTGACCATTGCCTCGCAGAGGGCCAAACTCACAGAACAGAAATTTAAATCCGACCATTGCCATGCAGAGGGTCGATAACAGAAAATTAAAACCTGGATTTGACCATTGCCTCGCAGAGGGCCAAACTCACAGAACAGAAATTTAAATCCGACAATTGCCATGTAGAGGGTCGATAACAGAAAATTAAAACCTGGATTTGACCATTGCCTCGCAGAGGGCCAAACTCACAGAACAGAAATTTAAATCCGACCATTGCCATGCAGAGGGTTGATAACAGAAAATTAAAACCTGACTTGCAGCTTTGGAAAGTTGATAAATGTCGAGTAAAACATGAAGATTTTGCAAACAATTCTCCTCGCTTCCTCTAAGATGATGTTATGTCATGATGATGCATGGATGCATAGACACATGAGACCTTCATATTCTTTTTTTTTTTTTTTTTTTTTTTTTTTTTTTTTTTTAAAAAAAAATTCCATGCTTGGAATCCATTGTTAATATTGTCATCAAACACAATGTATGTTCAAAACGCATTCCTTAAAAACAACGTTGATAGGTATAGAACCCTTTAATGAGCAGGAAGAAAGTGTAACCCTGAGTTAAAATTCTTTTTATCACTTTTTGCAATCCAAATTAACTTGAACCCTGTATGATGTGGAAGAATGGTTATGAAAAACAAATGAATAATGATTTTCTGTGAGCAAAAATTAACGTATGTGTGTCCCTCATTTGGGGGAAAGTGCTATTAACATGTTGTGCTCCCATATTGCCCCAATTTTGCACAATGGAAAAGTGAAAAGATTTGGGTATGAAGGATCCCCCCAAATTGGATGATCTTCGATTGACAGGGAGACCTCTTTTTTTTTTTTTTTTTTTTTTTTTTTTTTTTTTTTTTGAAAATAACACTGAATTGCGTCGTTCACCACATTATTCTGTTTCAAAGTTAAATTCGTGAGAAAGATTAGGACCAACAGTCTTCAGTCAGCGTGGACTTTTATCGGCTTGTACCGTGGCTAAAGGTAAAAGGGTTTTGAAAGAAAGGATAATGAAGGCCCAAATAATTGTTTGACGGTTAAAGTCTTTAGACAAGAATCATTTGCAAGGTGCCCAGTCAACTGTCTTTAGGGATTTGAACTTCAGGCATATTTATTGTTGTTTTTTCTTTCTTTCCCTTTGGATCATTCTTTTCGTTGCCCCTGTTGTGATCCTTTATGATACTTTCCTTTTCATTCATTTTTTCCTTTTTCTTTGGATGCTTATGATGTACCCTTTTAAATTGACGTCGACCTGCTAATGATTCTTGTCTAGGGTGATGAAAACAATTATGCATTTTGGCTCAAAAGGGGTGCAATTGGATGAACTGCTTTTGACGATTGGGTAACGAAAAACGGCCACACGTCACTCTGAATCTTGTTTGTCTGACTTTCTCTTGAATTTAACCCTGAAACTAAACTATGTAGTACTTCACACATCAACTTCATTTTCCCTTTGTTTTGTTTCCTTTGTTTTCTCCTTCTTTCTTTTTTTTTTTTTTTTTAATTTTATCTCCCTAATCAACGGATTATCGGTGATATGTAACATGATGAAAACTGCCCCAATATTAGGCATATGGCGAAATCCTTCGTCTTGTGGGAAACGAAAAAATTAGGGTTCAAGTAATGTGAATGCAGATGCTTTATCAAGAAAAGAACACCGGTTACACCCAAAACCTTGAATCAAGAAAAGGCTCACCAACGGTATTTTTTCAAAACCCTTTTTTTTTTTTTTTTTTTTTTGTGAAAATACTATGTCCATGACAACTTTATTAACAACAAACTCAACATGTGACCTTCTTTTTTTCGTTTTCCTTTTTCGACATCCTCCAGGACCGAGCTCACCAACTTGATATACCTGTGATGCTTTTATCAACATGCGTTTACTTATTTTCATTTTCATTTTTCCTTGATTACTTAACAGCTCAGCGTGACATGCAATATTTCAGATGGAATGCAAACAACCAAAATATGAATGAACTACGCGAACTTCCTTTATTAAAAAAAAAAACACAGAGTACAATAATCTTTAACGATAATATCAACATCCCCTTAATAGCAACCACTATCACGGAATCATCATGCGTAAAACTTTTTTACTACATCAGAATTAACTGGCAATGGTAACTCCTCTCCGTCCATTCTCGTGAGAATTAGTGCCCCACCAGAAAATGCTTTTTTCACTACAAATGGCCCTTCATAATTTGGAGTCCATTTGCCTCTATGATCTTTTTGTATAGGTAGGATCTTCTTCAACACCAGTTCACCTTCATGAAATTCTCTTGGATGTACCTTTTTGTCAAATGCCTTCTTCATTCTTCTTTGGTACAATTGTCCATGGCATACTGCTGTTAATCTTTTTTCATCGATGAGATTGAGCTGGTCGAAACGAGCTTGAACCCACTCAGCCTCTTCTAATTGGGTTTCCATTAAAACTCGTAAGGACGGAATTTCCACTTCAAATGGAAGTACTGCCTCCATTCCATATACAAGCGAGAAAGGCATTGCCCCAGTCGATGTTCGTACCGAAGTGCGATAACCATGTAAAGCAAAAGGAAGCATTTCATGCCAATCCTTATATGTGACCACCATCTTCTGCACAATCTTCTTGATATTTTTGTTAGCAGCCTCCACTGCCCCATTCATCTTCGGACGATAAGGAGAAGAATTAAGATGATGAATTTTGAACTCCTCACATAACTCTGTCATCATCTGGTTGTTCAAGTTAGTGGCATTATCAGTGATGATCCTATTAGGGAGCCCGTATCTGCAAATCAACTCCCTTTTTATGAACTTGGTCACCACCTTTCTAGTCACATTAGCATAAGAAGCAGCCTCAACCCATTTGGTGAAGTAATCGATTGCGACTAATATGAAACGGTGTCCATTTGATGCCTTTGGCTCTATAGCTCCGATGACATCTATTCCCCACATCGAAAAGGGCCATGGCGCAGACAACACGTTCAAGGTCGTGGGTGGCACATTGATATTATTTGCGTACACCTGGCATTTCTCACACTTTCTCACATGTGTACAACAATCATTTTCCATAGTCAACCAAAAATACCCCGCTCTTAGTATCTTCCTGGCCATTGAGTGCCCATTCATGTGCGTGCCAAATGTACCCTTGTGTACTTCTTTTAGTATCAGCTCGGCTTCTTTTGCATCTACGCATCTAAGGAGAACCATGTCATGATTCCTCTTATATAAAATATCCCCACTCAAAATGAAGCTGCCAACCAACCTCCTTAACGCCCTTTTATCGTTTTCGGATGCCTTCTCTGGATATTCTCGAGTCTTAAGATAATGCTTGATATCAAAGTACCAAGGTTTACCATCTTCTTCCTCCTCGATGAAATGACAATAAGTTGGCTCCGCATGACTCTTCATTTCAATCATTGGCAATTCTGCATCTTGATCAACTTCAAACATCGACGACAAGGTGGCCAACGCGTCTGCTAATTGATTATCTTCTCGCGGTATATGATTAAACGTGATGGAATCGAAATACTCAATTAATCCCCTGATGTAAGCTTGGTATGGAATTAATTTAGTATCCCTAGTCTCCCATTCTCCCTTCAATTGATGGATGACCAAAGCTGAATCTCCATATACATCCAGAATTTTTACTTTAGACTCTATTGCTGCTCTAATACCCATAGCACATGCTTCATATTCGGCGATATTATTCGTGCAATTAAAACACAACCTTGTCGTCATTGGAATGTATTGATTCTTAGGAGAGATAAGCACTGCCCCTATTCCATGCCCCATTACATTCGATGCCCCATCGAATAATACCGTCCAGGCTTTTTCATTTTTGTCATCTCTGTTCTCAGCAAATAAAGCCATGATATCTTCATCAGGAAACTCAGGTTGCATCGGCTGATAATCACTAATGGGCTGATGGGCTAAAAATTCTGCTAAAGCGCTACCCTTGATAGATTTCTGAGTAACATATACAATGTCGTACTCCGATAGTAGCATCTGCCATCGAGCTATCCTTCCAGTGAGAGCGGGCTTTTCGAAAATGTACTTGATAGGATCCATTTTAGATATCAACCAAGTAGAGTGACTCAACATGTATTGCCTTAAACGATGAGCAGCCCACGTCAGTGCACAACAAGTTCGCTCTAACGACGAATATCGTTGTTCGCAATCTGTGAACCTCTTGCTCAAGTAATATATGGCATGCTCTCTTTTCCCGTCTTCATCATGCTGACCCAATACACAACCCATTGAATTATCCAATACGGTCAAATACAAAATGAGCGGTCTTCCTGGCATAGGTGGACGCAATACAGGAGGGTCCTGCAGGTATTGTTTGATCTTTTCGAAAGCAACTTGACAATCTTCATTCCAGACTACAGCCTGGTTTTTCCGTAGCAACTTAAACATTGGTTCACAAGTAGCAGTTAATTGGGAGATGAACCTAGCAATGTAGTTCAGCCTTCCCAGAAAACCTCGAACCTCCTTTTCTGTTCTGGGCGCAGACATTTCCGTTATCGCTCTTACTTTGTCAGGATCAACTTCTACCCCTCTTTGGCTGACAATAAAGCCCAACAATTTTCCAAACTTTACTCCAAACGTGCATTTGGCGGGATTTAACCTGAGTTTGTACTTTCTCAGTCTCTCAAATAATTTCCTTAGATTGAAAATATGCTCCTCTTCTGACTCCGACTTTGCAATCATGTCATCCACATAAACTTCAATTTCCTTATGCATCATATCATGAAAGAGTGTCACCATTGCCCTTTGGTATGTTGCTCCAGCATTCTTGAGTCCGAAAGACATCACCTTATAACAAAATGTTCGCCATAACGTGATAAAGGTCGTTTTTTCCATATCCTCCGGCGCCATTTTAATTTGATTATATCCCGAGAATCCGTCCATGAACGAAAATAACGAAAATTTGGCCGTATTATCAACTAGAGTATCAATGTGTGGTAACAGGAAATTATCTTTCGGACTTGCACGATTCAAATCACGATAGTCAACACACATTCGAACTTTCCCATCCTTCTTAGGCACTGGTACAACATTCGCTACCCATTGTGGGTACCTTGCCACAGCCAAAAATCCTGCGTCAAATTGCTTTTGGACTTCCTCTTTAATTTTTAGTGACATTTCCGGCTTCATCCTTCTTAGTTTTTGCTTGACTGGAGGGCATTCCGGCTTGAGTGGGAGCCTATGCTGCACAATATCGGTATCCAGACCCGGCATGTCATTGTAAGACCATGCGAACACATCTTTAAATTCCTTCAACAGGACACGCAATCTTTCCCTCACTTCCATTTTCATACTAGTACCGATTTTCACCTCCCTTATCTCATCCTTCTCTCCCAAGTTGAGTATTTCAATCTCCTCCTGATGGGGTTTTATCTCCTTAGATTCTTGTTCCACTAATCTCAACAATTCTGGAGAGGGTTCCACATCATCTTCGAAATCATCTTCCGTATTATTGATAGGGTGCTCAAAATTAGGAACATTGATATCGTTATTTTCAAAATAACCATTGTCACATCTGCATCATTTAAATTTATGAAAAAGTATAAATAAATAAGATAAACAAAGAAAAATGCCAAATGATGATGAAATGCATCTTTATTATCACGCTGAGTGAAAAGTAAAAAAAAAAAAGAATCAATCCGCAAAATCTCAGTTCTAAAGCCCCAATCGAAACTATAAGCTTAATTAAAACTATTACATTTTGTTCACATTAAGCATCACAGGTAAATCCAGCGTTTCCCAATTGTTGAGTTGAGTATCAGGGGAGCAAGCCCACACAAAGCTCAAACTTTGAGGCCTTTCTTCATCCTCCACAGCTGCTATCTGGCCAGTGTTGATCCACCCAGCACTGCGGAAGCTTTCCTTGATGTCGACAATGTGAATTTTGCTCTCTCGGGGCCCTCGTCTTTCTGCACGGTCCAGACTGCGTTCTTTTCTTTCTTCAATCATCCTTTTCCTGTCTTCCTTGGTAGGTTTGTACCCCAAACCATATATGTTCTTGTTTTCAATGATTTCTAGAGGGAATGCTCGCCCCTGCCGATATTTGCCCAAACCTTCCCCATATATATAGCCCTCTTTTAGCATAATCTTGGCCATCATAATAGAAGCACATGATAGACGAGGATTTACTGGAAACGATTCCACACAAGCATTTCCCACAATCTCCAACGACTGGAAGGCTGTCTCGAGAGCTTCTTCAGCCGCCTCGATGTAGCGCGTAGATGATGGCCCACTCACAAGAAGATCCTCTTCTCCTGATACTATCACCAGCTTATCTCCCATCACATACTTCAACTTCTGGTGTAGTGTAGAAGGCACAACCCCAGCCGAATGGATCCATCGGCGTCCCAGCAGACAGCTATAAGCAGGCAGAATATCCATAACCTGGAATGTTATTTGAAAAACACACGGGCCAACTTGCATTGGTAATTCCACCTCTCCCATCACCTCTCGTTTGCTACCATCAAACGCCCTCACAATCATTGAACTCGGCCTCATATGCATTCCTTCGCAAGGTAGCTTTTCCAAGGTTGCTTTCGGCATGACATTCAGAGAGGACCCATTGTCCACTAAAACACGTGCTATAACATGATCCAAGCATTTCACAGAGATGTGAAGAGCCTTGTTATGCCCTCTTCCTTCAGCAGGTATCTCTTCATCCGTAAAGGTGAGATAATTATTAGCAACAATATTGCCAACAATACCCTCGAATTTATTCAACGAAATGCCTTGCTCCACGTGAGCCTCACTGAGTATCTTCATTAGCAACTTTCTGTGTGATGCTGAATGCATGAGCAAGTCTAACAAGGATATACGAGCAGGCATACGGTTTAACTGTTCCACCACCTTGTATTCACTTTGTTGTATGAATTTTAAAAATTCACAAGCCTCCTCTTCAGAAACTTCTCTCCTCTCTTCCTTGTCGGGGATCTCCTCTGTTTGTGCACCCTTCCCCTTTAAGAATTCTTTTGCCTTCGCGGCCATCGTTGCTTCCTTATCATTGACTCTTTCTCGTGCCAACTCTGGTGACGTGAAAATTCGACCACTCCTAGTCATTCCACCTATCCCTAATATGTTTTTGACGGCAGGGTCAACGCTTTGTTCTTCGCTTGACGCATGCGTCCCATATCTCCATGGGACGGCTTTTTCGTTCTTGTAAGGAAAAGGAGCTGGTACACGGATAACAACGAGCGACCTTCCTTGAGTTGGTGGGATAGAGGTAGTCTTAGTGAAACGAATCACCAATGGTTCTGGTAAAATCATACCGGATTCATCACCAGTTTGTGCAAATACATCTCCCTCTTCCCTCTTGTAGCATACCTGCATCAGGCCACGATCTAACAAGTCTTGCAGAATTTCTTCAAACTTAACACACTCCTCAATAGAGTGCTCAGCATCTGGGTGGAGCGCGCATGCCATACTCTCATCATAATCACCCTTCAAGATACCCACTTTCAGCAACGCCTCCAAAATAAACCTCCTAGAGCTCCTGACTTCTTTCACATTCCTCACCAGCTCATGTTCTTTCACTTCGACAGCATTCGTCGAAGCACTTCCATGCCCAGATAAAGGATTGGCCTCAATATTAGGCTTATCCTCTTGGAACTTTAACCACCCAGAATCAATTAGAGTCTGCACTTTATGCTTGAAAGCCAGACACCTCTCAGTGGAATGACCAGCGGCCCCTCCATGATAACTACACTTTGCATCTGCATCATAACCTCTTGGGTATGGAGGCTGCAAAGGCTTCAGGGGACAAACGACAACCAGACCTTGTTTGATAAGATGAGGCAATAATTCCATATAAGTAGTAGGAATTGGGGTAAAGTTAACATAATTTCTTTCTTGGTTCCTTCTTGGATAAGTTTTTGGACCCACATTCATATTGGAACCTACGTTTGCCCCTCCCCTCCAATCATTCGTCGGAATGTATTGTGGTTGATAGTACCCTGGTTGTTGTTGAGGCCTAATTTGATGACCAAATGACGCGTTAGCTGCATGTGGATGTTGACCCCAGTATGGTCGATAGTTATGAGTGGGAGCCTGACCTCTCCACACCGGGGTTGCAGATGTTGCATGCACATCTCCTTCCTTTCTTTTTCCTGAGTTGAAATTGGGTTTTTTGGAATTTGCAACCACCGATGGGCCATATGCAATCTTCCCATTCTTCAACCCGATCTCTATCTGCTCGCCTATCACGATGATATCGGCAAAATTTGAAGATACATTTCCCACCATATGTTCATAGAATGGTGGTTGGAGCGTATTTACAAACATTGCCACCATTTCTCTATCATACAAAGGTGGCTCAACTTGTGCAGCCAATTCCCTCCACCGCTGAGCATACTCCTTAAAACTTTCGTTGTCTTTCTTTGACATGTTTTGCAGCTGTAAACGATCTGGCGCAACATGTGTATTATATATATACTGCTTCACAAAAGCATCAGCCAAGTCCGCCCAACAACGAATTCGAGTCGGCTCTAAATGGGTATACCAGTTTAACGCCACTCCTGCCAAACTATCTTGAAAAACATGGATGAGCAGCTGCTCATCATAAGCATATGCAGCCATCTTTCTGCAAAACATGGTTAGATGGCTCTTTGGGCATGTATTTCCCTTATACTTCTCAAAATCTGGCGCTTTGAACTTATGTGGTATTTTGACGCCAGGAACCAAGCTCAATCTAGAAACATCCCCAAATCCATAACTTTCATACCCCTCAACAGCCCTCAATCTTGCCTCTAGGCTCTCCAGTTTATCCTTCGCCCCATCAACATTACTAGTTATCCCCTGAAACGAAGTATATGGCGCAGCCCTTGTAGAAAAGCCCTCTCCGGTAATCACAGGTGGCACCGGGGTTACTCGTATTCCATCAGTCATGCTTGCATGCATCCCTTCATTTACCATAGGTGCAAACATTACAACAGGTCCCTGAGTACTGATTGGCGGTACGTTAGCAGTGGTAGGGAAAGAGAATGAAGTCTGCTCCCCTTCTGTGTATTCTCCCACAGGTGGGGTGTAACCTGGAGGCAATCCATACATTGGGAATGAAACAGATTGGCTCCCCGCATTGAACAACGGAGGGTAATATTGAGCACTTCCCTCAACTTGCGCAGGGGTCACCCCTCCCGTAGTCTTCAGGGCTTCGAGAGCCGCCAAAATCTGGGCCATCTGATCCTTCAACTGGCTGACATCGGCCTTAATAGATTCGTGTGACTGCTCCCAATTCTCCATGACCTTCGAATTAGCTCTGGTCCTGTACGGATGTCTTGGAAAACTTGCCGTTGTTCTCTCACTTGTACTGATGATTATTTTTTATTAAATTAAATTAGATAAGGATGAAAAATGCAAAAAGAAAACATGATGCATGCTAGTGATAAGTGGAAGTCACAAGATAACAATGACAATACTGATGGAAAATTAACACAAGCCGATACCAAACAAACATCCCCTATCTTTCATTTCAAGAAAATTTGATCCATTACATCGTCTAAGGAACAAAACACATAATTCTGATGTACATCAATCCCGCGCCCGAGCAATGAAAGATTTCATCTCACGCACCAACCATTTACAATGATTAATAAAAAATTCTATTTCCGCTGGTGAGTTACAAAAATGAGTGCCTGCTTCAGCATTCGACACCATCCTGGGGATGTCTTCAATTGCCCCGTTTGCCAAAGCAGCCAACTGAGAGAATCTTTCCTTCCAGTGCTTTACAGCCATTTCTTGCTCGGCGATGTGCTCTTCCATTCGCTTTATCAAGGCCTGATGCCTTTCTTCAAATTCTATCGACCCCCATCGCTCCTCCTGTTCCTCGATATATTCCTCCATTTGTTTTATCAGAGTTCGATGCTCTTCCTCTGCTTCTGTTAGCTTCCAACGCTCCCGATTCATATCCGCCTCAAACGACATGGCCATCTCTTTCATCTCATGCCCCGCTTTTTCTATCTGAATCTGCGCTTCTCTTAATCTCTTCAAGGCTTCTCGCTTATCTCTTTTGGCTTCTTCGTAGAGGTGCTTCCACTCCTTCCCCTCTTCTAAAGCCACCTTCTTCTCATTTACCCTCATGGATAATTCCTTACTCGCGGTAGCTAGATCCTGTTTCACTCGAAATGTGTAATCCCTCTCAGCCTTCTGGCTTTTGACAAGGTTTTCATAAGCCCGCGACTTTTCTTCATTATCATTTTTCATATCCACAAGATCATTACGCGCCCTTTGTAATTCGTTTTCCAACCTAGCATTCCTCATTTTCAATTTCTCCATCTCAGCTTTTAATTGTTGCACCTCTTCACTTTCTGGAGCTTGGGATGGTCCTTCACTAACTGATTGATCCTTGATTGGCTTGAAAGGCAGCTTGACTACTTTCACTCTCTCCAGAATCCAGGTGTGATAACTAACCCTGCTATCCACTACTCCATCCCTCAAGTCCTTCTCTGCTCGAACAACATTTTCCCAAGCACTTTTAACCTTTCTTAACAGTTCGATGAAATGCCCGTCTTCGTAATAAATGAATAGGGTAGCAAGGTAATCTGATGAAGGTGCCCCTTTCATGGGATGCCCAAATTGTCTTTGCACCAAAAGAGGATTGTAATTTATACAGTACCGGGTACCTATGAGAGGCACGTTAGGAAAACTACCACAATGCTGGATAGCCAGTTTATTTCCGAGCCAAGGAAGGCGCCATTTTATACTTCTTTCGCTCAAGCCAGCAAGGAATCGGGCCCAATCGTTTCCTCCTTTACCTTTAAGCCCTTGGTGTGACAATGTCTCCGATAGACTCTTGACATCGACCATCTCCTTAAACACGCGCGCTGTCATCCATGTATACAACGCCGGTAAACAACAAAGAATCTTCTTTCCCTTTCTCTCATGGCAAAAACTCAAGGACCCATAAACATCCGCAAGGACTGCTATTACAGGATTCTCTGATCTGGTTTTACTCGCCACGAAGACGTCTATCGCGGTGTAATCCACGAATTCTTCTATTTTGGGAAACAAGACAATGCCATATATGGTGAGGGCTAATACATCCATGAAAGTTTCCCAATCCTCTTTATCAGCCAGGTGATGTAAATACTGCTCTAGATATCCCTGTGATAATCCATGCACTTGATTCCTCATCATCATCCTATCTTCAAGCTCCTTGGGATGTAATTTCATAATGGTAGCAATGGTGGGTATAGAGGCATGATGCTCTAAATGTTGATAGGGAGTGGTGCCCTCTAGTGGCAAACCCAAGATATGCTCGAACTCCTCTATGGTTGGCGCCAACTGAAAGTCTTGAAATGTGAAACATCGAAGCGGAGAATCATAATATTGTGCCAAGGCTGTGATAGCGGGTATTTGTACTTCGACCTCCATTAAATTCAACAAATTTCCATATCTTCTTTGAAAGGTTTCTCTTTTTATAATCTTAAGCCTTTTGCCCAAGTTTATCAGCCCGGTCAAGTTTCCAACACAGGTTCTTAGACTATACTTCTTTCTTAAATCGGAAGAATCGGTGTGCCGTGTAGCATCGGATCTTGTGTTAACATCCATCTTGTATGAAGTCAAGTAGGTACCTGTGATTTCCTTTAAAATTAACATGTTACTAAATGATGTATGAATATGATGCATGATAATAAAACAACATGACGAAACAAAGCACATGCATGGTATGAAATGTAATATCACAAAAAAATGAACAGCGTGAGGGTTACAGAAGTACATATTCCTCCCATCGTGCCCTACCAAAGGTTCACAGCTTGGAGTTCAAGGTCAAGTATATGCAATCTCACAAGGATGATTCCCTGAACCTAAAGGTCAAAGGTCACTAGAGCTATGGCCCCCTTCATAGCATCTCCACAACAGTCGAGTAATCAACTAGGTGTGGAAACACATATGAAGAGAACAGACTCTAGCTGGAGTTCTCACGATAGCCAAACAGGAAGTACATCCCAGAGTGACACCGCTACACAACTCCTCTAATTCTAAGCTACGCTCAGACCCGGGTATAGGGCCCCACTCATGATATGCTAGAAGTGTGTGTGTGAAGGGAGAACATTATGCATACCAAAACCCTCACCTGCAAAACAACCAGAAAAAATCCCCAGGCAGATATAAACATATTGTCTACCCTAGGGTTCAATATCCAACAGTTATTGCAGTTATTCCAAATATCAAGCACAAATAGAGAAAAGGGAAAGAAAAACACATAAGCAAAACCACATCGAATTCGCGCATTTAATTAAATGGCTCGACTCTCTAACACTCCCCAGCGGAGTCGCCATCTGTCGCAACCGGAATCGCGACGGGACGACGATCCAAAAAGAAACAGGTTTTGAAAAGAGATTTTGGAGTCGCCACCATAGTTTATTCTGGAAAACTACGGAAAAACCATAAAATAATAAGACACGGTCCACGAAAACCAGATTCTGGGTTCGGGAGTCGGTTACGCGTAGGGAAGGTATTAGCACCCTACAACGCCTGCCCGAAGGCAGTACCTTTAACTAAATGCGCGAATGTGATGTGGTTTCAAAATGTTTAACTATCCCCTAAAATAAAATTCTAAATAAACAAAATATATTTTTTAGTTTTTTGGGCCCGACAAGGATTGACCTTGCTCCTACGTATTCTCATTCAAAATGAGAAATCAGGGTTACGTAGTTCTTTCGGAAATTGCTTGAAAATTTTGTTTGAGAAATTTGTTTGAGAAATTGATTATGGATAATGATTTTGGATTTTTGGGAAATGAACCTGACAAGGACTAGCCTTGCTCCTACGTATCTCCATTTTTGATGAAGAATCAAGGGTAACGTAGTTCTAGCTGAGAGATTACTTGTAGTTTGGGAATATTTTAGTATTTTTAATAAAGAAGGAAAAGGTTTTCTAGCACAAGGCCTACGCGAGCGGTCGCACGTGTGCTTAAACCTTTTCAAAATATTTTTATTTGATTTTTAACTTTTGTAAAAGAAAAGAAAAAGATTTTCAGCACAAGGCCTACGCGAGCGGTCGCACGTGTGCTTAAAACCTTTTCAAAATATTTTTATTTGATTTTTAACTTTTGTAAAAGAAAAGAAAAAGATTTTCAGCACAAGGCCTACGCGAGCGGTCGCACGTGTGCTTAAAACCTTTTCAAAATATTTTTATTTGATTTTTAAC
The DNA here is from genome assembly GCF_016808095.1 of Vigna angularis. NCBI lineage: Eukaryota > Viridiplantae > Streptophyta > Magnoliopsida > Fabales > Fabaceae > Vigna > Vigna angularis. The sequence continues at coordinate 17,673,058 of NC_068979.1, forward strand.
TTTTGTAAAAGAAAAGGAAAAGGTTTTTTTAGCACAAGGCCTACGCGAGCGGTCGCACGTGTGCTTAAACCTTTTCAAAATATTTTTGTTTGATTTTTAACTTTTGTAAAAGAAAAGAAAAAGATTTTCAGCACAAGGCCTACGCGAGCGGTCGCACGTGTGCTTAAAACCTTTTCAAAATATTTTTATTTGATTTTTAACTTTTGTAAAAGAAAAGAAAAAGATTTTCAGCACAAGGCCTACGCGAGCGGTCGCACGTGTGCTTAAAACCTTTTCAAAATATTTTTATTTGATTTTTAACTTTTGTAAAAGAAAAGGAAAAGGTTTTTTTAGCACAAGGCCTACGCGAGTGGTCGCACGTGTGCTTAAACCTTTTCAAAATATTTTTGTTTGATTTTTAACTTTTGTAAAAGAAAAGGAAAAGATTTTCAGCACAAGGTCTACGTGAGCGGTCGCACGTGTGCTTAAACCTTTTCAAAATATTTTTATTTGATTTTTAACTTTTGTAAAAGAAAAGGAAAAGGTTTTTTAGCACAAGGCCTACGCGAGCGGTCGCACGTGTGCTTAAACCTTTTCAAAATATTTTTGTTTGATTTTTAACTTTTGTAAAAGAAAAGGAAAAGGTTTTTTAGCACAAGGCCTACGCGAGCGGTCGCACCTGTGCTTAAACCTTTTCAAAATATTTTTTGTTAATTCTTTTTATTTAAACTATAAATATTGTATTATTAAATATATATTTTAAGATAAGTACATGTCTAAAATAAATAAATAGAACAAAATAAAATAAGGAAAAAAAATAAATAAAAATAAAATAAATAAACAAAAGAAATGGAAGTGGCCGAACAGACGTTGGGGACAGATTCAGAATAACGAGCGTTCGTTGGGGAGAGAACGAACGTTCATTGGGAATATAACGGACGCACGTTTAGAAATGTGAGCTGAATGACGAGCGTTCGTCGAGAGAGATGACGAACGGACGTTAAGAATAAAGGCTGAATGACGAACGCTCGCTGAAGAGATGGCGAACGGACATTGAGAAATTGAGGCTGAGTGACGAGCGTTCATTGGGCAGATGGTGAACGGACGCTTGGAACGAAAGCAAAATAACGAGCGCTCATTGTGGGGAGATGGCGAACGGACGCTTGGAATGAAAGCAAAATGACGAGCGCTCATTGGTAATGGCGAACGGACGCTAAAATACGAGCGTTCGCTGTGGAAGTGGCGAACGAGCGCTAAGTAACGAGCGTTCGTTGTGGGGAGATGGCGAACAAGCGCTCGTTGGTGAGAATGTTGAACGAACGGTCAAAAAAGGCTTAAGGATAACGAGCGTTCGCTCGTTTGGATAACGAGCGCTCGTTGGTGAGAATTTTGAACGAACGGTCAAAAAAGGCTTAAGGATAACGAGCGTTCGTTCGTTTGGATAACGAGCGCTCGTTCGTTTGGATAACGAATGCTCATTGGTTCACTACTGGGCTTGGCCCATAGGGGTAGTTTCTAACCTAGAATTTTCCTAGGGGTTCAGCCTTCCCATTCTCATTCACTCATTCACGTTGTTCTTCTCAGATGAGACCAATGTCTCCTTCTCTCTGATCAAAAGGGTTCACTCTGTCACTCAACGGCCACGTCTTATTCCAATTGACCACCGCAGACCAGACTATCCACCGCAACGAAGGTGGCCACCGTATCACTGCCTCTACGGACCAGCTACCATGCCATCATCTCTCTCGATCTAGCCACCGCGCCACGCCACGCCACACCGCGCCACTGCTTCCTTGTTCTTATCTGCTCTCTCCGACACCGGCAACCCAGGAAGGGGTTCGTCTCTGCCAGTTCAAACACACGGGCCGCCGCTTCTTCGTCGAGCTCTCCGCTTTTCACTACCGAGACTGCTCTCCGTTTTTCGATTGTATAATGGGTTTTGGATTTTGGTTTGTTGAGATTGGCCGTGAGCGTGGGAGTTAGGACAGAGAGAGGAAACATGGTGAAACAGAGAATGAATGGAAGGGGAGATTGGTGATGAGGGAACTCATGATGTTCAGAGGAAAAGCATTCATGATGGAATAAGCATAAGAAGCAGTTATGCAGTAAGCGTTCACTATGGGTCCGGAAGCACAGAGACTTACCTGCTGCTACGATGGCTGCTATCGTTCGCTGCGTAGCCGGCGACCTCTTCTCACCCTTCTCTTTCTCTGCCGGTGCCGGTGCCAATGACAGCTATGGATGATGATCCCCAGATAATTGTTCCTCGTGCGCCCTCCTTTTTCTTCTTTTTCTCTCCTTGATCCCCCCAAAAACCTCTCCCTCTAACCACCTGGTCTCCCCCTTTTCTCTCTCTCCCAAAATGTTAGAAAATATTCCCTTAACCACCTGGTCCCCCTACTGAGACACGCCTCCCACATACCCCTTTTCCACGTTTTTTTTATTTCCTTTTATTTTATTTATTTCAATTTTATTTTATCTTTTAATTATTTTCAGTTTTAATTTTATTTTTTCAAATTTTTAATTAATTCTATTAAAACAAATTGAAGATAAGAAAAAATAGAAATTGAATTAAAAGCAAAAATCTAAATACATAAAAATAAAGTAAAACAAAAAGGTAAAATAAAATAAAATAAAAAAATAAAAAATAAATAAAAAATAAATAAAAAAAAACCAATAAAAACACATTTTTTTCAACCCGGACAAAATTGAGTGTTGACAAGGATCAATTTCACAGAGACAAGAGATGCCTCAACAGCCTATGCTGTTCTGTGAGGTGTTTGATGTCTGGGGTATAGATTTCATGGGTCCTTTTCCTGTTTCTTTTGGTTTCTCTTATATTCTCCTTGTTGTGGATTATGTTTCAAAATGGGTGGAAGCTAGAGCCACCAGGACTAATGATGCTCGGGTTGTTGTAGATTTTGTTAGATCTCACCTCTTTTGCAGGTTTGGAGTGCCTAAAGCAATTGTTAGTGACCAGGGAACCCATTTTTGCAACAGATCCATGCAAGCTTTGATCAAGAAATATGGGGTGACACACAGAGTTTCTACACCTTACCACCCCCAAACAAATGGGCAGGCTGAGATCTCTAACAGGGAGATTAAGAGGATTTTGGAGAAGATTGTCCAGGCCAACAGGAAAGATTGCAGTAATAGGTTGGACGATGCTCTTTGGGTGCACAGGACTACCTACAAAGCACCCATTGGGATGTCTCCCTATCGGGTTGTCTTTGGAAAGGCATGTCATTTACCAGTTGAGATTGAGCATCGGGCATATTGGGCTGTGAAGACTTGCAACTTCTCCAATGACCAAGCTGGAGAGCAAAGGAAGTTGCAACTGAATGAATTGGATCAGATCCGATTTGAGGCCTATGAGAACTCGAAGTTCTACAAGGAAAGGACCAAGAGGTTCCATGATAGCTCCATTGTTAGAAAGGACTTCGAGGTTGGCCAACAGGTTTTGTTGTATAACTCTAGACTCGGCCTCATGGGTGGTAAGTTGAGATCAAAGTGGACTGGACCTTTTGTTGTGACTAATGTTTATCCTTATGGTGCAGTAGAGATCCAAGGTCCATCTACAGCTAAAAGCTTCAAGGTGAACGGGCATAGACTGAAGCCTTTCCTCAGCAATCCTTCTTTGTTGGATGCAGTGGTGGAGGAGATGTCTTTTGTCCACCCCACCTACCCTCCCATCTAACTCAGGGAGTTTCTTTTCTCCTTCCCTCCTCACTTTTATTGCACTTTGTCGATATCTGATGACTGTTCTGATTGTTTGATCTGCTGATTGTGACACACTGAGGACATTGTGTCGTTTAAGTGTGGTCTACTAGGGGAGGTTGTTTCTTTGTTCATGTTTCGGTTTTTATGTAGTTTGTTGTGTCTTGTGTACAATTTTGCATGCTTTTCGTGAATTCTAGATTGTGATTAGGTTGTCAGTTTTCCTTCACTTCATTGATACTCTGATTTGTTGGATTCCTTGCTTTTCTTTGCTTGGAAGATGATCATGATGTTTGAGAGTTGAATTGATGGTGACCATATTACCTGTGTGAGATTTGAGCCATTTGATGATCTTTCTTGTGTGTGAGATGTCTCTTGATTGCTTGCACATATGTCTTGGCTTGACTCTTTTTGATGATTCTTGATTGATACGCATGTTTGAAAGTGATAAAGGCATTTTGTTGTTGAGCCTCTAGAGCCAGATGAGCCTACCCTGTTTTGATCCGTTGATAACCCTTTTGAGCCTATGCTTTTCCCCATTTCTTTGTTTTGAAGCTCACACACTAGCCCTAAGTGAAAAACCATTATTACCTTAGCCTTAGGGAATTTTGGAGCTTTGGAATTGTTTTGGGAATAAGTGTGGTCTCTTGGGAGTTTCAGAGGAATTGGCTAGTGAGTCCTCTTCTTATCGTGTTTTTGTAAATATGTGGTGTATCTTGTCTCTTGAAATTGTGTGCTGAATAGAGTAAAGAAAAGAGACAGGATGAAAAAAAGAAAAATAGTGAAAAAAAAAATTGTGAATAATTATGAATAATGGAGTCAAGAAGAGGATGGAATTAGAGGTTGTGGGTGTGTTTGAATGCGTTTACACTTGTTCCCCATTGCTCCTCTGTTCCTTATGGTTTGTAGCTTCTTATCCAGATATATCCTCCCTTGTCCATGGCCCCATTACAACCATCAAAAGACCTTTTGATTTGAACATGCGTATGTGCTTGAGTGTTGATATTAAAGGCTTGCCAACTCTATTTGTGTTTGCTTTCTTAAGTGCATTGAGTGACATTGATTTACCTTAAACACTTGAGAGAAACACTGATTGTGTGCATCTGTGAGGCTCTATTGCTTTTGATTCATCTCTTAAACTGATTGACTGTTTTCCTTGTACTGAACTGTTTGGATGATTCTTTGAGTATCTGCTTTCATTGACTCTGTGTGGGATTCTTCCTATAACTTTTACTGTCCAGATTTTGTGAGAATTGTGCAACTGTGTTCTTGTTTTGGAGTCTTTGTTGTCTGTCTGTCGAGTCTGTGTCACCTCCCTGATGTTTGAGTAGTTCCCTGGTTTTCGTCTTGGTTTTGCCCAAGAGTGCAAAAGACTAAGTGTGGTCTATTTTGATGAGTCGTTATTTCTTGAACTATATTTAGTTTATTGCACTTAAATAAACCAGGGGATTGTGTTTAATTGTCTGTTATTTCCCCGTTTTCCGAATTCTACTTAATTTGGTCGGAAATTCGTCATTGTGCTGATTTGGGTTTTTTGAGCTGATTAAGTGCATTTCTGGTTGTAGGGAAGTTATGGAAACATCATCTGGAACATTGGGACATGGCGTGACACACTCAAAGGCTCAACATTTAGTCATTTAGATTCTAATTAAAGTTGTAATTTGGTTTTCTAGAAGCCCTTAATTAGAATTAGGTGTTTTGGACCCTTTTAAGGGCAATTTTGTAAAAAAACCATTTGTAGGACATGTGCCTTTGAGGTTAGTGATTTGGACCTAGGGTTTTATTGTGTGGACCCACCCTTATTAAGGAGAGGACACACGACCCTTGTCCAGTCGCAACTTGCCATTTACGAGCGGTTGACACTTTCTTGGCTTGTGTTCTTGGAGTCTGAGAATGGTTTTTACACTCATTTTTTATGATGAATGAAAAAAAAAAGCTTCACTTTCTATTTTGCTGATTACACATGGCACTTTTTATTTCTTTGGTTCAAACAATTTTAATTTGAAGAACATTCACGGCATGGGAGAATGGTAGCAACAAGCAATTCAGCTTTTGGCTTTTAGGGAAGCGGTCCAGCACCAGCTCACGGGAAGGTGCTACATGGAGAGCAACAGCGTGTGCGCGTTGAGCTAGAAGAAGTGAAGTGGTGTCTCGGCTTGTACGTGTGTTGGGCAGCCACTTGTTTTGGGGGTCTCGGCTTTTGAACGTTGCACGGAGAATGGATGGGAGGCTATCGCACGGTGCATTCAAATTGGCTTTGAAAGAAGTTCTCACACGTTGAGCTGGAAGCAAGGAAGGGGGCGCTGATTCACTTTTCTTTTTAGTAGCACACTCGGTGATTGAGTTTTATTTTCTATCTTTGGAGAATAGCAGCACGGTCACGTGAAGAACCAAGGAAGCACACAGACCTTTTCAGTTTTGCTATAGAAGCTTTGAACTTGGAGCATTGGGAGATGTGGAGTTGATTTAAGTGTAGCACATTCACTGAGTGTGTGAGGTGCTGTCACGATTTGGGAGGATGCACAAGCTTACATTCTAACCTTTGATTAAAGCCTTTTATTGCTTCCTTGCTGGAACGGAAAAAGCACCGTGACTAAAACTTGGAGAATAAAGTCTAGGTGATGGGACGTTGGCAGCAGCAACAATGCATTTCCTTTATTACTTTGAGAATGAAGAGGTGATTAGATGGGGGTAGGTGTACTTGTTTGGTGATAATTTTGAGAGAAGAAATATTTGCTTTGGAGAAATGGATGCAGCGAGGAACATGAACATTAGAGGTGATGGTGATTGATTATTAGGAGCGACCATGTCACGGTTGGAAGCATTGAATCACGCACATGGTCACGGCTTTTAAGGGGCTTTTGATTGATTGATTTTGGGAGGCACATTCACGGTAGAAGAGGTGGACTGTGATGGACAAATTTGTAAGCACCAAAATATGATGTCACAAACTTGTTTCACAATCGGCAAGTATGACCGAATCGTTCAAGTAATAAACTTGGTAAGACCAAGTATCGTTCTTCCCAAAGGACTCACGGCCTAGTTTAGTTATGTGATTTGTTGATTAGCTAAGACTTACAAACGAAATATTTAGATTTTAATATGCAAGACGAAAAATAAACATGTATGCATGAATTGATCAATGGCAAAGACAAAAGATAAACACTTTCAATGGATTATATGAATGAATATGTTGTTGGGGGTCAATTTCATCTCATCCACTCTCATACATTTTAGGAATTCAACATTCAAATCATCATTGTTAATGCCACTCTCTAAAGTACCATTCTAGATGGCTTCTCCCTAATCAAATAGTTCATACAATTCCTAGCATTCCTAATGATTAGTTCATGAGTGCAGGAGCTTAACGACAACCAATATAATATTGTCAGTATAATATTGGGAGAAATTCCCCGGATCTAGACTTCCCCGTACGTGTCCGTATCGACAAAACCAATAATCATGCAATAGAATGAGTTAAACAATGCAAGCATTGAGAAAAGAGGAAAAACCCTAACTAATGATGAAAGAAAGCATAAGTCTTAGATTAAGATGCAAGCATAAATTCCATATATGAGAGCTTCAAGAGATTACATTGATTCCCCAACAAACATACAAGGTTTAGTTCACCATCTTCATGGTGAACCTAGATGAACAATAATGAAAGAATGAAAGATAAAACCCTAGAAAGGTGAAGAGGTAGCCTGAGCATCCAAGATCCTCCTTCAAAGGGGTGGAAGAGAGAGAGTGTTTGCCTCGTTTCTGCCAAAGATGCCTAACCCTAGGACGTGCAAGCCCTTATATACTAATCTAGAGTTACAAAAGATTACAAAAGCCCAAGCCCAAAAAGTGCCGCTCAGCGGTGGTTGCGCGTCTTCTTTCTTCCCCTCAGCGGCCATTCTGCCCCTCAGCGGTTCCAACGTGACTCCTTGAGTGCCGCTCAGCGGTAAATTACCGCTGAGCGGTGCCTTCGACTTCTCTTTTTGCACTCTTTCTTGTCTTTTCTAATGTCACTTCTCTCCTTCTTCACTCTTTTCACTAAATTCACCTTAAAACCTGCACAAAAACACTCAAATCAAGCATAAACCTGTCCAGCTCTCTTATTTCTGAAAATATAGATAAAAGCATTGATTTCAAGCTAGTTTCTAAGTCTAAAGGTTGCTTTTAGTATCAATTTTAAGCATGAAAATAACAGTTTTTCAACTGTTATCAGACTGCTGTTCATGGTAGCAAATGGTCAAGTGAAAAGCACACGGTACATTAAATTCTAAGAAGAAGAGAAGTGATGTCACGGAAGGGGTTTTAGGTTTCTTTACTTATTCAAGCATTTAATGTTAAATGTTCTTTAAGCATTCATTTCAATTGTCCGCCATTCTCAGTTTGCATTAAATTGTTTAGCTCAATGTTGCACGTTTAATTTGGTCTAAGCATTTTTCATTTTAATGTTCTCTATTTTTCTTGGTTGTGATATTTTTGTTATGATGTTAGTTTAAGTGATCAACTGTTTTAATCCTGTGTTTACAATTGTTTTTTTTTATTTTAATTTAGTTCAATTGCATTCACAAACCTTTCACAAACCCCCCCTACGTGTTTGACCTGAGACTCGATCCACATTTGGTTCTTGAGAGACGACCTAGGAGTCACTTCCTAGTTTATACTGCATTATTTCTATGCAATCAAATTTCATGGGCCGCGACAGCCCGCATCAACGAGCCTGACCTAATAAGCTCAAGGATCAACCAACTTCATCATTGTGGACAAACGTTCCACTTCTCCTGCCAGATAATGCTTGAGACGTTAACCATTCGTTACTCAGCTTCTTTGTGGATCACTCGTAGCTGAATAAACCAATTCAATTGCTCCATGTGGACGCACACTTTTCACTATGAACTGTCCTGACCATTTTGACTTCAACTTTCCAAGAAAAAGCTTCAATCAGGAATATAACAATAACACCTGCTGCCCTAGAATAAAGAATTTTTTTTATCAACTTTCTGTCATGATAGAATTTTACCTTTTCTTTGTAATTCCTGGATGAATCATATGCATGCAACCGCATCTCTTCAAGCTCCACCATCTGCCTTCTACGTTTGTTCTGGGTTTCATAGGGATCAAAATTCAAAAATTTAAGAGCCCACAAAGCTTTATGCTCCATCTCCACTGGCAAATTACATGCTTTCCCATAGACTAACTGAAAAGGTGATGAACCCATAGATGTCTTCAACCTTTACCAGCACATCTTCAACTACCCCATACGAATGATGAACCCATAGATGTCCACCAATTGAAGCGCCATTCTAGTAGGTTTGAGTTTCAAACCCTCAATTCCTTTGAACATAGAAAGCGGCATTATATTAATGCTAGCTCCCAAATCAATCAACGCCCTTCCAACTCTCCTATTGTGCATGGAATAGTGAAGCTTCCTGGATCTTTAAACTTAGGAGGTAATTTTTGTATGATTGTACTATAGTTACCTTGCACTTCAATGGTCTCCTTCTCAATGTATTTTCTTTTCTTTGTAAGGAGTTCCTTCAAAAATTTTGCATATGATGGCATTTGTTTCAATGCTTCAGAGAAAGGTATGGTAATCTCCATTTTTTTAAACATCTCCATGAACCGCTCCAACTGTTTCTCTTTTTGCTTCCTTCAATAAATCTTTGGATAAGGAAGTGGTTTTTCAAAATCTCTTTCCTTTTTTCTCTCATTTACCTCTTATTTCTCTCTTTCTTTTTTTCTCTCAACTACCTCTTCTCTCTCTTTTTCTTTCTCAACCCTCTCTTTCCACTCAAGTGTTTCTTTCCCACTCTCATTTTCTTTCTCTTTTCTCTCTATTTTTCTTTCCTCTAACACTTTACCACTTCTTGTAACAATGCTTTTACACTTTTCTCTCAAATTACCTTTTGCATTCTTCTCACAACCCTCCATCTTGTTGATCAATTGTCCAATGTGCATCTTCATGCTGTTAAATGTCGTCTCTACATTCTTGCAATAAGAAACGCTTATTTTCATGAATTGTTGGAAAGTTTCCTCAAGCTTTGTGGTTTTCTCAATTGGAGTAGGTTGTTGCTGCCACTGTTTCTGCTACCTTTGAACCATTGAAATATTATATATCTCTTATGGTAATAAAGAAAGCTTCTTTGTCACTTCTTCCAACTGTTGAGTAATGATTTTATTTTGAGCAAGCAAGGCATCTTGAGATTGCAATTGTAAGTCTCCCTTCTGTTGAATTGGAGTTCCCTTTCACTATGCATCTTGTTATCATTAGTAGCCATGTTGTCTATCAATTCAAAAGCTTCCTCTAGAGTCTCGCATTTAATATTACCTCCAGCTGAGGCATCTAGCATCAATTTGGTTTGTGAACCAAGACCTCCAAGGAAAAGAATGACTATTGTTGCTTCGTCAAAGCCATGAGTGGGCATCTTTCTCAACAAGCTCTTGTATCTATCACATGCTTGACCTAGCGTCTCCTCCATGCCTTGTCTAAAAGGAGAAATTTCTTGCTTCCCTTTGTTGATTTTGGACTGTGGGAAGTGCTTGTTAAGAAACTTTGAAACCACGACTTCCCATTCAGTAAAGCTATCCTCCGGGAAATAATTCAACCATAGCTTTGCATTGCCTCCCAATGAGAAAGGAAACAAGCTTAGCCTTATTGCATCATCCGGCACACCATTGATCTTTACAGTGTTACAAATCTCGTTGAATGTTGTTAGATGCTCATATGGACTTTCATGTGATAGCCCATTAAATTGGTTGCTCTACACCAATTGTATCAACGCCGGTTTAACCTCCATGTCTGCAGCATTGACCCTCAGCCTAGCAATTCTATTAAAGTGATGAGAGCCAACAACAGTGGTGTAATCCGCTAGAGTACGTCTACCATTGTTCTCTCCGGCCATCTCTTCAGTACTTTGGTTAGATCTTTGTGGTGAGGGTTGTAGAAGTGTTTCCATAGAAGGAAATAATTCTCTAGAAGTTTGAATCCTCCTTCTCCTTTGATATGATCATAAATGGGGCAACAATGAAGAGCTTTCAAAGTGACAACAAGCATAAAAAAGAGTAGAATAGGTTTCCTTTGGGCGTGTAATTACCTTTTGATTTCTTTTTCTTAGTTCTTGTGAATAATTGCTTATAAACTCTTCTTTCTCTTTAAGAGCAAGCAATGTGGGACTATCCATGGCTTGATCTTAAAAAGAAGAGAAGAGAAAGTGAGCATTCTAGGCGTGTAGGAGTTAGTAGCATAGCTAGTTTTCATATTTTGAACTATACGAGAACTAGTTGCCTTATAAACCCTTTGGAGTGGAGAGAATTGAGCAATGTGGGACTCAAAAGTCCCTAGAAGACCTGCTGCAGCTGCTGGACGGACTACACCCTCAAAAGTCCCACATCTCCTAGATCTTGCATCTTAGCTCACTCCAAAGGTTATATAAGAAGGCTTAGGGGTCTCCTTTTTGTACACCTTACCTTGATTCAATGAATTTGAGTTGATTTGCACTTTTGCAATCCTCTTTGAGATAGAATTCTGTCTCTAAAGTCCCAAATTTGGGCAGACCTTATCTTGTTCAAGCAAGTGGCGGTCCTCCTCTTGATGCTTATCTTGGAAGCTTGTTCAAGTGGCGCATCTTCAATTCCTAAGTTTCCTTTTCCTTAATCTCTTCCATTTTTAATTTCTTTCCCATTCTCTTAAATGTCATTTAGTATATTCTCTCTAGGTATGCACTTCCCCATCATCCTTCTATTTTCGTCCAATCCTTCAAGAAGAGGTTCCGAAATTTTCTTGCTCCTAGTCCGAATTGTATCCTACATACACAAGAACACAAAACCCTAGAAACAATTGTTAGCACAAAAAGATATAAAAGATAAACTAAAAAGATAACAAGATAAAAAGATGAAAACAAAAAGATAAAAAGATAAAAAGATAAACAAAAAGATAAAAAGATAAAACAAAAAAATATAAATATAAAAAGATAAAAAATCAAGTCAAAGCTAATCATTAATCACACAAATAGAATACTTAAACGACGAGTCCCCGACAACGGCGCCAAAAACTTGTTAACATGCGACAAGTGTACCGAATCGTATCAAGTAATAATAAAATGGTAAGACCAAGTATCGTTTCCCAAAGGACGTGAAGAGCCATTTTGAAACACGTGAGACTGGACGAACGCGGAGTGCGGCGCAAATCTCCCGCAACAACATCATTGTCTTGTTGTGGTTCCTGTGGTGGAGCGTGGTGAGAGCTCACTTGCATTCGAGCTTGATTGTGGAGTACTCAGAACCCTCGGGTTCGGGCAGAACTAATTCAATCTTGCTAGGGTTATGTGGTTTGTGATGGGAAACATTGCTAACATCAACGTTCGGCGAGGTGGCATCGTTGGCAGCTCGGCCAATGCTGGATTACACCAGAGAAACCATTGCGGGCTGTTTCGTGCGCGGCGTAGGGTTTCACCTTTTGTGCCCCCATCGAAGAGATAGAGAAAGAGTTACCTGACCTACATAAGTGACAGAGGGAGATAATGAGTCGTAACCGGGGATGACGGTTATGAAGAAAGATCGGCGAAAGAATCTGAAAGGTGTTGAGAAATTTGAATAAGAAGGGTTAGGGATAAGGGAAGCTGAGAAGAAAAGAAAGAAAAATGAAGCCTGTGCAAGGAAACGTAAAGACTCGAAGTGTTGAAAAAAGGAAAAAGGAAAGTCGCAAAACTTTAATACTTAGAGACCATTTACCTAAAAAACACCGAAAAACTAATTTAAAATAAAAAATAAAAAAAGTTTAGTTGCATTCGGTGTATTAAACTGCCAAAAATTTTATTTAAAAAAAAATAAAACTTAACTGAGGTTTTTATTAAAACCGTCGAAAGTTAATAGAGGTTTTTGAAACCGCAAATAAACCTCTACTGTATATTAGTGTAGTGAGTTGGAATTTGGGATAGTAATGAATAAATAAGTTGGAAAGATTAATATAAGGCTTAAATGCTTACTTCCTCCTCATGTTAAGAGGTGAATTTCTGTTTAGTACCCAGTTTTAAAAATGAAGACATTGGGTCCCTATGTTATGAAAAATGTATGAATAAGGTCATGTCCGTTAAATTGATAGCAACGGCGTTAAGTCCATGCTGATGTGGCCGTACTTTTTCTCTTCTTTCTTCTGCTGTCCAGCTTTTTCTATCTCTTGTTCAGCTTTTTCTTTGATGATTTGTTGAACTTGTTCTTTCTTTGTGGACCTTATTCATATATTTTTCATGACATTGGGACCCAATGTCTTCATTTTCAAAACCGAGTACTAAACAGAAATTCACCTCTTAACATGGGAACGAAGAAAGCATTTATTTTTTATCTTCTATGCTCTCTTACTATTTTTACTGAATTTCTTATTACCCAATACATGAAAAATTATTAAATAAATGTCTAAATAGCTTTGTGGGAAGGTTGACATTAATATATAAATTAGACTAAAATTTACAAAAAAAAAAATAGGGTTAAATATGTTTTTCGTCCCTTAAGTATCACTGATTTTTGGTTTTATTCCCTACTCAAAACATTTATGGCATTTAGTCCTCGTAGTATTAAAACATGTAAAAATAGTCCTTAAAAATGGACGGCGTCAACTTTTGGTTGATCTGGCAAACGGCAATGCCACGTCCTCTGCCAGCTTGTTCTCTATCCGCCAGATCAAGTCACCAACACATGACATCGTTCGAACCCGATTGGAGGTGCTGCCGGAGATATGGGTCGCCACCGCATGGACGTTGCCGCCTCAGCCACCACTCGACCAGCCACCACGTCGCTGTCCACGATGTTGCCGGTACTTGTGACGAAAAAGCCACCGCCTTTCACGGCGGACCACCACCACTTTGACCCTTCTCCTTCGCGCGAGAGGAAGACGCATTCACCCTCTGCAGCGCATCCAAGCCATTCACGCCGCACCCAGTCGCCGCCTCTCGGACCATGAGTCAAGGTTGCACCAGTGATGCGGCTTGCTGTCAGAGTCGTCGCCACCCGATCCAAGGCGTCGCCGACAAAACCCATCATCAAAAGGACCCGTCTACGCGTGAGAGAGGAGAACCGTTGCTTCTCTGTGACGAGTCTCCACCACCACGAATGAAACCAGCCACCGTCGACAAAGCTGGCTGCCGCTGTTCTCGCTGGAATCGCTCCCTCACCGGCGCCATGAGCGCTGCTCTCCTCCCTCTCAATGCGAGGGTTTTTTTCTCAAACGCCAAACGTCCCCAACAACACTCACTACTAGTGTGAAAGCGCATTCTTTGTTTTTTATCTTTTATCATTCCCCTTCTTGGTTAATTCTTCTATCTCATTGTTCATTGGGATTGGAAATGTTGGAGTGTGTTTATGGTTTTCGTTCTATATCTATTGCTTAAAGGGTTAACCCCATTGTTGGTGGCTTGAGGTGAACAGAGGCAAAGATTGGGTTTTGCATTTCTCTCGCAGGAAGATGGCCATAGGGGTTTTCACGATATAAGCAACGTGGCAGATAGAGAACAGTGAAGTTGGCAGAAGACGTAACATTGTCGTTTGCCAGATCAACTAAAAGTTGACGCCGTCCACTTTTAAGGACTATTTTTACATGTTTTAATACTACGAGGACTAAATGCCATCAATGTTTTGAGTAGGGACTAAAACCAAAAATCAGTGATACTTAAGGGACGAAAAGCATATTTAACCCAAAAAAATATAAAAAGGAGGTCATATTTATATATTTGTTTAAAATTGTGTTTTAATTATATTTTTTTAAAACCAAACATTGATTACCTTCTTAATTAGTAAATTGATAAAGTTTGGTTCATCATTTAATATTAATAGTTAAATTACTAATTATTATTTAATAAATCAATTGAACTACTATGAACTAGATAAAAGAAATACTAAAAGTAGTATCCTCATATCAGCCACTTAAGCAGAGGAAAAGACGCACGCACACCAAACTATGGAATCCAATTATAATATCTGAATAAAAATATATTGTCTTAACAATTCTTTCATTTTCATTACTATTACTTCAGTTATGTACATAAATTATTGTCAAAGTTCATGAAAAAAAAAGAAAAACAATTTTTTACTAGAAGCGGACAATTAAGATTAAGAAGAAAGATTATTGTTTATATGTTAAAACAAATATATTCACTCCTATTTCAAAGCTAAGATCTTTTACAGTAAAATTAATATTCGTTGTATTCATGTATATGGGAATGAAGTTAACAATACTAGAAAAACAAATAAAATAATTTGCAAACAAAAGAACAAATAATGTGTTTTTCCTATCATGCTAATTTTTCCTTCATAAATGTTCACCTATCATAAATGAAGTTAACAATACTTCATAAATTTTTCATGAATAAATGTTCACCTATCATTCTAATTTTTCCTTTTTCATGAATAAATGTTCAGTTATCATCCTCACAAATTTTAATATTTGCAATTGTGTTTTTAAAAAATATATTGTTTAGGCATACTTATTATTTGAGTGATAAAAACCTCCAATTAGGTGCATAAAAAAAATTAAATAAACAAAAAAGCTTATAATTTTTTCTTTATAAATAAATTACAAAATAAAATGGAATTGCATCCTTAAAGTAAAAAAAAGAAAAAAAAATTACACCAAACTTATTAAAAAAGAAAGAGAATACCCTGTCCATTAAATGAAGCAGAGTTGTTGTTGGATGTTGTAAATGATTCTTTTGATGGTTAGAGGATACTATCTCGCAATGACATTATAGAGGTTGAAGCTGCCGACCAAGATCGCTGAATACCAAAGGGACGTTGACAATAAGGCACAAGAAATTTAAAGGTTGGGCAACAAGAACTAGAGTAAAGCACACACTGTGAAAGCTGTTCTCGAAGGGTCAGGGATATACTTGGGACCAAATGCTTCCCTTCTTGTATTTGCCCGCTAATTCATATGGCTGAATGTTTATAGTGGAGTTAAGAAAGTCAAAGAAAATATTCCAATCAACGGTTTTAAAGAAATAAACCAATCAATTGTGCAGCTGAAATTCGTAAAATATTCCTGCCCTTCATAAAATTAAAGGTGGATAGTGTTAATTTAATACTCAAAACATATGACATCTGACACTAACAAGACTCTTTCTTTCAAGAAGTTGTAAAGAATATAGTTGGTTTTCTTTTTTTTAATACATAGAGGAGAAAAGTATAACATAAAAGTAAAGGTGTAATCAACAAACTCAATTCATAGAACAAATATAATTAATTTATTACTTTTAAATCCTCGTCCCAATTTTACTTATTTTTTTTTCTCATGATTTTAACCTATTAAAATAAACCACACATCACCAATATGATATCAACAAAACCTTAACCCATTTTATGATTTTTAAGACTTGATTCTACTTAGTTCAAACAATATCATTTACACTACACCTATAATATATTTATATTAAGGCTTAAATGTTTACTTCGTCCCCATGTTAAGAGGTGAATTTTTGTTTAGTACCCGATTTTAAAAATAAAGACATTGGGTCTCGATGTTATGAAAAAAATATGAATAAGGTCCACAAAGAAAGAACAAGTTCAACAAATCATCAAAGAAAAAGCTGAACAAGAGATAGAAAAAGTTGGACAGCAGAAGAGAGAAGAGAAAAAGTACGGCCACATTAGCATCGACTTAACGTCGTTGCTATCAATTTAACAGACATGGCCTTATTCATACACTTTTCATAACATAGGGACCCAATGTCTTCATTTTTAAAACTGGGTACTAAACAGAAATTCATCTCTTAACATGAGGACAAAGTAAGCATTTAAGCCAAGAAAAAACTAATAGAAACCTGCATCAAAGAATCTCACATCTTAGAGAAAAAAAAATCAAAATATTGCTTATCTTTAATAAATTGAACCTTGTTAAATATGTTTTTAAGTCCTTCAAGTATCACGCGATTTTGAGTTTCGTCCATTTTCCAAAGGTTTGTTCATTTTCATCATGTTCCTTAGGAAACTCAAATTTTTAGTCCTCAAAAAGCAACGGCGTTAAATTTTTTTTGAAGTGGCTAACGGTATACCTCATCACTTTTTTTCTCAAACGTGTCGATCTTTCCTTTCTGCATCTTCAAGTGAGGCTTCTCTCTCTCCCTTATTCATCTCCATCATCTTCCAACTCTCTTCATCGCTAGGCCTCCCCCTCTTCCTCCGTCTCCGACTAGTGGCAAATCTCTCCACACCGACCATACCGGCACCAACATCTCCCACTCCGTCTTCATCGCTGGCGAGTACACTGACCTCCTCTACTCCCACGACACCCACCTCACACGACTATCCGTGCAGGAGGTCATTGCGACCGTCGTCCGCACGAAGCCCTTCCCCGTCGATCATCACAATGGATAAACTGAATCTCCCTCTTCACCACCCCAATACTCATTTTAAACTCATAGAATTGTTCCTTCAACATCATTTCCAATTATGTGTAAAGAAAGCAATCTTGGGCTTCTAGGGCGAATGCGCTCCTGGCCCATGCAAATTCTTGTGTCACCAACAACACCATCATCTCGTACTGGAGTACATTGGAATGAGATGAATTTTCCAACGCCTTCTTTGGTGATACGGTACTGCAATCCCGAAACCCCTGGTATTCGAGAACTTGAATGACCTTAAACCTCATGAATATACCAACTATATATACTCTTTCCTTCATGATGTCCAATATATCCATATGAAGTTGTCAAAATTCCATCTTCACTGTAATCCCCAATGATAGATAAGAAATTCAACCTTAGAGGAAGAGTCTACACTGCTTTATTAGATATTACTAACACTGGTTCTTCAGAATCACCATCAGGAGTCATGGTAATAAATTTTGCCACAATGTAATAGCCCACAGCTCCAAGAGGTATGCAGAATGCTTTGGCAATTTTAGAAGTACTTAATGCTTCAAGAGTGTTTTCATCCAAAGTTGACGAATGTGTTTTATACCACTAAACTCTGCTAGATCCTTCAGGTCCTCCTTGCTATTCTCTTGTAATTCACCCATTCCTTTGGAGGTGCTTGTTTCACAACAGAAGACATTACACACATAAATTTTCCTTCCTGGCTCTCAAAATTAATGGGTATGTACACAAATGCCACACAACTACCAACGTCCTCTTTGGTCAAGGTATACTCAGGTGTGCCTGCTGCACTAACAACAAGCCTCCATAATACATGCTCTCTTGCAACCATTGTTCTCCAAAATTGGAAATTGGACACCATGTCATAACTTTTTAGTTTAAACACACTTTTTTGTATCGCTTTTAGTAGTGCTGTTCTTTGATCAGAACTACAGTTTTGTTTTCTTAAGTTAAGCTAACATTTATTGCAAACATTTATTATCATATTAGTTGTATGCAGTCACTCTATATATAATCATGCTTTTAATTCCTAATATTAAGTCAGTCCAAAATCACAAGCGTTGGTAGAACACAAAGACTAATAACTAATGCCTTTTACTGCATCAAAACGTGATTTAGTTGTTACTTTAGCAAGTAAACATCTATTATATATTGTAGTGATATTATAACTGTAACTAAAATGCAAAGAGATTTCATAAATAATTTATTCTAAATATTATTATTCATGGTTGGCTACACAAATACTGCATTGACTCATGATTACTTCGAAATTAATCATCCATATATTCTATGATGAAAATACCAAATATAGGCTAACTGTCATAAACGAAAAGCCAAGTTAATTTTGTCTCGCATGAGGTTAAAGCTATTATTAAACCTTTTAAGATTTTCTCAAACGAAATGAATTTCAAGTTGATGTTGTTAGAATAAACAAAAACAGAAAAACAGATTCAGTGTATTTCAACTACTATAAAAGCAGAAAAATCAGAATATACAGTTTACTTACTCAGTACCTTGTGTGTGCATTCTCTGTTTTTTCTCTCTACTCTGATCATCATCTTCTTCATTTCTGAGTTGCGTTTGTAGAGAGCAAACCCTAGCAGAGCTTCATTCTCTCGGCTCCCTCTCTCTCTAGAAAACTCTGAATCTTGCTTTCTCTCTCTTGCTACGTAGGATTAGTCACTTAATCCTGATCTGAAAGTATCCTTTCTCACTTTTACCCCTTTCACTTTATGTTTTCTCATTTTTGCCCTTCTCACTAATAGATGTGACGCCCGAAAGTAGCCAAATTTTTCAAGTATTCCAAACTTGAGAGAGAGTACAGTAACATACGAAGGCTGGTTACAGTATTCCAAAAGTTTACCTTTAGTAGAGAAGACTACGAGAGCCATATCAGCATCACAAAGCACAAAGATCTCGCGGGCTTTCATGATCAAACCAGACCTTCTCTTTAAGAAGATGACTTGCCTATTGATCTTGTTTTCGATCCTTTTCAACTCCATTTTTCCCCTTCACATTGAGAATTGTTGAAGCTTCTCCACGATTGCCTCACGGTTAACCCCCGACAAGTATCAAGTAATAATAAATAGTAAGACCAAGTATTGTTTCCCAAAGGACTCACGGACTAAACAGTTATGTGATTTGTTGATTAAATAAGACTTGTAAAACAAATTCTTGTAGCTTGAATGCAAATGCCGAAAAGTAAATATGAATGCATGTATTAATCAATTGGATCAAAAGAAGAAAAACGTGATTGAAATATATGATGATGATGTTGTTGGGGGGTTTCAATTCATCCTATCCACTCTCATGTACTCAAGAATTCATCTTCTTCATTAATGTTAATGTCACTTTCTAATTTACCTTAAACCCAATGTCACTTTCTAATTTACATTGATTCCCCAACAACAATGAAGGTTTAGTTCACCATAATCATGGTTAAACTAGATGAAAAACAATGAAAGAATGATAGATAGAACCCTAGAATTTGAAGAGTGAAGCTTGAGCATCCAAAATCCTCCTCCAAGGGGTGAAGAAAGTGTGATTTTGCTTCGTTCTGCCAAAAGATACTAACCCTAGGTCGACTAAAACCTTATATAGACTCTTAAAGATTATAGAAAAGTGGCCCAAGGCCCATTAAAATGCCACTCAGCGGTAATTTCCGCTCAGCGGTAAGCGCGATTCTTCAGTTTGACGCTCAACTATAGTTTTGCCCCTCAAAGGTGACTGCGGGTCTTCAGAGTGCCGCTCAACGGTAATCTCCGCTGAGCGGTACTTGCGGCTCTTCTTTTATGCACTTTTTCTTCCTTTTCTGACTCCAACTTATGGCTACTTCACTTCTTCCATTCAATTCATCTTAAAACCTACAAAAACAAGGGAAACCAAGCATAAAACCCATCCAACTCTCTTATTTCAAAAACATAAGCAAAAACATGATTCCAAGCTAGTTTCTAAGTCATAAAGGTTGTTTTTTATGTCAAATTTAAGTATAAAAACAACAGTTTTTCAACTGTTATCACAACCCTAAACTTAGAACTTTGTTTGTCCTCAAGCAAACAAGATGTAACTCAATCTTCCACCAATCCATACAATGGTTCACCACATTTACAACTCCTTCTCTCAAGACAAGTAATTACTCAAATCAGCTCAACACAAAGACTTCAATCAAGATGCACACATGCTTCAATGTTCACATAATCACATAATATCCAACAAATGTTATTCTCATTAATGATCAATCAACTAAGCATAGATGTAATTATGTGCTCATGGAATTTTTCGTCACCAGAAAAAAGTGTTTAACTCAAAAACACACAAGTGTATAAGAGGTCACTCCTTCACTCTACTATCACAATGTCACATGAATCAACTTTGCCTTTCATTTAACCATAATTAAACTTAATCACAAGAAAGTATCATCACAAGGGCTTTTCTATGGCTTATAATGTGGCTGGGCTAACAAGAAAATTAGTTTTTCTAGATCACAAAATCCTTGAGTTAAGTGAATCATCTAAACACGACCATTCTTCCTTCTTCCCAACTTTCTTTTGCATTGAGCCTTCCTTTTTCTTTCTTTTCTTTTCCTTTTTCTTTTAATTTTCACATGCTTAGCTCAATGCTTTTCATATTCCCTTTTTTCTTAAACCACCCAACAACCCCAAACTTGAACATTTATCAATACCACAAGATATCTTCAACTCAACTCAAGGTAAAACTTTTCAAAAAGGGTTTTCTATCATGTCCAAAGCTAAGGGTTCAAAGGTTAGAACACATTGTGCTATCTTTTATTAGGCTAAAATCATGCATTTGGCTAATAAAGGGTAACAACAGATGGCCTTGATCATGTCATACATACAAGCAAGTGATTCAGTAATAGAAACCTGGGCAAAGTCATTCATGCTTTCAAAGTAATAGCATTCATTTACCAAAAACTATGGAGTTCAAATCCTCACATATAGGCTCATTCAACATTCCACATACACATCCTGCTTAGCATCATAATCACAATCCCAACATCATGCATATGTTCACATAGCTTGTGAACAACCACTTGTATATCAGCATATAGTGCAATATCTCAACATCAATCAATATCCAAGCATCATCAAGCATTACTCATCATGCATAAGTCACAAGCAAACCATCATAACAGATAAAGTTTCAAACTGAGTACATCACAACCCTATTCTAAAAACAGAAGAAAAAAGTTCAACAAAACAACAGATAAAAATCCTGCTATAGAGGTGATAGCACCCATTAGTAAATGATATCGCAACTCCTCATCATCTCATGCTGTCATCTGAATCTTCCTCCTCTCCATCATCTTCAGCATCTTCAAAGGCATCCTCATCATCATCATCATCCATAGCTGAAGCTCTAGCTCCACTACCCTGAGCTTGCTCCTCTAGCCATGCCACCACATTATCAAACTCATCCATGGTCCACCTATGTGCTGGGGGTGTATCATACATCCCAATAATCATCTCTCTTATGGCCATGATGACAAATTTATGAACACCGAAATACGACGCCACAAACTTGTTTAACAATCGGCAAGTGTGACCGAATCGTTTCAAGTAATAAACTCGGTAAGACCAAGTATCGTTCTCCCAAAGGACTCACGGCCTAGTTTAGTTATGTGATTCGTTGATTATTTAAGACTTAAGAACGAAATAAGTGGAGTTTAATATGCAAAACAGAAAATAAACATGTATGCATGAATTTGATCAATGGCTAAAACAAAATACAAACACTTCAATGGAATATATGGATGAGTATGTTGTTGGGGTTATCAATTTCATCTTATCCACTCTCATATACTTTAGGAATTCAACATTCTTTTCATCATTGTTAATGCCACTCTCTAAATTACCTTGCAAGAAGGCTTATCCCTAATTACGAGTTTCATACGATTCCTATCATTCCTAATAATTAGTTCTTTTAGTGCAGGAGCTTAACGGCAACCAATATACTATTGGGAGAAATTCCCCGGATCTAGACTTCCTCGTACGTTCCCGTATCGACAAAATCAATAATCATGCATTGAATGAGTTAAACAAAGTAAGCATTGAGCAAAGAGGAAAAACCCTAACTAATGATGAAAGAAAGCATAGGTCTAAAATATAAGATGTAAAAACAAATTCCATATATGAGAGTTTCACAAGACTACATTGATTCCCCAACAACAATACAAGGTTTAGTTCACCATATTCATGATGAAACTAGATGAATAATAATGAAAGAATGAAAGATAAAACCCTAGAAAGGTGAAGAGGTAGCCTGAGCATCCAAGATCCTCCTGGATGAATCATATGCATGCAACCGCATCTCTTCAAGCTCCACCATCTGCCTTCTGCGTTTGTTCTGGGTTTCATAGGGATCAAAATTCAAAAATTTAAGAGCCCACAAAGCTTTATGCTCCATCTCCACTAGCAAATTACATGCTTTCCCATAGACTAACTGAAAAGGTGATGAACCCATAGATGTCTTCAACCTTTACCAACACATCTTCAACTACCCCATACGGATGATGAACCCATAGATGTCCACCAATTGAAGCGCCATTCTAGTAGGTTTGAGTTTCAAACCCTCAATTCTTTTGAACATAGAAAGCGGCATTAAATTAATGCTAGCTCCCAAATCAATCAACGCCCTTCCAACTCTCCTATGGTGCATGGAATAGTGAAGCTTCCTGGATCTTTAAACTTACGAGGTAATTTTTGTATGATTGTACTATAGTTACCTTGCACTTCAATGGTCTCCTTCTCAATGTATTTTCTTTTCTTTGTAAGGAGTTCCTTCAAAAATTTTGCATATGATGGCATTTGTTTCAATGCTTCAGAGAAAGGTATGGTAATCTCCATTTTTTAAAACATCTCCATGAACCGCTCCAACTGTTTCTCTTTTTGCTTCCTTCAATAAATCTTTGGATAAGGAAGTGGTTTTTCATTCCTTTTTTCTCTGATCTACCTCTTATTTCTCTCTTTCTTTTTTTCTCTCATCTACCTCTTCTCTCTCTTTTTCTTTCTCAACCCTCTCTTTCCACTCAAGTGTTTCTTTCCCACTCTCATTTTCTTTCTCTTTTCTCTCTATTTTTCTTTCCTCTAACACTTTACCACTTCTTGTAACAATGCTTTTACACTTTTCTCTCAAATTACCTTTTGCATTCTTCTCACAACCCTCCATCTTGTTGATCAATTGTCCAATGTGCATCTTCATGCTGTTAAATGTCGCCTCTACATTCTTGCAATAAGAAACGCTTATTTTCATGAATTGTTGGAAAGTTTCCTCAAGCTTTGTGGTTTTCTCAATTGGAGTAGGTTGTTGCTGCCACTGTTTCTGCTACCTTTGAACCATTGAAATATTATATATCTCTTATGGTAATAAAGAAATCTTCTTTGTCAGTTGTTCCAGTTGTTGAGTAATGATTTTATTTTGAGCAAGCAAGGCATCTTGAGATTGCAATTGTAAGTCTCCCTTCTGTTGAATTGGAGTTCCCTTTCACTATGCATCTTGTTATCATTAGTAGCCATGTTGTCTATCAATTCAAAAGCTTCCTCTAGAGTCTCGCATTTAATATTACCTCCAGCTGAGGCATCTAGCATCAATTTGGTTTGTGAACCAAGACCTCCAAGCAAAAGAATGACTATTGTTGCTTCGTCAAAGCCATGAGTGGGCATCTTTCTCAACAAGCTCTTGTATCTATCACATGCTTGACCTAGAGTCAGAAGAATCTGATGCAGGAACAAGTGAAGATTCATCAAAGGAAACAAATGAAGAGAAGAATCATGACAATCCTCAAGATGAAGATTTAAATAAAATATGGCGACAACCCAGAGGATTATCTTTGGACAACATAATTGGCGATATCACACAAGGGGTAAACACAAGAAGTACTATTGTAAATTATTGTATGAATGTTGCTTTTGTGTCACAAATTGAACCAAAGAATATTAAAGAAGCCCTTCAAGATGAAAAATGGTGTATCGCAATGCAAGAAGAACTCAACCAGTTTGAAAGAAATCAAGTGTGGGAATTAATTCCCAGAAAAAACACTCATCAAGTAATTGGAACAAAGTGGGTGTTCAGAAACAAACTGGATGAAGAAGGAAACATCACCAAGAATAAAGCTAGGCTTGTGGCAAAAGGATATACTCAAGAAGAAGGTATAGATTATGATGAGACATATGCTCCAGTTGTCAGGTTAGAGGCAATACGCCTACTTCTTGCTTATGCTTCTATAATGAAATTTAAATTATTTCAAATGGATGTTAAAAGTGCTTTTCTAAACGGTTATATCAAAGAAGATGTACTTGTTGAACAACCACCTGGTTTTGAGGACTTTAAAAACCCAAATCACATCTACAAATTAAAGAAAGCACTATATGGCTTAAAACAAGCACCTAGATCTTGGTATGAACGTCTTAGCAATTTTCTTGTAGAAAATGGTTTCAACAGAGGAAAAATTGATTCAACTTTATTTATTAAAAGAATTGGAAAACATTTTTTAATTGTTCAAATATACGTAGATGATATTATTTTTGGTTCATCTAACGCAACTCTTTGCGAGAATTTTGCTAAGTCCATGCAGGGAGAATTTGAGATGTCAATGATGGGAGAACTTACTTTCTTCCTCGGACTTCAAATCAAACAAATGGAGAAAGGAACCTTTATATCTCAAACCAAGTATTGTAGGGAAATCCTTAAGAAGTTTGAGATGGACAATGCTAAAGAAGCATCAACTCCCATGGGAACATCCTGCTATTTAGACAAAGATGAGACAGGTACAGAGGTAAGTCAGACCAAATACAGAGGTATGATTGGCTCTCTATTATATATTACTGCTAGTAGACCTGATATCATGCAAAGTGTATGTGTGTGTGCTAGGTATCAGTCAAGCCCTAGAGAGTCTCATCTTACTGCAGTAAAACGCATCCTTAAATACCTTAAGGGGACAACATCCTTTGGTTTATGGTATCCTTCAGGAGCTGAGCCTAGTCTTGTAGGATTTTCTGATGCTGATTATGGAGGTTGTAAGATAGATCGGAAAAGCACTAGTGGAACCTGTCACTTTTTAGGTAGTTCCTTAGTCTCCTGGCACTCTAAGAAACAAGCCTGTGTAGCCTTATCAACCACTGAAGTTGAATACATTGCTGCGGGTAGTTGTTGTGCACAAATCTTATGGATGAAACAACAATTAGAAGACTATGATATTCATTTAGATCATATTCCGCTTAAGTGTGATAACACAAGTGCTATAAAACTTACCAAAAATCCTATCCTACATTCTAGAACCAAGCATATAGAAATTAGGCATCACTTCATTAGAGACCATGTCCAAAAAGGTGATTGTGAAATGGAATTCATAGATTCTAAGCATCAATTAGCGGACATTTTCACCAAAGCATTGCCTAAGGATAGATTTTTTGAGCTTAGAAGAGATCTAGGCATATTAGAAATAGTAAAATAGGCATTCTTGGACTCAATATTGCACTTTTCGTTGCTTCACGTGTTTAATCTGCGTGTCAATCGATAAAAGCGTTATCCATGCATTTACGAATGGTTTAATCGATTAATCCAAGTATTAATCGATTACGTAATCGATTAAAATTCAATTTAATCGATTAAATGCGCTCCAGTTTTGCAATTTTGAAAAACTAGCCATATTTTTGTATGCTTTAAAATTCCTATCTTATATAGTTCAATGTATGTTTAAACAATGTTTTATAAGTTCTTTATCCTAAAATTATTTGCTTTAAATATCCTATTGTGTATGTTTGAATGAATCTTTAAATTTGAAACATTTTTAGCTCATATGCATATATGCTTTTATTAAGGGGGAGTATTATCTTAGGGGGAGAACATCAAACACAACTTTTTAATTATGATCAAAAAGGGGGAGAAAATGTTTAAAGCTTATTTGCTTATTTCTGTTTTTTCACTAATGCACTTTTTCTTCCATAAGTTGTGTTTTATCCAGATTATTACTAAAAGCTTTAAATCAAAGGAGTTTTTGATCATCATCAAAAAGGGGGAGAAT
Organism: Vigna angularis; assembly: GCF_016808095.1. NCBI lineage: Eukaryota > Viridiplantae > Streptophyta > Magnoliopsida > Fabales > Fabaceae > Vigna > Vigna angularis. The sequence continues at coordinate 17,699,146 of NC_068979.1, forward strand.
GTTAGCAAAAATCAAAGAAGAAGTTTTGATGATGAACAGATTTGCACAAGTCAAGAACCATAAAGGCAGATTGAAGATCTCTGTAGTTTATAAAGCTTTTATAATAATCAAAGTTGATGTAATAGTGCTCTTATATGTATTAGGGTTGATTCTTGTAATTTATATTTGATTTATTTACTATTGAGAATCATCCACAAGCTGTTTTAATCGATTAAACCCAGTTTTAATCGATTAAAACGTGACTGACACTGAAAACCCTATTGCCCCTGTAATAATCGATTAAAGCTAATAATAATCGATTAGTTAATCGATTATTCCTGAGAATAATCAATTAACACTAGCTGTTGGGGGTTTCAGATTTGAAAAACTAGCCGTTGGGGGTTTCAGATTTGAAAAACTAGTCGTTGTACTCATTATTAATCGATTAATATTTATGTTAATGGATTAAATGCGTTAGATGGCCCGTTTTCAAAGAATGGAAGGGTATTAGGCTGAGTCTATAAAATGGCTCACTCTTTATCTCAAAAATAACTCTTCCCTTGTGCTAAAGATCTCTGAACTCTTTGAGAACTCTGTGAGATTGTTGAAGCTAAGGAAACTCTTGTCTGCAAAGTTCTGAAGTGCTATTGCGGTGACAGAGGAATAGCTTGTTCATCCTTGGTGTATCCAAGGAAGTGCTTGGAAGAGAATCATCCTTCGTGAAGCATTCAGAGGAGGTGGTCATCCTTTGTGAAGATTCAAAGGAAGTGTAAGTTCATCTCTTGTGGTTTCAAGAGAGGTGGTATTTCTAAACTCTTACAAATTGTTTTTCTTTGTGATTAATATTTGTAATTGTTTTGTGTTAGTGAAAAAGGTTTATCTTGTTTGAGATAAGCGACTGGACGTAGGATCCGAGTGATCTGAACCAGGATAAAATCACCTGTGCAATTTTTCTCTTTCCCTTACTCTATCATTTATATTTAATTATCTGCTCAGTAAGAAAAATTAAGAGAAAAATAATAAAAGGCAAAATAAAAGTATATAACCAATTCACCCCCCCTCTTGGTTTATTCCACGCTATTAATTCCGTTGCAGCGATTCTAACAAGAACCCTCGGGTTCGGGTAGAACTAATTCAATCTTGCTAGGGTTATGTGGTTTGTGATGGGAAACATTGCTAACATCAACGTTCGGCGAGGTGGCATCGTTGGCAGCTCGGCCAATGCTGGATTACGCCAGAGAAACCATTGCGGGCTGTTTTTTGCACGGCGTAGGGTTTCACCTTTTGTGCCCCCATCGAAGAGATAGAGAAATAGTTACCTGACCTACATAAGTGACAGAGGAAGATAATGAGTCGTAACCGGGGATAACGGTTATGAAGAAAGATCGGCGAAAGAATCTGAAAGGTGTTGAGAAATTTGAATAAGAAGGGTTAGGGATAAGGGAAGCTGAGAAGAAAAGAAAGAAAAATGAAGCCTGTCCAAGGAAACGTAAAGACTCGAAGTGTTGAAAAAAGGAAAAAGGAAAGTCACAAAACTTTAATACTTAGAGACGATTTACCTAAAAAACACCGAAAAACTAATTTAAAATAAAAAATAAAAAAAGTTTAGTTGCATTCGGTGTATTAAACTGCCAAAAATTTTATTTAAAAAAAAATAAAACTTAACTGAGGTTTTTATTAAAACCGTCGAAAGTTAATAGAGGTTTTTCAAACCGCAAATAAACCTTTACTGTATATTAGTGTAGTGAGTTGGAATTTGGGATAGTAATGAATAAATAAGTTGGAAAGATTAATATAAGGCTTAAATGCTTACTTCCTCCTCATGTTAAGAGGTGAATTTCTGTTTAGTACCCAGTTTTAAAAATGAAGACATTGGGTCCCTATGTTATGAAAAATGTATGAATAAGGTCATGTCCGTTAAATTGATAGCAACGGCGTTAAGTCCATGCTGATGTCGCCGTACTTTTTCTCTTCTCTCTTCTGTTGTCCAACTTTTTCTATCTCTTGTTCAGCTTTTTCTTTGATGATTTGTTGAACTTGTTCTTTCTTTGTGGACCTTATTCATATATTTTTCATGACATTGGGACCCAATGTCTTCATTTTCAAAACCGAGTACTAAAAAAAATTCACCTCTTAACATAGGAACGAAGAAAGCATTTAAGCCTTTTATCTTCTATGCTCTCTTACTATTTTTACTGAATTTCTTATTACCCAATACATGAAAAATTATTAAATAAATGTCTAAATAGCTTTGTGGGAAGGTTGACATTAATATATAAATTAGACTAAAATTTACAAAAAAAATAGGGTTAAATATGCTTTTCGTCCCTTAAGTATCACTGATTTTTGGTTTTATTCCCTACTCAAAACATTGATGGCATTTAGTCCTCGTAGTATTAAAACACTTAAAAATAGTCGTTAAAAATGGAGGGCGTCAACTTTTGGTTGATCTGGCAAACGACAATGCCACGTCCTGTGCCAGCTTGACTGTTCTCTATCTGCCAGATCAAGTCACCAACACATGATATCGTTCGAACCCGATTGGAGGTGCTGCCGGAGATACGGGTCGTCACCGCATGGACGTTGCCGCCTCAGCCACCACTCGAACAACCACCACATCGATGTCCATGGTGTTGCCGGTACTTGCGTTGAAAAAGTCACCGCCCTTCACGGCGGACCACCACCACTTTGACCCTTCTCCTTCGCGCGAGAGGAAGACTCATTCACCCTCTGCAGCGCATCCAAGCCATTCACGCCGCACCCAGTCGCCGCCTCTAGGACCATGAGTCAAGGTTGCACCGGTGATGCGGCTTGCTGTCGGAGTCGTCGCCACCCGATCCAAGGCGTCGCCGATGAAACCCATCATCAAAAGGACCTGTCTGCGCGTGAGAGGGGAGAACCGTTGCTTCTCTGTGACGAGTCTCCACCACTGTTAGCAAAATGATGAAAATGAAGTTTTGATGATATCTAAATCAAGTCAAGAACAATCAAGACTCATGAAGAATGATTTTTGAAGACTTGTAACTTTTGTAATAACTGTATAAACATAGGAAATTAGTGGTTTTATGTATGCATTCAAAAGTGATGTAAAAATAAACCAAGTAGCAAAACTGTGCAGTGCTAATCGATTAACAGGGGTAAATAATCGATTATTCCAGAGAGCAATGGAAAAGCTCAGCACTGCATGCTAATCGATTAACAAGGGCTGTTAATCGATTAGCACTAATCGATTAGCATGGGCTGTTAATCGATTAGCAAGGTGACCGTTTGAAAAACTAGCCGTTTGTGAGCTGTTGGACTATCCGTTGTTTTGTCTTTTAGTGACTAATCGATTAGCAACTTAAGATAATCGATTAACACAGTCAGAAAGGCTAAAAACGAAAAATGGAAGAGCCTTTGGATGAGTCTATAAATAGACTCTCATTTCCTCTCAAGAAAAATCAACTACATCTCTTCCCTTGTGCTCAAATACTCAGAAACTCTTGAGAATTGTGTGCTCTTGCTCAGCTAAGGAAACTCTGTCTGTAGAGTTGGTGATATACTGCTACGGTGATAGAGGAATAGCTGGTTCATCCTTGGTGTATCTAAGGAAGTGTTCGGAAGAGGAAGTCATCCTTCGTGAAGTATTCGGAGGAAGTGTTTCATCCTTTGTGAAGATTCAAAGGAGGTGTTGTCTTATCTCTTGTGGCATCAAGAGAGGTGTTTTCTAAACTTTTACAAATTGTATCTTTGTGATTGTAGTTTGTAATTGTTTTGTGATTAGTGAAGTGTTTATCTTGTTTTGAGATAAGCGACTGGACGTAGGATTGGTAAGATCCGAACCAGGATAAAATCATCTGTGCAAATTTCTCTCATCCTTACTCTATTTTATTGTTATTATTAATTGCTAAGTAAGTTTAATTGAGTAGAAATTTTTAAGGCACACGTTTTTAGTAAGAACCAATTCACCCCCCCTCTTGGTTTGTTATTCCACGCTAACCATTCCGCTGCAGCCGCTCTGACAACCACCACGAATGAAACCAGCCACCGTCGACAAAGCTGGCTGCTGCTATTCTCGCTGGAATTGCTCCCTCACCGGCGCCACTGGCGCTGCTCTCCTCCCTCTCAATGCGAGGGTTTTTTTCTCAAACGCCAAACGTCCCCAACAACACTCACTACTAGTGTGAAAGCGCATTCTTTGTTTTTTTTATCTTTTATCATTCCCTTTATTGGTTAATTCTTCTATCTCATTGTTCACTAGGATTGGAAACGTTGGAGTGTGTTTATGGTTTTCGTTCTATATCTATTGCTTAGAGGGTTAACCCCTTTGTTGGTGGCTTGAGGTGAACAGAGGCAAAGATTGGGTTAGGCATTTCTCTCGCAAGAAGATGGCCATAGGGGTTTTCATGATATAAGCAACGTGGCAGATAGAGAACAGTGAAGCTGGCAGAAGACGTAACATTGTTGATTGCCAGATCAACTAAAAGTTGACGCCGTCCACTTTTAAGGACTATTTTTACATGTTTTAATACTACGAGGACTAAATGCCATCAATGTTTTGAGTAGGGACTAAAACCAAAAATTAGTGATACTTAAGGGACGAAAAGCATATTTAACCCAAAAAAATATAAAAAGGAGGTCATATTTATATATTTGTTTAAAATTGTGTTTTAATTATATTTTTTTTAAAACCAAACATTGATTACCTTCTTAATTAGTAAATTGATAAAGTTTGGTTCATCATTTAATATTAATAGTTAAATTATTAATTATTATTTAATAAATCAATTTAAATCAATTGAACTACTATGAACTAGATAAAAGAAATACTAAAAGTAGTATCCTCATATCAGCCACTTAAGCAGAGGAAAAGACGCACACCAAACTATGGAATCCAATTATAATATCTGAATAAAAATATATTGTCTTAACAATTCTTTCATTTTCATTACTATTACTTCAGTTATGTAGATAAATTATTGTCAAAGTTCATGAAAAAAAAAGAAAAACAATTTTTTACTAGAACCGGACAATTAAGATTAAGAAGAAAGATTATTGTTTATGTGTTAAAACAAATATATTCACTCTTATTTCAAAGCTAAGATCTTTTATAGTAAAATTAATAATCGTTGTATTCATGTATATGGGAATGAAGTTAACAATACTAGAAAAACAAATAAAATAATTTGCAAACAAAAGAACAAATAATGTGTTTTTCCTATCATGCTAATTTTTCCTTCATAAATGTTCACCTATCATAAATGAAGTTAACGATACTTCATAAATTTTTCATGAATAAATGTTCACCTATCATGCTAATTTTCCCTTTTTCATGAATAAATGTTCACTTATCATCCTCACAAATTTTAATATTTTGCAATTGTGTTTTTAAAAAATATATGGTTTAGGCATACTTATTATTTGAGTGATAAAAACCTCCAATAAGGTGCATAAAAAAAATTAAATACACAAAAAAGCTTATAATTTTCTTTTTATAAATAAAATACAAAATAAAATGGAATTGCATCCTTAAAGTGAAAAAAAAGAAAAAAAAATTACACCAAACTTATTAAAAAAGAAAGAGAATACCCTATCCATTAAATAAAGCAGAGTTGTTGTTGGATGTTGTAAATGATTCTTTTGATGGTTAGAGGATACTATCTCGCAATGACATTACAAAGGTTGAAGTTGCCGACCAAGATCCCTGAATACCAAAGGGACGTTGATAGTAAGGCACAAGAAATTTAAAGGTTGGGCAACAAGAACCAGAGTAAAGCACACACTGTGAAAGCTGTTCTCGAAGGGTCAGGGATATACTTGGGACCAAATGCTTCCCTTCTTGTATTTGCCCGCTAATTCATATGGCTGAATGTTTATAGTGGAGTCAAGAAAGTCAAAGAAAATATTCTAATCAACGGTTTTAAAGAAATAAACCAATCAATTGTGCAGCTGAAATTCGTAAAGTATTCCTGCCCTTCATAAAATTAAAGGTGGATAGTGTTAATTTAATACTCAAAACATATGACATCTGACACTAACAAGACTCTTTCTTTCTAGAAGTTGTAAAGAATATAGTTGGTTTTCTTTTTCTTAATACATAGAGGAGAAAAGTATAACATAAAAGTAAAGGTGTAATCAACAAACTCAATTCATAGAACAAATATAATTAATTTATTACTTTTAAATCCTCGTCCCAATTTTACTTTTTTTTTTCTCATGAATTTAACCTATTAAAATAAACCACACATCACCAATATGATATCAACAATTTCTTTACCTTAACCCATTTTCTGATTTTTAAGACTTGATTCTACTTAGTTCAAACAATATCATTTACACTACACCTATAATATATTTATATTAAGGCTTAAATGTTTACTTCGTCCCCATGTTAAGAGGTGAATTTTTGTTTAGTACCTGATTTTAAAAATAAAGACATTGGGTCTCGATGTTATGAAAAATATATGAATAAGGTCCACAAAGAAAGAACAAGTTCAACAAATCATCAAAGAAAAAGCTGAACAAGAGATAGAAAAAGCTGGACAGCAGAAGAGAGAAGAGAAAAAGTACGGCCACATTAGCATGGACTTAACGTCGTTGCTATCAATTTAACGGACATGGCCTTATTCATACACTTTTCATAACATAGGGACCCAATGTCTTCATTTTTAAAACTGGGTACTAAACAGAAATTCATCTCTTAACATGAGGACAAAGTAAGCATTTAAGCCAAGAAAAAACTAATAGAAACTTGCATCAAAGAATCTCACATCTTAGAGAAAAAAAATCAAAATATTGCTTATCTTTAATAAATTGAACCTTGTTAAATATGTTTTTAAGTCCTTCAAGTATCACGCGATTTTGAGTTTCATCCATTTTCCAAAGGTTTGTTCATTTTCATCATGTTCCTTAGGAAACTCAAATTTTTAGTCCTCAAAAAGCAACGGCGTTAAATTTTTTTTGAAGTGGCTAACGGTATACCTCATCACTTTTTTTCTCAAACGTGTCGATCGTTCCTTTCTGCATCTTCAAGTGAGGCTTCTCTCTCTCCCTTATTCATCTCCATCATCCTCCAACTCTCTTCATCGCTAGGCCTCCCCTCTTCCTCCGTCTCCGACTAGTGGCAAATCTCTCCACACCAACAATATCGGCACCAATATCTCCCACTCCGTCTTCATCGCTGGCAAGTACACCGACCTCCTCTACTCCCACGGCACCCACCTCACACGCCTATCCGTGCAGGAGGTCATTGCCACCGCCGTCCGCACGAAGCCCTTCCCCGTCGATCATCACAATGGATAAACTGAATCTCCCTCTTCACCACCCCAATACTCATTTTCAACTCTTAGAATTGTTCCTTCAACATCATTTCCAATTATGTGTAAAGAAAGCAATCTCGGGCTTCTAGGGCAAATGCGCTCCTGGCCCATGCAAATTCTTGTGTCACCAACAACACCATCATCTCGTACTGGAGTACACTGGAATGAGATGAATTTTCCAACGCCTTCTTTGGTGATACGGTACTGCAATCCCGAAACCCCTGGTATCCAAGAACTTGAATGACCTTCAACCTCATGAATATACCAACTATATATACTTTTTCCTTCATGACCTCCAATATATCCATATGAAGTTGTCAAAATTCCATCTTCACTGTAATCCCCAATGATAGATAAGAAATTCAACCTTAGAGGAAGAGTCTCCACTGCTTTATCAGATATTACTAAAACTGGTTCTTCAGAATCACCATCAAGAGTCATGGTAATAAATTTTGCCACAATGTAATAGCCCACAGCTCCAAGAGGTATGCAGAATGCTTTGGCAATTTTAGAAGTACTTAATGCTTCAAGAGTGTTTTCATCCAAAGTTGACGAATGTGTTTTATACCACTGAACTCTACTAGATCCTTCAGGTCCTCCTTGCTATTCTCTTGTAATTCACACATTCCTTTGGAGGTGCTTGTTTCACAACAGAAGACATTACACACATAAATTTTCCTTCCTGGCTCTCAAAATTAATGGGTATGTACACAAACGCCACACAACTACCAACGTCCTCTTTGGTCAAGGTATACTCAGGTGTGCCTGCTGCACTAACAACAAGCCTCCATAATACATGCTCTCTTGCAACCATTGTTCTCCAAAACTGGAAATTGGACACCATGTCATAACTTTTTAGTTTAAACACACTTTTTTGTATCGCTTTTACTAGTGCTCTTCTTTGATCAGAACTAAAGTTTTGTTTTCTTAAGTTAAGCTAACATTTATTGCAAACATTTATTATCATATTAGTTGTATGCAGTCACTCTATATATAATCATGCTTTTAATTCCTAATATTAAGTCAGTCCAAAATCACAAGCGTTGGCAGAACACAAAGACTAATAACTAATGCCTTTTACTGCATCAAAACGTGATTTAGTTGTTACTTTAACAAGTAAACATCTATTATATATTGTAGTGATATTATAACTGTAACTAAAATGCAAAGAGATTTCATAAATAATTTATTCTAAATATTATTATTCATGGTTGGCTACACAAATACTGCATTGACTCATGATTACTTCGAAATAAATCATCCATATGTTCTATGATGAAAATACCAACTATGGGCTAACTGTCATAAACGAAAAGCCAAGTTAATTTTGTCTCGCATGAGGTTAAAGCTATTATTAAACCTTTTAAGATTTTCTCAAACTAAATGAATTTCAAGTTGATGTTGTTAGAACAAACAAAAACAGGAAAACAGATTCAGTGTATTTCAACTACTATAAAAGCAGAAAAATCAGAATATACAGTTTACTTACTCAGTACCTTGTGTGTGCATTCTCTGTTTTTTCTCTCTACTCTGATCATCATCTTCTTCATTTCTGAGTTGCGTTTGCAGAGAGCAAACCCTAGCAGAGCTTCATTCTCTCGGCTCCCTCTCTCTCTAGAAAACTCTGAATCTTGCTTTCTCTCTCTTGCTACGTAGGATTAGTCACTTAATCCTGATATGAAAGTATGCTTTCTCACTTTTACCCCTTTCACTTTATGTTTTCTCATTTTTGCCCTTCTCACTAATAGATGTGACGCCCGAAAGTAGCCAAATTTTTCAAGTATTCCAAACTTGAGAGAGAGTACAGTAACATACGAAGGCTGGTTACAATATTCCAAAAGTTTGCCTTTAGTAGAGAAGACTACGAGAGCCAGATCAGCATCACAAAGCACAAAGATCTCGCGGACTTTCATGATCAAACCAGACCTTCTCTTTAAGAAGATGACTTGCCTATTGATCTTGTTTTCGATCCTTTTCAACTCCATTCTTCCCCTTCACATTGAGAAATTGTTGAAGCTTCTCCACGATTGCCTCACAGTTAACCCCCGGCAAGTATCAAGTAATAATAAATAGTAAGACCAAGTATTGTTTCCCAAAGGACTCACGGACTAAACAGTTATGTGATTTGTTGATTAAATAAGACTTGTAAAACAAATTCTTGTAGCTTGAATGCAAATGCCGAAAAGTAAATATGAATGCATGTATTAATCAATTGGATCAAAAGAAGAAAAACGTGATTGAAATATATGATGATGATGTTGTTGGGGGGTTTCAATTCATCCTATCCACTCTCATGTACTCAAGAATTCATCTTCTTCATTAATGTTAATGTCACTTTCTAATTTACCTTAAACCCAATGTCTTGGTGAAGAAAGCCTACTCCTAATCACTAGTTTACAATGTCTTGTCTCCCTAGCAATTACTCATGCATTACATTCGCATATAAGCTTAAAGTCAATCAATCCTCCTATTCCTATGTCTAGACAATATTACTATTGGGAGAATTTCATCATGTCTAGATTAACCTATATGTGTCCATATAAATAAAATCAATGATTATGCAATTGGATGAGTTAAACAAAGCATGCATAGAGTATAGAAAAAAATCCTAACAATTAATGAAAGAAAGCATATGAATTTTAAAGAACCAATTCAATACATGAGAGTTTCAAAGGATTACATTGATTCCCCAACAACAATGAAGGTTTAGTTCACCATAATCATGGTGAAACTAGATGAAAAACAATGAAAGAATGAAAGATAGAACCCTAGAATTTGAAGAGTGAAGCTTGAGCATCCAAAATCCTCCTCCAAGGGGTGAAGAAAGTGTGATTTTGCTTCGTTCTGCCAAAAGATACTAACCCTAGGTCGACTAAAACCTTATATAGACTCTTAAAGATTATAGAAAAGTGGCCCAAGGCCCATTAAAATGCCACTCAGCGGTAATTTCCGCTCAGCGGTAAGCGCGATTCTTCAGTTTGACGCTCAACTATAGTTTTGCCCCTCAAAGGTGACTGCGGGTCTTCAGAGTGTCGCTCAACGGTAATCTCCGCTGAGCGGTACTTGCGGCTCTTCTTTTATGCACTTTTTCTTCCTTTTCTGACTCCAACTTATGGCTACTTCACTTCTTCCATTCAATTCATCTTAAAACCTACAAAAACAAGGGAAACCAAGCATAAAACCCATCCAACTCTCTTATTTCAAAAACATAAGCAAAAACATGATTCCAAGCTAGTTTCTAAGTCATAAAGGTTGTTTTTTATGTCAAATTTAAGTATAAAAACAACAGTTTTTCAACTGTTATCACAACCCTAAACTTAGAACTTTGTTTGTCCTCAAGCAAACAAGATGTAACTCAATCTTCCACCAATCCATATAATGGTTCACCACATTTACAACTCCTTCTCTCAAGATAAGTAATTACTCAAATCAGCTCAACACAAAGACTTCAATCAAGATGCACACAAGCTTCAATGTTCACATAATCACATAATATCCAACAAATGTTATTCTCATTAATGATCAATCAACTAAGCATAGATGTAATTATGTGCTCAAGGAATTTTTCCTCACCAGAAAAAAGTGTTTAACTCAAAAACACACAAGTGTATAAGAGGTCACTCCTTCACTCTACTATCACAATGTCACATGAATCAACTTTTCCTTTCATTTAACCATAATTAAACTTAATCACAAGTAAGTATCATCACAAGGGCTTTTCTATGGCTTATAATGTGGCTGGGCTAACAAGAAAATTGGTTTTTCTAGATCACAAAATCCTTGAGTTAAGTGAATCATCTAAACACGACCGTTCTTCCTTCTTCCCAACTTTCTTTTGCATTGAGCCTTCCTTTTTCTTTCTTTTCTTTTCCTTTTTCTTTTAATTTTCACATGCTTAACTCAATGCTTTTCATATTCCCTTTTTCTTAAACCACCCAACAACCCCAAACTTGAACATTTATCAATACCACAAGATATCTTCAACTCAACTCAAGGTAAAACTTTTCAAAAAGGGTTTTCTATCATGTCCAAAGCTAAGGGTTCAAAGGTTAGAACACATTGTGCTATCTTTTATTAGGCTAAAATCATGCATTTGGCTAATAAAGGGTAACAACAAATGGCCTTGATCATGTCATACATACAAGCAAGTGATTCAGTAATAGAAACCTGGGCAAAGTCATTCATGCTTTCAAAGTAATAGCATTCATTTACCAAAAACTCTGGAGTTCAAATCCTCACATATAGGCTCATTCACATTCCACATACACATCTTGCTTAGCATCATAATCACAATCACAACATCATGCATTTGTTCTCATAGCTCGTGAACCGCCACCTGTATATCAGCATATAGTGCACACTCTCAACATCAATCAATATCCAAGCATCATCAAGCATTACTCATCATGCATAAGTCACAAGAAAACCATCCTAACATATAAAGTTTCAAACTGAGTACATCAAACCCTATTCTAAAAACATAAGCAAATAAGTTCAACAGAATTTAAGACAAAAGATAAAAATCCTACTCTAGAGGTGATAGCATCCATCAGTAGATGTTATCTCAGCTCCTCATCAACCCATGGTGTCATCTGAATCTTCCTCCACTTCATCATCCTCAACATCTTCAACATCTTCAAACTCATCATCATCATCATCCTCCATAGTAGAAGCTCCAGCTGCTCTAGCTCCAGCTCCACTGCCCTAGGCTTGCTCCTCTGGCCATGCAACCACATTATGAAACTCATCCATGGTCCACCTATGTGCTGGAGGTGTATCATACAACCCAATAATCATCTCAGCTGTGGCCACCTGCCCTCTGTGAATAGACTGCATCTGGGCATTTATAAGAGACATATACATATCCCTCATCTGAAATGGCTCTACCTCATAAGGCTCTCCAAATGCCTGGCTCTATGGTGGTCCTCTCCCTTTGCAAGGAAGGCGAGGTGGTACTGGCTGAGCTACCTCATCACCTCCACAATATTGTCTGTAATAGGCCTCATCAATAGCTTTCCTAGGCCTCTCAAATTGTGGTGCAGAGATATTCACCCCACCTAGCTCACATAAGTGTGTAATCAAAGAGGATGCCCCAGAGGTGCTTTGCTCTTCATAGTGTTGGCACATACTTGTATTTCATTAGCTATGACCTGGCCAATGTTAATGCTCAGCCCTCTAAGCACACAGTACAAGAGAAGTGCCCTGCTGATAGTTATGTTTGAGACATGTGAGCATGGCTGGATGTTGGCATGAGAAAATGCCATCCAATACTTTGCTAGAGGAGTCAGATCAACTCTCCTGATGTTCACTACAACACCATTCATGTTTCTCTGAAAGTGTCCATCAGGCACACATAACACACTTTCCACATCACCAAAGTCTGCTCCTTCTTCCATATTGAGAGCAAATTGACACTGCTCACTAGTCCATTCAGTATTTAAAAATCTATTAATGGAATCAGGGTCATACCGAATGGCGTGTCGTCTAACATAGCTCAGATAATCTTCAGCAGGATGATCACCCAACCTTCTTGCATTGATGTAAAATTCATTCACCACTGCTATGTTAGCTGGTGCAGGATAAGTGGCTAATCTCCCCCAGTTTCTGTTTTCCAATTGCTCCCCAAATTGTGGAGCCAAGTTAGGTATCAATCCAGCTTTCCTTTCCATTAACAACCTCCTATCTTGGACAACTTTGAAGTGACGCTTGTTTACCCCTCGGTAAGTGTAACCGAATCGTATCAAGTAATAATCCCGGTAAGACCAAGTATCGTTTCCCGAGAGACTCACGGCCTAGACAGTTATGTGAATTATTGATTAATTAAGGCTTGAGAACAAATTGTTGTAAGTTTCAAATGCAAAAGACTGAAAAGTAAATATGTATGCATGTGATGATCAATGGGCAAGAAGAAACAAAACACGTGAATTGAAATATATGGATGAATATGTTGTTGGGGTTTATCAATTTCATCCTTTCCACTCTCTTGTATTTAGGAATTCCTCATTATTTTCATTAATGTTAATGTCACTTTCTAAATTACTTTAAACCCGATGTCTCGGCGAAGAAAGCCTAATCGGAATCACTAGTTTACAATGTCTTATCTCCTTAGCAATTAATCATGCATTATAGTGAACAGAAGCTTAAAGGCAACCAACTATCATACTCCTATGTCTAGGTTTGTAATATACTGTTGGGAGAGATTCCCCAGATCTAGATTTCCCCGTATGTGTCCATATCGACAAAACCAATAATCATGACATCGAATGAGTTAAACAATGCATGCTTTGAGCAAAGAGGAAAAACCCTAACTATTAATGAAAGAAAGCATGTATCATAAAGATGATCTTGAAGAACAAATTCCATACAAGAGAGTTTCTAAAGATTTACATTGATTCCCCAATAACAAAATAAGTTTAGTTCACCATATTCATGGTGAAACTAGATGAAATATAATGGAAAAGTGAAGGATAAAACCCTAGAAAGTTGAGAAACGAGCCTTAGCATCCAAAATCCTCTTCCGAGGGGTGAAAGAGTGTGTTTTTGCTTTGTCCCAACCAATGATACAAACCCTAGAATGTCCTAAAGCTTATATAATATTCTAAAAATTATAGAAAAGTAGGCCCAAGCCTAGAAAAGTGCCGCTCAGCAGTAGTAGCACGTGCTCCATTCTTCCCCTCAGCGGCATTTCTCCCCTCAACGGTGCCAAAGGGTCTTTGAGAGTGCCGCTCAGCGGTAATTGGCGCTGAGCGGTACTTGCGTTTTCTCCTCTTTTGCACTTTTTGTGTCCTCTTTTGATTCCATCTCTATCCTTTTTCACTTCTTTCATCAATTTCATCTAAAAACCTGCAAAAATAAGGAAATCAAGCATAAAACCTGTCCAACTCTGTTATTTCCAACAATTCAACAAAATCATGAATTCAAGCTAATTTCTAAGTCATAAAGGTTATAATTGAAGTCAATTTTAAGTATAAAAATAACAGTTTTTCAACTATTATCAACGCTCATGCTTGTGGGAAACGAACTTGTTGGCATAAGAGCGTTCTGGTTCCTTATCCTTCCTCTTGGATCCTACAGTCTTGATCCTCTTGCCCAATGAGGAGGTCATCCCTAGATCAAAAACAATTCACAAAACCACAAGACATATTGTTAAGCATTAGTAAACCATAAACAACACCCTAAGATCAGTCATATCACCGCTGAGAGTAATCAAAACCCCTCAGCGCAACCTGTGCATCAAACCAGCAAGCCAAAAAGCATAAAAAACCACTTTGCCAGAATCGCGCTCAGGGGTAATTTCCGCTGAGCGGCGATTGTGTAGATTTTTCAAAATTGCTTTTAAAACATCCTAATCTCCACCCACTTGCAATCTTCCTAGTTCCAAACCCAAATCGAGCATTTTAATCGGTTCAAACAATAATTAATTCATCTAATCATGCATAGAAGTCAAAATCCCTAAAGAATGATGCTTAAACAACCATGTTCATATCAATTCATGCTTTTAAGAATCCTAAAATGAAAATGCTTGAACTTACTTGGGTGGAGATGCTAGATGAGTGAAAAATGCTCTAGGAATGTGAACAAATCAGCCCCCAACAATAATGCTTTCACCAAACCTCAAACTTGGATGGAAACCTACTTCAAAAGTGCGTGGAAGAGAGGTTTTGTGAAGCGGGAAGAAGGAGAAAGTGAGGAGAACTCTTTGAAGAGTGTTTGAAAGTATGTGGGAAGAGGGAGATTTGAAAATAGAAGCAAAATCGCGCCCTAGGGTATAAAAATACCCAAATGGGCCTAATCCCGCTGAACCTAAATTACCTACACCAGTCCACACCACTCTGCAGTACTGGCGTTAAGCGAAAATTTTCGCTGACCGGCATTTGCGCCACCTCTTCTCCTTCTTCCTGACTTGCCCTAGGTGTCTTATAGTCATGCCTCTCACTCACCTTATGCATTTATGTTCTCACATCACTCAAACATTCCATCCCTATCATGCATCTAAAGCAAAATCAAAACAAACAAACACAAATAAAGTAAATCAACTGGGTTGCCTCCTAGGTAGCGCTTTTTTAACGTCACGACCCTGACCCAGTATTGATAACAGTTGAAAATTTGTTATTTTTATGCTTAAAATTGATACCAAAAGCAAACTTTAAGACTTAGAAACTAGCTTGAACTCATATTTTTCCTTTAGTTTTCTGAATAAGAGAGTTGAAGGTGAATTTAATGGTTTTGTGCAAGATTACCTTGATTTTGTAGGCTAATTAAATGATTTGAAAGAAGAATTGAAGTACCGAATGATTGGAATGCTGAAAAGTCAACCAGAAACCAGAAAAGTCAACCAGACAACCAGAATGCTGAAAAGTCAACCAGAATGCAGAAAAAGTTGCGACCGAGTGGCGCTGAGCGGTAATTTTGCGCTGAGCGGCAGTTTTTAGGTGCCGAAATCACCATTGAGGGGCAAAACAGTAGCTGGGGGCAAAATGGATCATGCTCTAGTACCGCTCAGCGGTAAAATACCGCTGAGCGCCATTCTAAATGGGCTTAGACCGGTTTTCTGTTACTTTTATGGGCTTGGGCCTAATTTTCTGTATTTTTTAGAATAGTATATAAGTTTTAGGACGTCCTAGGATTTGTATCTTTGGCTGGGAGGAAGTAGAAACACACTTTTCACCCCTTGGGGGTAGATTGGGAGATGATGACGGCTCTCCTCTTCTCTTTCTAGGGTTTTTCTATCTCTTCCATTCTTTCATTGTATTTCATCTAGTTTCATCATAAATATGGTGAACTAAATTCTTCTTGTTGTTGGGGAATCAATGCAATCTTTAGAAGCTCTCATATATGGAATTTGTGTTTAAACATCTTATTTGAGATACATGCTTTTTTTCATTAATAGTTAGGGTTTTTCCTCTTTGCTCAAAGCATGCATTGTTTAACTCATTCGATGTCATGATTATTGATTTTGTCGATATGGACACATACGGGGAAATCTAGATCCGGGGAAATTCTCCCAATAGTATATTGCCTAGACATAGGGATATGAGGGTTGGTATCCTTTAAGCTTCTTGTGCTTCATAATTAATTATTAGGGATGCTAGGAATTGTATGAACTCGTAATTAAGGATAGGCTTTCTTCGCAAGGTAATTTAGAGAGTGGCATTAAGATTGATGAAAAGAATGATGAATTCCTAAAATATATGAGAGTGGATAAGATGAAATTGATTACCCCAACAACATACTCATCCATCTAATTCGTTCAGTGTTTGTGTTCTTCTTTCCCATTGATCATCACATGCATACATGTTTACTTTTGTCTTTTGCATTTGAAACTTATTCCAATTTGTTCACAAGTCTTAAATAATCAAGAAATCATATAACTAACTAGGCCGTGAGTCCTTTGGGAGAACGATACTTGGTCTTACCGAGTTTATTACTTGATAAGATTCGGTCACACTTGCCGAGGGTTAAACAAGTTCTTGGCGCCGTTTTTCGGTGTTCATAAATTTGTCATCAAGTATCCTCCAGCACCCTTCAGTAAGTGCAAACCTTTCTTACCAACACCCATCAGTAGGTGTAAACAAACCTAGTATCCTTCAGTAGATACTCAACCACATAGCATCCATCAGTAGATGTTATACCATAAAATCTCAAACAACATAAATCAATGTCCATATTTTATAAAATTACATAACCAAAATCAAAAATCAATGTTCTGAAATCACTGGGGTGCCTCCCAGTAAGCGCTCTCTTAATGTCATTAGCTTGACCCAATAAAGTTCAAGTTCCATCTTCAATGTTGGTGTTCCTTTTTCTTTCATCACACCAACTCATCAATTGCTTCCGGTCCACCTTTTTTACTCTCCTTGAATATGGAGCTTCAATTTCTATCACTCCATTCTCTTTATAGTCTTTCAAAACCCACAACTTGTTTTTGAATCTTACAGGTGTACCAAGTTTGAGTTGTGCTTGGATAGAGTAATCATGAACCTTCCTTCCTTTGCCATCTTTTTCTTCTTCCCTAACCTGTGACAAGAAACAATTTTTACCTTTGAAGCCCGACTTTGCAGCTTTTGAACTAGTCAGGGATGCCTCTTGACATGCAGCTTTATGACTAGCCTCCTTCTCTTGAATATAATGCTTCTCTTTGAAGACATTGAAGATCACCTTCTCTCCTCGGTCTTGAAGCACTATCATCCCTTCATTCACATTGATGATTACCTTTGTCGTTTTCATAAACGGTCTTCCAAGAATGATTAGGACCTTCTCATCCTCCTTCATCTCCATGACCACAAAGTCCACCAGGAATTTTAATGTGTCAATGCATACCACAACATCTTCCACCACACCATAGGGCTTCTTTAAAGATCCATCTGCCATTAGCAAGGTTACCTTTGTTGGCTTGACTTCAAGATCACCAATTCTTTCAAGTAGAGATAAAGGCATCAAATTAATACTTAACCCTAAATCAATTAAGGCTTTCCTTATTTTCTCCTTCCCTATGACGCAAGGAATAGTAAAGCTTCCTGGATCCTTCACTTTTGGAGGAAGTAGCTTCTTCTCAAGAACACTACAATCTCCCTTTTCATCTAAAAATTTCTTCTTTATGGAGACTTGCTTCATGTGCTTTGCATAAGCTGGAATTTGCTGCAATGCTTCATTCACAGGTATTGAAATCTCCAATTTCCTGAAGATATCTTTAAATCGCCCATATTGTCTCCTTTTTCAATCTTTTCACTCCCCTTAGGGTAAGGAAGAATTTTATCACTTTTCTCTATCTTTTTCTCCCCCCTCTTCTTGTCCTCTTCTTTTCTCTAAACTCTTTCTTTTCTCTCTTCTTTTTCTTCTTTTATTATTAACTCAACTCTCTTGATGGAAGACCATCTAAGACACACATTGGACCTCTTACTAGAGCCATGGCAAAGAGGATTCAAGAGGAAGAAGGATCACCTACCATTTTGCTTCTATGGAAGGTAATTTACATTAATCCTTCTTCCCATAATTAAAAGCATATTTTTCTTTGCTTTGTAGGATTAATAAAATTGGAGGGAGCAGCTGCCAGCACAGCATTTGAGCACGTGAAAAGAGAGACTTGGAGGGAGAAGCTTGCTGCCAAAGCTATCAAAAAAACTCAACCAATAACCTAGCTAGCCCAGCATTTCAGAATTGGTGTTGTTTCACGTGTGCTGCTGAGTTGGAATGAGGCATGTTTGAAGCTGAAGAAAATTGGCGCCTTTTTCTTTAATTTCATTTGCTTTTGGATTGAATTTCATTTCAAATTTGAGGTTCTTATCTTCCTATAAATAGGAGACCTCTTTCCCCTTTTGTAGGCACTTTTGAGCTTAATGATATGCTGCAGAATTTGCTTTCCAGCTTTGTGCTCTTAAGTCACCTTTGATTTGCTACTTCTTCTCCTTTCCTCAAGCTTCCTTCCTCTGTAGGAAGGCCCTCTGAGCTGTGAGGCTTCACCCATACACCTTTCCTCAATTAACACACCTCAAACACTCCACCATTTCATCAATCCGCTGCACCATCATTCACTACTGGTTTCTTCCGGTCTGGAGCCTCTGTCTGCACGTTTCCAGCTGGGATTAGTTTCCATCAAGTGGTATTAGAGCTTAGGTCGTCCACGCACCAAGAGCTAAGCTATTCCTCCATCTTTGCACTCCATTTCTACATTCTGTTGTGCTTTCTGTTTCAGTTTTTCTAGTTTCTGTTTTGAGTAATTTTTGTTTCTGTTTTGTGTTTTTCCAGTCATTAATTTCGTGTTACTTGTTGCAGTATTTGTGTTTCCAGTGTTCATACATGTTTGTTACTCATTTTAAACGGTGAATCATTCTTGTTTATGTCTCTTCCAGCTTTATTTTTCAATTCCAGTTATGTTTTAGTCTTGTGCATTCCATATTTGCAGTTTTAATTCTGTTTCACTTTGGTTTTCTGTTCTGCTGGGTTTCATTTTGGTTTACTTGAGTTTAGAGTGCTGGAAAAGCTTTAAATCAACCAAATAAGGCAATGAGAACATGTTCTAGCCTTGGTGAGAGAAGCAAAAGCACTAGAAACTAATTCTGATTTCAAATCTGCTCAAGAAATTCAAATCTGGTTTCATTTCAGTTTTGAATTCTAATGCAGAATTTTGTTTCTGGTTTTAAATCTTTAAACCTATTTTCAGTTAATTTCCTTTGATTCTGAAGCGTTGTACAACTTTGTTTGATGTTGTTGGACATGGCTAAAAGTGTAGCAAACCATTACAAGCAATGAAATGCAATTTGCATAGCTTGGTTGTGCATAAACACTAGCATGTCACTGTTTCAGCTTTATTCTAGCTTTTCACCGTGCTATCATTCTTTGCTTAGTCCAGTCTGAGTTTATTCATACTAAGCACTTTAATTCTAGCTTAGTTCAGTGTAATAACATTCTTTGGAGTCATTGTGTGTGCTGTCCAGCCTTATCTCCACAAGTTTCTTAAATCTGGTGCAGTTTTGGTTGGAATTTGCTGCATAAATAGGCTATACCAAGGGTAAATTGTTGAATCTTGCTATTTCTGTGCATTTACAACATTTGAGCAAGTTTAAATTGTCATTCCAAAGTTGTTTGCATTGTTCATTTGGTCATTTTCTAGCCTATATGCAGATTTACCTTTTTAAACCTTAAAATTGCCTTTAAAATGGAAGTGCACCAGTGAATTCACATTGCAATCTGTTTTCCACCTGTTTCAATGTTTAAACATCTTTAAAATGATGATACAAAGTTGTTTGATGCATCAATTGAACTGTTGAATCACTTCCAATCAATTTTGGGTTTAAAACCACCATTTCAGTCCACTTTTTCTGGTGCAGAAATAATTTTCCAGCAACTGTTTTGGTCATTCTTGTTCAAATTCATTTCTGGATTGTAGTAAGAGCTGGTTCATTGTTTTAAATTGAAAACAAATGATCAAAATAAGTCAGAACAAGTGTTAAAAAGCCTGTTGAATCATGCAATCCAGTTTCAAGCAGTTAAAAACCCCAAAACACAAAATCTGGCTTTCATTGGGGCATTTTAACAAACACTTTGGTAAAATATCAAATTGTTTGGTCTGGATGAGTTTGTGATCTGTTATTTCTGTTTTTATTGCTTTCTTAATCTGTTCTAGTGCCATTATTAGCTTCCTTTTGAGTGCTTTCTGTTATTCCATCCCTGTCCCCATTTGAATTCCCCATTCTTGGCTTCCAAATTGTCAAACATTCAAAAATCTGGTTTGAAATTCTGGTGCAGTTTGATAATTCTATTTGGTGTGTTTTGAGTGGAATCTTGAGGTGCTGTGGTAACTATTGTGAGGCATCCAGAAGCAGAAACCTTCACCTACTGAGGCAGCATATTAGGAAGTGAAAAGGGGGCTAAAGTGGGAACAAAAAAAGGAGCTTTTGAAGTGCAACCTGTTTTGGAGTAGCAATCTGCAGCAGCAAGAGAGTGAAGCTTACATTAGTTTTTAGGCCTTCTTTTAAGTTTGTTTACACCACATATCACGGAACCTTTGCTGTTTAAAGTTGATTTTCATTTCTTGGCTAAATGACTTGGGAAAATGCTCTTGAAGCAATTCCAAGATCACATTTAAACATTGTAATAGTGCAATTTCGTTTTCTTAGTGTGGAAGTGTGTCAAGGGGCTCCAAGTGTCACTTGCACTTTCACTTAGGGCCGTCTAGCATTTACATTCTTGCATCTTTATTGCTTTCTTTAATTTCTTGCTTAATCTTTTTGTTTTTTTAAGTCTCCGTGGTATATAGGATTGCATAGCATTTAGTCAACCTTTCTTTGGTTTTAGGTTCATTTCATAACATTTGAAAAGAATTTGAAGAATTTCTACTTAGAAACTAAGGTAAAAGATAACTCTAAGGAAACTCTGGCTAAGGAAGAACTTGGTTTCTAAGCTTGTCCATTTGTGACTCACCTCTTCTTCCTGGGAGCTACTTAGAAACATCTTTTGCCTCTAGAATCTCTTTAGAAATTTTTCACCAAAAACAAAGAAAGCTTGTGAAAATCTTTTCACTCATTACTTGTCAAATATTTTGAAAACCTTGTGAAAACCTTTTCCTTTGACAAGAATGAGTCAATCAAGTGTGCAAGGAAGTTTGAAACCCCATAGTGAGAGTTCTTTAAGGGAGGAATTTGAGCAAAAATTTGAACAAAGGGATAGAGAGATTAGTGAGCTCAAAGACATGATTAGTCAACTTTTGATTAATCAAGACAAAAAGAAAGAGAGATCTTCCCATAGGAGAAGAGAAGAATCATCATCTTCTCCTAGTGAGCTTGAGCAATATAGTAGTCATCACAATGATGACCACTACCAAATGCCTCCTAAAAGACATCATAGAGTTAGAGAGCACCATCCAAGAGAGCCCAAAATTGATCTTCCTTCCTTTCATGGAAAGGATGATGTGGAGGAATACCTAGAATGGGAAATGAAAGTTGAGCAATTGTTTGAGTGCCACCAAATAGATGATGAAAAGAGAGTCACCATGGCTTCTCTAAGTTTTCAAGGCTATGCCTTAATTTGGTGGACAGCCTTGGTCAACGATCATAGGCTAAGACACTTACCTCTCATCAGGTATTGGAATGAGTTGAGAACTACCTTGAGAAGAAGACCTTGTGATATAGTATCAATGGAAGCCGGGCACATATTACTTGGAAGACCTTGGCAATATGATAAGCAAGCTCTACATGATGGAGTCACCAACAAAATCACCATTCAACACAAGGGAAAGAAAATTATTTTGTGTCCTCTTACACCTTCACAAGTAAGAGAGGACCAAATAATTCTTAAAAAGAAGTTGGATGGAGAAAAGAAAAGTAGGAAAGAAAGAAAGGAGAAGACCATGAATTTGGTAACCCATGCCTCAAATAAAGAAGTTGTCCAACCTCAAACTTTGAACATTTCTAAAAATCTTTTTCTTAGACAACCTCATTTTCTTCTCTATTGTAAAGAGGCATTTGTTTCAATCACTCATGAACTTGGTTCTCTACCAAAGGGGTTGCAAAAACTTTTAAAGGAATTTGATGATCTATTTCCCAAAGAGGTACCAAGTGGATTACCACCTTTGAGGGGAATAGAACATCAAATAGATTTGGTGCCTGGGGCAAGCCTACCCAATAGGCCAACATATAGAACCAACCCCATGGAAACAAAAGAAATAGAGAAACAAGTTAATGAATTATTGAACAAAGGATGGATCCAAAAGAGCCTAAGTCCTTGTGTTGTGCCTGTGTTGTTGGTCCCTAAAAAGGATGGAACTTGGAGAATGTGTACAAATTGTAGGGCCATCAACAACATAACTGTCAAGTATAGGCACCCCATTCCTAGGCTAGATGATATGCTGGATGAATTACATGGAGCAAATCTTTTCACCAAAATTGATCTCAAAAGCGGATACCATCAAATAAGAATTCATGAAGGAGATGAATGGAAAACTACTTTTAAGACCAAGTTTGGTTTGTATGAATGGTTAGTCATGCCCTTTGGCTTGACCAATGCTCCAATTACATTCATGAGATTAATGAATCATGTCCTTAGGGAATGCATAGGAAGACTTGTAGTGGTCTATTTTGATGACATCTTAATTTATAGTCAAAGTCTTCAAGAGCACCTTAACCATGTCAAAGAAGTCTTGCTTCTTCTTAGAGAACATAATCTCTTTGCCAACTTTGACAAATGTACTTTTTGTCAAGAAAGTGTGATTTTCCTTGGTTTCAAAGTTGGAAAAGAAGGTGTACATGTTGATCCAGAGAAGATCAAGGCTATACAAGAATGGCCAACCCCTAAAAATGTAGGAGAGGTGAGAAGTTTTCACGGGTTAGCAAGTTTTTATAGAAGATTTGTGAAAGACTTCTCCACCATAGCTGCTCCTTTAAATCAGCTAGTAAAGAAAGATATGCCTTTTCTTTGGGGTGATAAGAAAGAGTTGTCTTTTGAGACTTTGAAACACAAGTTAACTCATGCACCTATTCTAGTTTTGCCTGATTTTTCCAAAGCCTTTGAACTAGAATGTGATGCATCTGGGGTAGGTATAGGAGCTGTTTCAATACAAGGAGCACATCCCGTAGCTTACTTTAGTGAAAAACTTAGGGGGCCTACCTTGAACTATCCTACCTATGACAAAGAGTTGTATGCCTTCATTAGAGCTTTAAAAACTTGGGAACATTACTTGGTAACTAGAGAATTCGTCATACACACTGACCATGAATCTCTCAAGTACATTAAAGGGCAAGCAAAGCTAAACAAAAGACATGCAAAGTGGGTGGAATACCTGGAGCAATTTCCCTATGTCATCAAACACAAAAAGGGGAGTACTAATGTTGTTGCGGATGCTTTATCTAGAAGACATGCATTATTAGTAACCCTAGGATCCCAAATATTAGGATTTGATGACATAAAAGAGTTATATGAAAATGATGATACATTTGCATCCACTTATTCATCATGTCTTAAGAAGCCTTTTGATGGATTCTATCTTTCTGAGGGGTATCTTTTTAATAAAGGAAAACTCTATATACCCCAAGGATCCATTAGAAAACTTCTTATCAAAGAGAGTCATGGAGGAGGACTCATGGGCCATCATGGAGTTGATAAAACTCTAAACATTTTGAAAAGTAAATTTTATTGGCCACACATGAGAATAGATGTTCAAAGGCATTGTTCTAAATGTATAGCTTGTTTACAAGCTAAATCCAAAATTATGCCTCATGGACTCTATACACCTCTTCCTATAGCTAATACCCCTTGGGAGGACATAAGCATGGACTTTGTCTTAGGATTGCCAAGAACTCAAAAGGGGGTATGATTCTATATTTGTGGTAGTAGATCGTTTTAGTAAAATGGCTCACTTTATACCCTGCCACAAAGTAGATGATGCTAGTTATATCTCTAGACTCTTCTTTAAAGAAATAGTGAGATTGCATGGCTTACTGATAACAGTTGAAAAACTCTTATTTTCATGCTTAAATTTGATACTAAAAGCAACCTTTAATACTTAGAAACTAGCTTGAAATCATGTTTTTGGTCATATTTTCATAAATAAGAGAGTTGGACAGGTTTATGCTTGATTTCAGTGTTTTATGCAGGTTTTGATGGAGGACCATCCAAGCTCAACATAGGACCTTTAACAAGAGCCATGTCTAAGAGAATCCAAGAGGAAGAGGGAACACTCACTACTTTGCTCTTATGGAGTATTAATTACTAAAATCTTCCTCCTCTTTAAATAACTTTACATTGTTTTGTAGGTCATTAAAATAAAGCTTGGCAAACACTTGGAGGAGTAACCAAGCAAGGAAAAGCAAAGGGTACAGCCCAGCGGCACCGCAGACAGCAACTCCATCTTCCTCTGCAGTTCTGCTTAGCTGGCAAACTTAGCTTGCTTCCCAAGCTTCCTTTCATTGCATCACGTGCCTTTAGAATAGCTTGCATAACACGTCTTAGAAGTTCTCCTTCATCTATAAATAGGGGGCTTCATCCTTTGTAAATTCAACTTTGAATTGATAATGAAATGCTGTTGAGATTTCTCCAGACATTCTTTCAGAGTTCAAACACTTTGTGCCTATTCTGCACATTCTCCTCTAGCTTCCTTCCCTCTTGGAAGGCTTTCGGAGCTTGAGATTCCTTGATCCACTCATACACCTTCATTGAAACACTCATCAAACACTTACCGTGCCTCATCGTCATCCAACTAACCGCTGCCTTCTCTGGTTTTGGAAGTACTCGTGATTGAATTGCAAGGATGCTTCCATCAGGTTTTAAGGTGAATTTGGTGAAAGAAGTGAAGAAGAACATGAATGGAATCAGAAAAGACATTAAAAAGTGCAAAAGGAGAAGCCGCAACCACCGCTGAGCGGCACTCAAAAACCTACGTTGGCTCCGCTGAGGGGTGAAAAGGCCGCTGAGGGGAAGAAACGAACTCGCGCACTTACCGCTGAGTGGTACTATTTTGGGCTTGAGCCTAATTTTCTGTAATTTTATGAATAGTATATAAGCTTTAGGGTTTCCTAGGGTTTGTATCTTTGGCTGGGACGAAGGAAACACTCTCTTTTCCACCCCTTTGAAGGAAGATCTTGGATGCTCAGGCTACCTCTCTACCTTTCTAGGGTTTTATCTTTCATTCTTTCATTGTTATTCATCTAGTTTCACCATGAATATGGTGAACTAAACCTTGTATTGTTGTTGGGGGATCAATGTAATCTTGTGAAACTCTCATATATGGAATTTGTGTTTAAACATCTTAATTGAGATATATGCTTTCGTTCATCATTAGTTAGGGTTTTTCCTCTTTGCTCAAAGCATGCATTGTTTAACTCATTCGATGTCATGATTATTGATTTTGTCGATATGGGAACGTACGGGGAAGTCTAGATTCGGGGAATTTCTCCCAATAGTATATTGGTTGCCTTTAAGCTCCTGCACTTCAGAACTAATTACTAGGAATGCTAGGAATTGTATGAACTCGTAATTAAGGATAGGCCTTCTTGACAAGGTGATTTAGAGAGTGGCATTAACATTGATGAAAAGATTGTTGAATTCCTAAAATATATGAGAGTGGATAAGATGAAATTGATAACCCCAACAACATACTCATCCATATAATTCATTCCGTGTTTGTTTTACTCTTTTTGCCACTGATCACATTCATGCATACATGTTTAATTACTGTCTTTTGCATTTAAAACTACAATCAATCGTTCACAAGTCTTAAATAATCAACAAATCAGATAACTAACTAGGCCGTGAGTCCTTTGGGAAAACGATACTTGGTCTTACCGAGTTTATTACTTGATACGATTCGGTCACACTTGCCGATTGTTAAACAAGTTTGTAGCACCGTTTTCGGTGTTCATAAATTTGTCATCAAGTTTTTGGTGCCGTTGCCGGGGACTTGTGGTTTAACTAGTTTATTTGTTTGATTATTGATTATCTTTGACTTGTCATTTTCTGTTTATATTTTTTTTTTCTGTTTTTATTTTTATTTTATTTTATTTTATTTTTCTGTTTTTATTTTATTTTCTGTTTTCTGTTTTTATTTTTCTGTTTTTATTTTATCTTCTGTTATATCTTTTTGTGCTAACCAATTCTGTTAGGGATTTGTTTTCTTGTGTATGCAGGAAGCAATCCGAACAAGGAGCAAGAAAACTGCAGATCCTCTTCTTGAAGGTTTGGAAGAAAGTAGACGGAGGAGGAGAATCAGAACATCTAGAGAACTCTTTCCTTCTCCGGAAACTCTGTTACAACCATCACCACAGAACTCTGACCATAGCACTGAAAATATGGAGAACAATAGACGAACTCTTGCTGATTATACAAATGTAGTTGGACCTCAACACTTCAACAGCATAGCAAGACCAAGAGTCAATGCAGCAAATATGGAGGTGAAACCAGCACTAATCCAATTGGTTAAGAGTAACCAGTTTAATGGGTTGTCTCACGAAAGCCCATATGAGCACCTCACTACATTTAACAAGATTTGCAATACAGTCAAGATAAATGGGGTGCCGGACAATGCAATCAAACTTAGCTTGTTTCCATTCTCACTAGGAGGCAATGCTAAGATTTGGTTAAATTCTTTTCCAGAAGGAAGTTTTACAGAGTGGGAAGAGGTGGTAACAAAATTCCTAAACAAGTACTTTCCACAATCAAAGGTAAATAAAGGAAAGCAAGAGATTACAACTTTCAAGCAAGGTATGGAGGAATCACTAGGTCATGCATGGGATAGATTTAAAAGCTTACTGAGAAAAACTCCCACACATGGTTTTGACGAGGGGGAGGTAGTATTGGCTTTTCTTACAGGTCTTGGGTCTCAAACCAAGATGATGCTTGACGCCACAGCTGGAGGAAACATCAAATGGAAAACTCCAGAAGAAGCTACAGAAATCATTGATAATATGGCCACTAGTGATAATGATTTGAATAGTGAAAGAGGAGCTCGTAGTCAACAAAAAGGAGTTCTACAGATGCAAACTCATGACGCCTTGCTAGCACAAAATAAGATTCTAACTCAACAACTGGAAGCTCTTACGAAAACACTTGCACAATTACCGAAAGAGTTAAAGAATGTTGCACAAGTTCAATCACAGTTGTGTGAATTGTGTGGAGGTGACCATATAAATGGTCAGTGTGCCTTTCCAGCAGAAGCTTTGGAAGATGTGAACTTCATGGCCAACCAGTTTCCGTACCGTCAAGGGAACTTCAATCAAGGGTGGAAACCACACCCAAGCATTGGTCAAGGGCAGAATGGGCAGGCTGGACAAAATGGGCAATTCAACAAGCAACAGCAACAACCAACTTTATGGCAACAGTTTGCTGCATTTAATGAAAGGTTCATAAAGATGGAAGAAACTGTGAATCAATTTATACAGAAAACTGAATCTTCTCAAAAGAGTACTGATGCTGCTATTAAGAATTTGGAGATTCAAATGGGTCAGATTACAAAGCAAGTGGAAGAAAGGCCTAACAGAAATTTTGGGGCTAATATTGAGGTTAAGCCCAGGGAAGAATGTAGAGTGGTGGAGAGCACATATGATGAAATAGTTGAGTTAGACGAAAAGAAGAAGGAGAAAGGAGATAAAGAAAAAGAAGAGAGAAAAGAGATAAAGGATCATGATTTGCTTCCTTTTCCAATGAATCAGGAGAAACAATTCGATTTTACTGAATTATTCAATATGGTGGACAATGACGCACCTTGGAAGGAGATACTACAGCAAATTGCAATTTATACTAAACCCGAGGAAGAAATCTCTACAAAGAAAAGACGTAGAGATGATGATACAAAGAAGTATAAAACTGTCAAAAAGGAGTCATTCCCTCCAAAAGCTGAGGATCCAGGAGGATTTTCCATTCCATGCACAATAGGGAAGAAAAGAGTCAGAAAAGCTTTACTTGATTTAGGATCAAGTGTCAACTTGATACCTTATTCTTTACTGGAACAGATTGGTGATGTTGATGTGAAACCTATAAAGGTTAACCTGATAATGGCAGATGGATCTTCGAAGAAACCTTATGGAATAGCAGAGGACATTATAGTTTGTGTAGGCAAACTACAGTTCCTGGCAGATTTTGTGGTGATGGAGATGGAGACCGAAAAGATACCCATTATTCTCGGAAGACCGTTTATGAAAACGGCCAAAGCTATCATTGATGTGAACGAAGGTATAGTAGCATTCCAAGACCGAGAAGAAAGGGTTATTGTAGATGTTTTCAAAGAGGAGAGACAGATGCAGGAGGAAGAAGCTAGTCATAAAGTTGCATTTCAAGATGTACTCATGACTAGCCCTAAAGATGAAAAGCTCAAGGTTAAAGGTAAACATTGTTTGTTGTTTTAGGTACATGAAAAAGAGAAGATTGGCAGAGGAAGAGAAGTTCATGATGATGGGATGAAAGAACAACTCAAACTTGGTTCACATGTGAGATTCAAAAACAAGTTGTGGGTTGTGAAAGGCTATAAAGAAAAGGAGATGATAGAGATAGAGTCTCCATATTCTAGAAGAGTCAAAACAGTACATCGGAAGCAGTTAAGGAGTTGGTTGGATACGGATATTAATCTTGAAGAAGGAACTTGAACTTTACTGGGTCAAGCTAATGACGTTAAAAGAGCGCTTGCTGGGAGGCAACCCAGTGATTTAAGAACTTTTAATTTTTAGTTTGGTGATGTAATTTTGAACTTTTGGTTATTTTGTGATTTGGTTATAAGTTTGTTACAGGGTTTACATCTACTGATAGATGTTAGGTGGAAAAGTATCTACTGAAGGATACTATGTTTGTGTACACCTACTGATGGGTGTTGATAAGAAAGTTTTGCACCTACTGATGGGTGTTGGTGGATTTTGGGTCAGGCTCGTGACGTTAAACAAGCGCTACCTGGGAGGCAACCCAGTTGATTGATTTTTCTGTATAATTTTTGTTTTGATCCTGCTTTAGTTGCATAATAGGGTTGTGCATGAGTGATTTGAGAATTTTATTGCAAGGAGTCAGTGAGGGGTAGGTATAGGACGCATCTAGGTCAAGCCAGGAAGAAGAAGAACACTTCCCGAAAGTGCCGCTGAGCGGTAGTAACGCAGAACGGGCTTGGGTTGCCCCTTAGCGGAACCCGAGCCCATTAGGGTATTTTTATACCCTAAGCTGCGTTTTGGCTTTTCTTTGCACACTTTGCTCTGCACACACACTCCTACATACTCCTTCAAAGAATCTATACAATTTTTCCCTCATCCCTCTTGAGAAAATCTCTCTTTCACTCACTTTCTCACTAGTTTTCCATCTAAGTTTGGGGTTGGAAGAGAGCATCATAGCTTGAAAGCAGTCTCCATTCATCTAGCATCTCCACCCAAGTAAGTCAAGCATTTTTTTTTTCATTCTAGGGTTCTTGAGTTTGAATTGGATTGTTGAAGCATGAATCTTTAGGGGTTTTAATTTTTATGCATGATTTGATGATTTAATTGATGTTTGAACCGATTGAACTGAATGATTTTGAGCTGGAAACTGAAAATTGCATGTGGGTGGAGTTAGGATAGTGTAAAAACGAATTTTTCAGAATTCTGCAGAGGTACCGCTGAGCGGCGGTTTACCGCTGAGCGACACTTTGACAGATTTGTGTTCTTGCTGAGTTGCGCTCTGGATTGTTGTACTGGTGGCGCTGAGGGGTGATTTTGACCCTCAGCGGTGATTTAACTTTGAAATAATGGTGTTGGATGTGTTTTACTAATGCTTAACAACATGTTTGTGGTTTGGTATGTGTGGTTGATGTAGGAATGGCATCCTCTTCAGGCAAAAGGATGAAGACTATGGCATCCAAAAGAAAAGAAAAGGAACCAGAACAACCCCATTCTAGTAGGTTCCTATCTCGCAAACATGAGAAGCACTTCAAGGTGGTCCAAGATAGGAGATTACTGATGGAAAGAAAGGTTGGAATGATACCTAACTTTGCTCCTTAGTTTTGAGAGCAATTGTTAGGGAATGATTGGGGGAAGCTAGCCACATATCCTACACCTGCCAATATAGTTGTGGTGAAAGAATTCTACACTAATGCAAGAAAGATTGGTGATTACCCAGCTGAGAATTACCTAGGATATGTCAGAGGCCATGCTATTAGGTATGATCCTGATTCCATCAACAACTTTCTGGATACTGTGTGGGCTGGTGAGCAGTGCCAGTTTGCTCTCTTTATGGAAGAAGGCACTGACTTTGATGATGTGGAGAGAGTTTTATGTGTACCTGGAGGACACTTTCAAAGGAATAGAATTGGCTCTATGGTTAACATTAGGAGAACTAATTTAACTCCTCTTGCAAAGTATTGGATGGCATTTTCTCATGCCAATATTCAGCCATGTTCTCATGTGTCAGACATTACTCTTAGCAGGGCACTTCTCATTTACTGTGCAATCAGGAACTTGAATGTCAATATTGGACAGGTGATAGCTGATGAGATAAGGATGTGTGCCAACACAACAAACAGCAAAGCACCCTTAGGGCATCCTTCTTTGATTACGCATCTCTGCAAGATAGTTGGGGTGGATACTTCTGCTCCACCATTTGAAAGGCCAAGGAAAGCAATTGATGAGGCCTATTACAGACAATACTGCGGAGGTGAGGAGGCAGCTCAACCAGTTCCACCACGCCGTACTCGCAGAGAAAGAGGGCAAGCACAGAGTCAAGTATCTACTGAGACACATGAAGCAGAACCTTTCCAGATGAGGGACATGTACATGTCTCTTATAGGTGCACAGCTACAGTCTATCCATAGAGGACAGGTGGCCACTGCTGAGATGATTGTTGGAATGTACGATACACCTCCAGCACACAGGTGGACTATGGAGGAATTTCATAATGTGGTAGCCTGGCCCGAAGAGCAGGTACAAGGAGCTAGAGCTGAAGCAGCTGAAGCCTCAGCTATGGAGATGAAAGAAGAAGATGCTGATGATGATGAGGATGAGGCATTTGAAGATGCTGAAGATGAGGAAGAAGAGGAAGATACAGATGACAGCTCAGATTGAGAAGGAGCTGAGATAGCATTTACTGATGAATGTTATCATAACTGAAGCAGGACTTATGTTTTTGTTTGGTTTTCTGAACTTATTTTATTTGTTTTTGTTTAGGGTTTGATGTACTCAATTGGAAACTTTATCTGTTATGATGATTTTCTGATAATTGTGATTGTTTGATAAGTAATGCTTGAATGATGCTTTGATATGGATTGATTTTGAGATGTGCATTTACATGCTTATATAAGTGGTTCACAAGCTTTGTGAACAAATGCAAGTTATTGTGATTGTGATTGTGAGATTAAGTAGGATGTGTATGTCAAATGTGAATGAGCTTATATGTGAGGTTTTGAGCTCTAGAGTTTTTGTGATTGAGTGCTATTACTTTGGAAGCATGAATAACTTTGCCCAGGTTTTCTATGATTGAATCAATTGCTTGTTTGCATTATATGATCAAGGCCATTTGTTGGAAACCCTTATATTAGCCAAATTGCATGAAATAAGCCACTAAAAGAGAACACTATGTGTTCTATCCTTTGAACCCTTAGCCTTGAACATAGATTTAAAACCCTTGTTGAAAGCTTTGCCTTGAGTTAAGTAGAAAATACTTTGTGGTATTGACAAATGTTCAAGTTTGGGGTTGTTGGAAAATAGAAAGGGAATGTGAAAACATTGAGCTAAGAGTTAAGAATTAAGTATGTGAAAAGCAAAAGAAAAAGAAAAAGGAAAAGAAAAAGCAAAGCTCAATGCAAAGGAAAGTTGGGAAAGTAAGAATGATTGTGTTTATATGATTCTCTTAACTCAAGGGTTTTGTGATCTAGAAAAACCAATTTTCTTGTTAGCCCAGCCACATTATAAGCCATTGAAAAGTCCTTGTGATGATGCATGCTTGTGAATGTATTTGATTGTGGTTAAATGAAAGGCAAAGTCAATTCTTGTGACATTGTGGTAGTAGAGCGAATGAGTGATTACCTTTTATACACTTGTGTTTGAGTGAAATACTTTACCTAGTGAGGAAATATTCCATGAGCACATGAACATCCATGCTTAGTTGATTGATCATTCATTAAAAAATAGCATTTGTTGAATATTAAGTGATTTTGTGAACACCCAAAGCATGTGCAAATCTAGATTGAAATCTTTGTTATGAGTTTGATTGAAGTTGTTACTTATCTTGAAAAGAGGATTTTTGAATGAGTGAACCATTGTACAGATTGGTAGAAGATTGAGTTGCATTTTGTTTTGCTTGAGGACAAGCAAAGTTCTAAGTTTGGGGTTGTGATAACAGTTGAAAAACTGTTATTTTCATGCTTAAATTTGATAGTAAAAGCAACCTTTAACACTTAGAAACTAGCTTGAAATCATGTTTTTGGTCATATTTTCATAAATAAGAGAGTTGGACAGGTTTATGCTTGATTTCAGTGTTTTATGCAGGTTTTAAGGTGAATTTGGTGAAAGAAGTGAAGAAGAACATGAATGGAATCAGAAAAGACATTAAAAAGTGCAAAAGGAGAAGCCGCAACCACCGCTCAGCGGCAGTTTACTACTGAGCGGCACTCAGAAACCTACGTTGGCTCCGCTGAGGGGTGAAACGAACTCGCGCACTTACCGCTGAGCGGTACTATTTTGGGCTTGGGCCTAATTTTCTGTAATTTTACGAATAGTATATAAGCTTTAGGGTTTCCTAGGGTTTGTATCTTTGGCTGGGACGAAGCAAACACTCTCTTTTCCACCCCTTTGAAGGAAGATCTTGGATGCTC
Organism: Vigna angularis; assembly: GCF_016808095.1. Lineage (NCBI taxonomy): Eukaryota > Viridiplantae > Streptophyta > Magnoliopsida > Fabales > Fabaceae > Vigna > Vigna angularis. Next base: position 17,732,164 of record NC_068979.1, read on the forward strand.
AGGCTACCTCTCTACCTTTCTAGGGTTTTATCTTTCATTCTTTCATTGTTATTAATCTAGTTTCACCATGAATATGGTGAACTAAACCTTGTATTGTTGTTGGGGGATCAATGTAATCTTGTGAAACTCTCATATATGGAATTTGTGTTTAAACATCTTAATTGAGATATATGCTTTCTTTCATCATTAGTTAGGGTTTTTCCTCTTTGCTCAAAGCATGCATTGTTTAACTCATTCGATCTCATGATTATTGATTTTGTCGATATGGGAACGTACGGGGAAGTCTATATCCGGGGAATTTCTCCCAATAGTATATTGGTTGCCTTTAAGCTCCTGCACTTCAGAACTAATTACTAGGAATGCTAGGAATTGTATGAACTTGTAATTAAGGATAGGCCTTCTTGACAAGGTGATTTAGAGAGTGGCATTAACATTGATGAAAAGATTGTTGAATTCCTAAAATATATGAGAGTGGATAAGATGAAATTGATAACCCCAACAACATACTCATCCATATAATTCATTCCGTGTTTGTTTTACTCTTTTTGCCATTGATCACATTCATGCATACATGTTTAATTACTGTCTTTTGCATTTAAAACTACAATCAATCGTTCACAAGTCTTAAATAATCAACAAATCAGATAACTAACTAGGCCGTGAGTCCTTTGGGAAAACGATACTTGGTCTTACCGAGTTTATTACTTGATACGATTCGGTCACACTTGCCGATTCTTAAACAAGTTTGTGGCGCCGTTTTCGGTGTTCATAAATTTGTCATCACTTACCCAAAACTATAGTGTCTGATAGAGATGTGAAGTTCCTAAGCCATTTTTGGAAAACTTTATGGGAAAAGCTTGGAACTAAACTTCTATTTTCTACTACATGTCACCCACAAACTGATGGGCAAACTGAAGTAGTAAATAGATCTTTATCTACATTATTAAGGGTAATATTAAGAGGTAATAACAAATCTTGGGATGAACATCTACCTCATATTGAATTTGCTTATAATAGAGTAGTCCACAAGACTACTAATCTTTCTCCTTTTGAGGTTGTTTATGGTTTTAACCCTATCACACCTCTTGATTTACTACCTCTTCCAGAATCATCTTCTTTTCTTCATAAAGAAGGTGCTTCTAAAGCGGAGTTCATCAAGAAGTTACATGAGAAAGTCAAAATCCAAATTGAAAAACAAACTCAAAAATATGCAGAATACAACAACAAAGGGAGAAAGAAAATAGTTTTTGAAAAAGGAGACCTAGTTTGGCTTCATTTGAGAAAGGAAAGATTTCCCTCTCAAAGGAAGTCCAAACTTAGTCCAAGAGGAGATGATCCATTCAAGGTGGTCAAAAAGATAAATGATAATGCATACATCTTAGATCTCCCTGAAAGTTATGGTGTCAGTCATACTTTTAACATCTGCGACTTAATTCCTTTCACAGGGAATGATCAACAGGTTGAAGCAGATCTGAGGACAGATCCTTTTCAAGAGGGAGGGTCTGATGGAAGACCATCTAAGACACACATTGGACCTCTTACTAGAGCCATGGCAAAGAGGATTCAAGAGGAAGAAGGATCACCTACCATTTTGCTTCTATGGAAGGTAATTTACATTAATCCTTCTTCCCATAATTAAAATCACATTTTTCTTTGCTTTGTAGGATTAATAAAATTGGAGGGAGCAGCTGCCAGCACAGCATTTGAGCACGTGAAAAGAGAGACTTGGAGGGAGAAGCTTGCTGCCAAAGCTATCAAAAAAACTCAGCCAATAACCTAGCTAGCCCAGCGTTTCAGAATTGGTGCTGTTTCACGTGTGCTGCTGAGTTGGAATGAGGCATGTTTGAAGCTGAAGAAAATTGGCGCCTTTTTCTTTAATTTCATTTGCTTTTGGATTGAATTTCATTTCAAATTTGAGGCTCTTATCTTCCTATAAATAGGAGACCTCTTTCCCCTTTTGTAGGCACTTTTGAGCTTAATGATATGCTGCAGAATTTGCTTTCCAGCTTTGTGCTCTTAAGTCACCTTTGATTTGCTACTTCTTCTCCTTTCCTCAAGCTTCCTTCCTCTGTAGAAGTGTTTCCGGAGATGGAAATAATTCTCTAGAAGTTCGAATTCTCCTTCTCCTTCTACTTTCGTCCAATCCTTCAAGAAGAGGTTTCGAAGTTTATTTGTTTCTAGTTCGAATTGTACCTTGCATACACAAGGAAACAAGTCCCTAGAAAAATTTATTAGCACATAAAGATAGAAAAGATAAACTTAAAAAGATAGAAAGATAAAGATTAAGAAAAAAAGATAAGAAGATAAAAAATAAAAACTAAAAAGATCGAAAGATAAACTAAAAAGATAAAGATAAAAAAACAAAAAGATAGAAAGATAAAAAATTAAAAAAAATCAAGTCAAAGTTAATCAATAATCACACAAATAGAATAGTTAAACCACGAGTCCCTGACAACGGCGCCAAAAACTTGTTAATCCTTGCCAAGTGTAACCGAATCGTATCAAGTAATAATAAATGGTAAGACCAAGTATAGTTTCCCAAAGCACTCACGACCTAAACAGTTATGTGATTTGTTGATTAAATAAGACTTGTAAAATTAATTCTTGTAGTTTGAATGCAAATGCCGAAAAGTAAATATGAATGCATGTATTGATCAATTGGATCAAAAGAAGCAAAACGTGATTGAAATATATGATGATGATGTTGTTGGGGGTTTTCAATTCATCCTATCCACTTTCATGTATTCAAGAATTCATCTTCTTTATTAATGTTAATGCCACTTTCTAATTTACCTTAAACCCAATGTCTTGGTGAAGAAAGCCTACTCCTAATCACTAGTTTACAATGTCTTGTCTCCCTAGCAATTATTCATGCATTACATTCGCATAGAAGCTTAAAGGCAACCAATCCTCCTATTCCTATGTCTAGGCAATACTACTATTGGGAGAATTTCTTCATGTCTAGATTTACCTATATGTGTCCATATAAATAAAATCAATGATCATGCAATTGAATGAGTTAAACAAAGCATGCATAGAGTATAGAAGAAAAACCCTAACAATTAATAAAAGAAAGCATATGAATTAAAGAACCAATTCAATACATGAGAGTTTCAAAGGATTACATTGATTCCCCAACAACAATGAAGGTTTAGTTCACCATAATCATGGTGAAACTAGATGAAAAGCAATGAAAGAATGAAAGATAGAACCCTAGAATTTGAAGAGTGAAGCTTGAGCATCCAAAATCCTCCTCCAAGGGGTGAAGAAAGTGTGATTTTGCTTCGTTCTGCCAAAAGATACTAACCCTAGGTCGACTAAAACCTTATATAGACTCTTAAAGATTACATAAAAGTGGCCCAAGGCCCATTAAAATGCCGCTCGACGGTAATTTCCGCTCAGCAGTAAGTGCGATTCTTCAGTTTGACGCTCAACTGTAGTTTTGCCCCTTAGCGGTGACTGCGGGTCTTTAGAGTGCCACTCAGCGGTACTTGCGGCTCTTCTTTTATGCACTTTTTCTTCCTTGTCTGACTCCAACTTATGGCTACCTCACTTCTTCCATTCAATTCATATTAAAACCTACAAAAACAAGGGAAACCAAGCATAAAACCCATCCAACTCTCTTATTTCAAAAACATAAGCAAAAACATGATTCCAAGCTAGTTTCTATGTCATAAAGGTTGTTTTTGATGTCAAATTTAAGTATAAAAATAATAGTTTTTCAATTGTTATCACTCACTACTACCAATTGAATGGGAGGAGGACGAATGTGCGAGGGAGAAACGAGACAGAGGAAGGAAAATGTACTCTCCGACGATGGAGATGGAGTAGAAGATGTTGGCATCGGTCTGGTCGGTGTGGAGGGATTTGCCACCAGTCGGAGACGGTAGGAGAGGCAAAGGCCCAACGATGAAGAGAGTTGGAGGATGATGGAGATGAATAAGGGAGGGAGAGAATCCTCGGTGAAGATAAGCAAGGAAAGATCGACACGTTTCAGAAAAAGGAAGAGTGATCTAGCACACCGTTAGCCACTTCAGAGAAAATTTAACGCCGTTACTTTTTGAGTTCTAAAAATTTGAGTTATCTAAAGAAGAGGATGAAAATGAACAAACTTTGGAAGAGGGACGAAACCCAAATCGCATAATACTTGAGAAAGTAAAAATATATTTAACCATTCATAAAATGAGACCGATCTTATACTACAAACCTACAATCTCAAACAACTAATAGGATGAACCAATACAAAAGTGAAAAGTGAAAAAAAGGTGTACTTAATAATCGATGAGATGTATTTAGTAAATGTCACAGGAAATTTCTATAATATGATGAGTGTCACCAAGATCGATTTTATTATGATATTTATTGATGGTTTTCCTTTCTTTAAAAAGTGATATATTCATAAAAAATTAAATTAATTAACCACAAAAATAATTAAATTAACCCAGTGGGCCTTCTCTATGTTTTTTTGTGAGAGTCTTTTTCGCACTTTAGTTTTGATGCATTTATTAGTAAAGAGTGGTCTAGCCCTATATGAGACCGAGGTCAGTTGATCCAACGGTCCTAGTTCGATCATGCTCCCAGGATATTCCCTGTGCACAGCTGAACTACCCCTCGGTACTCCACCGTTTTTACTTCAACGCAAAATCTTCGCCTCTTTCTCTTTTCCAATAACCCTTCATCCTCATTTGTCTCTCTTGAATGTGAATCCGAATCTTGAAGCTCGTATATTTTATTATCTGTCAAACCGTGGTGTTGACGTTTAGTTTGCACTCTCTGCTTCGAGTCGCGGGCAATGGGACTAGGGTTAGGTTTAGGGTTACGCTAGCTCTCAGCGATTCTCACGGTAACTATTCGGAGTTGCAGAAGCTTTTGCTCAGTTGATAGTTTAGGGTTTCGGTTGTCGCCATGTCCGATCATTCGAGGGGTCGCGTTACCATCACTCTAGGGCGTAGTGGTCAGGTAGGTTGCAATTTCGTTCAATTCGGAATTTATTGTAGGTAATGTTTTCTATACAAGGAACTTCTTCGTGTGCTTTTCGTTTGTTGTTTACGTCTAGTTCTACTATCGGCATGACTTTGTGCTCTTCTGTTTTTTTTTTTTTTCTCTTTTCAATTTATTCATTAGGAGTAAACGAATGCAGTTCAATTTAGATTTTTTTCGCTACCACTTCTTACCTTTTGAGATAGAGTTTTGCTCTGATTTTTCATGATTGATTGATTTCCGTGACCTTGTATTGCTTGAGGTTAGGTTGTGAAGAGGGATGTATCTTCTGTAGATGTTTCTTCTTTCTCTTCTCTTCCCTCAGCTGGCACTAAGCGGTCTGTAAGAGACAGGATTGGAAACAATGTAGATGGTTCTGTGTGGCACGGAAATGGACTTGGCGGCAATAAACGGTGCGTCTCTAGTTTTTTTGTTATATAGACTGACAAATGTGAGAGAGAGAGAGTAGTTTTCCTGCTGTTTGTATAATTTAATTGTAGCCAGCTTACATCAAATTTGCTGTCCATATTCTCTGCAGACAGCGAGGAGATGTAAGCATACAAAATGGACTGGATGGAAGTAAGCTCCCTTAGCAGTCTTTACCACCCTTGCATCTTTATGCTACTCAATGGCTTTTATGTTTCTAATCTTGTTTCTCTAAATTTACTTATTTGGACATATTGGTAAAGATGATCTTCGGTTGAAGCTCATGCAAAAAAGTGCATCTAGGCATGCTGACAGCAACGGTAGTAAGAGGCATATGGATCTCCGTGAAAAACTTTCAAAGACAACTCACTCTCTGACAAATAGTTTTAGTTCAAAGCAGCGTATGCCAGAATCAAGGGAAACAAGTTTGTTGAGGCAAATTCCCTCGGCTAGAAGTTCTGATGATTTAATGCGCATGGAATCCATGAGAAGCTCGTACTCTCCGTGGACATGGGATCATATAAGGAGAAGATCACCAGATGGGTTTCCGAGTACTTCAAGGGGTATTTCCCCTCAAAGGGATGTCCAAGACCTACAGAGAAGGCCATTAAACAGGACATATGATGGCGTCAGACCAGTTCCATATGTAAGTCGAGATGTTCTTGAAGCTTCGAGGCCTCCAGTAAGTACACCTCAATCTTTCATGTCACGCTCTACAATGTCCACATTACCTCCAGTAACTGCAAAGCCTGTAGCATCTCATGCTGGCCAACTTCCTCCATCAAGCAGTGTTGCCCAAAGGTCATCATATGTGGTGAGTATCAATCATCTTCTGACCTGTAGATATCCATTTTTCCCATTACCATCTGGTGGATATCTGAGTCCATTGTGTTTCTCTCGTTTGTCTATAGCACCTGAAAGGGGGTTGTTTTATGTAAGGAGAACATATAGGCTTGAGTATTCTATAGCCATAAAGACAAACAAGGATTCAATAAAAGATTCTTTAAGGAATCCTTTTTATAGCAACAGTAAGTGGTGAATTATAATTTTATTGGGGGGATTGAGTACAATTACAACTTCATGATATTCTACTATGGGGACTGTTTTTGGAGGATTGGTATTTATAAATTTTGGTCGTTAATCGGATTTGATAATTAAATAGGTATGTGTGAACTCTGCAATCTGCTTTTGGTGATAGCTTAGAAGCTCTCTTTCTGGTAATCCTAGCTTCCTATGTAAGACAAATGCTTGAGTGACTGGCTTAACTGGATTTGTAGATTTGGGTCATGTTAGTTAACTTGATACAGTATGCTAAATGTTTTAAACTTTGCACTGTCAATAATTCGAAAATTGGGTGCCTCCTGGAGTTTTTCTTATATTTGTCCCAGAGTGTGGTTATGCTGAATCTGCAATTGGGAACTTAACATCACATGGATAAAAGTCCAAATTTTGGTTGAAATGCAGAGGATGAAGTATTTATACTAACTAGTGAAAATCCATGATGTTCCCCTCTGTTCTTAGATAAATAAGACAGTGTTTTGGTGTTACTTCTATGATTCCAAATCATTTTATCCTTCAAAACCATGTTAGGTATAGACATCCTTGGTTTCAATCTACCACATTTTTTCTGTTGCTTTTTCAGCATGCTTCACATTTTGACATTTTCCAGCCAAGGTCAGCACTTAATATCCAGTTTCCTTACTCAATGTCTTTCTTCCTTCCTTTATCCTGTGCACAGACATTGGGTTTGTGGCATTATGTGTCCAATTGGTGTTGTCTCGGGAATTTTTAGGAAGGTATTAACTTTAAAAAGTAGATGACCTATTTCTCACTGCCTTATGACTTAGACTAACTACGATTATTTGCTTAAGCTGTGGTTTTTTAATATCGATGATGAATACGGCTTTATTTTTTGGGTCTTATTTTTAACTTGAACATTAATATTTGTTAAGTGTAAATTTTTTGCATTACATTTATTATCTTAAGTGGTGTGGAGTAGCTGCCACTACCAAAAGCTGACACCCACAAAATGAGTTGCAATTAGCAGCTATACAGCCACAACTCAAATTTTCTGTGATAGCAAGCATTGCCGAGGATTGGATTGGAACTTTGGTGGCAAGATCATCAGCATTTTATAAAAGCGATGCCACCATCTGCCATCCTACTATAGCGTTTCTGGGTCAGATCTAGGACCCATTTCTTTAATTTGACCTTAACTTTGGATTGTTCAGTGGTGTAAAGTTGTGCATTTTCTGGTTTTTAATTGTTTTTTATCATTTGATTTGAGTTTTTTCTAGTAGTTTCTTTCTTTGTCTGCACACCGGTGATGCATTGATATATGTTCATTAGACTAACATGTCTGTGTCGAGGATGTATTTGACACGGATACAGTTAGATATCTTTAAAAATGAAAGAGTGCTTAGAAGTTAGAATTAATGTTTTTTTGTACATCAATTTATTGTTTTACGAATCTTTGTACATTAATGTTCTAGTAGGTTAAACCTTGATCAAGTGAAAGAATTGATCGGTGAGGGGTGGCAATTTATTTATTACTCCACTTGACTACAATATCGATAGAAGCAACTCATTCTCACCACTTCTACATGTAAACTATAATTTGTTTATGCATTGAGTTTCATATGTTTAATTTGGATACTATTTAATAATGATTTTCAATTTTAATTTGGTTTCTTAAAAAAATTACAATAGTATTTATTTTAAACATATCTTAAAATATTTTATCCTATATATTTCAAGATGAGATGAATAGTTGGACATGAATGGGAATTGATGCTTAACTATGACTATCTAATTCTGGAGGGCATCCAATGATTGTTTTCATCCCCCAAACATGGTCCTAGTGATGGTTATGCTTAGCTCCCCTCTAGGAGATATAAGGTCATATAATTAATTGTAATGTGGTCCGTATTGTTTTTATTGATAGAATGTTGGTTAGTTGTGAATATCTCTTTAAGTGATAAGTTGGCTGCCTTGGAAAAGCTAAAGGGTTCTATTGTTTTATCTGGTGAGAATGATTTTGTCCTCTGCTACCCCAACTTAGACTAGATCATGGCGATGGTTACATTCCCTTTTAGGAGATATGATGGTCAATATGTGGTACATTCTTTTATCGCTGGAAATGGAATGTTGGTTTGGTTATGAATGCCTCTCTCAATGACAACCTTGCTGGCTTATAGAAGCTAATGGGTTCGGTTATTTTGTGGATGGTTTTGCCATTTTGTTGACCCTGATTTGTTGAGTTTACTTGTTCTGTGTTGTTCATATCAGTCCTGAGTTTATTGTATTTGCACAAGTTGAATGTATTATACTTTTCAGTTAAATTGATTGAACCAGCAAGTTGATTCGAACCTTAAAAAATGTTTGGGAATAGGGCTTGGATATTATTTGGTGTCTAACTCCCTCATTGTGTGGCATAAGATGCTTGATAGGAAACTTGAATAACTAGCTTCTTCCTCCTCTAAAATTAGCTTTAAGATGGTCTCCAAAGTGTTTGTGTGCTTATAAATTGATATTGGAGCTGGTTGTCATAGTTTGGAAGGTATACATATGAAGTGACTGACTTAAAAGGGTGAGTAAAGTGCTGTATTGTGTAGCTGTTGATATGTCAACTTTTAAAGGAAATTTTACTGTAGGGACTTGGGTTGATATGTCCCACATTGAGCAGCATGGGATTCTTGACGGAGTACTCAAGTGACTTGGTTCTCCCCTTTTGACATCTAGTTTTTGAGGGAGGGTTACCCCAGTGCTTGGGTGTTATCATGTGTTAGGATCAAATTTCGAGGTATGAGACCTAAGTCTTATATTGAAAGGATGAGATTCTAGTGTGGGGTTTAAAATGCTTACAACCACTATTAGCTTTTAAGGAAGGTTCCTTAAGTTCTTGGATCATTTATAATTGGTATCAAAGTTGGTCATTAGAAAATCTTTGGTGCAAGATCTTGAGCTGGGATCTAAATACAAAATCTTACACTAAATCCAAAATAAAGATCTCCAGCTTGGAGGATGGGTTCTTGTAGAAAAAGCATGAATATTTGCACATTTTCCAAGATCTACCACTAGAGCAAAAGTTTAATGAGATCTTAAGAAAGCTTATGTCCTATGTGATGGACGCCAAAAAGTAGTGCAAGATCTCAAAATAAGATCTTGCACTAATGAGGCTCTTATAATATCAAGAAAAGCTGCCTATCTGTGGAGGAGTTACTAAGAAGAACTAAGTGAAGCATGTAGAGTGCATCTGCCAAGACGTCAGTGTACTTATGGAGGGAATAATTAAAAAAGCTAAGTGAAGCATTGTAAAGTGCAACTGTTGGGATGTCAGCTTCTAGTGTAGGTGATTATGATTATGGGTATTTTGGGTTGACCAAATTCCACATTTAACAGTATAGGATGCTTGGTGGAGCACTTAAGTGGCTTTGTTCCTCCCATTGACAACTACCATTCATAGGAGGTTTCCCCAAGTGCTTAGGTGCTAATCACTGATACTACCTCATGTGACCCTTATTTGATTCATTGACATGAATTAACATCTTTGATTTATGAAGGCATTTTTTAGTTATTAAAAAAATTAGCATGTAGAGTGCATCTGCCAAGACGTTAGTGTACTTATGGAGGGAATAATTAAAAAAGCTAAGTGAAGCATTGTAAAGTGCAACTGTTGGGATGTCAGCTTCTAGTGTAGGTGATTATGATTATGGGTATTTTGGGTTGACCAAATTCCACATTTAACAGTATAGGATGCTTGGTGGAGCACTTAAGTGGCTTTGTTCCTCCCATTGACAACTACCATTCATAGGAGGTTTCCCCAAGTGCTTAGGTGCTAATCACTGAAACTACCTCATGTGACCCTTATTTGATTCATTGACATGAATTAACATCTTTGATTTATGAAGGCATTTTTTAGTTATTAAAAAAATTAATGAGCCGAATAGTCTTGTAAGAATGGGGAAGGTTATACTAGAGAAACACTCATTTAGAAAAAAGAATATTCCATCAATAGAATGTGCTTTGGGTGCCTCTTTATTTAAACGAAGTTTCTGTGTGTAATGCTTATGCGTATCTGGCATTTTGCTTATGCACACATTTGCTCTATGTTTTTTGTGAAGAAATGTTAGCATATATCAAGACAAAATTTAGCAGACAAAAGTTTATGTTAATTGCATTTGTAGTTTTTTTTATAAAACGTTTTGAATTGATCATGGATACTTGAGATATGTTTAGTTCTTGAAACAGATTAACTGTAAAAAGTTCATCCTAACGTGTGTATTTGATGGTTATCATATAGGGTGATGAACAAGTACAACAACCAAACCAGACTGTGGATGGTCTGTTACATGCACTAGGACTTCAAAAATATGCCATTCTCTTTAAGGCAGAGGAAGTATGTAACTCATTTCTTTCTGTAAATGAAATCATATTTATTATGTATTTACTTCAGATTGAAACTGTAAAATAATTCTAGAGGGCTTAATTGATCTCTCTCACAATCTTCTATTTATAAGAATAAATTGATATACAAGTACATGATAAATAGTGTAACCCTAGACACAATATAATCATGATAAATAGGGTAATCCTAGACACAATATAATCATGATAAATAGGGTAACCCTTGACACACTATAATGATGATAAAATAGGATAAATATCCTAACACTCCCCTCAAGCGGGAGCATACAAATTGTATGTACCAATCTTGGAACAAATAAACTCAATCCGAAGACCCACTTAAGATTGAACTGTAAAATAATTCTAGAGGGCTTAATTGATCCCTCTCACAATCTTCTATTTATAAGAAGAAATTGATACACAAGTACATGATAAATAGGGTAACCCTAGACACAATATAATCATGATAAATAGGGTAATCCTAAACACAATATAATCATGATAAATAGGGTAACCCTTGACACACTATAATGATGATAAAATAGGATAAATATCCTAACACTCCCCCTCAAGCTGGAGCATACAAATTGTATGTACCAAGCTTGGAACAAATAAACTCAATCCGAGGACCCCTTAATGACTTGGTCAATACATCTGCGAGTTGATCGTTTGACCCAATAAACTCAGTACATATTTCTTTGGTTAACAACTTTTCACGAACAAAATGACAATCAATTTCTATATGTTTAGTCCTCTCGTGAAACACTGTATTTGATGCAATGTGGAGAGCAGCTTGATTGTCGCAATACATCTTCATAGTATGGATGTCACAAAATTTAACCTCTTGAAGGAATTGTTTCACCCATATAAGTTCACATGTTAGTGATGCCATTGCCCTATACTCGGCTTCCGCGGTTGATCGAGCTACTACATTCTATTTCTTACTTTTCCATGAAATAATGTTTCCTTCCAGAAAAACACAATATCCTGTAGTAGACCGTCTATTAATAGGTGAACCTGCCCAATCTGCATCACAATACCCAGAGACCTGAATGCTTCCTTTATCTTCATATAACAATCCTTGCCCGGGAGCCTTCTTTACATACCTTAGAATGCGAATGAGAGCATTCCAATGGTCAACACATGGAGCCTGCATGAACTGACTAACCACTCCAACTGCAAAGGATAGATCTGGCCTTGTAATAGTGAGATAAATCAATTTTCCAACCAGCCTCCTATACCTCTCTGGATCGGAGAATAATTCACCTTCTTCTGTCCTTAATTTCTGGTTTGGGTCCATGGGACTGTCTACCGGTCTACAATCAATCATGCCTGTTTCTTGTAATATATCAAGAGCATACTTCCTTTGGGAGATTACAACTCCATCTTTTGATTGCGCTACTTCAATGCCTAAGAAGTATTTGAGACTTCCAAGATCCTTGGTTTGAAAATGTCTACACAAGTACTCTTTTAGTTGAGATATTCCAACCGCATCATTTCCTGTAATGACAATACCATCAACATATACTATTAAGTAAACACATTTCCCGAGAGAAGAATGACAATAAAAAACTGAATGGTTTGCTTCACTGCGTTTTAGCCCAAATTTTTGAACAATGGAGCTAAACTTTCCAAACCAAGCACGTGGGGATTGCTTGAGGCCATATAGAGATCGATGCAATTTGCATACCATACCAGACTCCCCCTCAGCAACAAACCCAGGAGGTTGCTCCATATAAACTTCTTCCTCAAGATCACCATGTAGGAAGGCATTCTTGATATCCAATTGATGAAGTGGCCAGTGACGAATGGCTGCCATGGCAAAGAAGAGACGAATAGTAGTCATCTTGGCTACAGGAGAGAAAGTGTCACAATAATCAAGACCATAAACCTGAGTGTAACCTTTTGCAACAAGCCGAGCTTTGAGCCGATCAATTTCACCATCAGGGCCAACTTTAACTGCATACACCCATCGACAACCAACCGCCTTTTTTCCTGGGGGAAGGGGCACCAGCTCCCAAGTATTACTGTGGTCAAGAGCCTGCATTTCTGCAATCATAGCTTGTCGCCATCCAGGATGATCAAGTGCTTCTTTCACATTCTTGGGTATAACAACAGAGGACACTGAGGATAAAAGAGAAAAATAGGAGGGCGACAATCGATGATAGCTTAGAAAATTATAAATGGGATGAGGGTTTCGAGTGGATCGAGTACCTTTTCTGAGGGCAATAGGCCATGCTGAATCATTTGCACCAGGAGGCGTGGGAGGAGGTGACGAGGGAGAAGAATCTGAAGTAGGAGATTCACCATTGTCTTGGGGAGGTGGACTATCCATTGGGGCCCTGTGTGGGATGATCTCAGTATGTGGAGAAACAGGTGTAGAAGGATTGTGATCAAGACTTGGAATGACAGAGACAGTGGAGCTATTTGACTCAGCCATTGGAATAGGAAGGACCTGCTGGAGGATAGAAACATCCTGAACAGATGGAGAGAAGTAAGGAGTCTGTTCAAAGAATGTGACATTGGCAGACATGTAATACTTCTTAGTTTCAGGAGAGTAACACCGATATCCTTTTTGAAGTCGAGAATAGCCTAAGAAGACACATTTGAGAGCGCGAGCGGAGAATTTGTCTAGACCTGGAGACATGTCATGAACAAAACATACACAGCCAAACACTCGGGGAGATGTATGAAAGAGAGGATCATTAGGAAACAAAATGGAGAAAGGGACTTTATTATTAAGAGAGGAGGAGGACATCTTATGCAGTTAAGATGGCATCCCCCAGTGATGGACAGGAATATGGGCACCAAGCAAAAGGGTACGAGCAGTTTCAACCAAGTGTCTATTTTTTCGTTCTGCTATACCATTTTGCTGTGGTGTATGAGGACAAGTAGACTGATGTAAGATACCATGGGAACTCAAGATGGCAGAAAAGGAGGATGAGAAATACTCTTTTGCATTATCACTTCTTAATATTTTGATTACTTGACCAAATTGATTCTTGATTTCATTCAAAAAGGATGTAAAGATAGCTAACAATTCAGAACGATTTTTCATAAGATAAACCCAAGTACATCGTGAATATTCATCAATAAAGGTAACAAAATATCTAAAACCAAAGGAGGAGATACGACTAGGTCCCCATATATCAGAATGGATGATGGAAAAACTAGAATTACATATTGATTGAGACCTTTTAGGAAAGGAAGATGTAACATGTTTTCCTAATTGACATGACTCACATTCTAAGGTTTGGAGACCACTAAGTTCAGGACACATCTTTTTTTAATTTGGACAAATGAGGATGGCCAAGTCGATCATGTAGCACTTTAGGATTAGGAGCAACAACACAGGACACCCTTGGACGAGATCCAAAATGGTATAATCCGCCAGCTTCATATCCTTCTCCAATCTGTCTCCCTGAACCATGCTCCTGTATAACAAAAGATTTATGATCAAAGGTTATTGAACAATTTAACATTTTAGTCAACTGGCTTAAGGAAATTAAATTAAAAGGACAATTAGGGACAAAAAGGACTGAGTTGAGATTGAGGGAGGGAGACAAAGAAACATGATCGACTCCTTTGGAAGAACTTTTAGATCCATTTGCAAGGGTTATGAAATGAGGTTTTTCTCGAAAGGAAATAGATGAGAACAAAGAGGTATTACCAGAAATGTGATCAGAAGCACCTGAGTCAATTACCCATGAATTTTGACCTTTCATAGATTGAGAAGCGCAGGTTGTTGATGTATTGGGAGATTGAGATGGTTTTGCCAAGCTGTTAGACTTTAACCTTAAATACTCTTGATATTCATCCTCAGAAAACATAGAAGTGGAAGTTTCAGTTTTCGAAGTGGAAGTTTCAGTCTTCGAAATATTGGCGGTTTTGGAAGGGAAACAATGTAAGGAATAGCAATTCTCTTGAGTATGACCCATCCTTTTACTGTATGTGCATTGAGGACGTCCCCGACCTCCTCATCCTCCTCCTCTAGTGTCACATCCTCCTCTTCCTCGTGTAGCAACCATGACAGATGGTTCCACTAGTTCATGCGCTTCTTGAGTTTGAGGTATCGGGACACGCAGAAGGCGAGTGGTCAATGTTTCCATAGAGGGGACCTCATGACTAGTTAGAAGTTGATCCTTAGATGATCAAAATCGGGATGTAGGGCACAAAGACCATGTAAAATTTGTCTAGTTTCTTTTTGATATCCTCTAATGGATCTACTTCCAAAAACATCCTAAGTTCTTCGACAGCAGATTGGGCTTCAGCCATGAAGGATACCATATCATGGTCTGCCATTTTAAGAGATGCAAGCTTGTTCGTAGTGTCATAGAGACGTTGAATATCGTTGGCATAAATGCTTTGGGCTTTCTTCCAAAAGGAGTGACAAGTTTTGAAAGCCCTCAAAGATACAAGAAGTTTGGGTTTCACTGATTGCCATAACAGGACACACAACTGGAAATCTGCTTGTTTCCACTGATCAGCTTTTTCAGTAGGCACATGGCTTCTATCTCGCTCAAGGTGGTCATAATGCCCTTGGCCAAGGAACCACATTTCAATGGCAACAGATCATGATAGATAATTTTTTCCATTTAGCTTCTCGAAAGTAATTGATGGACTTCCGGGGAAGGAAAGAGTACTGCCAGACGCCATTTCTGAAGAAGACGAATAGTACTAGCAAGGAGCAAGAAAACCCTAAGGGTTTAGACGAAGGAAACTGTGACAGTGATGGACGACGGTGGCCGGCGGCAACGGTGGCCGGCGGAGACGGTGGCCGGCGATGGATGACGGTGGACGGTGGCCGGCGGCGGACGGTGGCGGGTGACGAGGAACTGTGGCGCCGGACAGATATATATTACGAGATAGAAACCAGAGCGGGATCGACCCGCTCTGATACCAACTTAAGATTGAAACTGTAAAATAATTCTAGAGGGCTTAATTGATCCCTCTCACAATCTTCTGTTTATAAGAATAAACTGATACACAAGTACATGATAAATAGGGTAACCCTAGACACAATATAATCATGATAAATAGGGTAATCCTAGACACAATATAATCATGATAAATAGGGTAACCCTTGACACACTATAATGATGATAAGATAGGATAAATATCCTAACATATTTATTTTCAATTGATAATTTTTATTCTCCCGTGTTCAGTTAGATGTCAAAATCATCTACTTATTGGTACTGGAATGCTAACTAACAAAATGACTGTAAAAGACTAAATATTGGGAACTTTCACATAATTGTCCTGAGGACATTCCCGAGTAGTATTTTTCCTATTGAATTAGTTTGTGTTTTTCTCTTTCAGGATAGTTTGTTTCATTTTTGTTATTGGTGGTTGGATTCTCGTAAGTTCTGTGTTCAATTTTCATGTTTAGGGAAATATGTTCCATTGAATGACTGAGACTGATAGGATATAAGATAGGGGTGAAAGAGCCGAAGGGTGGAACAGTTGGAGAAGGCGGGCAAGGGGCCTATAAATGTAAACCTTTTGTAATTCTGTAGGGGAGTTAATCAATTGTATACTTTGTACAGCCCGGTTTCGAACCTGGTGAGAGGGGTTAGGCCCTCGAGTTACACTTTGTACTCAGTGATTGTTACTGTGATGAATAACATACCCATTGTTTGATTCTTTCTGTCTTGTGTGAGTGCATATCAGTGGTGAGGGTGACTGTTAGGTTCTTACACTAAAGATTCCTAACAGAGACTCACTTCTTCAACTTGGTTACATTATTGCATATTAGTTTCAGACTAAACTCTTTTCTCTTTAATTGAATTTTATAGTTTTATTCTATTTGTACTGTACTAGTGTTCATTGGCAAATTGTGTCATTGTTGGTATGATGTGAATGTTTTGTAGTTGCATAAATTGGGTATAAATAATCTTTGAAACTGAATTTAGGCTTAACTCAACTTGGCTTGCGAGATAGATTTTACACTCACTTATATATTGTTATTTGGCCATATCCCTAGTTGATATAAGGTCTTCAACACCTTCATTCGTGCCGATAATTGGACATCTCAAGTGTGGAAATAAATATTTATGGTGCCACGAACGCCCAATACACCTTGCTAGGGATTGGCTCTGATACTGTTTTAGAAAATGGATTTAGGTCTAGCTCAATGTTATAAGACTGGTTTGAAAGGAGAGGCTTACACCCTACCTCTATGCTATAATTTGATCATATCTATAGTCAATGTAGGATCTTTTACAAATGTTAACAATTGAAGCATTATTTAAGAATTACGCCTTGTAAATTCTTTTGATATCTTTCTTCTTTGGGTGGCTTTCATCCTTACATGAAGGGGCAATACTGTAATGATTAAACTTAACTCTTAAATAACAGCTTGAGAGCTTACTCTTACTATCAATCTCTTTGTTTTTTAAAGTGTTCAAGTGATCATAAATTGTTTTGTGTCTCAATTTATCTTAGTACGGATGTATGGATTAAAGGAATATAAAGTATGATTTTGATAACTATGCTTCCGCAATGAATTGTTTTGTTCTAATTTTGTACTGCTACTTATCTTATGCTCTGATATGTTCAACCAGGTGGATATGACTGCATTGAAGCAGATGGGAGAAAATGATCTCAAAGAACTCGGGATTCCTATGGTAATTAATTGTCTTTCTTTTCATATATATTCAGATGTTTTTCAACGAGGTTTACTGTTGTGAATGTACACCAAATATATGGATTTAGGCATTGTTATATTACATTCAGATAATGTAGCATAAGTTTGGCTAATGGAGTTTTGTTGGAAGATATCTTCATGTTAAATATTGTTAAACACTATTTTTTGTACTCATGACCTCAGTACAAGCTTGTCACGTACCAATATTTCTCATTCTCTTTCCTTCTATAGGTTCATCATCATTGTTCAAAGTTATTTGATAAAAATACCTGTAAAACAAATTATAATGTCTCAGATGTCAAATAGCCCTTAAGAAAATATAGATTTGACTTCTAAAGTGAGAAGGGTTGTGCTTAGGGGATAAGCTGCTGTTAAAACCATAGATTAGAAAATCAACTATTGATCAAAACCCATGTCCCTTGAATTCTGGTATCTGAAC
This sequence comes from Vigna angularis, assembly GCF_016808095.1. Classification (NCBI taxonomy): domain Eukaryota; kingdom Viridiplantae; phylum Streptophyta; class Magnoliopsida; order Fabales; family Fabaceae; genus Vigna; species Vigna angularis. The sequence continues at coordinate 17,750,064 of NC_068979.1, forward strand.
CTAGTGAAAGGTGGTAGTCCGGGTATTTGTACTTGGACCTTTTACGTTGATGTGCCTATAAAGCTGCTTGCACCAGTTGTGTCCTGTAACAGATGGACAATATCAAGAGGAGGTTGTCTGCGTTGTATTTGATGATCAGGGACAGTGTGCGTGCTTGCTTGTGTTAATGTGTTTTTGATGTGCTTTTGCTGAGTTAGTACTCAATTTTGATCTTATGCTGTTATTTGTCTAATGGAGGTTGATTGGATTGCAGGGTCCAAGGAAAAAAATTCTTCTCGCTCTCTTGCCCCGTACCAAGCGTCAACAATGATTGACTCCTATCCTGCTTGACGCCGAAACTGATACCATTGTTGGATCACCACTCTTTACTTTTAATTTTAAACTTTATAGTTTGGGTGATGGTAAAGAACAGATATGAGAATTTTTACGAATATAACATCCCTTGTCCCTTGTGTAGGGTTCGAGTATCCTTTGTATCCATTGTCGCATTTGATTATAATTCGCACAAGTCCCGGTTTAAATTCTCGTTTTTTGGAAATATTGATCTGTAATATATGCTTTCTTTTGAATGAAAGAAAGAAAATTAAATCAATTCATATGAAACCTTGTCTAAACATTTGCATTGAGCAAGGTGTCAGCCAAATACGCTTAACTTTTTCCACGCACACTTTCCAACTCGTGCCCGAAGTTTGACAATTTAGAGAGAAGTGCACCACTTAATGCTTGCAATCCCATGACGTTTTTAGTAACAATCACTTTTTCAAAACTTGTCTAGCTTTCGGTCTCAATTTTCTTTTGCTATTGGGAGGAAACTGTGTTTCTGCTGAGTTTAATGATAGTAATTTATTGGTTCTTGAAAGAATGTTCGGTTCAGCGAATCTAAATGTCTGCATCGAATCTGCGTTTAGTTTACTTCTCCCAAAATTGAAAACATCGATCATTTCATGTCGATAAGAACCCAATTCCTGGCCCCAGATGCTGAAAAAATGAATTTGTGGAGGTAAAGTTAATCTCTTTTGAAACTGTTGGTGATGCGTTATTATCAGATTAGATTTCCTGCGGTTTCTAGAATGAGCACTGTGCTCATGTTTTTTGGTGCGTCACGTGTTTCGGAGCTATATAAATCGTTTTCGTCACTGACCGTTGAAGTAAATTTTTATAATCGCATATTCTTAAATTCGTCGATAAGAAATACAGTCTGCAAAGATTTAAAAAAGGGAAAACACAAAAGCACGTTAGTCGTTAAAAATGAAAAAACAAACATTGCCCTTGATTTGAATAGTTAAGATACGTAGTAATTGGAAATAAGTAGTATGACGAACATTTTTAACTTTTTTAATAAGCAAGATGAGGTTTTAAGTGATTTGTGTAATTTGGGGTTATGATTATAACATTTCAACTTTTGTCCACGTTGTCTCATTTTCTCTTTGCGTTGAGGAATTCAATTATAAATTTGTAATATAAAAAATATATTAGTTAACTACATATTTTATACTAAACTTCAAATTTACGACTTTTGTTATTTAAATTTTACACATTTTACCCTCTTATTAACTACTGGTAAATTGCTAAGAGTGTGATGATGAGACTGATGTGGAATGATTTTCGGTTCAAGGCCTAATATGAATTATATTTTAAATTGTAAAATTTCCTAATAAAATTAATTTTATGAATTTTATAGCTGAATTTTCAATATCAGAAATTTTATCATAAAATTTTAATCATGCTAATTTTACCAAAGCATTTTTAATTTTATGAATTATAACTTCGAACTTTCAATTTCAATCGGTCTACCATTAAAATTTCATAATTGTAATATTTTACCTTCTCGTTAATTGGATACCAACTTACTAATAATATGAAATGTGACTATTGTATTACCAGGTGAGTTTATGGTAAAATAACAAAGTTATTTCTTTGGGTAAGATTCAGGAAAAGGAACTAAATATGAAATGTAAATTCATGTTAAAAAATATTAAAATAATAATGTGTATTTTATATTATTTCATGTGGTAATTTGCGTTATTTTGGCTTTGTGACACAATATATATAAATTCATTTGGATTAATTTTAAACCAAACTAATATTACTAAAAGTTTATATATTTTTACTAAATCTCAAAATATTTTCATAAATTTGTATATTTTTTAATTATTTGCAGTAATCTTTTTCGAAAGCAGTTAATTAATAAATATATTATTTGAAATTTTTGAGCTTTAATAGATTAAAATGATTAAGATATAATAATTCAAAATATTGTTTACTTAAAAATTGTATAACTTTTACTAATGGTTCGTGCTGTATTTTCTATTTAAAATAAAATTTAAATTTCACTGTATATTTTTCTAATTTTACTTTATTAAATAACTTTTGTGAAGTATTAGTTATTTTACTACTGTCTGGACATCAGCCCAAATATAATATTAAAATTTATAAACCATATACTTGTAAAACATGAGAGTAGGTAAGCAAATCAATGTCTCACAATTCTGAACTTCTTCATAATAAAATACAGATAAATTACAAAAATATTTAATAGTTAAAAATAATAATCATTTCTCATCAATGGCTTTATGAAATAGTTTTTAATTTGTTGATTATATTATTATACCTTCACCTTTTACATTGTTTATTAGTCACACTATCATATTATTAATAAATTGGGACTTGATATAACAGTAAAAACGCGTATAATTTTAAAACTTGGATGGTAAAATTCATAAAATTGAAAGTTTAATAATAAAATTTATGAAATTAAAAGGTTCATACTAAAATGTGTAATTTATATATTTTACTTTGAAATCAAAGTCATTTATTGATCACATTATTGTATTGGAATCAATTGACATAAGGGTAAAACATGTCTACCTTTTAATTTGAGATGATAAAAAAAGTTCGTAAGATTTAAAATTCAAATATATATATATATATATATATATATATATATATATATATATATTAAAATATGCAATTAATCGAAAGCATTTTTGTTCTTTTAGATTTTCCTATCGTACATTTTCTTTTTATACATTAATACAGTCAAGAAAAACGACAGCGGTTATTTTCACTTATAGGCACCGATTCCGCAACCGAGACATATACAAGTGAGGTAAAAAGTCTATCACTTTTTTCCTCGAATCAGAACCGAGACAAAAAAATGTATGATTTTGCCTCGGTTCAAATGCAACCGAAGCATTATATGATGTTCCTCTTTTTACTTTTTTTTCGTGGTTGAGTCTTATGCCTCGGTTTGAAGTTTAACCGAGGCAATAGAAGGGTTTTTTTTTCTTTTTTTTTACACCAACACGTTAATTATAGAAAATAATGAAACCATTAATCGAGTTCATGAGATCTTTTTCCTAGTACTGTTTGTTTTCATTCAAACAATGTTTTTTGTCTTGGGTTCTTGTCAGAAACTCAAATTCTAAAGCACAACTATTTACAAAGCATAACATGATATCATTAAATTTAAATAATGAAACTCCTTTACAATAGCGATCAAGGCCGTTTAAATGGAAATAATTTAGAAACCATTGATGTTCATCTTTGTGCATGAAATAAAGTACACTAGGTGCAACCTCATTGAATTCCTTCTCAACATGCCGTGCAAGTTCTCTACCAAAACCATAGCCAAAGGATCTTTTCCTCGCTTGCAATGATCAACAATTGCAAAATCAGCACTTGAAAAATCAACAATAACAACTGCCACATTATTGAGTTCAGAATGAACATTAAAAACCAGAACCAGAAGCATTAAAATCATAATTAGCAGTGACAGTAATAAAATCAACAACATCAAGATCTGAAACAGAAGCATGAAATTCACCAGCTACTACAACGTTGTTATCAATTAAAACTGTGTAAAAATAAGATCAATCAGCAACATCAACATTTGGATCAAAAACAACAGCAAGTATATCATGATCAATAACATAAACTAAATCAAGAGCATTGGAAGTGAAATCAATAATAGTAGTGTCAGCAATAGGCTTAATAAGATCAATATCTATATGATAAAAAAGTATCAAAATCAGCAACAACTATCAAAATCTTGAACTGAAAAAGTTTCTTAAACTACCTTACAGTGATGGGATATATAATTGTAAAATCCCAACTTCTTTTTGTTGAACTAAAGGCACTTGTTTCCAAAGAGCCAAGTCAGGGAAAATCCAAGTTGCCGTTAGAAGCGCATGCCTCTCTTCAAAATGCTGCATCCAAAGCATAAACAATTATCACTTTTCAAACATCTCCAATGCCATTTTCATACACCATTTTGGTGATTATCTCACAAGAAAACAAATAAATTGAATACTTCACTAGACAAAACATCACGCTCCTCATTCTGAACTATGGCAGCAACCATAATGTTGCTTCTCATTTTCTCATCTCTTACCTCATTTTCGGAGCCATGTCACGTGGTGGACAAAGAAGCATTACTAGAATTCAAGAGTAGGATCATCTTTGACCCTTCAAAACTGCTAGATTCCTGGACACCTTCGTCTGACTACTGCCACAGTTGGGAAGGCATCGCATGAGGTTCCAATGGCAGGGTCATCAACCTTACTAGAATCGACGTCGTGTTCGACGTTGATAACATCTCTGTATTGCAGGTTCCAACACAACTCTCTGTGAGTGCGGAAGGCTTACCGTAACTATGAAAGGCTTGCGATGAGGAGATCCCTCTCTCGAGAGTGAAGACGTAGGAAATCGAAATGGAGAGAATGGCTGATGCGGATGGAAGCAGCGTCGTGGAGATGAGAGAAATAAGGTGGAGCATCGCGGAACGGCAGCGGCCGACGACGTGGTTGAATGACGGTGCTTGCGGCGACCCTAATGGCTGGTGATGGTGGTGCCCTGATGCTGGGGTTTGGTGGAGAAGAGAAATCGGAGGCGGAGGGAGGCAAATGAGAATCGCGAGAGTGCAAGAGAGAAATTCGTTTGGTTTTTTTATTTTAACCTAAGGGTATTACCTCAGTTATATTAAAACCGGTGCCTAAACCCTTTCTGTTACACCAAACTAATGCCTAAACCATTTAAAATTTATATTATATGCTTCGGTTGGCCTTCTACTCGAGACAATAACATCTATAGGCATCGATTCATATATAACTGAGACATATAACCACTCAATATTAACGAAAATGCCACCGCGCTTTTATACGCTTCGATTTCAATAAAATCGAGATGTATATAGCACGTTAAAAAAGATTTTTTTTACTAGTGATAGTTTAGTTGCTGAATTGAATAGGTTTGCTTTAGAAAGAAACTATAAAATTGCTTAAAAAACTGTCTTATCTTTAGCTATTTGACACTGAACATGACTATTATTCACATATACCTCACCTCAAGTTCTAATCCATTGGTAGAAAATATAGAGTTTTTATTTTATTTATTTATTTTTCTCTATATTTTTTACTGGCAAATATTTGTTGTTTCTTTTTATAAACCCTATTTCATGAAAAAAGTTATTATTTTAATTGCTACTTTTTTAATCACGTTCTTATGTTTAGGTAGTTATAAATTTCTTAGTCAAATCTAAAAGAGAGAAGAATAAAATAACGATAGAAGACTTGCTAAAAAGCTAAAAATATAGCTTTAAAATAAAGAAGAATATCGATTATAATTTTCAATTAGTGTAATCTTCTCAAATAAACAAATAGAAATGGAAGTAAGTGAAACTAGACTTTTACAGTGTTAAAAATCCTTCAAAGGTTCATGAGGTAAGAATAATTAGATGACATTATTATTAAAATAATGATAATTGACACATATTTATATTTATTTGATATGTTATAAGAATGAAATAATTATAGAAAAATGAATTTTTGTAATTTTTTTTGAAAAGAATTAAAAAAATAAAAAAAATATAATATAAAAATATGTATGTTTCAAAATATATTTTTTTTATTATAAAAAAAAATTAAAAAAAAACTAAACCAGTTCTAACATTTGGATAACTGTTACCAATAGTTTTTCCATACCTAAAGACCTAAAAGTCATTTCTGACAGTTTCTGACAACGCTATCCTTTGCGTCGGATACTGCTTTTTAACCAAACTAATCCATCCGTTGTTAAATCATCGCAGAAAATGGTTGAAAGGTGTAACTTTTTCAATGCCAACAAACCAGATTACCTTAAAATAAAGGTTAAGATATAATTAAATCAAGACTCTAAACAGATTTTGCAACCCTACGGACGATACAACTAAAACAAATTTACAGCCAACAGTTACTCGTCCTAGCAATCTGAAAGCAAATCTAAGATGCCCTTATATGCTGCTTTTAGCCTTTACATGGGTCAGATTAGATTTTCAGGAAAGTTCTTCACACACACTCACAATGGTTTCTGATGTCACTTTCACATAATACTGGTTTTTAATGTCCAACAGCAATTTCTTGATCTATTGCAGATAGGTTTGAGGGATAGCCTTAAAGTTACGACCTAAGTCAGCAACGAAACAAGGTTGAATCTTGGTAGTTTTAGTATTAACCTATAGTGTTGATCCAAGTGTGTTTGATGAACTGGTATTAAGCATACATTTCAACTTAGCATGTTTCTCCGAAGCAACATATTTTTGTCGTTGATATAACATGAGTGTATTATCATATAATATTCCAAAATATATATATATATATATATATATAAAGTTTTTCTTAGTCAGTTTTGGCCTTCTATGGTGTGTGATAAAAAAATAGTAATGCCACTTTGGATTTGTCCAAAAGCAAGGGCAAGGGAGAGGAAGGTTTTTTGGAGGTAGGGACCACGGTTTGATATTCTGAAACCAACGTGTAATGAAATGGAATTAGCTAAAATCAATCAATCAGCCAACGTACCCACCCACTTAGCCACCATAACCCAATTTCCTCCCTCATGGCCTCGTTTTATTCCACATGTTAGGAGAGAGTGAAATGAAATGCTAGATGACAGCATGCCTACTTGGAATTCTCCTCCTGAAGCAATAAAGAGAGTTTAATAAGCATGAAAATGGAGAAAATGGAGTGGGAAATTGATGAGCATGAGAGGCTTATTGGAGGAACAAGTCAACCAATGGAAGATCTAGTTAGAGACAATGGAATAAAACACAATCTAATGATTTCTAAATTGTCCCAAAAGCAACAAAGTGTGGGACCAACTATAACAACTGTCCAACGCAAATGCTGCGTTTATTTGTAGAATAATACTATAGTTGATGACTTGATTCACCTGAAAATATAAGTTTTATAAAATATAGGCTTTGCCTGCTCTAAGAAGATATGCCCAGATCTTATGGAAGACTCTTATTAGTATATATGCTGACATTATTGCCCACTTTCTTTTATTCTTCTTTTAGCTTCTTCTTTTCTATATATCACAACTCCATTCATAAAACATGGTCAAGAAAAAACTGATTAAGGCTCTTTTTTTAAATGTCATTGTGGGTAGAGGGATCATCACAAAGAAGCTTTATTCAGTGCTGAATTTATACAGATGTCACCATTTTATGAACAACCTCAATTCAATTAACTCAAGTACATAGGACTTGGTTATGGCTTAATTAGCATCCAACATATATATTGCTGTAATATTCATTTATTTAACAATATGATTAGTCTGGGCAGAGGGCAATACATGAAGCAATGAAGTAATTGGCTGCTCAGTAAAATAATTAGATATCATGCATTTTAGTACAGTAGTAGATATGTTACAAAGTTAGTGCCCCTCTTTCTTTGACTATTTGTAGCTACAGTTAGTTTAATAACTTTAATCATGTCCTGAGTATGGAATATGTCTATTTTTAATAAGAGAAAAAGCCAAGTGGAACTATAAATATTATTAAGTGCTTATAGACCATCTGATTCCACCTTAAATAAATCACAGTGAATCCTCTTTGATTGACAAGTTTGAGGTGCATCTACTACAGTGCCAAAAAGAGTTTCTTTAATTACAAACATTGCATGAGAGACGGCTTTCTCTAATCTGACTTTTCTTTTTAATCTTTTATTCTATTGACTCTGGGGTACCCTTATGCTGTCCATGTACTATAAAACTAGTTTGTTTAATCGACACAATGCATGCTATGACTTGAAGAGTTTACTATAAAAGGAACACAAGCCTAAAAACTAACCACTGCATTTCCAACCTCAAAATATTTCTTTTACCAAAGAGAGATGGAAAAGGATATCTGTGATCTTTCTCAAACATGGGATGGTGATAATGGAAACGCAACTGAGAAAAGGCTCAGGTTATTTGGCTTTGAGCTAAACCCTTCTAAAGAAAGCTGTGTCAAAGAGTCTGGTGAAGGAGATGAAAGTGTAAACTCCTCTAACTCAGTCTCATCAGGAGGAGACAAAACCGTGCAAGAAAAAACCTCTGCCAAAGACCCAGATGAGAAGAAGTTCGAGTGCCAGTACTGTTTCAAAGAATTTGCAAATTCACAAGCATTAGGAGGGCACCAAAATGCCCACAAGAAAGAGAGAATGAAGAAGAAGAGGTTGCAACTTCAATCCATAAACCGTTACCTCCAACACCCTTTTCAAACCAGCAATGGATTTGCTTACCAAACCTCAGATAGTCCTTGGTTCTATGACCCCTCTACCTATAATTCTGAGTTCACTCTTTGTGAAGAACCTCAGATTAGCTTCAAATCAAATGTTATGGATACCAACTTTTCTTGTGATCAGAAATCTAGTTGGTATTCTGTGGCATCGCACCCCCCTTCACAACAAGATACTTGCATGTTTACTTTCTCCAATGCAAATAATAACTCTCCTTTCATCTATAAACCTTGCCACTTCCCTTCTTCAAACCAGAGTCATAGTAATGCCCTAGATCTTCAACTAGGCCTCAACTTGGAGTCAAATACAACAACTTCTCTAAGGAGGATGTAATTTAGTATATACAGGACTTGTAGGTTTCATTAGCAGTTTCTTTGTTTTTCCTTGAATTATTTTAATGCATCATTTCTCAAACATCTGGGATAAGGAAATGAGAAAAGGTAAAAAAAAAAAAAATTACGATTCATTAGACTCAGTTTACCTTGCCCCTGCAAAGCCATTCGTTGAAGAGTCTGTCAATGACTACCTTTCAGAATTCAGACAACATATATAGACAATTCATACGATGTATTTATCATAGCTTGTAGCCATTTGATATTACACACACTTCTCTTCATTCTAAGTACATATTAGATAACCTTCAATTTCATTCTCTATTTTCTTTTTCTGTGAGATACAAATATCAGTATCAATTGTAAAAAATTTATACTGTTTACGAACTGTAAAAAATTATCATTAGTATAAATTTTATTATGATTATAATCAAACACATATCTTATTTGATCAAATTTTTTTTCATAGAATCATCATATATACACCGACACAAACAATGGATTCTGAGACAAGAGAGATTATATAAATTTGTGACGATAAATTTATCTTCACAAAGGCCTTGCTGTAATGTTGCATGTTATGGAAGTGAAGAAATGGGGCATGCAAAGTGAAAATATAAGGCTGTCAAATCCGTAAACTCTGTAAATTAAACTGGAATATGGTTATAAACATATATCTTGATTGAGGTAGACTAACACAAATCTAATAGAACAATGGATTTCTTTTTTATCTAAAAATATTTTTCTACTTTGACAAGTTGCTTTTATCATCACCAATTTCTTAATCTCGTTTTATTTAATATACAAATTTCCCATGTGTTGTTGCTTGCATAACTAAAACAATGTTCCAATGAATTAAATCAAATTCTCCAACCAATGTTTGGACTTTTGACACAACTGTGAATCTATATCTCTTAATGTACTATGAATCTCAATCTCTCAGTGTCAATCTCTTTAACCATGCGTCACGCAAAGATTGTCAAAATTATGGAAAAGTGGCTCTAATTATGCAACAAAATTCTGAACTGTCCTATTAAATATTTTGCCACCTGTTACAATTTGTTGAACATGGGAACTTCTTGTATTAATTCAACATTTTTATTTTGCTAATGAAAAAAAAAATGCCCAAAACCATCTAATAATTATTCAGAATATATAACAACAATTAAATTATAAATATGAAAAAACAACATCATCAGATTAACTTGGGCAAACCAACCTTTCAAGCGTTTTATACATTGTAATTCTCTAGAGGTGGTTTGCTAGCAAATATCCAAGAAAACCAGTAACAAATAATAAAATGGTTTTAATATTATAAGCTAATAGGTACATTAAAACTTAGGTAAGAGTTTTTGTATGAAATATATAGAAGCGTGTTATTAAAAAAGCGATTTAGAAAAAAATATTATTAGCATTCTCCTTTATTAAAGAACCATAGTTATATTATTCTCATTATAAGAAATTTCAAAATTGTTGTTACAACAACCCTTTGAAACTTTTACCCACCCAAATTATAAAAGTCAAATCATTAGGATGTGTAACTTGGTAATTATAGCTAATTAGTGCTTTTCTATATAACCAAAGAGTACTAGAAAACACCTTATATAAATCAGCTTTTAATTATCATGTCCAAGAAGAGACTAAGTTCACTCCATTATAATGTACTTCCATTAACTTTGATACTTTGACAAATGTATGAAAAAAAATGCTTTAAATCGTTAGTTTTAATTTACTGTTAGTTTGACTTTACATTTTTTTATATGCTATAAATTATAATTTTCCTTTTTCCATTGTGCTTATCCCCATCTAACCTATAATGGTTTCTCTTTTTTCTTGCCATATCTTCTTTTTTTAATCTCCTAATATTATAATGAATGCTTCTTCTTCTCCATATTCATCATCAACTAACTATATATCAAACAAATTCTTAGGGTAAAATTGGGGGTATATGGGTGGAGCAAATCAACGAGATGCCTTGTTTTGTGGTTCCATGTGCCACTAGAACATGAAACCAAGTCTAGGCTTTTACTTAGAATTTGATTTGAATATTTTGTTTCATCAAATTTGACATAATTTATATATGTTTGTTGCATAGCAAACCTAACCTAGTAACCTATTACATCCTTAATTTAATCAGTCACCCTTTTAATTAAATACTAAGACGCTCTCCTAACTCTTATCTATACAAATTGATGTTTAATTATAAATTAAGACATCAAACTTACATACGATAAAGATATATAAATATTTATATCGCGCACATTTTTTTATTGTCAAACACTAGATGACAAACTAAAGCTCCTTTTTAATTATCTTTGTTTAATTAATCCTTTGTGTAACCAGCCGCCGGACACATGCTTGAATGGCATTATTTCTTAATATTTATTAGTTTGTGATTAATTAAAGAGAATTTTTTATTGAAGATCTTGGAGATTCGGGGAGAAAAACAAAGTCAATAATGTCCGTTCTTTCTAACAATATTTCAATACTAGATAGTTGAATTTAATTTATATCAGAAATTTTTGTTCCTGGCTTCATTAAAAAACAATTGCTTTGACTGCACAGGATTTTATTTTAGTTTTTCCTTTGGGGGTAGAGGGTAGGGTAGACTGCACAGTTGTTAATTAATAAAATGGTAAAACATAAGTCTTCAACAATACTATTATATATATAACTTCATGAGTGTTTATCTCCCTTCAGTGTATTTGAATTATATATATATTATCTGCGCATAAGTTATGACCATATAACTTTCAAAAGTATTTTAAAAACACTTCAGATCTTTCTGCTCTTAATTTTCTCCAGTTTTACTAAGATTTCATTCACGTGTATATATATACTTCTTCCAGATGAAATTGTTGCCCTACAAGCAACTGTTTAGTTTTAGAGTTAAAATTTGAAAAAGTCTTCAGATAGTCTAATTATACAATATTTAAAAAGTATAAATATTCAGCATAAAATAAGGAAAATTTTGTTGTAAAAAAATTAGGCTTAATACCTCTTTTGGTACCGCGAAAGAGGAGAAATTTTCAGAATTGTCCTACCTTTTTTAAAATGTTCAAAACGGTCCCAAATTTTGAAAAAACTGGTCAACTTAATCCTTTTTGGTCACGACGTCAAATTTTTAACGGGGCAGCTGCCACCCTAGACAAAAGTTAATGACGTGTACAGTTTCTCTGATTGCGTGGCAACCCTAATTCCCAAACTCTAGCTTCCTTGTGCCGCCAGCACCATTGGCAACCGTAGGCCGCCGTCAGCTACCCTGCCATCTGATGACAAATTTATGAACACCGAAAAACGGCGCCAAAAACTTGTTTAACCCTCGGCAATTGTGACCGAATCGTATAATAAACTCGGTAAGACCAAGTATCGTTTTCCCAAAGGACTCACGGCCTAGTTAGTTATATGATTTGTTGATTATTTAAGACTTGTGAACAAATTCTTGTGGTTTCAAATGCAAAAGACAATAATTAAACATGTATGCATGAGTTTGATCAATGGAAAAGAGGAACACAAACACGGAACGAATTATATGGATGAGTATGTTGTTGGGGAAATCAATTTCATCTTATCCACTCTCATATATTCTAGGAATTCATCATTCTTTTCATCAATGTTAATGCTACTCTCTAAATTACCTTAAACCCGATGTCTCGGCGAAGAAAGCATATCCTTAATTACGAGTTCATACAATTCCTAGCATTCCTAATAATTAATTCTGAAGCACAGAAGCTTAAAGGCAACCAACCCTCATATCCCTATGTCTAGGCGATATTACTTTTGGGAGAATTTCCCCGGATCTAGATTTTACCGTATGTGTCCATATCACTAAAATCAATAATCATGACATCGAATGAGTTAAACAATGCATGCTTTGAGCAAAGAGGAAAAACCATAACTAATGATGAAAGAAAGCATGTATCAAAGATATGATGTTTAAACACAAAATTCCATATATGAGAGTTTCACAAGATTACATTGATTCCCCAACAACAAGAAGAGTTTAGTTCACCATATTCATGGTGAAACTAGATGAACAATAATGAAATAGTGAAAGATAGAACCCTAGAAAGATGAGTAGGTAGCCTTAGCATCCAAGACCTTCCTCCAAGGGGTGGAAAGGTGTGTGTTTGCTTCGTCTCCAGCCAAAGATACAAACCCTAGAAAGTCCTAAAGCTTATATACTATTCGCAATATTACAAAAAAGTGGGCCTAAGCCCAAAATACCACCGCTCAACGATAAACTGCCGCTCAGCGGTACCAGCGCGTAGTCAATTCTCCCCTCAGCTACACTTTCACCCCTCAGCGGAGCCAACGGGTGTCCTTAAGTGCCGCTCAGCGGTAAACTGGCGTTGAGCGGTACTTGCGGCTTCTCTTCTTTTGCACTTTTTGAGTTCTTTTCTGATGCCATCTCTATCCTTCTTCACTTCTTTCATCAAATTCATCTTAAAACCTGCATAAAACACTGAAATCAAGCATAAACCTGTCCAACTCTCTTATTTCTAAAAATATGAATAAAAGCATGATTCTAAGCTAGTTTCTAAGTGTTAAAGGTTTCTTTTTAGTATCAATTTTAAGCATGAAAATAACAGTTTTGCAACTGTTATCAGCATCTTTCCGCAACCTCGCCTCACGTTTCTGGCTCCCTAAAGCCATGATTTAGAAACCATGGTTGCGCGATCAGGATTACAATTTGGATATGGAATCTTTGTCTGGATTTCTTTTCTTGCAGGTGCTCGCGGTTTGCGAAGGTGGAGAAACCATGGTGTGCAGGTTGCGATCTGGAGGTGCGGCGTGATGGTTCTACCGTGCGAAGAAGATGATGAACATTGGCCATGGTGGGTTTCTATTGCAGTGGGAGATGGCGCGATTTAGGTCTGGTGGAGGCGCTGATGGCTAGCTCAAGGTTGGGCGAAAGTCACGAGGAGATGAATTGAAGAGCTGTGGCGGTGATTTAGGTTTCGAAAGATTTTTGGAATTGGAGATTTCTCCGTTTGGGTTTCTACAGGTGTGTGCGAGAGAGTGCTCTTACAATGGTCATGGTGGATGGCGGTCCTTGCAGCTCTACGGTGACCTGAAAAGTGTCTCATGGTGGAGATGGAAGTCGAGGAAGATGCTGAAGATGATGATGGAGGACTCGCGACTTTGGCATTCACGTTCTGTATTGGTGACGGTGGTGGCTACCAGCGGCGACGTTGGTGTTGGGTGATGGTGAGGTTGCGGCAAGACGGCAGGGTGGCTGATGGCGGCCTACGGTTGCCCATGGTGCTGGCAGCACAAGGAAGCTAGGGTTTGGGAATTAGGGTTGCCACACAGTCAGATAAACTGGACACGTCATTAACTTTTGTCCAGGGTGGCAGCTGTATCGTTAGAAATTTAACGTCGTAACAAAAAAGGATTAAGTTGACTAATTTTTTTAAAAGTTGGGACCGTTTTGAACATTTTAAAAAAGGTAGGACGATTATGAACATTCTCCCTCTTTCGAGGGACAAAAAAATGTATTAAGCCAAAAAATTATAATACCATGTATATGATTGTTTTTAAGTTATACTTGTTTTATAAATGTCACTTAAAGAGGAAAAATGAGGAGAGTGATTTTTCTTATCGATAATATATATATATATATATATATATATATATATATATATATATATATATATATATATATATATATATATATATATTTGGGGTGCTTCAATCTATATACAAAAATTTACAATATTTTTTATCAGTCGATTCATGTTTTTTTATGATTAAGACTTATGATCCAACATATAACATATCAAACGAAACAAAGAGGTGTACAATTGCATGAAAAAACATCTATCTTCAAGATATCACATCTAATTAGTAACATATCATGTTATCCAGATGAAAGTTGCTCTTGTTGCACCAGATATAGAAATCATATTGTCCATCCCTCTAGTTCCTCTTGTATACTATATTCAATATTCACACTTGCATACAAAGCCAAAATATGGGATATAGATGTTAGGTTCATTCCTCCTCCCCCGCACCCTTTGTGTATCTATCTACCTTACCAACAACTAAGTTTGCATTTGTGGTCCAAGATTCTTAAGGTTTGCAATGTTAAAGATCTGATACAATGAATAGGACTCATGCACCAATCCAAAAAAGATAAACTTACCATAGTGTTTTCATGCTTCATCCAAGCACACACTCTTAATTGAGTCATGTTAAAGATTTCTTCTTCATCAAATATGATATTCTTGAACACTATTATTCCTTATGTTTTCATATACTTCAACTCACAATACCTCTTTCCAAATTTAATTCCCTTTATAGTTGAGTTGCAACAAATGAAATTGTTGAAAGTTTTCATAAGCTTCATCATAATGTATGTTCAAGACCCCTACCCATCTATTACACATGTTCCACACTTTGGTGGGTACTTTATAGCAAAAAATTAGATGACTTATGCTTTCATCATGCCCTCCACAAAGGGCAAGGCGTGATTGTTCAATGGAACTCTTCTTCACCTAAGGTTGACCTTGGTAGGTACATCATTTGACATGATGTGCCATGCTAAAACAAAGTGTTTGATGGAATAACTTTAACATTCCATAGAATATCAAAAAGTGCTAAATGCTCTCCTTTACAAATACCCTCCATCTTTGCATATGTTGATTTAACTATGTATACCATATCTTTTCTATCCATCCACAATAGACTATCAACTCGTCTCTTATCGATGTTTGTCCTCTTTAATTCTTCCATAGAAGATTGGAATTGAGGCTTCTCCCATTTGCATTTATCCTCTTCCAATCACAATTTCATTTGCATTTATCCTCTTCCCACTTCCTACATTCACTCATGGTTCGTTCATTCTTTTTATTTGTATTTATGTATAATCTTGGATACAAATCTCTACGTGTTTTTCTCCCTACCCATTCTTAAAATTTTATCTTAGTCCCTAATCCTACTCTCCAAGTTACATTCTTCTCAAACCAAGTTCTTTTCTTCACTAGATCCGCATAACTTTCAGAGATCGTCCCACCATCGAGATTTCCACGTCTCATACTACCTATCATCCAAGCTTCTCCATTAACCATATTTTGAATCTATGAGTAGTCGACATCCGGACCCAAAATACCATTTTCATAGACATGTCTTATTTTATGATTTTTCATATTTTTTTCCAAAATAAATTATGGTTGTGACTCCAAAACCTCTTTTTAAACTCGTTCCTTTTTTGTTCGTTGTCTCGTCGCAATCCAATTACGATTGATATACTCCACTAGGGACTCTAGAGAGTCAAGTCATTTAATTTAATGCACAAATTTGATGTGATTTTCTTTATATTTTTTGTCCCCTTTCTTTTTGTATTTGCATATTCTTATATTTATTCATTATGTAGAATAATTGCATGTGAATCTCTTTGCTTGTTCCTTCTCCAAAATGCTGATATCTTTTTTGTTGCCCTTGCCCATTAGTTTTCATTTGTTCTAGTTGTTTGCATCATTTCATCTTTATATTTGTTGAATCCTGGCATATTACCATGGAGTTTGAAATTCTCAATCTACATGCTCTTCAACTCCTTTTCTAATGCTTTAACATTCTTCACATCTAGGAATCTAACAAACCTAAATCTACTTTCATTCCTACTAAGCTTCCTAAAGACAAACATCTCTTGCACCTTTTCCCACCTCCTAAAGATCTACTCCATATCTTGTTCGCCATAGTTAATTGGGAAGTACGTGAAGAAGTATGTGATCGCCATGAGTTACTCTAAGCTTTAACCAAACATGGCTCTTGAGCAAGTTGAGCCAAAGTTATCATGTTTACTTTGAAATAAATGTTTAATTTTAGTTATTTTTTAAAGTGAATTTCAATATATGTAAATATAACATTAATACCAATAATATTAGTAAATATTAAAGGAAATACAGTACATATAAGCTATAATATATTTACATGTATTAAACTACAAGAATTTCATTACTACAAATAAACTATATATTATCAATGATCAATAATTTGTTGGTACATTCTAATTTACTAACAGATGTTTTAAGAGATTTGACATTTAAATTTACCAATGGATACTTCCGTCAAAACAAAATGAGTGTAAATTTCGTCCAAAATTTTTGGTTGGTAGCTTATCATTACAATTACTAATGAAATCCTTTAGTACCTTACCATAACAATTAATGACGGTTGAATTCCATTGATAAATTTGTTGAAACTTTGGATGAAAAATTTATGCCCAATCTTTTGGAGTTTTATGTTACATTAAGGAGAGATGAGTGAGAAGAAGAGAAGGAGGAAGAGAAAGAGGAAGAGGAAGTGGCTAGGGGGTGAAGTGGAGATTGGTGGGTGACACGGAGGCTCACCAATGATTCACATTAGTGATATCGATGATCATCAGTGATAGTGACGATGGTGGCCTAAGTTGGAGAAAGAGGTGGAGGAAGAGGACGTTAAGAAAGATGAAGACAAATGGGAAGAGGATGAGACCCAAAGAATGAAAATGACCTATACTGGTGTTGGTAACGCATAGGGATGGCAACGGGTCGGTCGCACACAAATAGTGCCTACCTGAGTCAATCTGACCCTCACCGTTCGGTCACCATCATCATTCAGTCACCATCACCGTTTGGTCACCATCACCATTCAGTCATCATAACCATTCGGCCACCACCAATACCATTCGGTCACCACCAATACCATTCGGTCATTCAGTCATAACCATTCGGCCATTACCAATACCGTTCGGTCATTAACAATATCATTCGGTCACCACCAATATCGTTCGGTCATTCAGTCATCATAACCATTCGGCCTTACCAATACTATTCAGCCATTGACAATATCATTCGGCATTACCGTACGGTAAGGGACATATTGACTCAGTGTCAGAAAATAAACATCATGTGGCACTCCACCGTTAGCCAACTCAGCTTCTTTTTAACGTAGTTGGGTTTTGAGGACGAAAAATTATGGTTTCCTAAAGGTGAAGGACCAAAAAGTACCTTACTTTGAAAGAGGGACTAAAAACATATTTAACCCGAAATTCAATGGCTTCTGTATTTGCTCCATGATTTGAAACAACCTCTACCACAAACCAGTTCCTCTGTTTTGTGACAATCAATCTGCTATACAAATTGCATAGAATCCATCCATGCATGAGAGGACAAAACATATTGAAATTGATTGTCATCTCATAAGAGATAAAGTTCAAACTGGTGTAATTAAGCTTCTGCCCATTCCTACTTCAGCACAACTTGCAGACATTCATATTAAAGTTTTGCATCTAGCACAATTTCAATCTTTATTATCCAAGCTAGCATTAAGGATATATATGTTGCAGCTTGAGGAGATATTTGATTTAATTTATTTTCCGTTTATATATGTGTGCATTTATGTTCATATATTTATATTCTGTTTTTATATTTACATTTCATTTTTATATTATTTCAAATAATTATATATATATATATATATATATATATATATATATATATATATATATATATATATATATATAAATTGTGCTCTCTCCTTGTTATGAAATAAGAAATACAATTTTCATCACTTCTTTTCTGATAATATTTATAAAGATTTAATTTAATTCTTTCATACTAATTCTATTTTTTTCTTTTATTTTTCTTTCCTAATTTAGGAAGGATTTGAGCAAATAAATCCTAGTATCATTTAAGTTTTGTTAAAATGCTAGCACCTATTAAAAGCTAAGAAGGACCAATCAAGTATTTGCACTAGGGATAACAATAGGATGAGGTGAGTCTGGGCTTAACTATATTGTCGTTATTTTTATATTTAATAGATATAAAATATCTGTTTCATTTTCATTTCATCTTAATTTTATCTTAATTTTATCGAGCAATGGATATGCATATATACCTACCTCTTTATTATTTCAAATTTTAATTCAATAAATTTTAATAAAAAAATATTATAATAAATAAAATGTGATATTAATGTCAAAATGATATATATTTTTTTCTGTATAAATATCAAATAAAATTTGAATAAAAATCAAATACTTATAGAAAAGAGAAAATAAATCATTGCATATGTACTTTAGAAATAAGTTAAACTAAAAAATATTAATATATATTTTTTAAATTACCTAATAAACAAGATGTTTTAATAATTTGAAACCAAAACGAATATTGAAATAAATATGAAAACAAAAACAAAACAAATGGTATAAGTATTCTTATTCCGAAATTCAATTTAAATAATCAGGTATTACTCATACCATACCAGTTAATACATTTTTTTTCCCAAAATTATAATACCAACAATAACATGTTTATTTATCGTCCCTAATTTACAACGAAGAATAAAGGTTAATAGAAAAAACAAAAAAAAAAGGTGGATTAGGGATTTTATTTTAATTATCAATAATGTAAGAT
Source organism: Vigna angularis (assembly GCF_016808095.1). Taxonomy (NCBI): domain Eukaryota; kingdom Viridiplantae; phylum Streptophyta; class Magnoliopsida; order Fabales; family Fabaceae; genus Vigna; species Vigna angularis. The sequence goes on from NC_068979.1 coordinate 17,769,330, forward strand.
TAACATAATACACAATAACCTATAAAAACTTGAGTAAGAAATGTCAGAAGCATTAAATTCTCCAACTTAGTGGGATCCAGGTGTGCTCTGCAAGTGTCAGGATCATTAAATTCCCCAACATAGTGGAAACCATGTGTCCATAAAAGGGAAAATGAATCTCAGGAAGTGGAAGGCAGATGGCTGCAGGAGAGTGGACCGATCGGTTTGTACAGAGGGTATTTAAGTTGAAATTTTGAAATTCGGTCCCACTTTCTGCATGCACCCTTCTTCTCCAAACTGTTGAACCTCATTTTTCTCCTCCTTCTCTCTAGATTCCTCCATCTTCTCTCTAAGAATTCTCATCTTTTTCTTCTTCCGATCACCACTTAGGCACCGTTTGAACTCTCCTGACGTCAAGGGCTTTCGTTTAAACCGATCAAGTTGTGGTTTCAAGTCGGTGAGTTTACTTTCTCCTTATAACGTTGTTTTATGTCACATGCAAACCCAAATTTTTGGTTGCATGAGTTTATCCACTCATTCTGAGTATTTCTGGATTTTTGTTTGGTTTAGTTTCACAAATCGTGACCGTAGGACTCTAAGAATTCTGGTGGTGAACTATTCTTTGCAAACTGTGAGCATTCGGCTAAGCTTTAGAGGTAAGGGGAGCTTGTAATTTAATTGTGATTCTCGTTTTATGATTTTTCTTGATGAAATGATTTTATGATTGATGAGTGGGTTGATGTTGAAATATTACATGTTTGTCTGGATGTATTGATGATTGATGAAAAGGCATGAACTGGGTAGAAATAGGGTTTAATCTTAATTATGCAAAAATCTGCAGAATTTAGTAAACTGTAATCGAGAGTCATTTGTGACCGTTCGGTTTTCCTTGGTTGTGTTCGGTCTTAACTGGATTCTCCTTCTAAAGAGACTTTCAGTTAATGACCATTCGGTCTCTTATTGGTAGGATTGGCACACTAAATATTTAGTTTATGTTTGGTTTTCTATTTCTACTTAGTTATCAGCCAAGTCAGGATATTCAAATGAGTTAAGTAATCAACATTATAGTCGTTTTCAGTATGTGAATAGATGTTAGGTTGTTTCCGTGGTCGGCTTTGTATATTTATATATATTTGCTAGAATATTCGGTCTCTACAGTACTAGGTCATAGACCTGGTGCTCGGTCTCAATAGTACTCGGTCATAGACCAAGTGCTCGGTCTTATAATATTCCGTCATATACTTGCATTAGGTATTAAGAATGTTCGGTTAAACTTCAAAGTGTTCGGTTCAAGTCAATAGCGTTCGGTTAAAGCTTGTAGGGTTCGTTTGAGTTCTTAGGTTTCATCAAAAGTTATTATGATTTTCGGTTAAGTCTAAATTATATGTATTCTTTGATATTCGGTACATTCTTAGGAGTTCCATCTAGTAAAATACCGTTCTGTAGTAACTGTTGAGTTACAAGTAAACGTCCAAATATTATCAAGAGTGTTCAGCCGATTATGAGCCTTATCTCGCATGGACCGTTCGGTTCTGTTCTGTATATAAGTGGAAGACCGCTCGGTCTTACACTAAGTGTGTTGTTAGATTAGTTTTAAAGATGGTCTTTCGTTCGGTCTTGTTTCGGAGATGGGATTTGTCTTTCTTGGTCTTGTTTCGAAGATGGGATTTGTCTTTCTTAATTTAGTTTGAATGTGGTAATTGATAAAGTATGATGATATTGGAAATGTGATATGAATGGAATGGTATGGATGTAAAAGAGAATTTCAAGGAGGAATATCTCATGAATGGTATTGGAATGGTAAAGTATGAATGTGGACAAAGCTTAGCTGACGTTTATCCTGATATTCCGTGATTACTCGTTCTCATGTAGAAAAGGATAACTCATGTGTGGGAATGGCAGGAGGTCCTAGACCATAAGGTGAATTTGGGCGAAACGGACTAACCTCAGGTGGCAACTGTTGAGGATATCCCAGTTATTACATCACCCGGGTGCAAAAACTTCGTAGCTACACAGAATTCATACAGTCCGGACAGTCAGAATAAAGTGGTCGGTCATTGCATACTTTGACGTATGATTTTGGTTGGAAATGTATGAGTGGATGTTTGCATGATGGATTATTTGATGTGTATCAAATTTATGTGAAATAAATGTTTTATAGAATTAATTAAATTACATAAGTTTACCCTGTATTTTTCCTGTCTGGTTTGTTTTGTCTGTTCAGTCATTTTGTCCTGTTGCAATATGTGAGCAGAAGGAGAAGAGTTGCTGGAAGAAGCTCTGGAAGAAGTGGAAGTGAAGGCCGAACCTTAGAACCGTTCGGTTATTATTGCTGCTTCTATTTTGTAGAACCGTTCGGTATAGGTGGTTTTGGAAACCGTTCGGTCTAGACTGTAAATCTGAAAATTTTAAATTCTGTAGTATTTTGGTAAGGTCGTTCGGCTAGAATTGTACTTCTTAATCTCAGAACTGAACTGTAATATTATTAATATGTGAATATTTTATATATGGTTTTTATGCTATATTTTTGGATGTTACAACAAAAGTGAAAAATGGAAAACAAAAACATTTATATATTCAACCTTTTACTTTCTTTTTTTTTTATTCTTGTAGTAAAAATGTTTCCATATTAATTTTGTACTAAGTAATATTGAATTTCTCTCTATAAGGTATACTTCTAAATTTAGCACCTCACAAATTTCGCCTAATTATATCTTTCGGTGACTTTTATGTCTTTTCTTTTTTAACCATTTTTATTTCTAAATTTTAGAGTTTAGACAAAGGAAACAAGTCAAGGTTGTCATTAAATAAAAAATAAATTAGTATTTTGACTTTAAATATTTATGCTGGGTCACGACATAATTTGTGATTCTTGTGACCAACTTATCTAAATGGACAAGATTCCAAGTTTTACTATATTATCGACATATTAATGCATATAATTTTGTTAATAAATTGAAAATAAGTTTAATATATCAATTCATTTGAGATTTTATACTTAAATTTTTAAGCTAAAGAAATGAAAATTCGATCTCTGATTTTTCTTTATAATATTTTTAATCGAACCTTTACAGTTAACAAAACAAGCACAAAGTATTAGTTTTCTAGCGATTTCAAAGTGTCATAAACTAACTTTATTATACTTGATTATAAAAGTTATAGAAAACCAAAGACTAAAAAAAAAAATATGAACAATTTTTATCTTAGTTTTTATTTTAATACTTTTCTCTCACAACTGTATTTTATACTTCTTTGAATTATTCTTCTCCTAGCTAGAATGGGTGGCTTTTAAAAAATAAATCCATTAAGTTGCTTTCCAATTTTAGTCACATTTTTTTAGGGATAAATGCTCACGTCATCATTCTAGACCCTTTTGAAGGTATAACAAAATATATAATTGAATAAAAAAAACAAGTTGATTAGATGTATTAATCATCCACTAAACTATGATGTAAAATATTTATAGCCTTAGTCGGTCCAATTAAGCCCCCGTTATTTGATTGGTCATAATTGGAATGGTGCCCAAATTTTAATATTCGTTTCTTGATGGCTTTACTAATCATTCATATTTGAATCCTAACTTGCAATTAAAAATTGTGTTATTTCTTTATCTTATTGCAAGCACTTCCCCCCTTCTATTCCACCACTAAGCACTTATTTTAATTAGTCTCACGTTTCTTCTAAATACTAATCCAACAACACATGACATATGTATCCTTAAAAAAACTAGAAAAGAAAATGAAGTTTGGAAATAAAATGTTTTTGCGAGTAGAGAATGCAATGTACGTATTATAGGATAATTACGAGAATCTTTATCTAGACAAAAATAATTCAAACCAGATGTAAGACAAAACTAAGTGGCGTGCATGGTTAAGTATAATTTTATACATTATTTCTTACTTCTCAATATAATATTAATACGGTATTATTGAAGAATAAAGCCATTAAATATAATTGTAGACCAGTTATATTTCCCAGGCTAGGCTATAGAGATGATCATAGTGATTTTTAATTTAATTATATACATATATACACAGGTTAGTTGGTAGATTAATGTAATCCTTTTAAATTTTTTTTCCAAATTGATAGATTATGCAACTTTCTTATTTTTTTTCTGTTTCTAATTTATCTGTTTGTACAAATATAATTATGATTTTTTTAGAAATAGTTTTAAAAATGTAATTAAAATTTTGAAGTTATATTTAATGACAACTTTTTGTAAATCACCATAAAAAATCGATAATAATGATAAGTTTAAAATTAATCTACTGTTAAAATGCTATATTTTAAAAGATGATTTTAAATTAGTTGTTATCGAAATTAGAAATATGGGTAAATTTTGATAATTGTTAGTGATAGTTTTGATTTTATATTAATTTAACATTAAAATTATTAGATTGAGTTTATTACTAATTAATGAAACTCTTTTCAGACAAGATCTGTTTGATTTTTGTTATGAGATAAGTGTGCGATTCACAACAATATTTTTCTAAACAATTATTTACTAGGAATTAAACTCATAATCTTGACTCTAATACTAATTGTTGGATCAGTGCTTATCATATAAAAAATTATAGTTATTAATTAGGATATAATTCTTTCTACTTAAAAATAACTCCTCAAACATCATTATTAGATTATGACTCGATTCATTTAACTTCATTACAAAACAATTGATTTATAAAAAAGAAAAACAATATTTTAAATGAAATTATGACCATTTAACCACTTTCGTCAATAATTATAAATTACTATAATGAGTGAAAGTTTCGTTTAATTTATTTTCTTTCATTTATTTCCATTGATATTTTTTCTTACACTGTTTTAAAGCTCCGAATAGTCTGATGCATTATCATCACTCATTATTTCCATTTTATTGTCACTCTTGTACCTTCATAAGAAGAAGGTTGTCACCATTCTTTTATAGTCGTTATGTTATCGATATTGTTTCTTGCAATTAAGTTATTTTGAAGAAGAATAACATTTATATTGTCTTATTAGGTTTCGTTAGAAGAAGGAAAATTTTTATCGTTATATTTTTTTAAATTTATTTGAAGAAGAATAACATTTAACAATTTTTTAAAATTATCATTATAAATTGTCCTTAACCGTTATTGAAAATCTTACTTCTAATGATTTCTATTGATAATTTATTTAATAATTTTGATTATATTTTAAGAATTAAAAAAACCATATATTGAATGATAATAATAACATATTATTATTATTATTATTATTATTATTATTATTATAATGTAATATTGTATGATGATAATACAGTAAAAATATTTGTATTTTAATTGTCATACTGAATAGAATAAAAATTAGTTTTGGTATGATGAATTAGTATTAGTCCCCAAAAATATAATAGTATATGTTGTAACGGAGAAAAATATTACTATTAGTATGCACAAATTGAATTGACAACTTGAGTCTTAGTTTGGATTCCACCTATATGAAGAGTATATGACTCAATAATTCAATCTAGAATAGTTTTCTTCTCTCGTGTTTAATAAATAAATAACGTACTCTTCTGGATCACAATTTTTAATCAATTTCAATATAATAATAGGTTAAAATAAAATATAACGAAGTGCATGTACTTTTAGTTGTTTAACGATATTAAATATTGAAATAACTGATGACTTTGGAGTTTTCTCATACATGTGTGTACTTTTAAGATTTGGAGAGATATGCAAGACTCGTCTTTTAAAAAATAATATTTGTTCATTCAGTCTTTATCACTCTTTTTTTTTTCTCACATTTGTTTTAGAAATTAGATAAATAAGCTTATGTAATTAAAATTATGTAAATGTATGCGTGTGTATATAATTGCATTCTTTTAAATAAGAAAGTATTACTGAAAAATATCAATGGATAAAAAAAACAAATATAATAAAAAAAATACTATTTAATTCAACACCTGTCTTATTCTTGAATTTGATCTGCACCTTGGTTTTTAAGCCCAAGTGAAAAGGCTATAGATTCAATTACATTCACATTTGGGTGTTTCATCATGCACCTTTAACGTTTCATCTTGCACCTCCAATTTTTACAAATATCTCGGTGATTAGTGAGTTGGTTAGGATTAAATATTTTTTATCGAATTAAGTGATTCACTAATTAAATGAAGTTGAAAATTTATATATTTCTCTTGTCCTTGCACACCCTTTTTATTTTTTCACTGTCTCCTTCACAAGTTTCATTTTTTTTGGTTTTCAAGAGATATTTTTCCATGAGAAGTGTTGAGGCATGTGGTGGAGGTGTGTTGTGTTGGTGGTTGACATTGAAACTGGAAAAATAATTTTTTTTAAATTTCTCACATCACATAAGTGTGTGAATTTATTTTAAATTTTATAACTCTTAATCGGATATCAAAATTAAAAAATAACTCAATCTGATATCAAAACCCGAAAATAACTCAATCGGATATCAAAATCCGATTTTTCCTTTATCAGATATTAAAATTCAATGTTTAGTTTTTCGGATATCAATATCCGATGCATAATCTTTTTCAATTCGGATCTCAATATCCGATAGTGATATGCATATTTAATATAGATTCAGTTGATATTTGAAATCATTTTCTGCATTTTAGTTTTATATACAGAAACATTTATTATAATAATAATAATAGAATTAATTAAAATCTGTAATTCAATATTTATTAAATTTTAATGATTTATTAAGTCTTTGAATTTATAATTTCTTTTAATTAAGTCTTTTGAATTTATAATCTTTTTAAATGAATTGATATTATTAGTTTCTGAATCTTTTTATACAAAAATGATTGACATGGTTTTCCAAATTTTTAATTCAATATTTATTAAATTTTAAAGGCAATCAATTATAAAGGCTGGCTTTTGAAATTTTTAGTTTAATATTTAAGAAATTTTATGATTTATTAAGTCTTTCAAATTATAAATTTTTTTAATTGATTTTTTAAATGATTTATTAAGTTTTATTTTTTTTACATTCATAATTCATTAATATATTATTAGAAATAAAAAACTTTAAATTCTATAAAATTAAAAAATTTAAAATAAATATTAAATATTTACAAACTAAATTATTTATTTCAAAATAAATATAATTAATTCAAGTATTTATATAAATAATTAATTAACTAAAATAAAAAAATAATTAATATAAAAATAAAAAATTATAAAATAATAAAACATAAAATAATTCAAAACAATAATATTTATCAAAATATAAATAATAATTAATTAAAATAAATTATATATATAGAGAGAGAGCAAAGAAGAGATGAAGATTCCAAAGATAAAAAGTTTTGAAGAAAGAGAAAACTGTTAAAAGTGGTCAAAGATATTTTTTATTTTATTAAAAATTATTTATATTTTAATTGGGTTTAATTGAGGGCATAACTCTGATTTTTGAAAAATTTGGAAGTGCAGGATGAAACCCTTGGATGTGTAGGATGAAACACCCTCATATATTTGGGGTTGTAAGTCTTAGTCCATATTCGATTTGCATTTTAGGGTGTTGCTCCCTCCACCACCATCCCTTACTTCACCTCTCCAACCATCTATAAAAAAATTTTAATTACAAAAGTAGCCTTTTTTACTTTTAATCTTATTTATTTACTTTATTCTTAATTCCTACCTATTTTTACTCACCCATTTTCACTCGGGCAGCCCCCCTCCCCACCCCACTCTCCCAAGTCTCTCTTTCTCTCTTTCCAGATTCTCACTCCCTCCAACTCTCATCGGATCTGTTTCTTCTCATCTTCCAACTCTTACTTCTCTTCTTCATATCCGTTTGGTTCTTCTTCATATTCTTGTCTCCATATCCGTTTGGTTTCATGGTGCGGTGGTGTGACTTTTTGTGGTGCAGCGATGTAGGGTGTTTACGGTGATCATTCGACGGTGTAGCGATTCCAAACGATAATGAATATTTTATGACTAACAATAATGAATATTTTATGACTAACATCATAAAGAAATAATTCTATTGACATTGATAAAAAATTCTAAATGACATCAATGGAAACATATATCATTAATGTTGGTAAAAAAATGATTGCAAAATAAATCTGGAAATTAACCACAATCGATTATTAACATGAGAGAAATATTCATTATTGTTAGTAAAATGTGTTAAAGGATCTGTATCTCAATTTCAAAACGATAACGGAATACAAAAAATGAAAAATATGTACATGAATTAATTAAAGAAATTTCAAAAGTTCAAAATTCTTACTATTTAATTATAATTTAAAATTTTTTAAATTTAAATGAACAAATTCTTCTCTTAAAGTTTTAAAATTTCAATATTTTAATTTTTTATTTAAATGATTATATAAAATGTTTCAACCTTTTTATAAAATTAACTATCCTCCACGATATTTTTTCTGACACATTGCGACATATATTTCTTCCTCATGTATCAACATTTTTTTATGTGAGATTGCTTCACTCTTCGTACGTTGGTGTGAGTAAGATAAACAATCAGAAAGTTCAAAAGATACAACAATGGAAAGAAGCATAAAAAACAGAGAGACAGAAGAAAATGAAACATAGAAACATGGGTCCACCATTAAAATAGTTATGTTGTTTGGGTGATAAGATCGAAGAGAGAAAGAAACATCATAATTGTCAATAACAAATGCTTGTTGGTTAAGCATAAACCAGACCATCGTATTCATGTAAGAAATTGGAGTGGGTAGAAATTAAAAAATATTAATCCTAAAAATAAAATTGTACTAAAGGGTAAAATAGGAATAGGAAGGTGGGGGAGGGATAAAAGAGAAATGGAGAGGTGGAGGGAGCAAGAGGTGGTGATGGAGGGAGCAACACCCTGCATTTTATTGGAGGGTGTTACTCCCTACACCACCACACATTGCTTCTTGTACCACCACACTTTTTTTAAATTCCAAAATTATCCTTTATATCTTAAAATCTCCTACACCCCTCCTTTTCTCCTTGAACGGATGTCGACATCCGTTGAAGAAAAAATTCTTCAACGGATGTGGGACATCCGCACATCCGTTTAGTTTTTTTTTTTTTAAATTTTTAGATTTTTTAAGTTTTTAAATTAATATATAAATATTATTTAATTTTTTTAAAAATTATTACTTAACTATTTATAAATTAATTTTATTTTATTTAATAAAATAATTATTATAATTTAATTTATATATTATTATTTTAAATAATAATTAAAATACTTTTAAAATTTTATTAAAATGGATACGGATGTGGTAACATCCGTAAAATTTTTTTCTTTTTAAAGTTTTTAGTTTTTTATTATATTATATTTTAAATTAATATATAAATATTATTTAATTTTTTTAAAATTATTATTTAATTAATTATAAATTAATTTTATTTTATTTAATAAAATAATTATTATTAATTTAATTTATATATTATTATTTAAATAATAATCAAAATACTTTTAAAATTTTTTATTAAAACGGATGTGGCAATCCGTTAACGGATCTCGCCACATCCGTTGAAGATTATTATTATTTTTTTAAATAAAAACAATAAATTAAAATATAAAATATGTGAATAGACGGATGTCAACATCCGTTGAAGGTGAAACGGATGTTGACATCCGTTTTAGAGAAGGGTAAAATTGGTATGGGGTGGTGTAAGGAGTATTCGATGGTGGTGGAGGGAGTAACTGCCTTTATTGGATTAGTTTGAAGGATGTGACGTAGGCATCTCCATACTAACAAAAATGACTAAAATACCCTTTTCAACTGTTTCAAACTGCCACGGTTACTGCCAGTTTCTTCAAAGAAGAGATGAAAGAAAAAAAAAACTCATTCCAAAATGCATTTCTTGTGATGATCATGATATTGTTTTGATTAATAATAAGATTAGCTTATATCATATAAATAGATCCAAATCTAATTTTATTAACTAGTTTTTGTAAAATTAAATTATATTTAAAATTTATTTTTGATAAGTATTTTGAAAAATTCGTTTTAAAACACATTTTTTGTTAAGAAAATTTATTCTGAAAATTCTATTACAAGAAGTTTATTCGGAAGTATATTTCAAAAATTTTCTTCTTGTAATCTTATTTTTAAACTGTTAGAAAATTTGTTCCGACAATCTTCTAAAATCTTAAAGTTATTTGGGTGTTTCATCCTGCACCTCTGACCCTTTCATCTTACACTTTTAAAATTGTATAGAATACTAAAATCGCTCTTATTTAAAAAGTTTTAAATTTTTATAAAAACGATAAAATCTGGTCATGGTTAAAGATTTTGTTTAAAAAACAACTTTGTCTCAATTATTTTTCACGCTGATATTTCTTTTTCTCTCCTTCAAATCTCATTATTTTCCTTCCATTTTCTCTTTGCTTTGCTCTGATTCTTTCAGGCACACACAATAGTTTCGTTTTCTTCTTCGTGTAGGTTGATCTTTGTTTCATTGGTGGATCCAGGCACATAGTGTTCTTCGTCTTTCTCTTTCGTTGCTCTTCATTGGTTCATTGTCGCTACTCAAAGGTTGATGCATTGATTAGATATATTTATTTTCAATGTTATAATATATTGTAGATATAGGAAAATATTGTAGAATTAGGATTTAGCTTATTAGAAGTTGATTAGAAGTTGTTCGTAAGGAGTTTGATGGTAGATCTACGTAGAATCGACATTGAAAATGTGAGAGGACTGAATTGGATGTCGAAACCCGATTCAGCCTCCATCGGATGTCGATATTCGATGTAGGCTGAATCAGTTTTCAACATCTGATTAAGCTCCCTCACATTTCCAATGCCGATTACGGTATTCTTATTTTTTTTAATGATTTAATGTTATATAAATTTGTTAGTTTATATTTTTGGCGATTTTAAATTTGTTGTTTTTATAATTATTTTTACTGTTAATCAAATTTAAATATTTGATACACATATTTTTTTAATGAATTAATTATTTATGTTTTGCACTTCTCATTCCATTACCATATCTTGTGTTTCTACACAATTAACTAACATTTTGGACTTCGCTTTGACATTTTTAATCATATGGAAGCGACATAACTGAGATGACTCAGGAAACACATTGCCAATGGAATTCATCAAAGACAAGTCTCTATCGCTGACTATGACTTGTAGACCGCCCTCAAATGTCATAAATAAACATCTCAGCCTTTCAAGATCCCAAGTGAAATTATTTTGTCATTCACTTGATAAGAATGCAAATGTGGCTAAGTAGGTCAACCCATTAGATGTCATACCAACAATCTCTAGCAACAGTAGCCGATATTTATTTGTTTTATAAGTTGAATCCATTAACAAAACAACATTAAATGCATTAAATAATTTGATTGCATCAGGATGTGTCCAGAAGAGGTCATTGACAACCTCATAATCCTTCGCACATCTACTCCAATGTATGTACTTGTCACGATCCAACATCATCATCAGATGTTGTAGCTCAGTTCTCAACTCTCTCAATGAGTGTTTATATGTATACCTTGCTGTGTAAACTTGTTTTATTGTAGTTACATTATGATCATTATTTTCTTTAAGAGTCAACAAAATATTTGCAGGTGTTACTTTGGTTTTTGTCATATCACCAAGTACTGCTTCTTCAGTAGGATTTAACCTACCAACATAAGGATGCCCCACTAAAGTTTATGCTAAATCGTGGTTGTGGTATCCACATATCACTTGCAATACCCACCAATTTCCATTATCAGATGGTTTGCCTCTTAACTTGAAAGGACACTCACATTTTCAGGTGACATATGTACTAAGTTGGACATCGGGTTTGTATTTTCTATATTTTCCATCTCTTTCACAACCTAGAAACACAAACGTCTTCCTCCAAGTTGAGCGGTAACTTTGTCGAATCTTATAGTCACCACAACAAATATTAGATCATATGCAATCTCTCTCACCCGTTCAATTAAGTTTTTATGAGAGGAAAATATTTCATTTGTTGTGAAATGATTTGTCAGATCTCCCTCTCTAACCTCATTTACAAAGGACAAAAAATCTGATAGCATGCTAGAATTTATTTGAGATCCATCCTATAATGATACTTGTCAATTTAGACTATAATCACCTATAAGAAAATAAAAAACTAATACAATAAATTCAAAATTTATAATTAAATTATAAAATCATAAACTAATATAATAAATTATACATTTATAAATTTATAAATAATGAATAAAATTTAAAAAAATACCAAAATAATAATACTTAAAACTACCTAAAAAATTATTAAAATTTTCATATGAATTTTAAATACCAAACTTTTTTAATAAATTAAAAAAAGTCATACAACTTATTTTATACAAAATTTAACAAAATAAAAAAACTAATACAATAAATTAAACATTTATAATTAAATTATAAAATCATAAATTAATAGAATAAATTATACGTTTATAAATAATATAATAAACTTAAAAATAATTTAAATAACTATAAATATGTATTTTTATATTATAAAAATTAAACATTTAAAATGCATTGTTATATTAACAAAATTAAATAATTATAAAAATTAAGTTAACAATGTTGGTTTTATTTAATTTTTTATAAAACAAACCTAAATGTTGTTAAATAATATTAATTTATTATTGGGATATGAAAAATAAAACATGCATCAAATATGAAAATAAGCACAACACAACATAAACGCATCAGATATGAAAATTCTAAACGGAAAGTATCGGATCTTAATATCCGATTCTCCCTTTATCGGATATTGACATCCGATAAAGGGAGAATTGAACATCGAGATATGATATTCTTCCTTTCGGATTTTCGTATCCAATACACACATCTTTATATCAATTTTTAATTTTTCTAAAATATTTTTATTAAATTTAATAAATTCATACATAAATTTAAAAAAATTATAAAATAATACAATAAATAAAAAATTAATATAATTAAACATTTATAAAAACAAACTTCAAAAATATAAATCGGATATGGACATCTGAAAGTCACAACATTGGATATCGAAATCCAATTCTTCCTGCATCGGATGTCAACATTCGATATTTTGATTTTCAGATTTTCATATTCGATTCATATTTTTAAAGGTTTACTCTTTTTTGAATGTGAACATCTAATGACTCTATATCGCATATCCAAATTTGATAATATAAATTCATGCACCTGGAAACAAATTCTTAAAATAAAACACTCCCAACAATGTCAACCACAAAAATCCCTCCAAGCTGCTTCAACAAAATCCCTCTCAAATCTCTCTCAACTTTGAAGACCACACTCAATGAAAGAGGAGAAGAAATGAAATGGGGTGGAGAGGACCACACTCAATAAAAAGAAATGAAATGGGGTGGAGAGGAACACACTCAACGAAAGAGAAATAGATTGAAATGAGGTGCATGGTTTCGTAATAGATGAAAGGGGTGCAGGTTTTGTAATAGAGGAAATGAGATGTAGGATTTTGTAATATATATTCAACGTGGGTTTTCAATGCTTCATTAATTAATGCACAAAATTCGTCAACAAAAAAAACTAATGCATAACTACCTCATTAATTAGAGAACAATTCTAGAAATTGGGGATGAAAGATGAAAGGGTTAGAGATAAAGGGTGAAACATCCAAATTACTTAGTAGTTATATGAGAAAAAAATAATAGATATGTAGGTTATATTTATAGATGCCATGGTTATTATTAGTATTGTTAGTGTAAACGCATGTGTGTGCATATGGATTTTAAAACAATATATTATTGTAATTGTTAAATTTAATTAATTTGATTAATAAACAATACAATAAAATGTTTAAATTTTTTTAAAAATAATGAATAATTAATAAAATTATTAAAAAAAATTCAAATTTTTTAACTTACAAAATTATGATCACATAAAAGAGAAAACATAGATTAAACATTTTAAATTAGTAAAAGTAACTAAATTATAAAAAAATGTGAACTAGGAAAAAATTTTCAAATAAAATATATAAAAACTTAGTAAAAATTTTAATCTAAATTTACAAAAACAACAAATTTTAGTAAAAAATTTAATTTAAATTTCAAAGTACAACAAATCACAAGTTTTATCAAATAAAATATAATTAATTTTTAGTAAAAAATTCGATGCATATTTAAAAATGAAAATCAATTGAATAAAGAGGCAAAAAAAGAAAATAAAATTAAAACTGACAACAATTTTATACCAATACTCTTAACAAATAAGTTAATAATTATATTATTAAAAATAAAATCAAATAAATTAAAGTGTAAACTAAATAGGTTTATCTTTTATAGATTATTTATTATATATGTAGAAACATGTATATTCATGTTTTTATTATATTAAAAAAGTTAATTTTATTTTATTTATAAATAATTAATTAGAAAAATAAAGAAATAATATATATATATATATATATATATATATATATATATATATATATATATATATATATATATATATATATAATTTCTGAAAAAAATACTAAAAATTTCTGTAATTGTTATTATTTAAAACAGACATTATTTATTTCTTTTAAAATAAATAAAATTATTTTAAATATTTATTTTATTAAATAAATAATTTTTTATTTATTAAAAAATATTTTTTATTAAAATATTAAATTAAAAGAAAAATATCTACTAACAGATTTTTCTTTACAATATAGACTATTTCTTTAAACAGGTAGCTAATAATACATTTTCTGATGTCCAAAAGCACATTTCTTCTATGATTCAAAACATAGTGGTTGTAAAGAGATTCAAAATCTCCTTTTTGTACAATGAAAAGAGATTCAACATCTTCGTTTCCCTCTCATTTGATAGAATCAACTCATCATTAATGTTGCATTTCATTAGTTTCATTCGTTTATTTTACTTGTTTAAATTAATTAGAAAAACTGCAACAAAAAAATATATACTATGTTACTTAATTAAGACTGCTGAGTTTTGAAAGCTTCAGTGTTCTTTGTTTAATGTTTAAAAAAAATCTTTTCAGAAGTTATTTTTAATTTTGTAACATTTATTTATTCTTTTAATATATTTTTAAGTATCTGGTAACATTTTTGTTTTATAAAAGAACGTGAAGAAAACATCAAGCGGATAAATAGTTATTTCAAATAATTTTTTTTAAATTACTTATTTCAAAATTAATAATTTTATGTTTAAGGAAACTCACTCAATATCTCTATAATAAGAAAGTAGAAAATAGAGTATTAGAGTAGATAGATGTATTAAAATAATGAGACGATTATTTTATTTTAAAATAATCTTATAATATAAATAGAACTTTCTAAAGCTCGGTTCATTATCTAAAATACTTTTATCTCTCTAAAATACTGTTTTTTTCTCTTTCTCTCACTTATCTCTACTTTTTCTCACTCTCAGGGTATTTGTTCGACGATCAGGGAGTACCTAGACGATCCTGGCGTCGAGGGCTACAATCTCTATCGATCAATTTCCTGTTTTGAGCTGGTAAGTTGTTTCCCCTCTTTCTCCGTACGTTCTTGGACTGTGATCATGCAACAATTTCTGTTTGCATGTATCTGATTGTTTTCTCTTCAATTTCTAGCTCAATTTAGGTTCTAAGGTTGATTTCCTATCACCAATCGGTGAGTTGTAGGTTTTTGTAGAGTTTCCTTGTGGTGCAAGCAACTGTCAGTGAAATTCTTGAGCTGTGCAGTTTTATAGAGGTAAGAGAAGCTAGGAAATTCTTAAATCATTTTTAAATTACTGAGTATGTTCATGGAAGAGATGATACTTATGTTAATTGAATTAAAATGATGTTGTGTGGTATATAATTATGATGAGAATTGATGTTTTGGATTGTGATTATTTAAAACTAATATGATGATCTGATTTGAATGATTTTGATCTGTTATTGGAGGTATGAGAGGTTAGAAATCTGCAGGGGAGGTTGTTTGGTTGTGGTTAGAGTCAAATTGTAGTAGTTTAAGGTAGTTTTGAGGAAGTGAGTTAGTGAAACGAAAATTAGAGGTTAGATGCCCAATGGGTTCGTTGGGGCAGCTTTGGTAAGTCAAACATGACTTGTTTGAACCCTTAAACTAGTCAAAAGTGTGTTAAAAGTGGTAGATTTGATTTTAAGTCTATAAGTGGTTATTTTAGAGGTTTTGAAGTAGGAATTGATCCCTAAACACTTTAGATTGATGTTAGGAAGGTTTAGGAACGTTTAGTTAAGCCTAATTAGGTATATAACACAATTTAGGAATGTTAGAAGTTGGGAAAAATAGTTAGAATTGGTAAAAGGGGTTTGAGTTGCAAAATTCTGTAGAATTCGTGCTGTAGAATTATGCAGACTCGCTGAGCGAAGGGATTCGCACAACAAGTGGTCATGGCGAGTTGCTCTGTGTTTGAGCGATTCGCACAACGAGATGGTGCGTTGTGCGAATGCTTATGAGGTTTGCTCTCTGTTTGAGCAATTCACATAGCGAGATAATGCGCTATACGAATGGTTGTGGGGGTTTGCTGTCTGTCTGATGATTCACACAACGAATTTGTACGCATAACGACTTGTGAAGGTCTAGGATCATATTGTCAGTTTATTCGCATAGCGAATAAGTACGCTTTGTGAGTGTTTGGGGGGTTTGGACCACTATTCGGGCTCTTTCGTACAACGATTTGATGCGCTTTGCGAGGGGTTGAGGTTTGGTACCACTGGGAGTTTATTCGCACAGCGAGCTGGGTCGTAGTGCGAGAAACCT
Organism: Vigna angularis; assembly: GCF_016808095.1. NCBI lineage: Eukaryota > Viridiplantae > Streptophyta > Magnoliopsida > Fabales > Fabaceae > Vigna > Vigna angularis. The sequence continues at coordinate 17,785,972 of NC_068979.1, forward strand.
CTGTGGTAGCACAACGAGTGTGTGCGCTGAGCGAATGGTTAATAGGTTAGTTTCCTCTTTATTTTCTTGTTCTAGTTTGAGTTAAATAAGATTGTTGAATTATGTTGAAGCATATATGAATGTGTATTAAGGTGTATGAATTATCATGTTATGAGTTATGTTCCAAAGTGAAAGTATGTGATTTCAAAGTATGTTGATGGACGTAATTTCATGTTACTCATGGAGACTTACATGGTGGTGCCCTGTGTTGTGTTTCAAAGTGAATCCTCTTGGTGAGGTTCAAGTATGTTTAGAATGAACGTAGGAGCTCAGTCTTGGGGGTTATCCTAAAACTCCAATGGTCTTTCATTCTCAAATAGAGAGGATTGATCTATGTCGTGAGGAGTAGTAGGAGGTCTTAGTCTTGGAGGCTTCCAGTATGCTCCAAGGTGAGGTACAAACTAACCTCGTGAGTATGGTAGGGTGAAACCCATTAGCAATGGCTTTGCAAAGCAGTAGAAGCCACCACAAGTGCATAACCCGCCATAGCTCGACAATCATTCTAAGTCTGGACGGTCAAAGTCAGTGTAGTGTCATGTGTAAATGGTTGTTGTGATGTGAATCAATAGGTGTGATTGTATGAAACTTAGTTAATAGACATATGATTACTCTTTGTTTAAACTAGCTTACCCTATTGTGTGTTTGTATTTTGTATGGGGGATGTTTTCCTTTGCAATGATCATCCTGTGGGTGTGAGTAGAGGGAGATGAGGTTTCCTTGGAGTAGGCTTTGGATGGGGGCGATGCTACTGAGTAATTAGTTTAGTGTAACCTTGTAAATAGTTTTGTTTAGTCTATTGTATATATATAAAATTTTAAATTCTATGGTTATTTTGGATAACTATAAAGATAATACTTTATATTATAGCTGGATAACTATTCTATTTTATCATGTCTGTGATGACTCTCCAATATAGTTTATACTATATTTGTGGAATGTTAAAGTTATTTTTTCTTTTCATCATGAAACAATTTTTTTGAAAATAATTTGTAAACCTAATTGATTTGTTATGATAAATTGATTGCTGAGTATTTACGACATTGTTTTGAAAGAAAAAATTAAAACAAAAAGAAAAGAGTAGGAACTAAACATCCACTTATTTTTCTCATTTTTATAAAACAAAAGTTTAGTAAATCTGATCATTAAACTGTGTGACATTATCTCAATAACTGCACACTAAATTTTAAATAAATTAAAAACTTATAAGCATGTTCTTTTGACTAAACATGTATTAATGTATTAAAAATAGATTATATGAATGCAAAATAATAAATAAATTACAGTAATTTTTTAAATTGTATAGTTGATCAATGATTACTATACTTAATTAACGAGAACTTAAAATCAACAATGATTTTTATTCAGAATTCTGTAATTCAAATTAAATAAAGAAGGTGGAACTTAATTACTACTAGGCAGTTATTTATGAAATTTAAGTATTTGTAAAATATATTAAATAAAATGAATTTAATGAGAGATACATTTGTGTGAATTAACTGATAGTGATTGTTTGGATAGTATGAACAATGTTATATTTAGTGGCGGATGTTATAAGGGTAAAAAGAGGATTAAGGTTTTCTAAATTTTTTTAAAATGTATTTTAAAATTGTATATCTACGAATAACAATGCATTCTACTCAAAATCAGAGATATTTTTACACATTTATCACTTCCATAAAATTCTTCTTTCGAATCCATAGAACAACTATTATTATATTTGAGAATGTTAACTTTCTTTTTATTTTATTAATTTTGAAAAGTCCTTTAAAATTTAGTAGTTATCAAAATAAATAATGTAATTTATCGAGACGGTCAATTATATCTTATATCATCTAATGAACCACCATAAATTTGACTAGTTATTAAACAAATCGATAAACCACATTTATATTAATGTTAAACAATTTAAAAATAAAATATAATTATCCATAATTGATCAGTAATTATATTAATGTTAATTAAAAATTTATTTCAAATTTTATAAATATATACTTGAAGTAAGAGGTAAAGGATTTACTTTTTTATATTATTAATTTTCAACTATTAATGTTAAACTGAGTTTGATATTTTAATATCAAAATACCTTCTATATTTATTTTTTAAACGGTTTAGAATAATCCAACACTTAATAACACACAAAACTTAAATAACTTACCACAACATAGATATTTGACATCAATCATCTCCGAAACAACTTGGTTTTAATCTTGAGTTATTTTAGGGCGATTGATGATCTATTATTATTATTATTATTGAGAGGTGTCAGGTCTTAAAAGTTAGAAAATGATGAAAGTTATGGAAGGAAGCCTTGAGCATATATGTTAATTGTTAAGTCACTGCACTAATTACTAACAGAAGAACACTTATGACCTAAACACGTAAGATAGGGAAAAAACATGGTCCTGTTCCTACTTTCTATGTCGGTCAACGTATACCACTCTCATTATTAAGTGTACCAGTAGGGACCGGGCAACGTATAGATCGGACGTCCGTATGACCAATGATTATCCAATTATGCGACTTTGTCACTCGTCATCCGGAGGGGCTGGACAGCGTATAGACCGGACGTCCGTATGACCAGTGATTACCCAATCACGCGACTTTACCGCTCGTCATCCGGATGAACAACAACTCATATGAGCCGGTCGGTTGTAAGACCAAATATGTGGCCGACCCTACTGCCAGTTGACCAGATTAGGATTAAGATATAGGTAAGTAGCTGCTAAAAGCTATTGGGGCGAAGTTGGGCCGTGATTAACTTTTCACTAATCCCAAGCCCATAACAAAAACTATAAATACAGGTTAAAGGTGAGTGGTAGAGAGAACATTTACTGCACATTTATTACTGTTCTATTGAAAACGCCATTGCTCTCAAACTGACTTTGGCATCGGAGAATCTTTGGCAGGTCTCCCCCACCCGCACGCAGAGGAGTGAAACGAAGAATAGGAAGCGAGACCGGACGACCGAGAGACTGGAAGAGGAAAACGTAGAGGTATTAGACGACTCGGCCCCTACAACCGAAACATTTGGCGCCCACTGTGGGGCCGAGTTGCTTTTCAAACTCAATGGTGACCACGAGAAACATGAGCATGGACGATCCAGTGGAGATGATCAGAATGTTACAGTAGAGGATGAACGAGATGCAGCAACGCCATGAGGACAAACTTGTGGTCGTCAAGGCCGAGTGTGAGGCACGGATAGCCCGAGAGGTCGCTGGAAGGGAAGGCGAGGAAGAACGGGCGAAGGAAAAGGGAAAAGCCGCAGCGGAGGATCAGGCCGAGCATAATAGCGAACGCGATAAGACCTGGAAGCCGACGGAGTCCGAGGCTGAAGGGAGTAAAGCCAAATCGATACACGCGGAAAGCGCCACGGAGGATAGACGGATGGTGGTGAAGCCTGAGCCTTCGTCCACATTATTACTCCCCTTTGTCCAAGCAATCATGGATGTCCAAATATCTGAACAGTTCGTTCCGCCACAGTTCAAGACGTATGACGGGACCACGGATCCCGAGGCCCACATCAAAACTTTCTCAAACGCTAGTGGGGTTTCCCCAATGGAGTCGCCATCTGTCACAACCGGAATCACGACGGGACGACGATCCAAAAAAGAAAACGGGTTTTTCTTGGGTAAGTGCCTTGACCCGCATTCGGATTTGGATTCACGCTTGTCCCAGTCCTCTAAGCGTTGTTTGTGATAGGTTGCGGTTGATGGAATCCTTGTTGTTGTTGAGGTCTAATTGGATGGGCAAAAGCCGCATTGGCTGCATATGAAGGTTGGCCCAGGTATGGTCTATAATTGTGAATAGGAGCCTGACTTTTCCATACAGGCATTGCCGATGTTGCATGCACATCTCCTTCCTTCTTCTTTCCTGGATTGAAACTGGGCTTTTTAGAGTTTGCTACCGCAGACGGGCCACCTGCAATCTTCCCATTCTTCAACCCAATTTCTATTCTTTCGCCTATTATGACGATATCGGCGAAATTGGAGGACACATTCCCGACCATGTGTTCATAAAACGGGGGTTGGAGCGTGTTCACAAACATTGCCACCATTTCCTTGTCATACAGAGGCGGCTCAACCTGCGCAGCCAGCTCTCTCCATCGTTGAGAATATTCCTTGAAAGTTTCATTATCTTTCTTTGCCATGTTTTGTAGTTGCAACCTGTCGGGTGCGACATGCATATTATACTTATACTACTTCACGAAGGCGTCAGCTAGGTCCACCCAACAACGTATGTGAGACGGCTCTAAGTGGGTATACCAGTTCAATGCTACCCCAGCCAAACTATCTTGGAAAAAAGTGGATGAGCAATTTGTCATCATAGGCATATGCGGCCATCTTTCTGCAGTACATGGTCAAATGGCTTTTAGGGCATGTATTACCCCTGTACTTCTCAAACTCTGGCGCCTTAAACTTGTGTGGTATTTTTATGCCGGGGACCAAGCTTAAACTCGCGACGTCACCGAATCCATAGCTTTTGACTCCTTCTATGGCTCTCAGCCTTTCTTCCAGAATTTCCAGCTTATTCTTAGCTCCAATGAAACTATCGATCCCCCAATCACCGTGGTGTGTTGCACGGCCCCAGCTGAAGAGTCCTCCTTAGCAATCACGTGTGGCATTACAGTCACCCGCGTTCCTTCAACTGCGGTCGTCTCATTCATAGCTACACCTGTCATGGGTGCCGAAACTGAGACAGGACCCTAAGTACCGATGGACGGTACATTGATGGTTGTGGGAAAAGAGAAGGACGCATGCTCCGCTTTCGAGTAATCTCCCATGGGGGAGTATATCCTGGGGGCAAGCCATACATCGGGAATGTAATCGATGGGCTCAAGGCATTAAGCATAGGGGGATAAGGGGGGACATTCCCCTCGATTCGCGCTGACGATGACTCTCCCGCAGTCTTCAGAGATTCTAGAGTAGCAAGGATCTGGCCGATCTGGTCTTTCAACTGGCTGATATCGGCCTTGACAACTTCGTGCGCTTCCTCCCAGTCTTCCATAATTCTTGAATTAGCCCGGGTCCTGTAAGGATGTCGTGGAAGTTTTGCCGTGGTTTTTCCTCACTTTTATACTGCTTTATTATTTTAATTAAATTAAATTAGATGAAAACGAAGTAAAAAAATAAAAATAAAAAATGATGCATGCTGGTAACAGGTGGAAGTCACAGGATCGCGACGACATTACTGATGGAAATCAACACAAGTTGGTACCAAACAAACATTCCATATCTTTCATTAAAAGTACTCAGTTCAATACATCGCCTAAAGAACAAAATACAAGGATCTCAAAATACATCATTCTCGAGCTCGAGCGATAAAGGATTTCATCTCGCCTACCAACCATTTACAATGATTAATAAAAAGTTCTATCTCTTCTGGTGGGCTATAAAAGTGAGTACTTGCTTCGGCGTCCAACACCATCTTGGGGATGTCTTCAATTGCTTCATTTGCCAAAGCTGCCAATTGGGAGAAACTTTCCTTCCAACGTCTCACAACCACTTCTTGCTCCGCGATGTGAACTTCCATTCGCTTCACCAAGGCCTGATGTCTTTCTTCAAACTCCATCGACCTCCATCGCTCCTCTTGCACCTCGATATAATCCTCCATTTGTTTTATCATGGCTTGATGCCCTTTTTCTGCTTCTGCTAGCTTCCAACGCTCTTGGTTCATATCCGCCTCAAACGACGTGGCCATTTCTTTCATCTGATGCCTCATTTTTTCTACTTGAATTTGCGCTTCCCTTAGTCTTTTCAGGGCTTCTCGCTTATCTCTTTTGGCCTCTTCGTAGAGGTGTTTCCATTGTTTTCCCCCTTCCAACGCCGCATTCTTTTCCTTCACTCTCATGGCTAGCTCTTTGTTTGCGGCTGCAAGATCTTGCTTCAATCGGAATGTGTAGTCTCTTTCGGCCTTTTGGCTTCTAACCATGTCTTCGTAGGCTCGCGACTTATCCTCTTTATCATTCCTTATATCCACAACATCGTTGTGCGCCCTTTGTAATTCTTTTTCCAGCCTAGCATTCCTTTCTTTTAGTTTTTCCATCTCCGCTTTCAATTGCCTCACCTCTTCACTCTCTAGGTCTTGAGGTTGCTCTTCATTAGCCAGATGATCATCGATTGGCTTGAAAGGGAGTTTGACTTCCTTTACCCTTTCTAGAATCCAATTGTGATAACTGACCTTGCTATCAACCACTCCAACCCTCAAATCCCTTTCAGCCCGCACCACACTTCCCCAAGCACTTCTAACCTTCCTCAACATTTCAGTGCAGTACCCGTCCTCATAGTAGATGAAAAATGCCGTGAGATAGTCTGGTGAAGGTGCCCCTTTCACGGGATATCCAAATTGTCTTTGAACCAAAAGAGGGTTGTAATTGATGCAATACCGGACACCTATGAGAGGTACATTGGGGAAACTGCCACAATGTTGGATAGACTATTTAATCCCAAGCCAAGGAAGACGCCATTGTACTTTCCCTCCATTCATGCTAGCAACGAAATGGGCCCACTCATTTCCTCCTTCGTTTTTAAGCCCTTGGTGTGACAAATCTTCCGAAGGACGCCTGACATTGACTGCGCTTTTAAACATGCGTGCAGTCATCCATGCATACAATGCTGGCAAGCAACAAAGGATTTTCTTCCCCTTTCTTTCGTAGCAGAAACTCATGGTCCCATAAACATCAGCAAGGACTGCCGTCACATGATTCTCTGACCTCGTCTTTCTCGCCACGAAGACGTCTATCGCGGTATAGTCCACAAAGTCTTCTATCTTGGGGAATAAAACAATGCCATACACGGTGAGGGCTAACACATCCATGAAAGTATCCCACTCTTCCTTGTCAGCCAGATGATGCAAATATTGTTCCAGATATCCTTACGCCAGTCCACGCACTTGATGCCTCGTTATCAACCTGTCTTCCAGTTCTTTGGGTTGCAATTTCATTATGGCGGCAACGGTAGAGGTAGAAGCGTGATGCTCCAAGTGTTGATATGGTGTGGTACCCTCTAGTGGTAAATCCAGGATATGCTCAAACTCTTCTATAGTCGGTGCTAGTTGGAAGTCTTGAAAGGTGAAGCATCTTAGCGGGGAGTCATAATACTGTGCTAGGGCTGTGATAGCAGGCAACTGTACCTCCACTTCCATTAGGCCCAACAGGTTTCCATACTTCTTCTTGAAAGTTTCTCTTTTTATGGTCTTTAGTCGTTTGCCTAAGCTTATCAGCCCTGTCAGATTCCTCCCATGAATCCTCAGGCGATGTTTCTTTCTTAAAATGATAGAATCGGTCTGTTGTGTAGTACCAGATCTTGTATCAACTTCCATCTTGTAGGAGATCAAGTGAACACCTGTGATTTCCCCTAAAACCAGCACGTCACCAAATGATGTATGAACATGATGCATGATAACATAATGAAGTAAAACATGACCAACAACACAAATGAATGCATAGCATGAAAATGCAATGTCATTATTTTCAAAAAAGAACAAACAGGGTGAGGGTTACAGAAATACACATTTCTCCCTTTGTGCCCTAATAAAGGTTCAGCGCTTCAGATTGAAACCTCCCAAGGATGGGTCCTTGAACCTAAAGGTCGATGGTCACTAGAGCTATGGCCCCCTTCATAGTATCTCCACAATAGTCGAGTAATCAACTAGACGCGGAGACACAAGTGAAGAGAACAAACTCTAGCTGGGGTTCTCACGATAGCCAAACAGGAAGTATGTCCCAAATGGCACCGCTACACAACCCCTCTATTTCTAAGCTACGCTCAGACCCGGGTATAGGGCCCCACTCATGATGTGTATAATGTGTGTGTGTGAAGGGAGAATGCAATTGTACACCCCAAACCCTCACCTGCAAAACAACCAGAACATTCCCAAGCAGATATAACATGTTTTCTACCCTAGGGTTCAATATCCAACAAGCAAATTTATTCACACGCGATTATTCAAATATCAAAGATAGATAAAGAAAAAGGGAAGAAAAACATAAAGAAAAACCACATTGAATTCGCGCATGTAGTTAAATGGCTTGACTCTCTAAAAAAGGTCCCTAGTGGAGTCGCCATCTGTCGCAACCGGAAATCGCGACGGGACGACGATCCAAAAAAGAAAACAGGTTTTAGAAAAAGAGATTTGGAGTCGCCACCATAGTTTATTATGGAAAACTACGGAAAAACCATAAAATGATAAAACACGGTCCACGAAAACCAGATTCTAGGTTCGGGAGTCGGTTACGTGTAGGGAAGGTATTAGCACCCTACAACGCCTGCCCTAAGGCAGTACCTTTAACTAAATACGCGAATATGATGTGGTTTTCAAAATGTTTAACTGTCCCCTAAAATAAAACTCTAAAGAAACAAAATATATTTTTTAGATTTTTGGGCCCGACAAGGATTGACCTTGCTCCTACGTATTCTCATTCAGAATGAGAAATCAGGGTTACGTAGTTCTTTTGAATCTGTTTGAGAAATTTGTTTGGAAATTGTTTGAAAATTTGTTTTGAAATGATTTTGGATAATATAGGGAAGTGAAAGAGAAGATGTTTTTAGCACAAGGACAATGCGTGCGATCACACATGTGCCTAAACCTTTAAAATATTTTTTATCATTATTATTTTTTAGAAAAGGAGAAGAAAAGGTTTTAGCACAAGGACGATGCGTGCGATCACATATGTGCCTAGACCCTAAAAACATTTTTATTATTTTTTTTAGAAGAGAAGGAGAAAAGGTTTTAGCACAAGGACGATGCGTGCGATCACACATGTGCTTAAACCTTAAAAACATTTTTACTATTTTTTAGAAGAGAAGAAGAAAAGGTTTCAGCACAAGGACGATGCGTGCGATCATACATGTGCCTAAACCTTTAAAATATATTTTATTATTATTATTTTTTTAGCAAAGGAGAAGAAAAGGTTTTAACACAAGGACGATGCGTGCGATCACACACGTGCAAACAAGCAAGTAATCCAATCATAGAAAACCTGGGCAAAGTTATTCATGCTTCCAAAGTAATAACTTCAAAGTAATAACTCTGGAGCTCAAAACCTCACCTAAAAGCTCATTCACAGTTGACATACACATCCTGCTTAATATCACAATCACAATCATAATAACTTGCATTTGTTCACAAAGCTTGTGAACCACCTGTATAAGCATGTAATATGCATATCTCAAAATCAATCCATATCAAGGCATCAGTCAAGCATTACTTATCAAACAATCACAATTATCAGCAAACCATCATAACAGATAAAGTTTCCAATTGAGTACATCAAACCCTAAACAAAAACACACATAAATAAATAAGACAAATCCTGCTTTAGTGCTTTGAAAAACTCAGCCCCATCAATGATGCTCTCTCCCAACCCCAAACTTAGATGAACAACAAGTAAGAAAGTGAGTGGAAAAGAAACTTTCTCAAAAGGGTTGAGGGAAAAGTTGTAGAAAACTTTGGAAAAGTATGCAGGAGTGTGTGTACAGAGAAGAATCTAAAAGAGAGTCCAAGGCACAACTTAGGGTATAAAAAATACCCCTAATGGGCTCGGGTCCCGCTGAGGGGCAACCCAAGCCCCTTCTGCGACACTACCGCTCAGCGGCACTTACGGGAAGTGCTCTCCTTCTTAGCTTGACCTAGATGCGTCCTAAACATACCCCTCACTGGCTCCCTGCAATAAAATTCTCAAATCACTCATGCACAACCCTATTATGCAACTAAAGCAGGATCAAAACAAAAATTATACAGAAAAATCAATCAACTGGGTTGCCTCCCAGGTAGCGCTTGTTTAACGTCACGAGCCTGACCCAAAATCCTCCAACACCCTTCAGTAGGTGCAAATTTTCCTTACCAACACCCATCAGTAGGTGTATACAAACATAGTATCCTTCAGTAGATACTCTTCCGCCTAACATCCATCAGTAGATGTAAACCCTGTAAATAACTTATAACAAAAATATCCAAAAGTTCAAAATTACATCACCAAAAATTAAAAAGTTCTAAAATCACTGGGTTGCCTCCCAGCAAGCGCTCTTTTAACGTCATTAGCTTGACCTAATAAAGTTCAAGTTCCTTCTTTGAGATTAATATCCGTACCCCACCAACTCCTCAACTGCTTCCGGTGTACTGTTTTAACTCTTCTAGAAAATGAAGACTCTATCTCTATTATCCCCTTTTCTTTATAGCCCTTCACAACCCACAACTTGTTTTTGAATCTCACATGTGTACCAAGTTTGAGTTGTTCTTTCATCCCATCATCAAGAAATTTTCTTCCTCTGCCAATCTTCTCTTTTTCATGTACCTGAAACAACAAACAATGTTTACCTTTAACTTTGAGCTTTTCATCTTTGGGGCTAGTCATGAGTACATCTTGAAATGGCGCTTTATGACTAGCTTCTTCCTCCTGCATCTATTTCTCCTTTTTGAAAACATCTACAATAACCCTTTCTTCTCGGTCTTGGAATGCAACTATACCTTCGTTCACATCAATTATAGCTTTGGCCGTTTTCATAAACGGTCTTCCGAGAATGATGGGTATCTTTTCGGTCTCCATCTCCATCACCACAAAGTCTGCCAAGAACTGTAGTTTGCCTAGACAAACTATAATGTCCTCTGCTATTCCATAAGGTGTCTTCAAAGATCCATCTGCCATTACTAAGTTAACCTTTATAGGTTTCACATCCACATCACCAATTTGTTCAAGTAAAGAATAAGGTATCAAGTTGACACTTGATCCTAAATCAAGTAAAGCTTTTCTGACTCTTTTCTTCCCTATTGTGCAGGGAATGTAAAATCCTCCTGGATCCTCGACTTTTGGAGGGAATGACTCCTTTTTGACAGTTATATACTTCTTTGTATCTTCATCTCTACATCTTTTCTTTGTATAGATTTCTTCCTCAGGTTTAGTATAAACTGCAATTTGCTGTAGTATCTCCTTCCAAGGTGCATCATTGTCCACCATACTGAATAATTCTGTAAAATCAAATTGTTTCTCATGATTTATTGGAAAATGAAACATATCATTACTCTTTATCTCTTTTCTCTCTCTCTTCTCTTTTCTCTCTTCTTTTTCTTTTTCTCTCTTTTCTCTCTTTTCTTTTTCTTCCTCTCCTTTCTCCTTCTCTTTATCTAACTCAACTATTTCATCAGTTGTACTCTCCACCACTCTACATTCTTCCCTGGGGTTAACTTCAGTATTAGCCCCAAAATTTCTATTAGGCCTTTCTTCCACTTGCTTGGTAATCTGACCCATTTGAATCTCCAAATTCTTAATAGCAGCATCAGTACTCTTTTGAGAAGATTCAGTTTTCTGTATAAATTGATTAAGAGTTTCTTCCATCCTTATGGACCTTTCATTAAGTGCAGAAATCTGTTGCCATAAAGTTGGTTGTTGTTGTTGCTTGTTGAATTGCCCAGTTTGTCCAGCCTGCCCACTCTGTCCTTGACCAATGCTTGGGTGTGGTTTCCACCCTTGATTGAAGTTCCCCTGACGGTACGGAAACTGATTGGCCATGAAGTTTACATCTTCCAAAGCTTCTGCTGGAAAGGCACACTGACCATTTATATGGTCACCTCCACACAATTCACATAACTGTGATTGAACATGTGCAACACTCTTTAACTCTTTCAGCAATTGTGCAAGTGTTTTCGTAAGAGCTTCCAGTTGTTAAGTTAGTATCTTATTTTGTGCTAACAAGGCGTCATGGGTTTGCAGCTGTAGAACTCCTTTTAATTGACTAGGAGCTCCTCTTTCACTATTCAGATCATTATCACTAGTAGCCATATTATCAATGATTTCTGTAGCTTCCTCTTGAGTTTTCCATTTGATGTTTCCTCCAGCTGTGGCGTCAAGCATCATCTTGGTTTGGAAACCAAGACCTGTAAGGAAAGCCAAGACTACTTCCCCTTCGTCAAAACCATGTGTGGGAGTTTTTCTCAGTAAGCTTTTATATCTGTCCCATGCATGTCCTAGTGATTCCTCCATACCTTGCCTGAAAGATGTAATTTCTTGCTTTCCTTTATTTACTTTTGATTGTGGAAAGTATTTGTTGAGGAACTTTGTTACCACCTCTTCCCACTCTGTAAAGCTTCCTTCTGAAAAAGAGTTCAACCAAATCTTAGCGTTGCCTCCTAGTGAGAATGGTAACAAGCTAAGTTTGATCGCTTCGTCCGACACCCCATTTATCTTTACTGTGTTGCAAATCTCGTTAAATGTAGTGAGGTGCTCATATGGGCTTTCGTGAGACAACCCATTAAACTGGTTACTCTTAACCAATTGGATTAGTGCTGGTTTCACCTCCATATTAGCCGCATTAACTCTTGGTCTTGCTATGCTGTTGAAATGCTGAGGTACAGCTACATTAGTATAGTCAACAAGAGTTCGTCTATTATTATTGTTCTCCATCTCCTCAATGCTATGGTCAGAATTTTTTGGTGTTGGTTGTAACAGAGTTTCCGGAGAAGGAAAGAGTTCTCTAGATGTACGGATTCTTCTCCTCCGTCTACTCTTGTCTAATCCTTCAAGAAGAGGTTCTGCAGTTTTCTTGCTCCTAGTTCGGATTACTTCTTGCATACACAAGAAAACAAATCCCTAAAAGAATTGGTTAGCACAAAAAGATATAGAAGAAATAAGATAAAAAATAAGAAGATAAAATAAAAAAAGAAAACAAAAAAATAAAAACAGAAAAAATAAAAACTGAAAAATAAAATAAAATAAAAACAAAAAAAAATACAAAAAAATAAAATAAAATAAAATAAAATAAAAACTGAAAAATATAAACAGAAAATAAAAACAGAAATTCAAATTTCAAAATTCAAGTCAAAGATAACCAATAATCAAACAAATAAACTAGTTAAACCACGAGTCCCCGGCAACGGCGCCAAAAACTTGATGACAAATTTATGAACACCGAAAACGGCGCCACAAACTTGTTTAACAATCGGCAAGTGTGACCGAATCGTATCAAGTAATAAACTCGGTAAGACCAAGTATCGATTTCCCAAAGGACTCACGGCCTAGTTAGTTATTTGATTTGTTGATTATTTAAGACTTGTGAACGATTGATTGTAGGTTTAAATGCAAAAGACAGTAATTAAACATGTATGCATGAATGTGATCAATGGCAAAAAGAGTAAACAAACACGGAATGAATTATATGGATGAGTATGTTGTTGGGGTTATCAATTTCATCTTATCCACTCTCATATACTTTAGGAATTCATCAATCTTTTCATCAATGTTAATGCCACTCTCTAAATCACCTTGTCGAGAAGGCCTATCCTTAATTACGAGTTCATACAATTCCTAGCATTCCTAGTAATTAGTTCTGAAGTGCAGGAGCTTAAAGGCAACCAATATACTATTGGGAGAAATTCCCCGGATCTAGAGTTCCCCATACGTTCCCATATCGACAAAATCAATAATCATGACATCGAATGAGTTAAACAATGCATGCTTTGAGCAAAGAGGAAAAACCCTAACTAATGATGAAAGAAAGCATGTATCTCAAATAAGATGTTTAAACACAAATTCCATATATGAGAGTTTCACAAGATTACATTGATCCCCCAACAATAATACAAGGTTTAGTTCACCATATTCATGGTGAATCTAGATGAATAATAATGAAAGAATGAAAGATAAAACCCTAGAAAGGTAGAGAGGTAGCCTGAGCATCCAAGATCTTCCTTCAAAGGGGTGGAAAAGAGAGTGTTTGCTTCGTCCCAGCCAAAGATACAAACCCTAGGAAACCCTAAAGCTTATATATTATTCGTAAAATTACAGAAAATTAGGCCCAAGCCTAAAATAGTACCGCTCAGCGGTAAACTACCGCTCAGCGGTAAACTACCGCTCAGCGGTAAACTACCGCTCAGCGGCAAGTGCGCGACTTCGTTTCTTCCCCTCAGCGGCCTTTTCACCCCTCAGCGGAACCAACGTAGGTTTCTGAGTGCCGCTCAGCGATAAACTGCCGCTGAGCGGTGGTTGCGGCTTCTCCTTTTGCACTTTTTAATGTCTTTTCTGATTCCATTCCTATCCTTCTTCACTTCTTTCACCAAATTCACCTTAAAACCTGCATAAAACACTGAAATCAAGCATAAACCTGTCCAGCTCTCTTATTTCTAAAAATATGACCAAAAGCATGATTTCAAGCTAGTTTCTAAGTGTTAAAGGTTGCTTTTAGTATCAAATTTAAGCATGAAAATAACAGTTTTTCAACTGTTATCAGCACCCTATTCATAAGGGGAAACCAGGAGTTTTTCGCACAACGTCTTATCTCACTGTGCAAATTAACTCGTAGAGGTACCAGACCTCAACCCCTTGCATAGCGCTACCAAGTCGCTATGTGAAAACTCAGACAGAGACAAAACTCCCCAAACACTCCTTGTGCGCTCCTTTTCGCTATTCGAATTAATTTGGCAGTGACCCCAGACCACCTCCAGTCGCTCAGCTAAATGATCCGTTGTGCGAATCATCAAACAGAGAGCAAACTCCCTAGCCATTCGCATAACGCACCCTCTCGCTGTGCAAATTGCCCAAACAGAGAGCAGCTCTCAAAGGCCACTCGTTGTGCGAATCCATTCGCACAGCGAGTCTGCATAATTCTGCAACACGAATTCTGCAGAATTAAGCAACCCAACCCAAGTTTACCAATTCTAACTATTTTTCCCAACTTCTAACACTCCTAAATTGTATTATATACGTAATTAGACTTGACTAAACGTTCCTAAACCTTTCTAACATCAATCTAAAGTGTTTATGGATCAATTTCTACTCCAAATCATCAAATTCATCAACTTAGAAACTCAAATCCCATTCTACCACTTTTGGCACTATTTTCAACCACTTAAGGACTCAAGCAAGTCCTAATTGACCTATCTAACTTATGAATACAGCCAATAACACCTAATTCAAAATTTCACTACCCCACTTCCACAAAACTTACCTAAAACCAATATACTTCACTCAAATTTCTCATAAATCAATCTCATCCAGATTTTAACATTTCATCTAATCTATAACATAAGAATCATCCAAATGAGTTCATATTCATAGTTTCTTCACACACCCTTACAACAACCATAATAAGCACATTCATTATAAAATCAAAATCAACAATTCAGCTCATTATATATAACTAACATACTCTTCACACATGCACAATATAGTTAACTAAACAGAGATAAAATCCAGTTTCCCTTACCTCAAAAATATAAAACCCAGCTTAAGAAAAACTCCAATCGATGCTTGCACCGCAAGGTAACTCTAGAAAACCCTACAAATGACTAATTAGTGATAGAGAACAACTCTTAGAACCTAGGCGCTTCCTGATCGTCAATCAGAGACTCCAATCATGAGAATCGTTAGAGAGAAAGCAGAGAAAGGAAAGGAAATAGTGTTTTAGAGAGATAGAGGTGATTTAGATAATGAACTTAGCTTTAGAAATTTCTATTTATATTATAAAATTATTTTAAAATAAAATTACTCGTCTCATTATTTTAATACACCTATATACTCTAATACTATATATATATATATATATATATATATATATATATATATAACAATTTATTGGCTTATGACTTTTTAATTAAAATAATTTATTAATTTGAAAAAGTTAAAAGTAAAAACACCTAAAATAATGAACACCGTAATATATAATTTAGGTAAAATAATATTATCTTTAACAAAAGGTTTTTTACTATATTTTATATTTTATTATCATCGTTTTTTTAAGGTGGTTGCACTTGATTTTGTTGACGCGCATTTAATTTTACTATATTAGTTAATTTACATTAATCTTGAATTTATTATCCTATAGCAATGATGACATAATAGATCACTTTTGCATTTAATGTATAGTAGTATGACTATTATGATAAATGTTGGTTTTGCAAAGTTTTAATAATTATTGCAAATTGATTCCTTTCTTATTTTTCTTATCCTATAACTTCAAATACTTATTTTTCACTAATATGACTAAAAGAGATAAAATAATTTACAAGATTTAAAGGTGTTTTTGCTTAAATGGGATGAAGATCTCCGACTAACTTCTTCCTGTCGCGGCCGAGCGTCCTTCTATCGTTGTCGAGCGTCTTGCTGTCACTGCCGAGCGTCCTGCTTCTCCAAGTTCCATTTATCCGAACATCGAAAGGGGGGATGACCTGCAAAAGACACTCCAACGCTCAAGTCAGAATTTTTCTCTGTAGGCCTTTTATAATTTTGTAGTGAGTATAACGGTAGCCGTTATCACATTTATTTGTGCATTAAATCTGCTCAACGATTGTCGGGACCAAACGGTTGAGAGGGTCTTTCCTGCACGTTGACCGTTCGGTTATTTAGGGTCGTATGTCGTCCTAAGCGATCGGTAGTATATGAACCCAAAGTGAGGTAGAGGCTCTCCTGTACCTTTACCGTTCGATCGAAAATGAGCCCATAGTAATATAAGCCCCTAAGCCCTAGCAAAATTTTCGATATTGCATTGGGTTTGTCAAGTTATACCGATCGACACAGGATTTTACCCGATTTCTGCTATCATGACGATTCATACAATAGCATGCGTTCCTTACCGATGATAACGGTCGAAAATACCGTTATCTATGATGTAATTTTGATACTAAATGGACCCTTTTTGACTTAGAAACTTGCTTTAACTCATGTTTTTGCATTAGTTTTGTGTATAAGAGAGTTGAGGTTATACTTGATGATTTTATTACTAAATTCCCTTGATTTTGTAGGCTATTGGAATGATGTGAAAGAAGAGTTAAAGTACAAAATAGTTGGAATGCAGAAAGGTCAACCAGAATGCAGAAAAGTCAACAAGTGTGCAGAAAAGTCAATCAGAGTGCAGAAAAGTCAACGAGAATGCAGAAAAGTAAACCAGAGTGCCAATTTTCTTCCTACACCACGCCCGGGCGCCCTTCCATGGGTGTTGAGCGCCAGTTTTGACTCGTACGACGACCGAGCGCCCTTTCAGGGGTGCTCAGCGCCAGTTTCGTGGGCTTGGACCTGTTTTCTATTATTTTTATATTCTATTTAAGGACTTGGACGTCCTAGGGATTGTATCTTTTGATGGCTTGAGCATAGAAACCCACTTTTCACCCCTTGGGGGTAGATTTTGGGGATGTGGCAGCTATCCTCTTCCTTGAGGGTAGATTTGGGGATGTGATTGCTCTCCTCTTTTCTTTTTAGGGTTTTTCTATCTTTTTCATTCTTTCATTGTTCATCTAGTTTCTCCATGATGATGGGGAACTAAACCTTATTTGTTATTGGGGAAAAGATGTAACCTCTTGAACTCTCATGTATTTTGAATTGATTCTTAATTATTTATACCTCTTTCATTAATTGTTAGAGTAATTCTTCTTTGTGTAATGCTTGCTCTGTTCAACTCATTCAGTAGCATGATGTATGATTTGCATGATTACCGGAAGGTATCTTACAATTCACGATCCAGAGAATTATTCCCAAAAGCAGTATTGCTCAAGAATGAGGGTGTGAGTTCTGGTTGTCTTAAGCTTCTGTTCTTCAGAATTATTTATTAGGAATTCTAGGAATTGTATGAACTAATAGTTAAGAATAAGCTTACTTTGTCGAGGAATCGGGTTTTAAGTATTTTAGAGAGTGATATTGACATTAATGAAGAAGTAGAATTCGTATATACATGAGAGTAAACTTGGTGAAATCTCAACCCCAACAACATATTCATCTCATATTATCAACTTCATCCATCCATTCTAGTGTTTAGCCTCAATTGATGAAATTGCATTCATGTTTATTTTTATTCCATTTGCATTCAAAAACCCCAAAAATTGTTCTTCTTAAGTCTTAATTGGTTAAGCAATTACATAACTGTTTAGTGTCGTGAGTCCTTTGGGATACGGTACTTGGTCATACCATTTTATATTACTTGATACCATTCAGTACACTTGCAGGAGTCTTAACAACCGACCGAGCGGTTTTTTTACCAGGAGTTCCCTGGAAGCGTTCCCTAGGTCAACAATGCTAAGGTGAGATCCACGAAAGCATCGCTCACCGAACAACGGATCTAGGAGTCCAAACTTTTCCTAGATCGAAGACGCTCGGGTGAGCACTACGGATATGTTCCTCACCGTTCGGTTTAGATCTTAGAAGTTCACTAGGAGCATGCCCTAAGATCAAGGTGAGAGTTCACGAGGAGCGTTCCTCACCGTTCCGTTTAGATCTTAGGAGTTTACTAGGAGCGTGCCCTAAGATCAAGGTGAGAATTCACGAGGAGCGTTCCTCTTTGTTCGATTTAGATCTTAGGAGTTCACTAGGAGCGTGCCCTAAGATCAAGGTGAGAGTTCACGAGGAGCGTTCCTCACCGTTCGGTTTAGATCTTAGGAGTTCACTAGAAGTGTGCCCTAAGATCAAGGTGAAAGTTCACGAGGAGCATTCCTCACCGTTCGGTTTAGATCTTAGGAGTTTACTAGGAGCGTGCCCTAAGATCAAGGTGATAGTTCACGAGGAGCGTTCCTCATTGCTCGGTTTAGATCTTAGGAGTTAACAAGGAGCGTGCCTAAGATCGAGGTGAGAGTTCACGAGAAGCGTTCCTCACCGTTCGGTTTAGATCTTAGGAGTTCACTAGGAGTGTGCCCTAAGATCAAGGTGAGAGTTCACGAGGAGTGTTTACCCCTCGGCAAGTGTAACCGAATCATATCAAGTAATAAACCTAGTAAGACCAAGTATCGTTCTCCCAAAGGACTCACGGCCTAGACAGTTATGTGATTTATTGATTAGCTAAGATTTGTACATACAATTACTTGAGATTTCAATGCAAACTACTGAAAAGTAAATATGTATGCATGTATTGATCAATGGGCAAGAAGAAACAAAACACGTAATTTGAATTATATGGATGAATATGATGTTGGGGTTTATCAATTTCATCCTATCCACTCTCATGTGTTAAGGAATTCATCATTCTTTTCATTAATGTTAATGCCACTCTCTAAATTACCTTAAACTCGATGTCTTGGTGAAGAAAGCCTAATCATAACATCGAATGAGTTAAACAATGCATGTTGTGAGCAAAGAGGAAAAACCCTAACAATTAATGAAAGAAAGCATGTATCTTATAAAAGATCTTGAAGAACAAATTCCATTACATGAGAGTTTCTAAGGATTTACATTGATTCCCCAACAACAAAATAAATTTAGTTCACCATATTCATGGTGAAACTAGATGAAATACAATGGAAGAGTGAAGGATAGAACCCTAGAAAGTTGAGAAAAGAGCCTTAGCATCCAAAATCCTCCTCCAAGGGGTGAAAAAGTGTGTTTCTGCTTCGTCCCAGCCAAAGATCCCTGACCTAGGTTAACTAAAACCTTATATAATATTCTAAAAAAACAGAAAAGTAGGCCCAAGCCCAGAAACGTGGCGCTCAGCGGTAAATACCGCTCAGCGGTAGTAGCGCGTGATCAATTCTTCCCCTCATCGGCATTTCTCCCCTCAGCGGTGCCAACGAGTCTTTGAGAGTGCCGCTCAACGGTAATTACAGCTGAACAGTACTTGCGGCTTCTCTTCTTTTGCACTTTTTCTGTCCCATTGCACTTCTTTCATCAAATTCATCTCAAAACCTGAAAAAACAAGGAAATCAAGCATAAAATCTGTCCAACTCTCTTATTTCCATAAACATAAGCAAAAACTTGATTTCAAGCTAGTTTCTAAGTCTTAAAGGTTGCTTTTGATATAAATTTTAAGTGTGAAAATAACAAATTTTCAACTGTTATCACAACCCCAAACTTAGAACTTTGCTTGTCCTCAAGCAAACAAGATATAACTGAATCTTCCACCAATCCATTCAATGGTTCACCACATTAAAAAATCCTTCTTTCAAGATAAGTAAATACTCAATTTAGCTCATCACCAAGACTTCAATCAAGATGTGCACATGCTTTTAGTGTTCACTCAATCACATAATATCCAACAAATGCTATTTTCATGAATGATCAATCAACTAAGCAAAGATGTTCTTATGTGTTCATGGAATCTATCCTTACTAGATAAAGTGTTTCACTCAAACACACAAGTGTATAGGAGGTATTCACTCATTCACTTTACTATCACAATGTCACATCAATCAACTTTTCCTTTCATTTACCACAATCAAAAACACTTACAAGCAAGCATCATCACAAGGACTTTTCTATGGCTTATAATGTGGCTGGGCTAACAAGAAAATTGGTTTTTCTGGATCACAAAACCCTTGAGTTAAGAGAATCATCTAAACACAACCATTCTTACTTATTCCCAACTTTGTTTTGCATTGAGCTTTTCTTTTTCTTCTTTTCTTTCCTTTCTTTCTTTTTCTTTTCTCATGCTTAACTTTTAGCTCAATGCTTTTCGTTTTCCCCTTCTAAACTTCCCAACAACCCCAAACTTGAACATTTATCAATACCACAAGATATTTTCAACTCAACTCAAGGTAAAGCTTTTCAAAAAGGGTTTTCAAATCATGTTCAAGGCTAAGGGTTCAAAGGATAGAACACATAGTGCTCTCTTTTAGTGGGCTAAATTCATGCATTTGGCTAACAAAAGGGTTACCAACAAATGGCCTTGATCATATGATGCAAACAAGGAAGTGATTCAATCATAGAAAACCTGGGCAAAGTCATTCATGCTTTCAAAGTAATAGTATTCAATCACAAAAACTTTGGAGCTCAAAACCTCACATATAAGCTCATTCACATTCCACATACACATCCTGCTTAGCATCATAATCACAATCACAACATCATGCATTTGTTCACAAAGCTTGTGAACCACCTATATAATCATATAATGTACACATTCTCAACGTCAATCAAGATCAAAACATCATCAAGCATTACTTATCACACAATAGTCACAAGCAAACCATCATAACAGACAAGTTTCAAATTGAGTACATCAACCCTATTATAAAAACAAAAGTAAATAAGTTCAATATTACAAAACCAAAGATAGAAAAGATCCTGCTCTAGTGCTGATAGCATACATCAGGAAATGCTATCTCAGCTCCTCATCAGCCTGTGCTGTTATCTGTATCTTCCTCCTCTTCATTATCTTTAGCATCCTCAAATGCGTCATCATCATCATCATCTCCATCCATAGTTGAAGCTTCAGTTGCTCCAGCTCAGCTACCCTGGGCGTTCTCCTCTGGCCATGCCACCACGTTATGGAACTCGTCCATAGTGCACTTGTGTACTGGGGGTGTATCATACATCCCAATGATCATCTCAGCAGTGGCCACCTGCCCTCTGTAGATGGACTACATATGGGCATCTGTGAGAGACATATACATGTCCCTCATCTACAAATGCTTGACTCTGTGCTGATCCTCTCCCGCTACGAGAATGACGTGGTGGACTGGCTGAGCTGCCTCCTCACCTCCACAATACTGCCTATAATAGGCCTCATCAATGGATTTCCTCGGCCTCTCAAATGGTGGAGCAGAAGTATCCACCCCAGCTATCTTGCACAGGTGCATAATCAAGGAAGGATGCCCTAAAGGTGCCTTGATGTTCATCGTGTTGGCACACATCTATATTTCATTGGCAATCACTTGGCCAATGTTAATGCTCATATTTTTGAGCACACAGTAGAGGAGAAGTGCCCTGTTGACAGTGATGTCTGAAACATGAGAACACGGCTGAATGTTGGCATGAGAGAATGCCATCCAATATTTTGCAAGGGATGTCAAATCTGTCCTCCTAATGTTAACCACTGTACCATTTCTATTCCTCTAGAAATGTCCTCCAGGAACACATAGAACACTCTCCACATCATCAAAATCAGTGCCTTCCTCCATACAGAGAGCAAACTGGCACTGCTCTCCAACCCATTTAGTACCCAAAAAGTTGTTGATAGAGTTAAGATCATACCTAATAGCGTGGCCTCTAACATAGCTTAGGTAATCCTCAGCCGGATAATCACCCAACCTTCTTGCGTTGGTGTAAAATTCCTTTAGTACTGCTATATTGGCTGGTGTAGGGTATGTGGCTAGTCTCCTCCAATTTCTTCCCATCAGTTGCTCTCCAAATTGAGGAGCAAAGTTAGGTATCATTCCAGCTTTCCTCTCCATCAGGAGTCTCCTATCTTGAACAATCCTAAAATGCTTCTCATGTTTGCGAGACAAGAACCTACTAGAATGGGGTTGTTCTGGTTCCTTGTCTTTCCTCCTGGAAGCTGTAGTCTTCAATCTTTTTCCTGAAGAGGATGTCATCCCTACATCAAACACAAATTACAAAACCACAATACATGTTGTTAATTATTAGTAAACCACAAACAACACCCCAAATCCATGTTAAACCACCGTTGAGGGTCACAAGAACCCCTCAGCGCAACCAGTGCACCGAGCCAGCAAGAAAAAGAAGCCAAAAACCAAGTCTTCAGGGGAAATTTCTACTGAGCGGCGATTCTGCAGTTTTTGAAAAATGCATTTTTAACACTTCCTAACTCCACTCACATGCAATTTTCATACTTCCAGACCAAAATCAAGCATTTTAATCGGTTCAAACATCAATTAATTCATCAAATCATGCATAGAAATCAAAATCCCTAAAAAATCATGCTTTGAACATCCATATTCATACAAATTCATGCTTTCAAGAACCCTAGAATGAAAAATGCTTGACTTACTTGGGTGGAGATGCTAGATGCGTAGAAAATGCTCTAAAAATGTGAAGAACTCAGCCCCAACAATAATGCTCTCTCCAAACCCCAAACTTAGATGGAAAACTAGTGAGAAAGTGAGTAGAAGAGAGATTTTGTAAGGGGAAATGAAGGGAAAAGTGTAGAGAACTCTTAGAAAAGTGTTTAAAAGTGTGTGAGAGGAAAGAAATATGAAAATAAAACCAAAACCGCACCCTAGGGTATAAAAATACCCTAATGGGCTCGGGTCCCGCTAAGGGCAACCCGAAAAACCAATATGCAGTGATACCGCTCAGCGGAAATTTCCGTTGAGCGGCACTTGTGTGACATGCTCTCCTTCTTCCTAGCTTACCCTAGGTGCCTTCTAATCATGCCTCTCACTCACTCCATGCATTTAAGTTCTCAGATAACTCATACATTCAGTCCCTACCATGCAACTAAAGCAAAATCAAAACAAACAATAAAGACAAAGTAAATTAACTAGGTTGCCTCCCAGGTAGCGCTTGTTTGACGTCACGAGCCTGACCCAAAATCCACCAACACCCATCAGTAGGTGCAACAAACCTGATATCCTTCAGTAGATACTTAACCACCTAACATCCATCAGTAGATGTTATACCCAAAAATTTACATAAAACAATGTCCAAAGTTTATAGAATTACATCACCAAAATGAAAAATAAGAATTAATGTTCTGAAACCACTTGGGTGCCTCCCAGAAAGCGCTCTTTTACTGTCATTAGCTTGACCCAATAAAGTTCAAATTCTTTCTTCCATGTTGGTGTTCATCTTTCTGTCATCACACCAACTCACCAGTTGCTTCCGGTCCACCTCCTTGATTCTTCTTAAATGTGGAGACTCAATTTCTATCACTCCATCTTCTTTATAATCTTTCACAAGCCACATCTTGTTTTTGAATCTCACATGTTTACCAAGTTTGGGTTGTACTTGCATTAAATGAACCTTTTTCCTTTGCCATCTTTTTCTTCTTCCCTAACCTGAAACAAGAAACAATTTTTATCTTTAAAGTCCGGCTTTGCATCTTTAGGACTAGTCATGAGTACATCTTGATATGTAGCTTTATAACTAGTCTCTGTCTGCTGTTCCTCTTTGAAGACATCAACAACCACCCTTTCTTCTCGGTCTTGAAGCACCACTATTCCTTCATCTACATCAATGATGACTTTGGCCGTTTTCATAAACGGTCTTCCGATAATAATAGGAACCCTTTCATCCTTCATCTCCATCACAACAAAGTCCACCAAGAATTTTAGTTCTCCAACACAAACCATAACATCCTCTACTATACCATAAGGATTCTTTGAAGAGTCATCCGCCATTAACAAATTCATCTTTATAGGCTTGACTTCAAGATCACCCATTTGTTCAAGTAAAGAATAAGGAATTAAATTAACGCTTGACCCTAAATCAAGTAGGGCTTTATTTACCTTTTTCTTCCCTATGACGCATGGAATGGTGAAACTTCCTGGATCTTTCACTTTTGGAGGGAGTGGCTTCTTCTTTACCGCTTTGTAATTATTTGTCTCCTCTTCTCTATGTCTTTTCTTTGTGGAGACTTGTTCCATGGGCTTTGTATAATCTGCAATTTGTTGCAATATCTCCTTCAAAGGTAAATCACCTTCCAATTGTTTGAATATTTCTGTAAAATGTCCAAATTGTCTCTCTTTCTCTAATCTCTCATAATCTGTTGGAAAAGGAAGAATATCTTCAATTTTTATCTCTTCTCTCTCTTCTTTCTCTTTTCTCTCTACTCTCTTTTCTTTTCCCTCTACTTTCTCTTCTTTTTCTTCTTTTCTCTCTAACTCAACTCTTTCAACATCCACACTCACTAAAACTTTACATTCTTCCTTAGGGTTAACCTCAGTATTAGCCCCAAAACTCGTATCAAGCATTTCTTCCAACTTCTTAGCTAGTTGGCCAATTTGCATCTCCATATTTCTCATGGTTGCTTGAGTGTTGTTATGATTGGATATGGTTACCTGCATAAATTGTTGAAGAGTTTCTTCCAACTTTGTATGTTTTTCAGTGAATGTAGACATATGTTGCCATAATGATGGTTGCTGTTGTGGTTTGTTAAATTGGCCTGATTGCCCAGCTTGTCCCTGACCCTAACCCATGCTTGGGTGAGGTTTCCACCCTTGGTTGTAATTACCTTGGCGGTATGGAAATTGATTAGCCATGAAATTTACATCTTCCAAGGCTTCTACTAGAAAAGCGCATTGACCATTAATATGGTCACCACCACATAGTTCACACATGACGTTTTCAAACAAAAAGAACTAATATTAAAAGATAGGAATTTCATTACATGAGTTATTTATTGATATGAATATATTCTAATATTTTAGGAATAACTTTAATTATCAAATAAGTTAGGTTAATTTAATTAAATTCATTCATAAAGAAATTTGCAGTTTGACGGCAATGCCGACACTAGGAAGATTGGCATTTGAGTTCACATTCAAGTATGAGAAAGTTGAACATTACAACTGTTATTTCCTTTGTCGTGTGGCACGACAAAGTGGTCTCTGCTTCATAACTCGTTTGTTTGTGGAGATAAAGGCACAGGTCATATCGTGGTCCACTGATTTAAGGACATGTGGGGATTTTATTTTACAATATAGTTGCTTTGTTGTTTATTTTATTCATAACTATTTTGCGTATTAGTAAGAGGGATTAGTTCTTTATTTCCTTATATGATGACAAATTACAAAATCATGATATATACACACACGTGCTTAATGCTTCATTGATTTTTGAGATTTCTTACACGCAGTTGATTATATGTTATCATCTGGGCCATCACTTAGTTTGTTTTATCCGGCAACAAGTTGACTTATGTTATATGTTAACAAATTGGTTTGTTCGTGCTTAGTCATATGTTGTCTTATTCTTACTCAACTATAAATTAATATGTTCTTACATAGTCACAAGTCAATATGTTTTTACTCGATCATAAGTTAGTCTGTTTGTATCTAACTATAAGTCGGTCGGTTTGTATTCAGTCATAAACTTGTCTGTCTAATACTTTTTGGACACTAACAAAGTTAATGTTGTGTTATTCTTTAACTTAGCATAATCTAAATCAAAGATAAATGGGTCACTAGGTCCATCCTAACCTATATGGGTAAAAGCCTACAAATATCATAATTATCTTATAAATAATACGACTATTGAGATAAACAATTTACATTTAATATTACAACATTAACTATTATATGATGCACTTGATTAATTTGGACATCAAGCACACATTCATTTAATTCTAGAAGGATAAATACCAAGAAAAGGAAGAAAGAATACTTAACGTATAAAAGATTAAGAAAATTTGAAAAATTCATCTTCCCATTATATTTGGGTCTGTATATTAAGATAAAGTAAGAATTAAAAAAAGTATTGTACACCTTCCACTTGCCATGCATGTTTTTTATTTTTATAGTGATAAATATTTTATAAGAGTTTTTGCTTTCCAAATTATGAGACCCATGTGATATAATCCATTTTTTATTCTTTTTTTTCTTATTTTTTTCTTTATTTTTCACATATACTTCTGAGACATTTTTGCTAGTTTTCTCTCCGTTCTAAACTTCTTAACATCATTTCAAATTCTATTTCACATTCTAAGTACGCGTGTTTTCATCTAATATATATTTTATTTCATTTATAATGTAAGTATTTGACATTTTTATAGTTGAGAAAAAAAAATTTCAACTAGTTCATCTTTTGATGTAAGTTTTGATTATCTTTTTAAACAAAATAATGGATTAATTGCTTACTTGGAATGAGAATAGAAAGTTCAATGTATAGAATACATTAAAATTACTTTAATGGGATATAAAATCTATTGAATAGAGTGAAAAACTATGTATGATATTAATCTCCCTTGTATTAAATATAAATAGGGTCTTTTATTTATAATAGAAGAAAGGGTGTTCACCACCACCCCTTGCTCCCTCCACCACCCCATTCCTGTTTTACCCTTCTTTTTATTTTCTCATTCCTATTTTACCCTTAATAAAATTTTTGGGTTAATATTTTTAACCTCTACCAACTCCAATCCTCTACATGTATGCAGCGACAACTCTCCTTCCTCTTTATCATTCGTCCCCTCATTGTTTCATTGTGCTCTTCTTCCTCTTTTCACGTTCCACTTCTTCCTCTCATTCTTTAATTGTGATAGGACTTTCATTAGCTGGTGTGCTTAGTGAGAGATTGCAAGTGATGGTGGAAGCAATTGATCAGTCGCGCCAAGATCGGTGTGTGGTGGTGGTGCTTGAAGGATTCGTTGTGAAGGTGCGTAATAAACCCTAAAAAAATAAACATATAATCTTTAAACGGATGTGAGCATCCTTCAACGGATGTCAACATCCGTTTAAAGGAAAACGAATGTCGATATCTGTTTTGCCTTAAACGGATGTTGACATCCGTTGACGGATGCTCACATCCATTTAAAGTTACATGTTTATTTTCCAGTTTATTTTTATTAGTTTATTTTTTTTATATTAATTTTGGAGATATTTTAATAATGTAATTTATGTTTTGATGTATTATTTTTTAATATATTTTTGATGTATTTTAATAATGTATTTTTGAAGATCTTTATTGTTATTAGTTTATATTTATATTTTTTTGTATTTTGTATATATAACTAGTTTTTTGTTTTAATGTTTTTGTATAATATATATTTTTTTATATATGGTTTTTGTATTCTTTAACAATTTTATAATTGTATAAAAAATTATTTATTAGTTTGATTATATGAAATATATAATTTTATTATATTAATATTTTTGTAATTAAAACAAACGGATGTGTTGAATTGGGGGCGGGGGTGGGAATCTGAAAAGAGAGAGAAGGAGAGTTGGGAGGTGGGGCTGAGTGAAAAGTAAAAATGGGTAGAAAGATAGGGTTTGAGTTTAAAGTAAATAAATAGGGTTAAAAGTAAAAAAAAAGGTTATTTTTGTAATTAAATTTTTTTTGCAGAAGGTTGGGGAGGTGGAGGGAGAAGTGGTGGTGGTGGAGGGAGCAACACCCTAGAAGAAATATGGGCTAAGCCCAAATACAAATAAGAAATAATAACAAACTAACTAAAGATAAAAGATTAATATAAAATAAAGATAATATATCTAACACTCCTCCTCAAGCTGGTGCATACAAATCGTATGTAATTGATACTAATATAATCCATAAAGACTTAATGAAAATATCTACTTTTGCACTCGAGTGACACAAAATTGCTAATGATTTCCAAGAAGACATAGAAGATGAAATACCAACCCAAAAGACTCCCTTGAGCAACACGTTTGGGAGATTGCTCAATGTAAATATCTTCTTGCAAATCGCCGTTGAGGAATGCCACCATTGGATAAAGAGGTAATTGTTGGAGAGCCACCACTACTATAAATAAACTAACAAAAAACCTTCTTTTTCATGGAAAAAAAGCATATATGGATAGATCAAACGCAATGGTGACAAAAGAGAGGTCAGAATAGATAGCAGCGGAAGAAGCCATGGATGAATAGGAGAGAGAAATCTTAAAAAATCCAAGATTCTCCAATCAAGGTACCTGAAAAAGGAAAAAGAGAAACCTCGATGCTTTGGATATCTGCTTGAGAGGAGACGAGGCGTGAACAAAACACGATGAACCTGAAAGCGAAAAACGAGCGATCTCGACGCTATGAATTACGACTAGACATGCCGCCATGCACGGCGAAAAAGGGAGCAAATCCATAACTTCAAAAGGCGCTGAGAGTGCGTAGAAGCTCTAATGAAGGTGTCGTTAATGACATGGTGGTTGCCTAACCGAGACGATCAAAACCATGTGATCGTCGGTCGAAACTTAAACTCTGATAGTGAAAACGGTAGATGGCGCCGGTGTCGGTAGCGACAGGTGTAGTGATAGAGGCACCGAGAACTTTCTCCTCAAAAGAACCTTAGGCTTTAGATACCATGTTGAATATAGTGAAAAACTATGTATGAGATTAATCTCCCTTGTATTGAATATATACATGAAGTCTTTTATTTATAATAGAAGAAATATGGGCTAAGCCCAAAATACAAATAAGAAATAATAGCAAACTAACTAAAGATAAAAGATAATATATCTAACAAACTCCAAGTATCAAACATGACTATATGCCTTACTCACCCATTAAAAGGTTATGCTTAGGATTGTAATTTTTTCTTTACATACATTTAAGTTCAAGAAAACTAAAATATATAAATAATTTGAGATTGAATGAAATAGATAAAATGTTTAACAATAATTGGTTCTTCTTTAAACAATTTGATCTTATAAAAAAATTTCTAATTTTTTATAATCTTCAAGGCTTATGAAACTTTGTGGCACTTATTTATATGTTTTTTTATAACTACATTACTATAGGTTAAAATCTCCATTTTTCAATTTTGAAAATTTTAGGGTTTATAATTGATATCATCATTCTACAAATTTTGTATTTGTTAATCAAATTTCTTAAAATCATAAATCAAGCTTTACAAAGCCTTTTTCAATTATTTAGAAATCTAATTTGCATTTCAGGTCATGAATTTTCTCTTTTTTTTAATCATCCAATTTTGAGTTCAATAGTATGAAATGCGTCAATACACTAATCTATACTAGACTTTTAGCAACGATTGAAAAAGACATTTGAAAACAATTCCCAAATTATAATTAATAAAGAAATTGTTGTATTACTTAGTACAACAATGAGTTTTATCCATCGGCAAAAGAATATGAAATTAATGACAATTCTAGATTGAATAGTCATCGTAATTTAATGTCAATCGTCGAAAAATTGTCATCATTATACCAACTACCAAAAATTAATATAGAAAGGAGAGTAAGGAAGAAGAGAGGAAGTTTGACATAGAAAAGGAAGAAGTTGCAACGACAATTAGGAATTGGAGAATTTGAGAAAGAAGGGTTAACTGGGTGATGATTAGGATGACAACAAGTCAGGTCGGACACGGATAGCATTTCTACAATCTAACCTGCAAAAAAATCTGACCTACAAGCTTGCTACCCGTACGAGTATCCGTTTAGAAAAAATTTGCGAGTACTAAAATACCCGCAGATACTCGTAAAAAGTTTAAAAAATATATTTTATACATTTTTTAAATAAAATTACAAAAAAATATATAATATATTATAAAGTAAATTAAATATAAATTAAATTTTAATTTAATTAAATTTAACTTAATAAAATACAAATTAATGTTATTTTTAATTAAATTAAATTAAAAAAAATAAAAATTAATACTTTTTTATTATTTTTTGCGGGTAGCAGATACCCGCGGGACAAATAGTTTAATACTCGCATCTGACCCGTTTAGAAGTGGGTATTAAAATACTCGCTACCCGTTACTCACGGGTAATAAATATCCGCGGATAGTAACTATTTGTGAGTAATAATATCCGCGGATAGTAACTACCCGCTGCGAATTTTACTCGCAGATAACCATTATCCGCCGCGAATTGTTTTGTCATCCCTAATAATGATAGTAGTAAAAAAAAATACATTATGAAATTGTGATGCGAGAAAAGAGAAGAAAATGGGTCACAATAAGAAAGAGTTAGCTTGGAGGTAGTTTGGGACTATGACAAGCGACATGACATGGATTTAGTGTAAAAAGAAAAAAACTCACATTTAGAATGATATATCGATAGTTCTGTAAATACCTATTATTGTTTCTTGGGATCATCAGTTTTAACATTAGTTGGTTTTTAAAATTATCGTTATTTTTGGATGTTTGAACATGTGACAATTCTCACATAATCATAAAAAATTTGACCTAAACACAAAATTGTTATAGTATTTTTTTCGATGGTGATTTCTTAATAATCGTTTATTGTTGTCATGAAAGTGGATCTGTGTACTAGTGATACCTTAGTTAAGTTTAAATTCATTAAAGTTAAAAACAATCCTCATTAATTAGTATAAAAACTTCTTATTGACGTCAAGTTAGTTGTTTTAGGGTGTTGTTTATAAAAAAGAAAATGCAAAAGAGCAAGAAAGAATTGAAAAAAATAAAAATGATTGCTTGAATGTTACAAGAAACCTTACTTTAACTGCAAAGAAAAAGAGATCAAATGACATTTGTCAACATTGTTTACTAAAAACCCTTATTAATATTGTTAACCAAATAACTCTAGTATAAATTAGTAGAAAACAATTCAAATATTGTCAATAAAAAGTAACTCAATGTCGACTGAAAAATTATAGCTTAGATCATTTAAGAAATAATTCTACTAATGTCAATAAAAAATTCTTATTAACATAAAAAAAAAGTAACATTGTCAATAGCATCTCGATTGAGCTAGTGGCATAGCAACATAGAAAAGTTGAAGAGATAGTATAAAGAGAAAAAACATAAATATGAAAGATGATAACTTATAAAACATATTAATTTCTTACTTAAAATTTGAAATTTCAAAATTAAGTAATCAAATTACTCTAATAAATTTTCGTATTTTAAATTTCTTTTAAAATCCCATTTGATGAACAATATTTTTTGATAAAATATTCCAAATTTTCTACAAAAATAAATTACTCTATGAAAATCTATCATCTAAAATACAATTATCTTGTGTTTGGATAGGGAATGCTATAAATTCTAAAAACAATGTAAATATATTGACTTTGAATTGCTTTCATTTGAAATTATTTAGTTGCTAATTTATTAAACTTTAATTTTTCATATTTCGATGACTACCAAATACATAAATTATCATCAAATAGCACAAGTAAAGTCTATTAAAAAAAATCCTTACAAACATTAACGGGAGCATGAAGGAAAAATAGATAAAGAAAATGACAAGTATACTTAAGAAATATTTCAAGAAGGGCTACTACATGAGAAAATATTCTTCATAACAATGGTTCTTTATTTTCTATTTCTTAGACTTGTAAACTGTAATATTTTTTTCTTAATTGTAAACCTTAGTTACACATCGAGTGAGAAAATTTTATTTTAATAATTTGAATTTTATTATTCTTAGTCATATTATAGAAAAACTTATAAATAGTTGACATTTATTAGAGTGATATTTTTTCTTGAGTTTTAATTTGACTTTTTAGGGAATTAAGATATGAATTCAAATTCATATTATAAAATAAAGATAAGATTAATGGATTCTATATACAATTTCATGATTGTATATGATTTTATACCTTAAACTTTCAATGCATAACTCAACTGTATCATACATAAACTAAAAATAGACTTAAATTTAAAAAGCACACTAGTACAAAAACAACGTATAATGTCACGCGTTCAAACGTTCAACCATTGAATAATCAACGTAAAAATGAGCGATGACATTTTTGTAAATAAATTCAATTATTAAACGTCTTTTAGAATTGTAATTAGACGTAAAAAGATATAAAAGGTCGAATGACTTTTAAATTCGACGTCAAAAGGTCAGTGAATTCAATAAAAATTTGAGTGGGAGATTGAAAATTCCTTCACTTTATCTTATACCCTCTTCTCTTCTCAAACTTTTCTCGAATTAAGTTTGACAAGCATCACATGTAATCTTTCTTTCATTTGATACAAATGCATGTTAATTAATTTCTTTATGTATGATTTTTGTTTGTTTTAACCGATTATTTTCGTGCTCTTGTTCTTGATAGGCGTATTCTGCTTTCTCTCTCACTGTGACAAAACTTTATTCCGAAGAACCCACCTTTTGAAGGTTAGTTTTCATTTTCGTTTTTGTTTTGAAGAACTTATTTGTTGAACTTGTTTGTTGTTGTTGTTTGATCGAACTTGTTTGTTCTACACGTTTATAGTTATGCTTTATAAAATACCAAACACTGAAATTTGTTGTTTTTTTGCTTTTCAGATCTCGTAGAGTTGTAAAAAAGGATCAAAATTAATTAAAAAAAACACAAAAAATTGATTAACGTCGAATATTGACCAAATTCGACATTAAGTTAACGTTGAATTTTTTAAATTCGACGTAAATTTAACGTTTTCTGATATGATGTCGTTCTCGAATTCGTCGTTAAAAACCCAAAATATTAGCGATTTTTGTACTAGTGACATAACTATATATATATGAAAAAACATCATTAATATTCATAAAAGAAACAGGAAATAGAAAACATGATTGAAACCATATTTATTTAATGAAAAAGAAGATCATTACCTCTCCAACTTCACCACATAATAGAATCCGTTTAGAAAGACAACACAATTACATTTTACTAACACTTAGGAAAATTGCAGAGAAATTCACACAAACGAATAAAATAAAACACAATGTTCTTAATTTGCTTTGATAATGTATACGACAAGATTTTTGCATACTCTACCTTTACACTTTTTTTTATTGTTAGAATAACTTACATATTGAATAGAAATATGAAAAATTTAAGTACCCTAAAAATCCATAAATTCCTTATTTTGAAGTTTTTAAATGAATATGATGTCAATTATTTATAAATTATATTCATGTCTCATTATCTTTTTGATGATTTTTTTCTCAGAAAAACTTATATAAAATTAAATTTATATTAATAGAAAGGGATTCACACTTTCTTCCATTAATTTAATGGTTTGACTTCATAGGTTTAATTGATTCTAATAAATTCGTTAGTTTCTTTTAATTTCATTCTTGTTTTGAGTAATGAATACATTAACAATATATCACAACATATGATTATGTCATTCAATAATGTTCATAAGCTAATAATAATATATACTAATTAAAAAGAAAATAAATAACCACAATTCAATAATTAGGGTAGAGATATAGGGAATCTAACCATTTTCATGCAATGTTCAGTTTATTGAGTTTATTCTTTTTCTAATGCATTACAACTTTTGTTTATTCTTTTATTTAGTTTCATATGTGTTTTAAGAAATTATGGTTCTAAGATCTATTTTGGTGATTAATTAGAGAACCGTGCATAAGCATCAAACTAAATATATATAGGTTTAATGTCTCGGTAGGTCCCTATTTTCGGCATGAATTTCAAATAGGTTCCTTTTCTTTTCGGCGTCTCAATTGGGTTCTTTTTTGTGTAAAATTGGAGCAATTAGGGGTCTGCCGTCAAATTAGACAAACGGCCGTTTAAGTTTGCCTACGTGTTATTAAAAATGATTTTGAATTAATTTTTGTATTAAAAAATGGATTTGTTCTTCAAGGGCAAAAAAGGAAAACTGGGGCAAACCCTTTTCATATAATCCTCTTCATATCATCTTCTCTTTGCCATTCCTCTGATAACCTCCAATCGCACCTCACCGGCGTTAGCCACGACAAACAGTGGAAGGAGCAGCCTTACGCACCTGCAGCAGCGCGACGAATCGAACATCTACCACACAGATTTGCGTCTCACAACACCTCCATTACAGATCTTGCGTTTGTGATAGATAGTGATATCACTTTCAAGAGTAAAGAATGGGTGACAAGAAGAAAAAGGCTCAGATGTTTGTGAAACCAGTGTCTGCTGCCGGCACTGGATTTTTCTATGAAAAGAGAAAGCCGAGACAGTTCACAGAGAAGCTTGAGTTTCGAAAATTTGATCCTAGGGTTAATCGTCATGTTCTCTTTACAGAGGCTAAGATGAAGTGATTTGGTACCTTGTATGGCTTCATTTCCCTTTAACTGGATCATTCTTATACTTCTCTCAAAGGGCTTTCTATGTTTTTGTTGATTTACCTTGATTTATGTAGTTCTGGGTTAGATTTGTTCGGTTTAGATTAGGAAATTACCTAAATAAGAGAGGACTGTGGCAACTTTGTGTTAGAGTTTTGTAATGATTGTTTCAGAGAGGACAGTTTATAATTAACTGTCCAGTTTCCTTTTCATTGTATAAATTCTAAACCTCTGTTCTTGTAAATGTGACTTTGAAGAAATCAGAGTGAATAATATTGTTTCTGTGCGTTTTACTCTCTCTTTCTCTGTTCATCTCCTTCATCTCTTTCTGTGCGTTTTACTTCTGGGTCCTGTAATCGATTACCATTTTTTGGTAATCGATTACACAATGTTGAAATCCTCACCCCTGCAAGACTGGAAATGTGAAGGCAGAAAACGTACTGGTAATCGATTACACCATTTTGGTAATCGATTACCAGGTGGGTTATGTTGGAAGAAGCACTCTTGCGTGAAACTTTCTGGAAAAATCGCGCCGGGCGGACGATCTGTATGTGGACGAGCGTTCACTGAAAATGGACGAGCGTCCACTTCTCCTACCGAGCGTCCACTGAGCGCATCTCGACGAGCGTCCTCTTAGCTAGATGGACGAACGTCCTCTTAGCTTTCGGGACGAGCGTTCTCTCTGCCTGGCTGGACGAGCGTCCTCTTCTGCCTGGACGAGCGTCGCTTCTGCCTGGACGAGCGTCGCTTCTGCCTGGACGAGC
Organism: Vigna angularis; assembly: GCF_016808095.1. Classification (NCBI taxonomy): domain Eukaryota; kingdom Viridiplantae; phylum Streptophyta; class Magnoliopsida; order Fabales; family Fabaceae; genus Vigna; species Vigna angularis. The sequence goes on from NC_068979.1 coordinate 17,821,040, forward strand.
GTCCGCTTCTGCCTGGACGAGCGTCCGCTTCTGCCTGGACGAGCGTCCGCTGCCTGGACGAGCGTCCTCTTCTGCCTTGCACCAAAACAACCTGGTAATCGATTACACATGTTTTGTAATCGATTACCAGTGCTTTTGGTGGCATACAAATTTGAAGTCGTGCAGGGTGGTCATGATTTCAACACTCTGTAATCGATTACCATTACATTGTAATCGATTACAAAGTCTTGAAGTCGTTTTTGGGGTGCACGACTTCAACACTGTTGCTATAAACAGTGTGAAGTCGTGCAGGAGGGGCACGACTTCTTCATTTGAAGTCGTTTGGGCCCCCCACGACTTCCCCATTTTCGTAAATTTGGTTGAATTTGCCCATTTTGGTAATATTATAGGCAAATATGCCTAGTTTGGTGCAAAAACCAATATTGTCGTTTTTGGTCAAGCATTGGTTACCACTAAGTGGCATTGTTGTTGGAATAGAATGTCTAACTTCTGTTCACATTCTCACTGGCCCTCTGTTTGTTTGCTTCGTTTATTCTTGGATTATGCCAGCTCAAGTAAGGCACTTAAAAGTTAGTTTGCAATTACGGTTGAGCTCAATTATGTAGAGATTTTTTTCCCAGTCTCTGCCTACTGCAACCATACAAACTCCAACCTTTGACTCCTCTCATCCGTAACCACCTCAACGCCTTCATCATCTATCATACACTTCTCACACTACTCACCTGTATTCACTAGGAACCATCAAGAACCACTCGGGCACAAACAAAACAAATTTTGAGTTTCTCTTCATGTCTCCAACAGTCAAAAAACAGGAACAGTGAGAAGCACGGTGAAGTTAGGTTGTCGGAGAAGAGCGAAGAAGGAGAAGGTCGCGTTGACGCTGGTAAATCTTCCTCCTATGGTGACCGTCATCGCCGGTGGCTGTCCTATCTTGACGGAGCGTGGTCGCGCAACGGTCGCCTGACTGGAGATCTCGAGGGGTCGCGACGGTTGTGGACGCTGGTGTAGGAGTGCTTTGCCCGAAGTGAAGCGGGGCGCTGGGAGAAGCCCTGGTGGTGACCGGCGTCGTCGCCGGCGGTCCTGATAGCGAATAACATCGTGACCTCTTGTAAGTTCTTCATTCGGAAGGGATTTCCCCTCCGCGCTTCCAATCGAAGAAGAAAAGAAGAAACGCGCTTCCAATCGAAGAAGAAAAGAAGAAAAGGGTTTGCCCCAGTTTACCTTTTTTGCCCTTGAAGAACAAATCCATTTTTTAATACAAAAATTAATTCAAAATCATTTTTAATAACACGTAGGCAAACTTAAACGGCCGTTTGTCTAATTTGACGGCAGACCCCTAATTGCTCCAATTTTACACAGAAAAGAACCCAATTGAGACGCCGAAAAGAAAAGGGACCTATTTGAAATTCACGCCGAAAATAGGGACCTACCGAGACATTAAACCATATATATATATATATATATATATATATATATATATATATATATATATATATATATATATATATATATATATATATATATATATATATATATATATATTGTTGATGATGATGGTTTTAGTTTTTGTTTGAAGATTCCATGCTTCCGTTTAGAACTACTCAAATGGAACCTACCTCTACCTTAGTACCTTAAAACATTCTTCATTTTAAGCATAATATTCATTCAAATCCACCGATGTTTTTTTAGTAATTGTGACCTTTTATATATATTTTGTTTGAAATATAATATTCATTGTCACTTTAGATTATTTTATAACATTCATTAGTTAGACAATCAACCAATTGTGGTTGAAAATATATATATCAATTAAAAATTCAGGAATGACACAGGCAAATAGATAGGATTGGCTTAAGACCTAAGTAGATAAAATCTTTACTTTAGTCCTCCTATTCAATATTATTTCGTACATATTTTATAAGCAGCAATGAGTAGAAGATTGACCTTTTTTCCTTGCCACTGTAGGGACATTGTTCGGAATTTAATTAGTTCAGATATATAGCAGTGTATATATATATATATATATATATATATATATATATATATATATATATATATATATATATATATATATATATATATATATATATATATATATATATATATATATATATATATGTGGGCACATGTACCTGAATAACTACATTGATGGAGTCATAAATGTGTGTAAAGAAGCCAGACATAGTTGAATTAATTCTTCTCATACATTGAAATCACCTTAAAATAACTTGTTTAAAAAATAATTGAATAAGTATATTATTAGGTTTCGGTTTCATCTTCTCAAACAAAATACTCTTCCATTTCTAATAATCTAAATGATTCAAACAAGAAAAATCAAATTTTAACTAAATTTAATCTACAAAAATTTAATAGTACAATTTCTTTATAACCGTAATTTTCTCGTTGTATTTATAATAAGAGTTATTATGTACCTATACATAAAATAAATACACTATATCATATTTCCACCTTCTTCCTTGCTACAACTTTCTTATTTGCATCCTTCTTCTTCTCGATGGTTTCATCATTCTTAACGGCTTGTTAAAAAAAACACATTATGTATCCCAAAAAATTCATAGGTAAGTTATAAAATTCATGAATAAGACAATCTTATTTATAAATTATCTATAGATAAAAATTCGTAAATAAAATAATCGTATGTAAGTTACTTACGAATTTATTCGTAAGTTATTTTTGCATATTTATTCAGAGATAATTATATATGGATAAATTCGTAAGTAATTATATACAGATAAACTCGTCAATGATTATATATGATTAAATTCGTCAATGATTATATATGATTAAATTCGTAGATAACTTTTGATGAATAAATATGTAAATAATTTTTTATGATAAATCATAGATAACTTTTGATGGATAAATCTATAGATAACTTTTGATGGATAAATTTGTAAGTATTTGATATAGTTGAGTAGGAGGAGGTAGTGGATTGAAAGCTATTCCAAAAGGAGTTGGTTTACTACCCCATGAAAACTGCACAAATGAAGTAAATTAAATTTTACTCGTCCGCATCTCATGATTGCATACGCTCCAACCTTTAAAATTAGGCAACAGTAGAAAGAGCATGAATTTAAGTGTTATTAAGTAGGAAAGATTCACATCTATGACATCAAGGAGAGTTTTCACAGTGTTGGATGGATGAACGTTGGACAAATAACAGTTGTTGGAGATGAAGATAGATCTGAAAGCTCAGATTTTGTATAGGCCTGTTCTCCAAGTATGCAACTCAACAATTGGGAGACAATGGATTTACCCGTGATGCTTGATTTGAATAAAATATAATAATTAACCCTATTGGTTTACCTGAAGCTTTAGGATTCATGATTTACAAGGTGACACCTTTTCTTTTATGCTTAGTGTGATAATAAAGTTGTGTTAATAAAAAAAGGGCATAATGTATCACATGCTTTCATTGTAGATCATCAAATTTATGACATTTTAAGAAGGAAAATAAAATAATGGATGTCATTCTTAATTGAGTCAAATAATTATACCACATTTTTGTTAAAATATATGTGTTTGCATTGCTTGAAAACATTCATCTTCTAGCCTTAACTGAACAAAAGATTGTCGCTAATCATGCTATTTGAGCCCAAATAATGAACACAATATTACACTAGGGAAAATTTTCCATGTTAAGATTACTTTCACTAGTATTTATTTGGGAGATCCTTGAATCCATCCAGATAAAAAAAAATTAACTCGTGTGGATGTTATCTAATATCGTCGTAAAGTTAATCTTTTGAAAATAAAGCAATCAAAATTTGAAATGATGTGTGGCCACCTTTCTTTATCAAAAGAATAAAAAATAAAAAAATAAAAGTAAAACGATATATCCATTGATACCCTATTTTAGCCAAAAAATAAATCATTTTCAAAATTTACCCAAACAAGGGTCATCATCACACTATAATTCAGCTCATCAGCAAACAAAAAAAACACTCAATGATCGAAAGAAAAGTTGTACAAAGAAAGAAAAAATCATAAAGTGATGACAAATGAAGAATGAAATTTAAGAAAGAGCAGAGTAGTCAAAAAGTTTGACGAATAACTAATACAAGGTTTATATGATAACTCTTGTTTCAAGTAACCCACAAATAATGTTTTGAGCCTTTATATCATTTCTTTCAATACCATTCGGCCCAAACCACATTACAAGCCCAATAAAAGTCCAAACAAATTGAATAATGATTGCTCAAATTTTCATAAAGTTTAATTTCGAGACAAGACAAAATGACTAACAATGTGGTTGTTTAAAAAAAAATTAAAGAATAAAAAAATGTCTTTGGAAGATTGGAACTCCCTATTGGTTGAGGTCATGCAAAGGAAAACAAATTGGGGCAATCCTTTTAGCCAATCATTTCCATACCCATTACCACTTTTTGAACAAAATTCATATCCTATTCAAACTCTTCCCCCGATTCCCAAACTAGGGGCAAATTTGTAGGTTTTACATGATCTTTTCGCCCATTCTCCAAAACTGGGGCAACTTTGTGAGTTTCGTATGTTTTTGCCCATTCAAAATTGAGGCAACTTTGCTAATCTCAAAATTTTCATCTGGACATTCAAAAGCCCATACCCAAATCTGATGCATTCTATTAGGTCTTGCATGATCTTGGTTCATCCAAGCTTTCATAAACCCAAACCACCAAAATTGGGGCAATTTTGTGAGTCTCAAATGAATTTCTCACTCCTACATTCGTGACCGATACCTCATATTCACTTTCCCAAACAATGAACCGGGGCAACTTCTAGGTATCTCATATTTCAAATTGACATTCACATATTACATTTCCATTGATGATTGTATGAGAAATGACAAGCCCAAGTGGCCATCCCAGTCTCATCCAAACCCTTCCAAACATCTCTTTTACCATTTTGACTAGCTTCTGATATCAAGCATGCATACACTAGTATTTCAATAGAAAATGTCAAACACATAAGCTTTATTTGGAACATTTGACTTTAGAATTTGTGACATCCATTGTAAAAAAAATAAAAATAAAACAAATGACAAAAAAAAGAGAGTCTAAATCTTCATAAATTTGATGATTTCAAAGAAGACAAATTGACTTAGTCAAAATAAAAAATGTGTCATAGTTTCATAATCTTTCATCATGTATTAAAAATCACAGGTCAACATCATGTACATATCTTCATAAACTTTGAATTTGTTTTTCATGAATGTTTATTAAATCTTCTCCCTTCAAAAAGACAAAAAAATCAACATACATCAAAGTTTTCAATTTCAAATACAAAATTCACATCAATCATGTTTCTCTTGCATATCCGGGTTTCAATACCCTGATCCTTGTACAAAGTTTCAACACCTTGTTTATTGCTTTTAAGTCATAATTTCAACACTATGCAAGGTTTTAAAACCTTTTTTCTCATTTAATGAGAAATGGACATTCATTTCTATCTCAAAAAAACAATCAAAAAATTCAAAAAATTCAAAATTTCAAAATTTCAAAACTTCAAAAAAAAAAACTCATTCAAAAACAATAACCAAATTCAAAAGTTTCCAATTCAAAGAAACCAAGCAATTTAATTTTCTGCCATTGGTATTTTGGCCTTCTACTAAGCAATGGTCGAGCCCAATTCACTTTTCTACCCTTGGTATCCCGGCCCTCTACTAGGCAATGGTCGATCCTAATTTATTTTTCTTTTAGTTGTATTTCGGCCATTTGCTAGGTAGTGGTCGAACCTAATAATCAAACTCAATTTCTTCACCCTCACATCACTCTTTCATAGGGTAAGGACATCCTTCACGAGGTTGTACCACCTCAACAAATTCATCCACAGGGGTAGGACACCCTTCACGAGGTTACGACACCTCACTTCACTCTTCCATAGGGTTAGGACACCTTCCACGAGGTTGTGACACCTCAACAAATTCATCCATAGGGTTACACTAGTGCAAAAAAGGCTCTAGACGTTTGTTATTTTGGACTTTTTTTACGTTTGATCCCGACCTGACGTATTTATGGGTGACGTTGATGGAACGTTGGTTTGCATTGTCAGAAGTCTATAGATCAGACGATTGACACTACAGATCAGACATCTAAAGCGTCACCGTATTTGATTGGATCTTTCTCTGCTTGAGGCCTCTCGGGTTGCTCCTTCTCATGGTGATTCGAGTTTACAACTTTATATTTTAGTTGAAGAGAATGTATTGTACGTTTTTCTGTATTGGATGGTTTTAAAAACATTGGAGGGAATTAGAGGAGTGCAAAACGCAAGAAATCGTCGCCCAAGAACGCCGCCCAAGGACACGAGCAAGACTACACCAAAACCCAACGAAAACGCATTTTAATCGGTTCAAATGAAAGATAATTCATCAAAGAGTAATGTAATCGGATTAAACTTAATTTTAAACGGTGCAAAAGTGAGAAAACAAACATGAAAAACGTAGCCCATGGAGAGAAAACACGTGGAAGATGATGAACATTAAGTGCGCGTAACTGCTACCTCGCGTTCGCGGTGTTTTAATGCAGCCATATAGAAGTTTGTTCCCCCCACATTAGACGTCTATATGGCTTTAGAAGTCAGATTAGCGGGACGTCTAAATGAAGTCAAAAAGTGACTTTTTAGATTTCAAAAATGAGTATATAGAAGTCTGTTCCCTCCACATCAGACGTCTATATGGCTTTAGAAGTCGGATTGACAGGATCTGACATCTAAATGAAGTCAAAAAGTGACTTTTTAGATTTCAAAAATGAGTATATAGAAGTATGTTCCCCCCACATAAGACGTCTATATGGCTTTAAAAGTTGGATTGGCAGGATCTGACGTCTAAATGGAGTCAAAAAGTTACTTTTTAGATTTAAAAAATGAGTATATAGAAGTCTTTTACCCCCACATCAGACGTCTATATGGCTTTAGAAGTCAGATTGACGGGATCTGACGTCTAAATAGAGTGAAAAAATGACTTTTAGATTTCAAAAATAAGTATATAGAAGTGTGTTCCCCCCACATCACACGTCTATATGGCTTTAGAAGTCGGATTGATGAGATTTGACGTCTAAATGGAGTCAAAAAATGACTTTTTAGATTTCAAAAATGAGTGTATAGAAGTTTGTTCCTCCCACATCAGACGTCTATATGTCTATAGAAGTCTATTCCCTCTAGAACATACATCTATATGGTTGTTTTATTTACGAAAAATGCCACCGGTCATTTTGTAGGTTGGATATTCGAGGGTCGGACGTCTAAAGGGTGACGTTAAAGGCCTTTTCTGCACTAGTGTTAGGACATCCTCCACGAGGTTGTGACACCTCACTTCACTCATCCATAGGGTTAGGACACCCTCCACGAGGTTACGACACCTCACTTCACTCTTTCATAGGGTTAAGACACCCTCCACGAGGTTGTGAGACCTCACTTCACTCTTCCATAGGGTTAGGACACCCTCCACGAGGTTACGACACCCTCCACGAGGTGACGACACCTCACTTCACTCTTTCATAGGGTTAGGACACCCTCCACGAGGTTGTGACACCTCACTTCATTCATCCATAAGGGTTACGACACCCTCCACGAGGTTATGACACTTCACTTCATTCATCCATAAAGGTTATGACACCCTCCATGAGGTTGTGACACCTCACTTCACTTCATCCAAAGGGTTATGACACCTCCATGAGGTTGCGACACCTCAACAAATTCAGTCATAGGGTTAGGACACCCCTCCACAATGCACACCTCAATTCTCTCATCTTTTATATATTTTGTTGAAAATTTATTATTGTTTCTTTTCTTCTTTTTCATTTTGAAACCCAAACAAAATCAGTGTTTCTATCTTTACTTATCTTTTACTACAAGAATATATAAATGTTAAATTTTCATATCATATAGTAAAATCTAAGTAAAGAGGGATAACTGTCAACACCCAATTTTTCCAGGTAAATGAAATTCATCACAAAAATAAATATAAAAATATATATATAAAAAATACTATTTGATTTATTGTTTGCACCATTAATTAAATTTTTAACGCATAGCCCAATGACCCAAAATAATCCCATACATTTTTACTTCCTCACCATTTTACTATGTACTATATTTTATTTCACCTACTTTCTCCACCAACTTTTTATATTATTTCTTTCACTTATTTTCCACATTAGCTTTAATATTTATTGTATTTTATTTCACCTAATTTCTCCACCCACTTTTTATGTTATTTCTTTCACTTATTTTTCACATTAACTTTTACTATTTACTATATTTTATTTCACCTAATTTCTCCACCCACTTTTTATATTATTTCTTTCACTTATTTTTCACATTAACTTTTATTATTTAAAGTAAATATAATTTCACCTAATATCTCCACTCACTTTTAATATTATTTCTTTTACTTATTTTTCACATTAACTTTTTCAGTTTTTCTACTCATTATTTTTAAATTATATTTTATTCAACCCTTTCTCTAATCATAACTCTATAAATACATACATACTCTTCACTTCATTTTTACACTCAATCCCACAATATCCTTCTCTTCTCTCCCATACTACATATCTTTCCACACATTTCTTCTCTCCTCTACTATCATTCTTCTACACACAACACATATCTTCACATACATATATGTCTTCTCTCTTCATTCCATCATCAAACACTTCAACACACCTCTTCTCCTCCATATCAACATCTACATCTCTTGAAGCTTCTATTTTCACTTGGATTTTGATCAGACTATCCTTGTTTTCTCATCCAGGTTCTTATCCCTCACCTCTTCTTTTTATTTTGAACTATCTTGTTATTTTTTTTATTGTTCCATAACTGTTTTTGATTCTAAATTTTCATTTATAAACCATTTTGTTTTTTTATCTCTAATAAAAAATCACAAAAATATCAATTATCATGTCAAGTCTCGGATTTGCTTGATAATTTAATTTTTCACAATAATAATTATTGTCATGTCAAGTCTCATACTTTCTTGATAATTACATTTTTCATAATAATAATTTTAATTGTCATGTCAAGTCTCGACGTTAATTGATAATTACATTTTTGATAATCATTTTTTATTATTATGTCAAGTCTCGGATTTGCTTGATAAATAAAAAACTTTTAAAAAATGTAGTTTTCTTGCAAGTAAGTGTAAATCTTTGTGTAATTATTTTTTCATCTTAATCTTTCTCAATCATGTCAATTATGTAAAAAAATCATAAAAATTCCAAAACTTTTTTTTAAAAAGTACAAAAATAATTTTATCATCTATTTGTTTTATATTCAGCTTATTGATTAAATCATGACAACATTTTCGTCAAGATAATCCAAAAATACCAAAAAAATCATAAAATCTCAAAAAATAAAAAATAAAAACCCTTTTCAAATGATAAACAACCAAAAGTGAAGATACGTAGGAGCAAGACTATTCCTTGTCAGGTTCACCTCCCAAAAGTCCAAAATTTTCCTCAATCATTTTCCAAATCAATTTCTCGAACAATTATCCAAACATATTTTCCAAAAGAACTACGTACCCCTAATTTCTCACATGAGAATACGTAAGAGCAAGGTCAATCCTTGTGTGGGCTTCCTAAAATAAAAAAAAATATTATTTTGTTTCCTGTGTTGTCTTGTATTGTACTTTATTTGGGAAAAAAATAACCATTTTAAAAACCATATCATCTTTGCACATCTAATTAAAGGTACTGCCTTCGGGCAGACATTGCGGGGTGGTAATACCTTTCCTACACGTAACCGACTCCCGAACTCAAAACTCTGATTTTCGCAGACCCTGCTTTATTTTATGATTTTTCCGTAGTTTTCCAAAATAAACTATGATGGTGACTCCAAACTATGATTTTCAAACTATTTATTATTTTCAAAGGTTTTGCTATCTCCCCGTCGTGATTCCAGTTGCGACAAAGGGGTAATAGTTTATAAAGGGGTAATTCATACATTTTTCTTTTCCATCTCCTTTTTCTCACCACATCTCTTTGTCTTTTCCCTTATTATATTACATTACATCCACTACATTATACAACTTTCTATTGTAAACCACATTCTTCATATCCAATAATTGAATCAACCTTCACGGGTCTAATGAATCTTCCCGAAGCCATGTCCTATGATGATGTTAAATATAACAATTTTGTTTTATTACAAGGGAAGAGAATGTGATGAACAAATGACATAATGAAAACTACATATTCAATAAACTAATTAATCCTTTTACTCCATTGGAAGAGAACTTATTGGCTTATTCCATTTGTTCAATGTGAGGAGAGAACCGAAGTGCTTCGTAATTGGGAATATTTGTTATCCACTTAACTCTATATTCCTCATTGTTTTCTAGTTTGTTCCTTTCTATTGGAGGATTACTCATCCTCTTTGTTGAAAATAGAATGGCTTAATTTCTCACACCAAGAGAGGGGGGGGGGGGGTGAATTGGTGAAATGTAAAAACAATGTTTTCTTTAAATCTTTTTCGCAAAGTGGATGCCTTTAAAAGCTTTCTTGAAACGCAAGGAAAAATATTTGTTTATGCAGCGGAAATTAAATGGATTAAGTAAAGTAAGAATTCGACTGAATAAAAGAGTGTAGGGATAGAAAGATAAAACGCTGAGTTTTTATATTGGTTCGACGAAGCCTACATCCAGTGTCCCTCCAACCACAGGAAGCCTATGCACTATAATGATCAAGGTTTTACAACAAGGCTTTTATAGGGACCTCACGTCAAAAATATAAAACACCTCTTTAACCCTCTAATCAAAATATAGGAATATACAAACAGACTAGCAGCAAGAATCCCCTCTCCTGCAGTCCAAACCCGTTGAGCCACCCTCAAAGTCAAGAACGCAATACACTCTTCTTCTTGTAATCACAACATGGGAACCTCAATCCAATCGTTACAAGATTGTAGCCTCTGATCTCTCAGTTACACCCAATGTGCAGATACGATCAACCTTTGTACGTGTAGTTAACTTGCTCTTCAAGAATCCACAAGTAGATGATCACCACGATCACTTCATGTTTCTTGGAGTTCTTTCTCTCTTTCTGTAAGAATGCACTTTCTGCAAAAGATATCACAAACTGTTAGATTCACAAAAGTTCTTACAAAAATCAAATTCGCGTCAATTTATAGATTTTCACAATTCAGACACATTTTAATCGACTTAGCTACTAATGCAGTCGAATATCAAAATTCAGTTAAAGTAGTTAGCAACAATCAATGTAGTTAATTGAATGTACAATTAATGCAGTCGAATCTCATTTAATGTTTGGTCAACATATTAAAAATATAGCGTTGTAACATTTAATTCAAGCATTAACAAAATTTCAAAACTGTAACAGACTTAGTCGAATGCATGTTGCATATAATCGACTATATAACACAGTTAAACAAAGTTTTGAAAAACTTTCACTTTGAAAATCTCACAGCACACTTTAAAAATGGTTTATGCAAAGCCACGAGTTTTAATCGACTCACCCCATAATGAAGTCGAGTTAAAACTGTTGTTTTTCCACACAATTAAAAGTTCAACATAAGTGCTTGTGGTTTTCCTTCTATAAAACATCAGACATGCATTCACCAATAAAATCAATTATATAGCATAGTGAAATGCAATGTATCAACACAATCATGTTCTCAATGCTATAAACAAATTTACACAATGATAAAAACATATAGCATATAGGCAATAGAACATGTAACACATAAACATCACATGTGTTATTAATTATGTTGTCATCATAAAAAACTAGAAGCTCTGAGATTGTAGGTTCAGCTAAACCAGTGCTCCCCTATCAACAATCTCAACAATCTCTCCCTTTTTTGATTATGCACAACCATGATTAATAAACAACCATGTTGTACAAATCAAATCATATCATGTCAAAAAGTATCAGAGCAAATGATCAAAATGTATCAGAGCAAACGTTGAAATATCTCATTTTGATTCAGAGCAAAAAATATCAGTTCATATTAGAGCAAACAAATATCAGAGCAATTCTCTAGCATTCTCCCCCTTTGTGCATTAGCAAAAAAGGTATGCCTTATGATACTGATATGATGATAAACAGTTAATCAAAGATGCATCAGTAAATCAAATTAATCAAACAATGATGCTCCCCCTGTCACAGATAATCACATGATAAAGATATAATCTCCCCCTAAAGTGTAGGCATGTGAAATTATCTAAGATCCTATGCAATGCTCCCACTGTCATTATGCATGTTTTATAATCAAAACCCAAATGCACAATGCAATTTTCACAAAATATTTAAGAGCATGTATAAGCATGTTACAGTATTGTATCAAGACAAAAATTGTGCAAACACATCAATGAAGCATAGATACAATTTCAATCAACAATCTCAATATTATCTCAAGTAATTTCAATCAATTATAAAACAGGGATATATTGAAAAAATAAAAGGTTAACAACATATAGAAAAGATAACAAAATTCCAAATCTGGAATTTTTAACCCCTGTTAAATAGTAATCGATTGATCCACTATTTCAATCGATTTCATTACTTGCCATTTGAATTGTATCTCCAGTAGTTCATCCAGAAGCAATGTTTCTGCAAAACCTTTCAAAATCTTTTCTAGATCAAGCATTTTAGAATCATTGTAATGCAAGAATTATTACAAGAAAAATCTATGTGTGTAAATGTATGAATGCAACAATAATCAGTAAAGCATTCAACTTCATACACAACATAATCGATTTTAATAAGATATAATTAGATACTCAATCTAAAACAAACTCTGATTTCATTGATATGAAATATGAGATACAATCAGGTAATACCAAAACATAATGTCTTATGAAGCCAAAAACTACAACCAGAACAAAACAAACCATGACAAATTAACTAAAACAGAACCTACTGATTGAAAAAAAAACTCAAATCTTTTTCTTTTTCTTCTTCAAATAAGTTCCAAGAGGCATGTCACTATTACATTCATCAGCGACATCTTCATCCATACTTTCCTCTTCCTGCAATTCTTCCCCAGAGCTTACTTCAGGTGTACTACTTTCCCCACCTGATTCTTCTTCAGCTGTAGTCTCTTCATTCTGATTTTGTAAATTTAGATGTTCTTTTATTTCAGCAATATCATCTGTGGTTTTCTGACACATAATCTTGAGAGACTTCATTTCTCTCAGTATTGTCCTTTCAAACTCCGACTTAGCCCGGTATGGAATTGAAGATGATCCTTCTGCTTCTTCGTCTTCTTCAGTGGCCTCAACCTTGAACACCCAACCCTCTAGAGTATGCTGCATACCCATTTATGTAGAGCAAACTTTTTAATCAAGTTATTTCTATTGTATGTTTCACTTAATTCATCAACACAGTCAACTTCAAAATGAATCAAGATCTTGGAAATGAATACACAATAGGGCAACATCGCAGATTCCAGCCTGGTTACTTTTAACATGTTATCCGAAATTGCTGCAGGCCAATTTACCTGAATATTTTCTTTGAAGGCCTTAAGCAAGTACATGTCAGAGCGGCTGCAGCGGAATGGTTAGCATGGAATAACAAACCAAGAGGGGGGGTGAATTGGTTCTTACTAAAAGCGTGTGCCTTAAAAATTTCTACTCAATTAAACTTACTTAGCAGATAATAAAGACAATAAAATAGAGTAAGGTTGAGAGAAATTTGCACAGATGATTTTATCCTGGTTCGGATCTTACCAATCCTACGTCCAGTCGCTTATCTCAAAACAAGATAAACACTTCACTAATCACAAAACAATTACAAACTACAATCACACAGATACAATTTGTAAAAGTTTAGAAAACACCTCTCTTGATGCCACAAGAGATGAAGCAACACCTCCTTTGAATCTTCACAAAGGATGAAACACTTCCTCCGAATACTTCACGAAGGATGAATTCCTCTTCCAAACACTTCCTTAGATGCACCAAGGATGAACCAGCTATTCCTCTATCACCGTAGCAGTATTTCACCAACTCTACAGACAGAGTTTCCTTAGCTGAGCAAGAGCACACAATTCTCAAGAGTTTCTGAGTATATGAGCACAAGGGAAGAGTAGTAGGTGATCCCTTGAGAGGAAAATGAGAGTCTATTTATAGACTCATCCAAAGGCTCTTCCATTCTTCGAAAATGAGCCATCTGACTGTTTTAATCGATTAAATCAAGTATTAATCGATTAAACTAAGTACAACGGCTAGTTTTTCAAATCTGAAACTCCTAACGGCTAATGTTAATCGATTATTCTCAGGTTTAATCGATTAACTAATCGATTAATTTAGGCTTTAATCGATTATTCCAGTGCAACGGCTAGTCTTCAACTCTAGAACCTCCAACGGACTGTTTTAATCGATTAATCTCAGGATTAATCGATTATGTAATCGATTAAACCAAGCTTTAATCGATTAATCCAGAGGCAATTTTGGTTTTCAGTGTCAGCCTCGTTTTAATCGATTAAGACCCATTTTAATCGATTAATACAGTGCACTTTGGACTCTGGTTTTTTATTATATGGTATGGAATTACATGGAATCAAAAACACTCAAATGTCTAAGTCCTAGACACTAAATTATAATTATTACAAAAGCTTTTCCATAGCAATACAAGTCTTCATAACATCTTGATTTCTTCTTGACTTGATTTGGACATCATCAAAACTTCATCTTCATCATTTTGCTAACAATCTCCCCCTTTTTGATGATGATCAAAAACTCCTTGATTTAAAGCTTTTGGAATAACCTGTATTTAAAGCACAACTTATGGAAGAAGGAGTGCATTAGTGAGGAAACACTAATAAGCAAATAAGCTTTTAAATTATTTTCTCCCCCTTTTTGATCATAATGAAAAAGTTGTGTTAAATTTTTCTCCCCGTAAATTTATTAGGACTTATACTCCCCCTTAATAAAAGCAGATATGCATAGAAATATTAATAAAAAAAAACATACATTTTATTGAATTTAAATAGACAAGCATACAATTACAAAAGATAACTTAAGAAATAAGATCTAGAACTCATCACTTTCGTCACTATTAAAGTGGCGCTCTAATCCTGAAATCCTATTGTCTAGATTTTTTAGATGAGTACATATTTCTTCATGACGAGTGTTTTGAAGGCGAGCCATCTCATTAATTTGTCTAGAGAGACTCTCTAGACTATAGTCCTCATGGATTTGAGATGGGCCAGCAACATTTGTAGGGTCAGGCATGGGAATATTTGCATCATCGTCTTCACTTGCTTGCTCACCAATGGCATCCTCAGGGTGAATGTAGGAGAGTCCTTGTTGGATAAAGCCCATTTGCCTCAGGGAATTTTCTCCAATCTTATGACCCGGTACGACATGCTCAAAATGTTCATTTGAGATATCTACTCCTTTGTATTCACAAATTTTGGAGACAAGGAGAGGATATGGAAGAGGTGCAAGATCTGACCTTTTGGCTTTGAGCATGATTGTTTGAATCAGGTGAGGCCAGTTGAGTGGAATGCTCTGAGTAATTGCATGCATAACGATGAGATCAGTTTCAGAACACTGTACATGATTTGACCCTTTAGGGCACAAAAGCCACACAAGAATGTAATGCAAAAGGCGTTCTTCCATTTTGAGGCCACCAGCAAGAAAGAGGCGATTGTTGCGTTGTCTAGGATTTCGGAGAAATGATTGATACACCATTAATTTGTTGAAGTGAGGAAAGTCATTTGGAATGTTTTGAGAATTTGCAAGAACAGGGACTTTGGCCA
Source organism: Vigna angularis (assembly GCF_016808095.1). Lineage (NCBI taxonomy): Eukaryota > Viridiplantae > Streptophyta > Magnoliopsida > Fabales > Fabaceae > Vigna > Vigna angularis. The sequence continues at coordinate 17,836,760 of NC_068979.1, forward strand.
CATTTGTCCAAATCTCATTGTCCAAGACAATGTCTACACCTTTGACCCTTGTTCGAAAAACCCCATCACTAACCTTTAAGTTGAAATAAAATATGCGAACAAGATCGGGATAGTACTTCCCTCGGAGTTCCATGATGTGTTGGACTCCTTATTCAATGATGAGATTGGGAAAGGAGAAGTTGTAGTATGTGTACCATGAGAGATCAATGAACTTTTGTTTAATGAGCTTCCTTTCCTTCCAAAATGTGGAGAATGAATGATGATCTTGCTCATCGGAGAGCCACCCGTCTATGGTAGCATCTCTTCTGCGAATATTATTTTCCGAAACTTCACTTGTTCTTTGTCTTCTTCTTCTGGAAGGTTCAGCCATTTCAATGGGTGAAAGCAAAGATTTTGATGAAAGAAAAAGAGAAAGCAAGAGGTGAAGGCTCAAAAAGTGGTTCAAGTATGGAGAGTGGAGACCAAGGGAGGTATAAATAGGCTTAATAAGGCTCCCCAACGTTCAGAATTTGAGATTTTGACCGTTTATAGCCGTTGGCAACGGTTAGAAACGGTAACATTTTTTTAAAAAACAGTCTGGAGCGGTTTTAATCGATTAAATGGGATTTTAATCGATTACGTAATCGATTAATACGTAGATTAATCGATTAATCCAGTCGTAAATGGAAAAGTAACGCTTTTAATCGATTTACACATAGATTAAACTTGTTTAAGCAACGAAAAATGCAATATTAAGTCCAATAATACCTATTTTTCTATTTCCAATATCCCTAACTCCCTTCTAAGCTCAAAAAATCTTTCCTTAGGCAATGCTTTGGTGAAAATATCAGCTAATTGATGTTGTGTATCAATATATTCTATTTTACAGTCTCCCTTTTGCACATGATCTCTAAGGAAGTGATGCCTAATCTCAATGTGCTTGGTTCTAGAATGCATTATGGGATTCTTTGTAAGATTTATTGCACTTGTATTATCACACTTGAGTGGAATATGATCTAAATAAATGTCATAATCTTCTAATTGCTGTTTCATCCATAAAATTTGCGCACAACAATTTCCAGCAGCAATATATTCAGCCTCAGTGGTTGATAAGGCTACACAGGCTTGTTTCTTAGAGTTCCAAGAAACTAAGGAACTACCTAGAAGATGACATGTTCCACTAGTGCTTTTTCTATCTATCTTACAACCTCCATAATCTGCATCAGAATAACCTACAAGACTAGGTTCTATTCCTGATGGATACCATAAACCAAAGGATGCAGTTCCCTTAAGATATTTCAACATTCTTTTAATTGCTGTAAGGTGAGATTCTCTAGGACTAGATTGATACCTAGCACACACACAAACACTCTGCATAATATCCGGTCTACTAGCAGTAAGGTATAACAAAGAACCTATCATGCATCTATATTTAGTTTGATTTACCTCTTTACCTGACTCATCTTTGTCAAGATAGCAAGAGGTTCCCATAGGTGTAGATGCTTCCTTTGCTTTGTCCATTTCAAACTTCTTAAGAATTTCTCTACAATACTTAGTTTGAGAGATGAACGTACCTTCTTTCATTTGCTTAATTTGAAGACCGAGGAAGAATGTTAATTCTCCCATCATAGACATTTCAAATTCACCCTGCATAGTCTTAGCAAATTCCTCACAAAGAGATTTATTAGTTGATCCAAAAATAATATCATCAACATATACTTGAATAATCAAAATATGTTTTCCTACTTTTTTAATAAACAAAGTGGTATCAACTTTTCCTCTATTAAAATCATTTTCTAAAAGAAAATTGCTAAGTCTTTCATACCAAGATCTAGGTGCTTGTTTTAAACCATAAAGTGCTTTCTTTAATTTATAGATGTGATTTGGAAATTTAAAATCTTCAAAACCGGGTGGTTGTTCAACATACACATCTTCTTTTATAAAACCATTTAGAAATGCACTTTTAACATCCATTTGAAATAATTTAAATTTCATTATAGATGCATAAGCAAGAAGTAGACGTATTGCCTCTAACCTGGCAACTAGAGCATATGTCTCATCATAATCTATACCTTCTTCTTGACTATATCCTTGAGCCACAAGCCTAGCTTTATTCTTGGTGATGTTTCCATCTTCATTCAATTTGTTTATGAATACCCATTTTGTTCCAATTACTTGATGAGTATCTTCCTTAGGAATTAATTCCCAAACTTGACTTCTTTCAAACTGGTTGAGTTCTTCTTGCATTGCAATACACCATTGTTCATCTTGAAGAGCTTCCTTAATGTTCTTTGGTTCTATCTGCGACATGAAAGCTACATTCATACAAAAATTAACTAAATTTCTTCTAGTGTTTACCCCTTTTGATATGTCACCAATGATGTTGTCCAATGATAATCCTCTAGGTTGTTGCCATATTTTGTTTAGATCTTGAGGACTATTCATTTTCTCTTCATTGGTTGTCTTTTGCAAGTCTTCATTTTCACCTGCATCTGATTCATCTGACTCAAGAGATTTTACCTCAAGGTCCACAATTTCATCAAAGACAACATGCACAGATTCTTCTATTTCAAGTGTTTTCCGATTAAAAACTCTATAAGCTTTGCTAGTTAGAGAATATCCTAGAAAAATAGCTTCATCGGATTTGGAATCAAATTTTCCTAAATTTTGTTTTCCATTATTTAAGACAAAACATTTGCATCCAAAAATTCTTAAATGTGAAACATTTGATTTTCTTCCTTTAAAAAGTTCATAAGGAGTACATTTCAAAATTGGCCTAATAAGCATTCTATTCAATACATAACATGCAGTACTCACAACATCAGCCCAAAATTGTTTAGGAACACTATATTCATTTAACATAGTTCTAGCAAGTTCCTCTAAGGATCTATTCTTTCTTTCTACAACTCCATTTTGTTGAGGAGTTCTAGGTGCAGAAAAATTATGAGAAATGCCATATTCTTCACAAAAAGTTTCAAAAGATTCATTTTGAAATTCACCTCCATGGTCACTTCTAATAGCCTTTATTTTCAAATCCTTTTCATTTTGAACTATATTTGCAAACTTTTTAAATTCTTTGAAAGCTTCACTTTTAAGAGTAAGAAAGAAAGTCCAAGTATATCTTGAATAATCATCTACAATAACTAAAGCATAATAATTTCCTCCAAAACTTTTTATCCTAGATGGACCAAATAAATCCATGTGCAAAAGTTCTAAGGGTTTTAAACTAGAAACAACATTTTTTGAATGAAAAGATGATTTCACTTGTTTTCCCTTTTGACATGCATCACACAATTTATTTTTCACATATTTTAGTTTTGGTAGACCAATTACTAAGTCTTTAGAAATGAGTTTATTCAATTGTTGCATATGAATATGTGCAGCTCTTTTATGCCATAACCATGGATTTTCTTCTTTTACTACTAAACATGAAATATTCCTATTTGATGCATTTTCTAAATCAATCAAATAAATATTGTTATGCCTAATTCCTTTCAAAGCAATTTTAGAAGAATCATTTTTATAAATAGTGCAAGAATTTTGTTCGAAGGTTACCTTGAATCCTTTATCGCATAATTGACTAATGCTAATTAAGTTATGCTTTAATCCTTCCACATATAGCACGTCTTTGATCATCAAGGTATCTTCACTTCCAATATCTCCTATTCCAAGGATTTTTCCTTTGTTGTTGTCACCATAGGTGACAAAGCCTCGTTCCTTTTTCCGGAAGCTTGTAAATTTCTTTTTATCTCCGGTCATGTGTTTTGAACATCCACTGTCAAGACACCACATATACTTCCTTGGTTTTGATAATTCCTACAACATAAAAAGAACAAGCTATTTAGGTACCCAACTACTTTGTATGGGTCCTTTGGGTTAGATTTAAAAAAAGATTAAAATCATTTTACAACCCAAGCATATCTACCACTTGGAACACCATAATGCTTAATTTTACATTTGTTAGATGTATGACCCTTTTTCATACAATAAAAGCATGATGCAACATTTGTGTTCCTATAAGTTGCTCCTTTTTTCTACCCAAGTTCTATGGGTTCTATGATTATGTTTATTTTTAGGAACATACTTATTTTTAACAACCTTATTTTCATTATTTTTACTACATTCTCCAGTGGTTGTATTTTCAGAAAAATATTTGAATTTTATGCAAGATTCACATTCATTATTAGCAACATATTTTTCTTTTTCATAATATAAAACTTTACTTTTTAAATTTCTGATTTCTTCTGCTTGATATAAAAATTTATTTTTCAAACTTCTGTTTTCTTCAGATAAATTTGTAAATTCAGTTTTCAAATTATCATTAATTTTAGAGAAATTTGCAGAAGTAATTTTCAAATTTTCATTTTCTTCAAGAATATTTTCAAAATTTAGTTTTAACTCTTTGAAATCCTTTTTCAATTTCTTATGAGCTATATCTAATTTTTCGGATTCTACTAATAGAGCAGCATAAGTATCATGCAATTCAGTTTCACTATCATATTGACTAGAATTATCTGAATCGTTAGATGTACTTACTTGGCTTCCAGAGTCATCGTCATCCGCCATTAGACATATGTTTGCTTCTTCATCAGAGCTGCTCGAGTCAGAAATTGATTCGTTGTCATCGTCCCATGTGATGTATGCTTTCTTTTTCTTGAAGAACTTCTTTTCTTTCTTTTCTTCACCCTTCTTTTGATTTTGGCAGTCTGCTTTTAAATGTCCCTTTTCTCCGCAACCATAGATCCTATAGTTTGAGGAAGATCCTTGATTTTCTCTCTTTTCGTTTCTGAATCTCCCTTTGCCTTTTGATTTCATGAACCTATTGAACCTCTTGATTAGTAGACTCAAATTTTCATCTTCTTCCGAGTCTTCATCTTCCATTTTGCTTTTGTTCTTTTCTACCTCAGATTTGAAGGCTGGAGTCTTTTTCTTAGTTTTTGCTTCTTCTTCATCTAGTCTTCCGAGGTCAAGTTCATGCTCTCTCAACTTTCCAAATAATGCAGCCATTGTCATTGTGTTGAGATTTTGTGACTCAGAAATTGCAGTCACTTTTGGTTGCCAAGACCTGTCTAAAGATTTCAAAATTTTTATATTAAGCTCATCAGTATCGAAAGACTTACCTAATCCAATAAGATGATTTACTATGTTGGTGAAGCGTTTCTGAACATCTACTATTGTTTCTCCTTGCTTCATCCTGAACATTTCATATTCCTGGATTAAAGTATTCTTTCTAGCTCTCTTAACATCATCTGTACCTTCATGGGTTACTCTAAGTACTTCCCACATTTCTTGTGCAGTTTTACAAATAGAAATCCTGTAAAACTCGTCAACAGTTAAAGCAGACGAAATAATATTACGAGCTTTTACATCATTACCAAATTTTCTCTTATCTTCAGCAGTCTATTGGTCACGGGGCTTTGGTTCCTGCATATTGTTAATTGGAACAAAAGGACCAGATACAACAGCATCCCAAATATCTATATCAATAGATTCCATAAATATTTGCATTCTTACCTTCCAGAATGCATAGTTCTCACTAGTGAATAGTGGGGGTCTATTGATTGATGCACCCTCTGCAAAGGTTTGATGTGATCCTGCCATTTGAATGACTATCAAAGCAAGCTCTGATACCAATTGTCAGAGCGGCTGCAGCGGAATGGTTAGCGTGGAATAACAAACCAAGAGGGGGGGTGAATTGGTTCTTACTAAAAGCGTGTGCCTTAAAAATTTCTACTCAATTAAACTTACTTAGCAGATAATAAAGACAATAAAATAGAGTAAGGTTGAGAGAAATTTGCACAGATGATTTTATCCTGGTTCGGATCTTACCAATCCTACGTCCAGTCGCTTATCTCAAAACAAGATAAACACTTCACTAATCACAAAACAATTACAAACTACAATCACACAGATACAATTTGTAAAAGTTTAGAAAACACCTCTCTTGATGCCACAAGAGATGAAGCAACACCTCCTTTGAATCTTCACAAAGGATGAAACACTTCCTCCGAATACTTCACGAAGGATGAATTCCTCTTCCAAACACTTCCTTAGATGCACCAAGGATGAACCAGCTATTCCTCTATCACCGTAGCAGTATTTCACCAACTCTACAGACAGAGTTTCCTTAGCTGAGCAAGAGCACACAATTCTCAAGAGTTTCTGAGTATATGAGCACAAGGGAAGAGTAGTAGGTGATCCCTTGAGAGGAAAATGAGAGTCTATTTATAGACTCATCCAAAGGCTCTTCCATTCTTCGAAAATGAGCCATCTGACTGTTTTAATCGATTAAATCAAGTATTAATCGATTAAACTAAGTACAACGGCTAGTTTTTCAAATCTGAAACTCCTAACGGCTAATGTTAATCGATTATTCTCAGGTTTAATCGATTAACTAATCGATTAATTTAGGCTTTAATCGATTATTCCAGTGCAACGGCTAGTCTTCAACTCTAGAACCTCCAACGGACTGTTTTAATCGATTAATCTCAGGATTAATCGATTATGTAATCGATTAAACCAAGCTTTAATCGATTAATCCAGAGGCAATTTTGGTTTTCAGTGTCAGCCTCGTTTTAATCGATTAAGACCCATTTTAATCGATTAATACAATGCACTTTGGACTCTGGTTTTTTATTATATGGTATGGAATTACATGGAATCAAAAACACTCAAATGTCTAAGTCCTAGACACTAAATTATAATTATTACAAAAGCTTTTCCATAGCAATACAAGTCTTCATAACATCTTGATTTCTTCTTGACTTGATTTGGACATCATCAAAACTTCATCTTCATCATTTTGCTAACAGTACAGGTCTTCAGTTGTTGCCTGTGCATGGTTACTTCCTCTCAACATCAATATCCAAGAGATAACAAACACAACTAGTCGATTATCTTTCTTCATTCCTCCAGTCTTGTAATTGGAATAATCACGGACATCTTCAGGGCTTCTCAAACTGTCCTGATATACCGAGAATTTATGAAAGCCATTCATACCTAGATAACACCTTTCTCCTTCTATTTTGAAACCAGCTATCTCACTCCATACTTCATCAGTAAGTTTGATATCTACACCTTTAACTCTTGAGCACACTAGTGTAGAAAGGGCTTTAAACGTTTGTTATTTTGGCATTTTAATGTCAGATCCAGACCTGACGTCTTTGTGCGTGACGTTAATCAGACGTTGACTGTATACACCAAACGTCTATATAGACGTCAGACTGTATATACCCGACGTCTATATAGACTTCGGTTGTGGATATACCAGACGTCTATATAGACGTCGGATGTGGTATACTAGACGCTTATATAGACGTCAGATGTATCCATATCCGACGTTTATAGGCCTTGGAACGTTTTGTCAACTGTAACTCATTTGACGTCTGTTTGTGAACTAACAGACGTCTATAGATGTTGGACATGACATTAACAGACATGTACTGGGTTTTTTTGAAAAAAATAATTTATTTTTACAATAAAACCACACCTGAAAAATAGAAAATTGTTCCAGAATAGTATACTATAATATATATATATATATATATGTATGCGTTTCAACTAAAGTTAGTTCTACTTAATCTAAAAAAACAATCCAATACCAAAACTATCAAAATATAAAGTTAAACTAAACCTAAGTAATGTTCAACAACAAATATAAGTGTTCCTAGCTCCATCTTTGCAGAAGATAAGTTGTCCACTCCTGCCGTATCTGCCTATTTGTGTCCTCTAGTATAGGAGATGTACTCTTGAAGCACTGCAAAATAAAGAAAGATTCATTATGGTTTTGATGGCATACTGCCTCATGAAATTACCTCAATATCTTCTTGTATTTCTTTTCCATTTTAGAGTACATGCATTCCTTTTCTCTTGGAGAACGGGTTACTATAAATACCCATCTCCACCATTGTATCACTCACTTTTGAGAATAATGAATTGTGCTTTCTGTAGAGAAAATCCAGACACAATTCTCTCTTGAAAGTCTCCAAGCTAGAGAGTAACGAATTGTGCATTCGACGATTTATATCCTTTTACGTCGAATTACAATTCCAGACACCGTTTAATAATTGCATTTATTTACAAAAATGCCACCGGTCATTTTTAACATTGGCTACTGAGTGGTTCGACGTTGAACGCGTGACGTTATACACTATTTTTGCACTATTGAGTAGTAAGGAGCTGGACTCAGGAAGGGAAGTGAAAGTGCACAAAAGAAGAGCCGCAGTCACCGCTATGAGCCAATTTTACCGCTGAGCGGCATTCTGAAGACCTGCACTTACCGCTGAGTGCCATTTATTTGGACTTGGGCCTATTTTTTATAATTTTTTGGAAACTATATAAGGTTTTAGTTGAATTAGGGTTAGTATCTTTGGACAAAAAGAGGCAAAATCACACTTTCTTCACCCCTTAGAGGAGGATTTTGGATGTGGAAGCTCCTTTCTTCAAATTCTAGGGTTCTATCTTTCATTCTTTCATTGTTTTTCATCTAGTTTCACCATGTTTATGTTGAACTAAACCTCCATTGTTGTTGGGGAACCGATGTAATCCTATGAAACTATCTTGTATTGAATTGATTCTTGATTTTATATGCTTTACTTCATTAATTGTTAGGGTTTTTCTTCTATACTCTATGCATGCTTTGTTGAACTCATTCAATTGCATGATCATTGATGTTATATGTATGGACACATAAAAGTACATCTAGACTAAGGAAATTCTCCCAAGAGCAATATTACCTAGACATAGGGATAGGAGGATTGGTTGCCTTTAAGCTTCTGTGCGAATGTAATGCATGAATAATTGCTAGGCAGACAAGACATTGTAAACTACTGATTAGGAGTAGGCTTTCTTCACCGAGACATCGGGTTTAGGGTAAATTAGAAAGTGACATTAACATTAATGAAGAAAAATGAATTCTTGAATACATGAGAGTGGATAGGATGAATCGGAAACTCCAACAACATCATCATTCCATATTTTACATCAATCACTTTTGCTTCTTTCGATCCAATTGATCAACACAGGCATTCATATTGATTTTTCAGTATTTGCATCTAAACCTACAAGATTTTGTTTACAAGTCCAATTCAATCAACAAATCACATAACTGTTTAGGCCGTGAGTCCTTTGGGAAACGATACTTGGTCTTACCATTTTATTATTACTTGATACTATTCGGTAAACTTGCTGAGTGTTAACAAGTTTTTGGCGCTGTTGCCAGGGACTCATGGTTTAACTATTCTATTTGTGTGATTATTGATTAGCTTTTACTTAATTGTTATCTTTTTATCTTTTTATTTTTTTTATCTTTTTATCTTTTTTATCTTTTTGTGCTAACAAATGTTTTCTAGGGTTTTGTGCCTAATGCTTGCAGGTTGCAATTCAGAAAGAATTTAACTATATGAGCACTCAATTCTACCAAGGTAATCTCAACCATTTGAGGGAATCTCACTCAAGCACAGATCAAAGTCAATTTTGGCAAGCTGCTGGACAATTTGAGAACCAATCACAACAACAATGGCAGCAACAAAGCTCTCTATCAATGGCAAAGATGGATGACGTCTTTCAGTAATTTATGCAAGAGTCCATCTCCACTCAGAAAAGCATTGAAGCATCATGTAAAAGGATGGAGATGCAGATTGGTCACTTAATTGAGAGATTAGAAGATTTTGGGAATGAAACTAAAGTTAACCCTAGGGAGGAATGTCAAGCCATTATCATTGGAAGTGAAAAGACTTTAGAAGAGAAAGAGATAGAGAGAAAAGAAAAAGAAGAGTTGAGTGAGAAAGATAAAGATGTAGAAAAAGAAAGAGAAGTGGTTGAGAGAGAAGAGAGAAAGAAAATTTGTGTGAAGATTACGAAAGTGCGTGGAGAAAGAGAAGAAAAAAAGAAAGTGAGAGAAAAGAAAATTTGTGTGAAGATAAAGAAAGTGAGAGAAAAGAAAAAGAGGACGAGCAAAAAAAAGAAAGAATCATCTGAAAAATCCCTTCCTCATTCAAAGAAGTATCATAGGAAGGAGAAGGAATTTGAGCGCTTTATGAAAATCTTCAAGAAATTTGAGATTAAAGTTCCTATGATTGAAATAGGTTCTTGGTTTTATCAAATTCCTGAAGAAATTCAGCAAAAAGAAGAAAAGATGGAACTTGAGCTTTATTGGGTCAAGCTAGTGATGTTAAAAGAGCGCTTGTTGAGAGGCAACCCAATGATTTAAGAACTTTTAATTTTTGGATTGGTGATGTAATTTTCAACTTTTGGTATTTTTGTTTTGATTATAAGTTTATTACAGGGTTTACATCTACTGATGGATGTTAGGTGGAAGAGTATCTACTGAAGGATACTATGTTTGTATACACCTACTGATGGGTGTTGGTAAGAAAGATTTGCACCTAGTGAAAGGTGTTAGAGGATTTTGGGTCAGGCTCGTGACGTTAAACAAGCGCTACCTGGGAGGCAACCCAGTTGATTGACTTTATTTTGTTGTTTGTGTTGATTTTGTTCTAGTTGCATTATAGGGATTGAATGTTTGAGTGATGTGAGAAACTAAATGCATTGGGGTAGTGAGAGGCATGATTAGATGAATTGATTGTTGTTTGGACCGATTAAACTGCTTGATTTGGGTCTGGAACTAGGAAGAATGCATGTGGGTGGAGATTAGGAGCATGTTTGCAAGATTTTTCAAAATCTGCAGAATCGCCGCTCAGCAGAAATTTCCCTTGAGCGCGATTCTAGCATAATGGTGTTTTGGGTCTTTTTGCTTGCTACTTTTGCTGCACTGGTTGTACTAAGGGGCTCTGTTTGCCCTTAGCGGTGATAGGAATGGTTTTAGGGAGTTGTTTGTGGTTTACTAATTCTTAATGATGTTTCTTGTGGTTTTGTGAATTGTGTTTGATGTAGGGATGGCCTCCTCATCGGGCAAGAGGATGAAGACTTTGGGATCAAAGAGGAAGGACAAGGTACCAGACCGCTCCTATTCCAACAAGTTTCTTTCTCGCAAGGATGAGCGCCACTTCAAGGCAATGAGATACAGGTGTGTGGCAACACTATGAACAACAAGGCACCTTTGGGACATCCCTCTTTGATTACACGCTTATGTGAGCTAGCCGTGGTGAATATCTCTACACCGCCATTTGAGAGGCCTAGGAAAGCTATTGATGAGGCCTATTACAAACAATATTGTGGCGGTGATGAGGCAGCTCAGCCAATACCACCACGCCATTCTCATAGAGGGAGAGGACCACCACAAGGCCAGGCACTTGTAGAGCCTCATGAGGCAGAGCCATTTAAGATGACGTTCGTCCCCCCTCCCCCCACAACGGACGTTTAAGGGGCTGAAGACAATTAATTCTTCAACCACCCTGTCAGCCCCCTAAACGTCTGATATGGGGGGCCGGACGTCTATAATATTAAAGACGTCCGGCCCCCTCCACCATGGACGTTTAAGGGGCTGACAGGGGAGTTGAACAGGTGATTGTTCCAGCCTCTTAGACGTCCGTGGGAGGGGCCCTGACGTCTATAATATTACAGATGTCCGTCCCCCCCCCCCACAACGGACGTTTAAGGGGCTGACAGGGAAGTTGAAGCGTTGATTTGTTCAGCCTCTTAGACGTCCGTTGTGGAGGGGGTCGGACGTCTATAATATTATAGACGTCAGGGCCCCTCCCACGGACGTCAAAAAGCCAACACGAATATCAATTTTTAAATCCGAAAGACGTCATATTAGTGATGGCCCGGATGTCTATAGTATTATAGATGTTGGGGCCCCACAGTACCGGACGTCTAATACTATTTATACTAAAACGTGAACCCGCGAGCAGTTACGCTCACTGTTCATCGTCTTCCCCGCGAATTCTCTCTGCGGCATTGCATTTCTAAGTGCATTTTCTCTCTTTTGGACCGTTTAAATTTACTTTCGATCCGATTACATTGCTCTGTGATGAAATATCTTTGATTTGAACCGATTAAAAATCGTTTTCGGTGCGTTTTGGTGCAGTTTCTTGCGTGTTCTTGGGCGGCTTTTTTGACTGTTTTTTGCCTACGTTTTAGGCCGTGCCCTCCTTGCGATTTCTCTTCCTTTCATTTGGAATCTACTTTTCAGGTTAGCTTGTTCGTTGATAAAGGTTTTTTTGTATGCTTGTTTTGTGTATGCATGTGTTATTGACTCTAAGGTATGCATGTATCATAAAAATGATCTTGAAGAACAAATTCCATACAAGAGAGTTTCAAAGGATTTATATTGATTCCCCAACAACAATAAAAGTTTAGTTCTCCATCGTCATGGAAGAACTAGATGAACAATGGAATGAAAGAATGAAAGAGATAGAAAAACCCAAGAAAGGGAAGAGGAGAGTCGTCACCATCTCCAATTCGACCCCCAAGGGGTGAAAAGTGTGTTTCTGCTTCGTCCCAGCCAAAGATACAAACTCTAAGACGTCCTAAAGCTCATATACTATTCTAAAAAATACAGAAAATTAGGCCCAAGCCCATAAAAGTGCCGCACTTCAATTTTGCCCCTCAATTGTTGTTTTTGCCCCTCAATGGTGATTTCGGCACCTGAAAAGTGGCGCTCAGCGGTAATTACCGCTCAACGCAACTCGGCGCAATTTTTTCTGCACTTTGGTTGACTTTTTTGCATTCTGGTTGATTGGTTGACTTTTCTGGTTCACTAGTTGACTTTTCTGGTTTCTGGTGTACTTTTCTGCATTCCAACCAGTCGGTACTTTAACTCTTCTTTCAAATCATTCAATTAGCCTACAAAATCAAGGGAATCTAGCACAAAACCATTAAATTCACCTTCAACATATAAGCTCATTCACATTCCACATACATGTCAGAACCCATTTAAAACGCTCCCAAAACCCTCTGAACGGACGCCAGGTGTCAAGCAAAGGAAGTTTGAGATTCAGAAAGTGGAAGACATGTGTGTGTCGCAGATTGGATGACGGTAGAGTAAAACTGAAATTTTCTAAGTCTCGTGCCACTTCTCTGCATGCACCAGCCATCTTCAACCTTCTGAAATCTCCTCCTTCTCTTTAAAAACTCTTCCTTCTCTCTACAAAATCTCACCCTTTCTCTTCTCCAATCACCACTCAGGCACCGCTAAAGCACTCCTGACGTCAAGAGCTTTCGTGTAAACCGATTGGTTTATGATTCTGAGCCGGTGAGTCTCTTTTTCTCTAGTACGTTCGGTTACGTCTTGCATGCAACTATTTGGTTCTGGTTGTTTGAGTGGGTGGTAGTAGTTTGAGTGTTTCTGGTTTTTCTCTGTAGTTTAGTATCCCTAACAACGTGATCGTCGAACGTTAGTTCTGTGGTAGAGGGAAGTTTTATTCTGATTCGTTTGAGCATTCGTCTACGGGTCGAGGTAAGGGAAGCTTATATAATTTAATTGTATGTTCGTTTTTACGTTCGTTGCTAATGAATGCATGTTTGTTGAGTGGCTGAATGTATATGAAGTATGATTATTTACTATGATATGGATGTTTGATTTTATGAAAATAGATGTTGAGAGATGAATTGATATAAAGAATTCTAGTATGAAATTTCCCTATGAAAGTGTACGTTCGTCACTGAACGGTCCTTGACCGTTCGGTTTTTCTAGTGAACTTGGTTGGAATTGGATTCTTTCATTTGGGAAGAATCCTAGTTGAGGACGAGCGTCTTCGTTTCGTAATATTGTGATGAGCATTCGGCCAAGCGTAGTTGTTCCTTGGTATTCGGTTATAAACTTAAGTATATCTACATGTATTTGTATATTTTCGTTTGTTCTTAAACACTACTCAAAAATGGTATCTTATTATATTTATCAAGCCTTTCTCCTATAAGTTTAGTAGTGCTCGGTGTTACACCAAGCACTCGTATTAAGTAGTGCTCGGTCTTCCACCAAGCGCTCGTGCTGAGTAAGTGCTCGGTCTTACACCAGGTACTCATTGTCCTTTCTGAAAAAAAAATATATATATATATAAGAACGTTTGTTCAAACTCAATAGGGTTCGCTCTTTTCAGTGCTCGGTCTTCGACTGACATTCTGATTGTTCTTGATGTTTAACTCATTCAAAAGCTAAGTATATTTATTGACGTTCGGTTTATTCACCTGATTCAATTATTTACCCTTATTTGAGGTTTTCACAGTGTCTGTCTTAAATTGGTTTCAGCCTAGAGTCTTGGTATTCGGCCTAGGCCTATTAGCGTTCGGTCTAACTCGGGAGTTAGTTCATTCAATTAGCTCACCTAGTAAATAAACGTTTGATTCTTAATCGTTCTTGAGAACTATTATGTTAATCACTCCCTTTCTTAAAACCAATGATTCCATCTCTCGGTTTTGATCCGTTTGGAACTGGAGACCTTTGGTCTCACTCTAAGCGTTCGGTCTGGTTCAGGGTTGATGTTTAACGTTCGATATTTGGAATCCTTAGGGATCTTTGAACGAAGGGTTCAATTGAGATTATTAATAATGAAAGATGAATAGAATATGATATGGATGAAATGTTTTGGATTATGGACGAGCATTCCGGGGAGGAATAACTGATGAATGTATATTGGAAAGTGGTAAAGTATGAATTTGGGCATGCTAAGCTGGCGATTCATCCTAATATTCCGTGATTACTCGTTTCTCACGTAGAGAAGGGTAAGTCATGCGTGAGAATGGCAGGAGGTCCTAGTCCTTATGGTTAATTTGGAAAGATAAGACTAACCTCGGGTGGCAGCTATTGAGGGTATCCCAGTTACTACATCACTCGGGTGCACGAATGTCGTAGCTACACAGAATTCATACAGTCCGGACAGTCAAAGTCTAGTATTAGGCTTTGCATGTAAGAGTGAATGAAATGATCTTGTTTATGTGAATTGTGTGAAATACATGTTGATTATTAAATTAAATTACATAAGCTTACCCTATTTTCCTGTCTTGTCCGTTTTTGTACGTTCGGTATGTGTCTTTCTGTGGCAATGATCATCCGTGTGGATGTGAGCAGAAGGAGAAGCGTTGCTGGAAGAAGCGCTGGTAGAAGAAGAAAATTTGATAGAAGTGGAAGTTAAGGCCTAACAGTAGAAGCGTTCGGTTAGTTATTGATTTTCTTGGAATGACCATTTGGTCATCTTTTGTCCTTTTCTTTTGTAGGACCGTTCGATATAGGTCTGCTGTAAACCGTTCGGCCTAGTTGTATCTAGGGTGCTGTTTTAACTTAGCTATGTTGTAAGGCCGTTCGGCCACAACCGTACGTTCTACTCTTTTGTAAGACTGATTTGTAATATTATTAAATTGTGATGTTCCTATTATATGGTTTTGACCCTGTATTTTTGGGATGTTACAATACACATCCTGCTTAGCATCATAATCTTAATCACAACATCATGCATTTGTTCACATAGCTCGTGAACTACCTGTATAAGCATATATTGTGCACAATCTCAATATCAGTCAATATCAAAGCATCATCAAGCATTACTTATCACACAAAAGTTTCAAGCAAACCATCATGACAGATAGAGTTTCAGATTGAGTACATCAAACCTATTATACTAACAGAAGCAAATAGTTCCAAAGTTCAAAACAAAAGATAGAAAATATCCTACTCTAGTGCTGATAGCATCCATCAGTAAATGTTATCTCATCTCCTACTCAATCTGTGATGTCATCTGTATCTTCCTCCTCTTCATTATCTTCAGTATCCTCAAATGCATCATCATCATCATCATCATCATCATCTTCCTCCATAGCTGAAGCTTCAGCTCCTCCAACTCTGCTTCCCTAGGTCTGCTCCTCTGGCCAAACTATCTTATACAATGAGGAAGTGTTGCTCATGCTTACAGGAAAGGAACTTGCTAGAATAGGGTTGATCTGGTTCCTTCTCCATCCTTCTGAATATTGTAGTCTTGAATCTCTTTCCCAATGAGGAGGCCATCCCTACATCAAACACCATTCATAAAACCACAAGAAACATCATTAAGCATTAGTGAACCATAAATAACACCCTAAAACCATTCCTAATCACCGCTTAGGGCAATCAAAACCCCTCAGCGCAACCTGTGCAACAAAACCAGCAAGCAAATTATTGAAGAATGCTCTATGAATGTGAAGAAATCAGCCCCTAATAGCAATGCTCTCACCAAACCCCAAACTTGGATGAAACCCTAGTGAGAAAGTGAGTGGAAGAGAGGTTTTGTAAATGGGGATGAAGGGAAAGGTGTAGAGAACTCTTAGAAAAGTGTTTAAGAGAGTGTGGGAGGAAATAAATCTGAAAATAGAACCAAAATCGCACCCTAGGGTATAAAAATACCCTAATGGACTCGGGTCCCGCTAGGGCAACCCTAAACACCCAATCTGTAGCGATACCGCTCAGTGGAAATTTCCGCTGAGCGACACTTGGTTAACATGCTCTCCTTCTTCTTAGCTTGCCCTAGGTGCCTTATACTCATTCCTCTCACTCACTTCATGCATTTAAGTTCCCACATCACTCATACATTCAATCCCTAACATGCACTAAAGCAAAATCAAAACAAACAAACAAAATATAGTAAATCAACTGGGTTACCTCCCAGGTAGCGCTTGTTTAACGTCACGAGCCTGACCCGAAATCCACCAACACCCATCAATAGGTGCAAATCTTTCTTACCAACACCCATCAGTAGGTGTAACAAACCTAGTATCCTTCAGTAGATACTTAACCACCTAGCATCCATCAGTAGATGCTATACCCTGTAAAAAATTTATAACTAAAACCAAAATAACAAAAGTTCATAATTACATCACCAAACTAAAAACAAAAGTTGTTAAATCACTGGGTGGCCTCCCAGCAAGCGCTCTTTTAATGGCATTAGCTTGACCCAATAAAGCTCAAGTTCCATCTTCTTTTTCTTCTTCTTTCTACTGAACTTCTTCAAAACTTTGATCAAACCAGGAACCTATTGCAATGTCTCAATCATAGGAACTTTAATCTTCAATTTCTTGAAGATTTCTATAAAGCGCTCAAATTTATTTTCCTTCCTATGATACTTCTTTGAATGAGGAAGGGATTTTTCATATGATTCCTTTTTCTTTCCTCTCATCCTCTTTTTCTTACTTTTCTTCTCCCTCAATTTTCTCTTTTTCTTCCTCTCTTCTTTTCTTTCTTCTCTCTCTTCTTTCTCTTTTCTCTCTACTCTCTTTTCTTTTTCCTCTACTCTCTCTAACTCAACTTTTTCAACATCTACACTCACTAAAACTTTACACTCTTCTCTAGGGTTATCCTTAGTATTTGCCCCAAAACTCTTATCAGGCCTTTCTTCCAACTTCTTAGTTATTTGTCCGATTTGCATCTCCATATTTCTAATGGATGCTTGAGTGCTGTTATGATTGGAGATGGTTACCTGCATAAACTGGTGAAGAGTTTCTTCCAACTTTGTATGTTTTTCAGTGAGTGTAGATATCTGTCGCCATAATGATGGTTGTTGTTGTGGCCTATTAAATTGTCCTGATTGCCCAACTTGTCCAGATTGTCCTTAACCTAGACCCATGCTTGGGTGAGGTTTCCACCCTTGGTTGAAATTAGCTTGGCGGTATGGAAATTGATTGTTCATGAAATTTACATCTTCTAGGGCTTCCATTGGAAAAGCGCATTGACCATTGATATGGTCACAACCACATAGTTCACACATCTGTTGTTGAACTTGAGCAATAGTTTCTAATTCCTTTGGCAATTGAGCAAGTGTCTTTGTTAGATTCTCCAGCTGTTGAGTTATAATCTTATTCTGAGCGAGCAAGGCATCATTTGATTACAATTGTAGAACCCCTTTCTGTTGAATAGGAGCTCCTCTTTCACTATGCATTTCATTGTCATTAGCAGCCATGTTCTCTATCAATTCTGTTGCTTCCTCTAGAGTCTTACATTTAATATTACCTCCAGCTGAGGCATCTAACATCAACTTGGTTTGTGAACCAAGACCTCCAAGGAAAAGTAGAACTATTGTTGCTTCTTCAAAACCATGCATGGGCGTCTTTCTTAATAAGCTTTTGTACCTGTCCCATGCTTGACCTAATATCTCCTCCATGCCTTGTCTGAAAGAAGAGATCTCTTGCTTCCCTTTGTTGACTTTAGATTGCGGGAAGTATTTGTTCAAAAACTTTGCAACCATAGCTTCCCATTTTGTTAAACTACTTTCTGGAAAAGAATTTAACCACAACTTAGCATTGCCTCCCAATGAGAAAGGAAACAAGCTAAGCTTGATTGCTTCATCCGACACTCCATTTATCTTCACAGTTTTACAGATTTCATTGAAGGTAGTGAGATGTTCATACGGGCTTTCATGTGATAGCCCATTAAATTGATTGTTTTTCACCAACTGTATCAATGCCGGTTTCACCTCCATGTTTGTAGCATTGACCCTCGGCCTTGCTATACTGTTAAAATGTTAAGGGGTAACCACAGTGGTGTAATCTGCAAGAGTCCGTCTACCATTATTTTCCTCAGCCATATTTTTAGTGCTATGGTAAGACCTTGGTGGTTAAGGTTATAAGAGTGTCTCAGGAGAGGGGAATAGTTCTCTTGAAGTTCGAACTCTCCTCCTCCTTCTACTTTCATCCAGGACTTCAAGAAGAGGTTCAGAAATCTTTTTGGTTCTAGTCCGAGTATTACCCTGCATACATAAGGAAACAAAACCCTCAAACAAAAATTTAGCATGCCATAGACGTCCGTTCTGTGGGCCTTTTGACGTCCGGGGGAGGTCGGACGTCTATGCGGGTGACGTCTATGTAGACGTCCGTTGTGCCAGGCCGGACATTTATATAAACGTCCGTTGTGCCAGGCCGGACGTTTATATAAACGTTCGTTGTGTCAGGACAGACGTTTATATAGACGTCCGCTATGTCAGGCCGGACGTTTATATAGACGTCCGATGTGAACCCTCAGACGTTCATATAGACGTCCGGCGCCTCGCCCCCCGGACGTCTACTTGGCTGAATTGTTGTGGTAAGGTCTGGGGAGTTGGACATCCGTTAGTGCACTGCCGGACATCTATAGACGTCCGACTGTGCACTAACGGACGTCTACTGGGCGTTTTTTTTTTTAAAAATTGATTTATTTTTTCAATAAAACTACACCTGAAAAGCAGAAAAATGTCCCAGAACAATTTTGCAATAATATAAATATGCGTTTCATATAAACAAAGTTCTACATAATGTGGAGTTCAATCCACTACCAAAACTATCAACATAAAACTTAGGTTTAATCCTTTTCGACATCCCTATTTGTGTAGGAATGTCTCAGATAGGTCCTCGTTTTCTAAAGTGTATCAAAATGGTCCTTAATTTTGAAAATTGAGATCAATTGAGTCCTTCCCGTTAAGTTGGCTGGACGGCGTTAAAAAAATTGATGAGTGGGATGCTGAGATGACGAAATGTTACTGACGTCGCATTGACGTGGCATTGACCTGGCTTAATGGTGAGAAGGAGGAATCCCTAAATTGAAGAAATCCCCAAATTAGTTGACGAGAGCGAGGTTCGTGTTGGAGGTTGTTGACGTAGGTGGGTGGAGATTCAAAAGGAGAGAAGGATCTACAAGTTAGGGTCACTCCCTCCTTTTTTGTTAGTTTTTGGTGGTGATGTTGAGGCTATTGATCATAGATGGAACCCACATGGTCTTGGAGGGGATAATGTTAGAAACAGTTGCAGAACTTTGCATCCTGGTTCTGTCAGTTTGCTGCATTGGAGTGGGAAAGGGAAGCCATGGACAAGGCTTGATGCTAAGAAGCCTTGCTCAGTGGACTTTCTCTGGGCACCTTACGATCTCTATATACCTTCTCAGCATAAGAGAATTGCTACTGCTACAATGCATTCGCCATTTTAGACATAAGTTTATATTGGTTTATCTGATTCATTTGTTCTGATTTTTTCAATTTAGGGATTCCTCCTCCTCCTCCTCCACCACCACTTCCCCGATCACGCCCTCGTCGCTCTCCTCACCTTCGATTCCCGAGACATTTCTTGAACTGATCGGATTCGAAAGATTCGGAGAGAATCATGAATCCACCAGACTGCTCAACAGGTTGTCGAAGCTCGGCGGCCCCAACTTGGTCGAGTGAACAGGCAAAGAGATCAAGAATAACAGACGCATTAGATAGCCTCTTGGAGAGTTGGTTATAGAAAGAGCACGAGTTGGCGTGGTGTCTGACTTGGTTGTTGAAGATGTGATGGTGGGTTCTGATGGCAGTGCTGGTGCACCTTGGAGGGCGAGTGGCGGAGGTGGAGTAGAATGTGGAATGGATGTCTTCTGACAGAGATCTTATTGTTGCCGCTCGTCCTTAACGCTCGGATGATTGAGATCTTATTTTTGCCGCTCGTACCGCTCGATAGGTACGCTCGTCATCTGCTCTGTTGCTCGTACCGCTCGACATGTACTCTTGGACGATCGGTCTTACCGCTCGTTAGATTCAATTGTCTTCTCACTACCGATCGTCTCCTCTCTAGGACGATCGGTCTAGGAAGTCGCTTGGTCTGCGATTCATTTTTAGTAGTTGTTTCTTTTTTTTCTGTATAAATACATTTGCTTTGTTGTATTTTCTGTAATTTTCACTAATACAATTCTTTTCAGTCTTTTCTTTCTGGTTCTCTCTTCCTCGTTTTCTCTGATTACTTACATCTTCAATTGCAGAAGTGATGGAGAATTCACATTCAGAAAATGGCAACAGAAAATCCTGTTTTGGGGTGTGTCCGTGATGCAGCGGGTGGGGGCGGCCGATGTTGAGGAACTGGCGGATCTGAGGGAGAGATTAAGGAAAATTGAATAAAGTCAGTTCATGATCGAATGAAGTGGATTGAGTGTAAAAGAAAGCGGGGATTGAATCAGAAGAAGTAAGAATAATAAGTGTAGTAGAATGAAATACCTGATTGGAGGAGAGATAGCGGCTGCCGTGAAAGAGGTGGAAGGACGAACAGGGGGAAGAGGAAAGATCGATGAGAAAGACGAAGGCGGGGGGAGGGGGAGAGGAGGAGGGGAGAGAAGGAGAGTACTCGACGGTGCTGTAGGTCCACGTGCAAATGAATTTGATCCACGTCATTAAAATTGCTTCGTCAGCGTGCCACGACTCAATAAATTTAACGCCGTCTATTGAAATTAACGGCAAGGTTCCAATTGACTCAATTTTACAAAAATAGGGACCTAATTGAGATAAAAATAAATACGAGGACCTAATTGAGACAACCCTACACAAATAGGGATGTCCGAAAGGATTAAACCTAAAACTTTATCTAAAACTAAACAATGTTCAACAAGAAATAAAACTATTCCTAACTCCATCTTTGCAGAAGATAAGCGGTCCACTCCTGCCTTATCTGTTTAATTGTGTCCTCTGGAATATGCGATGTACTCTTGAAGAGCTGCAAAATTCAAGAAAGATTCATTATGGTTTCATATATGTTGAAGATGAATTTGATTTGTAATGTATTGAAAGTATACATCATTACCTCATTCCAGTCATCTGTAATGACAGCTCGAATGATGGTCTTAATCCAACACATCACATAGAAGCTACATTCCCATGAATCTAGCTGCTGGTTACACTAAAATCACAAACTAAATAGTGAAGAATTTAGATCATTCAATAACATAGAAAATGAATTAGAAACTATAAATAACTTACAACCTTTGGATACAAAATTTGAACCAGTTGACCACGAGATTTACCAATAACTCTGTACATATTGAAAACACAAAGTATAATTAATATGACTATATTTATCATAAAATTTGAAGGTGGACATCAAATTCAAAGTCATTTTTGGAGAAACACTTACCCTTGAAGCATGGTTCTCAAGTCATTTTTCATCCTCCTGTGCAACGAACAAAACCATATAATTTTACATTGTTTGGGAATGATGACCATCAGCTGCCAGTGCGACCTATCACGAAGGACAAATAGTTATTCAACTAATTAAGGAAACTATAATAATAAACTTACCACATATAACAACACCTACCCCTCAATGTATGGCACAAGGTATACGTCTCTTTTTGACTCATCCATCCATGTTTGCAAATAATCCTGTCTGTTTTGAAGTGTGTTACTAGACGGTTGAATGGCCTTTTGATCACGTATCATGTCCTCTAAATGGTCACTCATCCATTCTTCCACGTAATCTGTTCCTCGTGACATGGTAGGCTGCTCTAGTACTTCTCCATGCCAAGTCCAAACGGTATAAGTCCTCATTATGCCGTACATGAATAGATGGTCACGCACATTGCTTAAGTCTTGCCGTATTTGATAAAGACAACGCATACAAGGACAAAAATATGTCCCGTTGACAGACTTAGCATTTTGTTCAACGTATTGCAAGAACTTCGAAACACCCTTCTCATATTCTTCACTGATGCGACGTTCGTTCATCCAGCTTCGATCCATACTATGTTCATAAAATCATCAGTTCAAGTGTTTTAACTCTCACAAGGTTAGGCCCTACCCATTCAAAAAAATTAATTTTCATAATTTGCTCAGCCACGTGCATTGAAGTCTACATCATAAAATTGATAAGATTTCGGCAGCATTTCGCATTGGTCTCCAAAATACACGAAATGAGAGTAGTCAACGATGACCACAATCAAATATGCATCCGGAGAACAACACAAGTACTGAACCGAAATTTTATCAATCTTATCCTTAAACTCCAATTGACATGTTATTACAAATTATGAAAATTAATTTTCTCAAACTGTCCAATCGGACAATTCAAAATTTAACACAAACTATTAAAAGATTAATCGTTTGTCTTAAATTTCAAACGGGAACTAAGTGTCACTCAATGATTTGATACTTATAATAACACAACTAATACACATATATTCAAAAGCCAATAACACAGTCACATTTTAGAGTAAAAAACGTGCATACACAAAACCCAATTACATGCATACAAAAAAATTTCAACCAACAAGCTAACCTGAAAAGTAGATTCGAAATGAAAGGGAGGGAAATCGGGGAGGGAACGGCCTAAAACGCAACCCAAAAACAGTCAAAGAAGCCGCCTAAGAACACGCAAGAGACTGCAAAAAAACGGACCGAAAACGATTTTTAATCGGTTCAAATCAAAGGTATTTCATCACAGAGCAATGTAATTGGATTGAAAATCAATTTAAATGGTCCAAAAGAGAGAAAACGCACCTGGAAAATCAGTGGCGCAGCAGCGTTCGCGGAGGAAGACGATGAACAGTGTTTCACGTTTCCAAAACTGAATTGGTCACGGGTTCGCGGGAGCAATATTAATACACTTAGACGTCCGGTACGCTGGGGCACTAATATGACGTCTTTGAGGATTTAAAAATGATATTCGCGGGTGGGTTTAAACGTCCGTCTTGGGTCGAGCCGGACATCTATAATATTATAAATGTCCTTTTGAGGGGGACGAACGTCTACTACACTGAACAACTGAACGTTTCAACTCCTCATGCCAGCCCTTAAACGTCCGTCCTGGGAGGGCCCGGACGTCTATATGATTATAAACGTCAGTGCGCGGGGGACGGACGTCTACGAGGCTGAACAATGAACGTTTCAATTCCCCATGTAGGGACCTTAAATGTCCGTCAAACGTCCAATATGGGGGGCCGGACGTTTATAATATTATAGACGTCCGGGCCCTCCCAGGACAGACGTTTAAGGTCCCTACATGGGGAATTGAAACGTTCATTTGTTCAGCCTCGTAGACGTCCGTCCCCCTCACACGGATGTTTAAGTGCTAACATGGGTACTTGAAAATGTTCACTTGTTCAGCCTCTTAAACATCCGTCCCCCTCACACGGACATTCATAACATTATAAACGTCCGGCTCGACCAAGGACGGACGTTTAAGGGCTGGCATGGGTACTTGAAAATGTTCACTTGTTCAGCCTATTAAACGTCCGTCCACCTACGACGGACGTTCATAACATTATAAACGTCCGTCTCGACCAAGGACGGACGTTTAAGGGCTGACATGGGTTCACTTGTTCAGCCTATTAAACGTCCGTCCCCCTACGACGGACGTTCATAACATTATAAACGTCCGTATCGACCAAGGACGGACGTTTAAGGGCTGACATGGGTACTTGAAAATGTTCACTTGTTCAGCCTATTAACTGTCCGTCCACCTACAACAGACGTTCATAACATTATAAATGTCCGTCTCGACCAAGGACAGACGTTTAAGGGCTGACATGGGTTCACTTGTTCAGCCTATTAAACGTCCGTCCCCCTACGACGGACGTTCATAACATTATAAACGTCTGTCTCGACCAAGGACGGACGTTTAAGGGCTGACATGGGTTCTCTTGTTCAGCCTATTAAACGTTCGTCCCCCTACGACGGACGTTCATAACATTATAAACGTCTGTCTCGACCAAGGACGGACGTTTAAGGGCTGACATGGGTTCTCTTGTTCATCCTATTAAACGTCCGTCCCCCTACGATGGACGTTCATAACATTATAAACTTCCGTCTTGACCAAGGACGGACGTTTAAGGGCTGACATGGGTTCTCTTGTTCAGCCTATTAAACGTTCGTCCCCCTACGACGGACGTTCATAACATTATAAACGTCCGTCTCGACCAAGGACGAACGTTTAAGGGCTGACATGGGTTCTCTTGTTCAGCCTATTAAACGTCTGTCCCCCTACGACGGACGTTCATAACATTATAAACGTCCGTCTCGACCAAGGACAGACGTTTAAGGGCTGACATGGGTTCACTTGTTCAGCCTATTAAACGTCCGTCACCCTACGACGGACGTCTATAATATTATAAACGTCCGGCTCGACCAAGGACGGATGTCTCGAGTTCCACTTATTTACGAATATGCCACCGGTCAATTATATGCGTTGGGGCTTTTGTGGACGGACGTCTATTGGGGGACGTTAAAAGCCAATTATGCTCTAGTGGCACAAAAAGATAGAGAAGAGAAGAAATAAACAAAGGATATAATTGAAAAGATAAGAAGAAAGGATATAAAAATAGAAAATAAAAATAGAAAATAAAAACAGAAAAATAAAAATAGAAAAATAAAAATAGAAATTAAAAAAAGAAAATACAAAATTCAAAAATCAAGTCAAAAGTAATCAAAAATCACACAAATAGACTAGTTAAACCACGAGTCCTCGGCAACGGCGTCAAAAACTTGATGAACAAATTTTCAATCCCCGAAAACGAAGTCAAAAACTTGTTAACCCTCGGTAAGAAAAGATTCATCTCTTTTGAGAAAAAAAGCAAGGATTTGTAACGTATGGGGATAACAACAAAGGCAGAATAATGGGCACTGGAAACATTGGAGGAGGAAACACTTTGACAATAAAAGACGTCTTATACGTTGAAGGCCTCAAACATAATCTTCTAAGCATAAGCCAACTATGCGACACACGTTTCAACGTAACTTTTAAGAGTGACAAATGTATTGTTTATTATAAAAATTCTGCTGAAATTGCTTTGCAAGGTGTTAGGCATAATAACATATATTTGATTGATATTGAGAGTGCATCTAGTCATAGTATAACATGCTTAGTTGCTAAAGAAGACAATCCATGGCTATGGCACAAAAGAGCTACACATATTCACATGCAACACTTAAATAAATTAATCTCTAAGGATCTTGTGATTGGTTTGCCTAAACTAAAATTTGAGAAAGATAAACTTTGTTCTGCATGTCAAAAGGGTAAACAAACCAAATCTTCATTTTCATCTAAAAGCATGATTTCAACATCAAAACCTTTAGAACTTTTGCATATGGACTTGTTTGGTCCATCTAGAATTAAAAGTTTTGGTGGAAACTACTATGCTCTTGTAATTGTTGATGATTGCTCTAGATTTACTTGGACTTTCTTTTTAACTTTGAAAAGTGAAGCTTTCAAAGCATTTAAAACTTTTGCTAAACGTATTCAAAATGAAAAAGATTTGAAAATCAAAACTTTGAGAAGTGATCATGGTGGTGAATTTGAAAATGAATCGTTTGGAAAATTTTGTGAAGAATTTGGCATTGCACATAATTTTTCTGCACCTAGAACTCCCCAACAGAATGGTGTTGTTGAAAGGAAAAATAGATCATTAGAAGAATTAGCTAGAACGCTTATGAATGAATCTAATGTGCCAAAATACTTTTGGGCTGATGCAGTAAGTACTGCTTGTTATGTGTTAAATAGGATGCTTATTAGGCCAATTCTAAAATTAACTCCATATGAACTGTTGAATGGTAGAAAACCAAATATATCTCATTTGAAAATTTTTGGATGTAAATGCTTTGTCTTAAATAATGGAAAAGATAATCTTGAAAAATTTGATGCAAAATCTGATGAAGCAATTTTTCTAGGATATTCTTTGACTAGCAAAGCTTATAGAGTGTTCAATAGAAGAACACTGATAATTGAAGAATCAATGCATGTTGTTTTTGATGAGATTGTAGACCTTGAGGTAAATCCTCTTGAGTCAAATAGACCCATTGCAGGTGATGAGGATTACTTAAGAGAAGCCCTTGAGGAGATGTATCTAAATGAAAATTATCCTTCGGAGCTTCAAGAAACACCCCAAGTCATTGATTCCAAAAGCTATCAACAACCAAGAGGACTATCTTTGGACAACATCATAGGAGATATATCAAAAGGGGTAACTACTAGACATAATTTAAATAATTTTTGTCTAACTGTTGCTTTTGTGTCTCAGGTAGAACCTAAAAATATAAAGGAAGCTCTTCAAGATGACAAGTGGTGCATTGCTATGCAAGAAGAGCTAAATCAATTTCAAAGGAATGAAGTTTGGGAACTTATTCCAAAACAAGAAGAATTCCAAGTCATAGGAACAAAATGGGTATTCAGGAACAAGTTTGATGAGGATGGAAACATCACAAAGAATAAAGCAAGGCTAGTTGCTAAGGGATACTGCCAAGAGGAAGGTATAGATTATGATGAAACGTATGCACCGGTAGCCAGGTTAGAAGCAATTAGATTATTACTTGCATATGCATCTTTGATGAAATTTAAACTATATCAGATGGATGTAAAAAGTGCTTTCTTAAATGGTTTTATAAAAGAAGAAGTGTATGTTAGTCAACCTCCTGGCTTTGAAGATTTTAAATTTCCTGATCATGTTTACAAGTTGAAAAAGGCCCTTTATGGTCTTAAACAAGCACCGAGGTCTTGGTATGAAAGACTTAGTACCTTTTTAATTGAAAATGAATTTTCTAGAGGAAAGGTTGATTCAACCTTATTCATTAAGAAAGTAGGAAAACACATTTTAATCGTGCAAGTTTATGTAGACGATATCATTTTTGGGTCAACTGATGATTCTTTGTGTGAAGAGTTTGCAAAAATAATGCAAGGTGAATTCGAGATGTCCATGATGGGTGAGTTAAACTTTTTCTTAGGACTACAGATAAAACAAATGAATGGTGGAACATTCATCTCCCAAACTAAATACTGTAGAGAAATTCTTAGGAAATTTGGTATGGATAGCTGCAAGGAAGCTAGTACACCCATGGGTACTTCATGTTATTTAGATAAGGATGAAATTGGAAAAGGAGTGAATGAAACCATGTTTAGAGGCATGATAGGATCCTTGCTATACTTAACTGCTAGTAGACCAGATATTATGCAGAGTGTTTGTGTATGTGCTAGATACCAAGCCAATCCTAAAGAATCTCATTTGACTGCAGTTAAGAGAATTCTAAAATATCTTAAGGGAACTACTTCATTTGGACTTTGGTATCCCTCTGATGCCTCACCTAGTTTAATAGGATACTCTGATGCAGATTATGGTGGTTGTAAAATTGATAGAAAAAGTACTAGTGGAACCTGTCATTTCTTGGGATGTTCTTTAGTGTCATGGCACTCAAAGAAACAAGCATGTGTAGCTTTGTCTACCACCGAAGCTGAATATATTGCAGCTGGAAACTGTTGTGCCCAAATTTTGTGGATGAAACAACAATTGGAAGACTTTGATATCTTCCTTGACAAAATTCCTCTAAAATGTGACAATACTAGTGCAATAAATTTGACCAAGAACCCCATAATGCATTCAAGAACTAAGCATATAGAAATTAGGCACCATTTCTTAAGAGATCATATACAAAAGGGGGATTGTCAAATTGAATATGTTGATACCTTACATCAATTAGCTGATATCTTTACCAAGGCTCTACCTAAAGATAGATTTTTTGAACTTAGAAGAGAGTTAGGAGTGTTAGACATATCTTAGAATCAAAATCTATGCAAAATTTTGCATTTTTCGTAAACTTAACGCTTCATAATCGATTATCACTAAGTTATAATCGATTATGCATGTTTAAAATTCAATTCTGGAAAATCTTGAGCAGATAATCGATTATCATTATGCATAATCGATTATCATGCAATTCTGGGCAGTAATTATTGAACGGATAATCGATTATCACGAGCCATAATCGATTATCGCGCTGACAGTTTCAAAAATAGAGCCGTTGGAGCATCCCATAACGGCTATAAACGGCCATAAACGGCTAACTTTTCCATTTTTCTTATAAATAGCCCCCCATAATCGATTATTAGACACTCCTTTGCACCTAAATACTGCTGAAATCAAATCTAGAGCTCAAATCTTCTTCATTTCTCTTTATCTTCTCAAAATCTCATTTTCCCATTCTTCCTCCATGGCTGACTCAAGAAGGCACCGTCGCAGAACAGCTGGAGCCTCCTCTTCTTCTCAACCACGTCTTGCAAACATAGATGGATGGATTTCAGATCAAGGGAAACACGCAGACTTTGTTAATTCTTGGCAAGAAAGGAAGATCATGGCGGTAAAGTTTATTCGTCTTGACTTTTTCCGCTTCTATGGCTTTCAATTTCCAAACACTTTTGCTGAGCAGGGGTTAACGCATCTGTTAGAACAAAAAGGCTGCATTTATCCTGATCTGATAAGAGTCTTCTACTTCAACTTGCGCTATCGAGATGGGATAATATCTACTAAGGTCAAGGGAGTACGCATCATTTTAGATGATGACATATGGACCAATGTTGCTCAACTTCCCATCTGGGATGATGCTGTCAAAGTCCACTTAGGACTTGAAGATTTCAACAGGATGATGACTTTTCAATCCTTCCTACGTCATCCTGAACGACAAACAAATCGAAGGCAATTACTAGTTGGAGGTTTTAAAGTTGAAGAAAGGATGATCCACTACTTGATTGTCTGGATTTTATGTCCTAGAGCAACCAACCATGCTCAATGCTCTGAGCAGGATTTACTTCTATTGTATGGGATTCTAAATCACATACACATCGACTGGCCTGTTCTCATTGCTGACACAATGGTAAAAGCCAAGAAATCCCATTCATATCAACTTCCCTATGCTCTTCTTATCTCTAGGATTTTAGAATTCAAAGGTGTACCTGTTGAAGGAGAACTATTTCAAAATATTGAAACTGTGGGATCAGAAATTGGAGATACAACCTTTCGTCAAATGGGATTCTTTACTAGAGGAAGATTCCTTATTCACAAAGATGATGATCATCCTGATGTAGATGAAGATGATGACATGGACACTCATATGGCTGACCCAGTAAGTGCTGCTGCTCCGTATGATGCTGGACCATCCAACATACCCTCCTCTTCCTCAACTTCTATGGAAGAACATTTTGCAAGGTTATCTAAACAATTGGAGGATATGAGTCTTGCACAAAAGACTCACTTTGAGGAGATTTATGAGTGGCAACGATCTGTTGATGAGTACATGGTTGATCAATTTCTTGATCTTGATGTTCGCCTATCTAACATCGAGAATCATCTCAACATTCAACCTCCCGAGAGATCTCCTAGTCCTGAGTTTTAGATATAGGTTCTATGTTAGACTGTTTTGTTGTTTACTTGCCATTTCATCTATGTTATAATTTTGTCTGTTATGTGTCTTCTTATAATGTAATATTTATTTTCGTAAATAAAATGATCTCTTGATTATATGCATCCTTTGATTAATTGAGGGGGAGATCATTTTTAGGGGGAGCCTTTCACATCCGATCTTTTTGCTTCTGATCAAAAAGGGGGAGAAGAATAATACAAGGGGAGAAGTATAAATTATTACAGGTATTGCTAACCTTGTTGTTTTTTGTTAGCTTGTATGTTTTGCAGGTAAGCCAAACTTGCTTTTAAAATTGAATTTTTGATCATCATCAAAAAGGGGGAGATTGTTACCAATAAGGAGTATTGGTAAATCTTGAAGAAATTTGTTTTGATGATGCTACAAGAAGTTTTAGTTGAAGAAGATATTAGAATTAGTTAAAAGCAATTTGTAGAAATTAAATGTAGTAGGAAATTCTTGTAAACCTTGTAAACTTACATTTTTAACTGCAATAATCGATTATGATTAAGCAATAATCGATTATCACAAGTCTTACTTGAATAATCGATTATCACTTCATATAATCGATTATCACATTTTTGAAAACCTGTAACGGACTTGAATAATCGATTATCACTTACAATAATCGATTATTCATGGCAGTTGGGAGCTGATCTTTGGCACTCAGTGTACTTGGCTATATATTTTGTTTTGGAGAAATTAGAATACAACGTTGTTGAACAGAAGCTCTAGCAGAATACTGTTTGTCAGAGGAAGTTCTCAGTAGCTATAGTTCAAGTTCCCTTGCTTGGTCTCGTGAACAGGAGAGGCTCGCGTTTCGTGTGTCGTTTGTCGGAGCAAGCTCTCTTCGAGTTAGCAAGGTGCTCTGCCTGGTCTCGTGAATAGGAGAAGCTCGCGTTTCGTTTGTCGATAGTCGGAGCGGTTCTCTTCGAGGTGGCAGAGTGTTCTTCTTCCGGTTCGTTCGTCGAAGGAAGGTTTATTTATCTGCTTTATTAACTATTTGTTGTAATCTGTGAAACATCTTTTTAGTGGAATTGTTAATCACTTTTTATAGTGATTAACGACTGGACGTAGATTCTGTTGAATTGAACCAGTATAAAAATTACTCGTGTGATTTTCTATTCCCTACACTCTTTATTTTTTACGCATATCAACTGTTCGATAAATTTTCTGAAAGAAAATTATTTTTACAAATTTATCTTAAAAAGGTGACCGAACACGCTTTCCACTCTCTTTCAAGTTTTTAATTCCGCTGCGTGACTCTATAACGGTACCGATTGTTCCGACAATTAATTCATATAATCATGCATAAAAATCAAAATCCCTCAAGAATCATGCTTAGACAACCATGTTCATACCAATTCATGCTTTCAAAAACCTAGAATGGAAAATGCTTGTACTTACTTGGATGGAGATGCTAAATGAGTAAAAAATGCTCTAGGAATGTGAAGAAATCAGCCCCCAACAACAATGCTCTCACCAAACCCCAAACTTGAATGAAAACTTGGTGCAAAAGTGAGTGGAAGAGAGGTTTTCTGAAGGGGAAGAAGGAAAAAGTGAGGAGAACTCTTTGGAGAGTGCTTGAGAGTGTGTGGGAAGAGGGAGATCTGAAAATAGAAGCAAAGTCGCGCCCTAGGGTATAAAAATATCCAAATGGGCCAAATCATGCTGAGCCCATTTGAACCAAACCAGTCCACCCAACTCTACAATGTTGGCGCTCAGCGGAAATTTCCGCTGAGGGCGATGAAATAGGCTAATTCCACTACTTTTCCAAGGTAGATTCATCATTGGTTATTCATGGATAATTGTTCAATTGATTATTGTTTAAGTTTCAAATTAATTAAAGTACATTCTTAATTAATTTGAGGGCGATCATGCATTTAACCAAAGTAAATTCTAAATCAAATGCAAAACCTTTCTAGATTATTCACAATAAATTCAACCAAAGTACATTCTCAATCAAATTCTATTGTGTTTAATCATGTATATTCTTAAATCTCCTAACCAAATTAAAAGCTAATCAATCAAAGTAAATTCTCAATTGATTATAGTTGAAATTATTACTAATCAATCAAAGTACATTCTCAATTGATAGTAAAAACCATTTAATCATATGAAAGTTCCTAAATTAAATCAAAGTAGATTCTCAATTTAAACCTAGAAACCCTAAAACTCATATAATCAATATGCATGTAGATTCAAACACATTATGATGCAAAAATCTTTTCTTTCAACAAGATAGAGAGATGAAAGACATAGAGAGAACATCTTAAATCAATAACCAAAGTAAACAATTGCATTAACTCAATCTAACCTCAGAATCCATAATGGAATTACAGCAGAATAGCCCTAGATGCTTAGCTCTCCATGAATGGAGTTGAATACAAGATGAAAGAAAAGTGAGAGGAGTATGAGAGAATGAATGAAGTGACTTGAATTGAAGTCCTTGGGTCTCTTTATATAGGGCTTGATTGGGCTTGGACTCTGAGTATCCAATTGACAAAATCTTTTATCTTATATCTTCCAAATAACTAAAAGATTTAGATAATTATAACATTATTTTGAAGATATTTTCTGTTGATATTCTCAAATTAAATTAATTCAACAACTGAATTTTATCTTTTAGCTTTTTCTGACTTTCCAAAATTGCACAAATACCCTGAAATTGTGTCTATCTGCACTTTAGCCCCTTCTAAATTTCTGAAATTGCAAGAAAGCCCCTCAGTTTGACCACTTTTGACCAGAGGAGACTTGTTGACCTGCTTTGACCAGTTTTGACCCAGCTTGCACGCACCAATCAGGGCTTCACACGTGGCTGCCCTCTTCCTTCCCCAATTAGGGTTTCAGATTGGGAAAAGGGTTTCCTCCTTTGTCGTCTGCCTACGCCGCGATTTGGAGATGGTGCACAGATTAACTCACGCAAAGGCCTTCCCAGTGGTGATGATACTTCTGTCTCTAGGTTTTCTGAATGCAGGTCTGGCTTTGATGCAGGTTCCCATGGTGTTACGGTGATGGAGACACGATTGGGTTCCGAGAATGGAGAAGATGAAGATGGTCGAGACGCGACTTTGCAGAGGCGCGATAAAAGGGATCGCGAGAAGCGGTGGCGCGATTTGGTTCCGAGAAGGTGGCGCACTCGTGGTTCATGGTGGTGACGGCGAAAAGCGTGGTTTGATGATGGTGATGTGCGTTGAAGGTTGCGATCTACGGCGCGGCATGGAGATGGAGGTTTCAAAAGCGGCGGCCATTTCGCGAATGGAGGAGGAGTTCGCTGGTTTGATGGCGGCGACCTTGGTGGTTGCGCGGTTGCTGTGGTTATTGGTCGTGGAAGAAGGTGGTTGATGGTGGTGATTTCGGAGGAGGCGGCAAGGTGTCCCGCGAGAAGATGTCGCTATCAGAGATGGAGAAGAGGACGGTGACTTTGTGCGACGACGGCGAGATGTTGGTGATGCGAAAACGAACTCGCGGATGGCGGCTAGAAAGTCGCGCCTTGATGGTGGCTGTCCAGTAACGGAGCGGCGCGGCGGAAAGGTGGTGGCGGCTAGGGTTCTGCTGGATTAGGAATTAGGGTTTCATGGGTGAAAGATGATGATGTGGCATTAGAGGGTGATGTAGCAGCTTCTCAATGGTCAGATCTGTGTGTTGAGGATTTGGACACGTGGCATAATCTGGTGAAATCTGATTTAAGAAGGGTAGGAATAGGAAACTTAGGGAGGTGAAGTAGAAAAGGCTTAGTGTTTGGACTTGGTTGTAGGCCTGTTTCAGAAATAGGAGTGTATGTAGGGATTTTAGGGGGTGCAAGGGTAAAGTCTGCCTGTTTGGCCCATCTGTACATTATTTTCCAAATAAAATCTGATTTTGGGCCTTGAATTGCCATTTGGACCAATAAAACTTATATTCTCAGCTGCACAAATAAACATTAGAACATCCAAGAATAATTTATGCGCTAAAACTCACTTTTTATGTCTCTTTATTTCCCAAACCCAACAATTCCAATCATCACAAATTCATTTAAAATCAATCATTTAAACATAATTATCCCATCAAAAATTTAAACCTTAAAGCATAAATGTGGGCATAAATATGCACTCATCAGCGGAATTTGCGGCACATCTTCTCCTTCTTCCTAGCTTGCCCTAGGTGTCTTATAATCATGCTTCTCACTCACCTTATGCATTTATGTTCTCACATCACTCATACATTCCATCCCTATCATGCATCTAAAGCAGAATCACAACAAACAAACACAAATAAAGTAAATCAACTGGGTTGCCCAGCATATTAAACTCCAAATATTTCGTCTTTAAGTCTTAGCTAATCAAGAAATCACATAACTAAACTAGGCCGTGAGTCCTTTGGGAAGAACGATACTTGGTCTTACCAAGTTTATTACTTGAACGATTCGGTCATACTTGCCGATTGAAAAACAAGTTTGTGACATCATATTTTGGTGCTCATAAATTTGTCCATCAAGTTTTTGGCGCCGTTGCCGGGGACTCGTGGTTTAACTGGTTAATTTGTGTGATTATTGATTATCTTTGACTTTAATTTTGAATTTCTGTTTTTATTTTTCTGTTTTTATTTTTTTCTGTTTTTATTTTTATTTTATTTTATTTTATTTTATTTTCTGTATCTTATATCTTCTCCTATATCTTTTTGTGCTAACAATTGTTTTTAGGGTTTTGTGCCTAATGTCTGCAGAATGCAATTTGGTCAAGAATTTAACTATATGGGCACTCAATTCTACCAAAGTAATCTCAACCACTGGTGGGAACCTCACTCAAGCATGGATCAAAGCCAATTTTGGCAAGCTGCTGGACAATTTGAGAACCAACCACAACAACAATGGCAGCAACAACCCTTTCTATCAGGAAGTTTGGATAGGTTGGAGGACACCCTTCAACGATTTTTGAAAAATTCCGACTCTACTCAGAAAAGCATTGAAGAATCATGTAAAAGAATGGAGATGCAACTTCGTTACATCAATCAGAGATTGAATGATGATGTTAATACTGAAGTTAACCTTAAGGAGGAAGGGCAAGGCATTATCACTGAAAGTGACAAGATTCTTGATGAGGAAAAATTAGAGGGAGATGAGGAAAGGGTAGAGAGAAAAGGGAAAGAAGAGTTGAGTGAGAAAGATAAAGATGAAGAAAAAGAAAAAGAAGTGGTTGAGAGAGAAGAGAGAAAGAAAATTTGTGTGAAAATAAAGAAGTTGAGGAGAAAAAGAGAAGGGAAGAAAAAATTAAAAGAAAAGAAAAAGAGAAAATTTGGGGAGAGAAAGCGTAAGAAAAAGAAGATGAGAGGAAAGAAGAAGGAATCATATGAAAAATCCCATCCTCATCTAAAGAAGAATCATAGGAAGGAAAAGAAATTTAAGTGCTTTATGGATATCTTCAAGAAATTGGAGATTAAAGTTCCTATGATTGAGACACTGCAACAGGTTCCTGGTTTGATCAAATTTCTGAAGAAGTTCAGTAGAAAGAAGAAAAAGAAGATGAAACATGAGCTTTATTGGGTCAAGCTAATGACGTTAAAAGAGCGCTTGCTGGGAGGCAACCCAGTGATTTAAAAACTTTTGATTTTGATTTTGGTTTTGTAACTTTTAATCTGTGGACTTTATTTTTGTAAATATTTTGTTGGATATAGCATCTACTGAAGGATGCTAGGTGGTTAAGTATCTACTGAAGGATACTCAGTTTGTAACACCTACTGATGGGTGTTGGTAAGTTTGTTACACCTACTGATAGGTGTTGGTAAGTTTGTAACACCTACTGATGGGTGTTGGTGGATTTTGGGTCAGGCTCGTGACGTTAAACAAGCGCTACCTGGGAGGCAACCCAGTTGATTGATTTTATTTTTTTTTTTTGTTTGTTTCATTTTAGTTGCATAATAGGGTTTGCATAAGTATTATGAACATTGAATTGCAGGGAACCAGTGAGGGGCATGTCTAGGAGGCACGTAGGTTAAGAAAAGAAGGAGAAGGGCACATCACGAAAGTGCCGCTGAGCGGCAACTTACCGCTGAGCGGTACTCTCGCAGATGGGCTTTAGTTCCCCTTAGCGGGACCCGAGCCCATTAGGGTATTTTTAAACCCTAAGCTGCGCAATTTCTCATACTTTCAGGCTCTTCTCTGCACAAACACTCCCACATACCTTATCCAAGGTTTTCCACATCTTTTCACTCTTCCTTCTTAAGAAAATTTCTCTTCCACTCACTTTTTCACTAGTGTGCCATCAAAGTTTGGGGTTGGAAGAGAGCATTCTAGCTTGGAAGCATTTTCATTGCATCTAGTATCTCCACCCAAGTAAGTAAAAAGCATTTTGTTCATTCTAGGGTTCTTGAATTTGAATGTGATTGTCAAAGCATGAATATTTAGGGGTTTTGATTTCTATGCATGATTTGATGATATATTTGATGTTTGAACCGATTAAACTGCATGATTATGAACTGGAAAAACTGAAAATTGCATTTGGGTGGAGTTAGGACAGCTTTAAAACAAGATTTTCAAAAATCTGCAGAGTTACCGCTGAGGGGTAAACTACCGCTGAGCGACACTCTGCCAGATTTGGTTTTTCTGAAATTTTGCGTGTTGGAATGTGGCACTGGTGGCGCTGAGGGGAAATTCTGGCCCTCAGCGGTGGTTTAGCTTCGAAAGGAGTTGTGTTATGTGTTTTACTAATGATTAACATCATGTTCTGTGGTTTTGTTTGTGTTTTGAATATAGGAATGGCATCCTCTTCAGGAAAGAGATTGAAAACCATGGCAACCAAGAGAAAGGAAAAGGAACCAGAGCAACCCCAATCTAGCAGGTTCCTCTCTAGGAAACATGAGAAGCACTTTAGGGTGGTCCAGGACAGGAGACTTCTGATGGAGAGAAAGGTTGGAATGATACCTAATTTTGCTCCTCAATTTGGAGAGCAAGTGTTAGGGAATGATTGGGGAAAGCTAGCCACTTATCCTGCACCTGCCAACATAGCTGTGGTAAAGGAATTTTATACCAATGCAAAGAAGATTGGTGATTATCCAGCTGAGAATTATTTGGGCTATGTCAGAGGCCATGCTATCAGGTATGATCCTGATTCTATCAACAACTTCCTGGATACTGTGTGGGCTGGTGAGCAATGCCAGTTTGCTCTTTGCATGGAGGAAGGTGCTGATTATGAGGATGTGGAGAGAGTGTTGTGTATACCTGGAGGACACTTCCAAAGAAATAGATCTGGCTCAGTGGTTAACATTAGGAGGACGGATTTGACTCCTCTTGCAAAGTATTGGATGGCATTTTCTCATGCCAACATTCAGCCATGTTCACATGTGTCAGATATTACTCTCAGCAGGGCACTATTCATCTACTGTGCTATCAGAAATTTAAATGTTAATATTGGGCAGGTGATAGCTGATGAAATTAGTGTATGTGCTAACACCTCAAACAACAAAGCACCACTAGGACATCCTTCTTTGATTACTCACCTTTGCAAGCTAGCTGGGGTGGATACTTCTGTTCCACCATTTGAGAGGCCAAGAAAAGCTATTGATGAGGCCTATTACAGACAGTACTGTGGAGGTGAGGATGCTGCTCAGCCAGTTCCACCACGCCGTGCTCGCAGAGAGAGAGGGCCAGCACAGAGCCAGACATCTGCTGAGACACATGAAGCAGAACCATTCCAGATGAGGGACATGTATATGTCTCTTATAGGTGCTCAGTTGCAGTCCATTCACAGAGGGCAGGTGGTCACTACTGAGATGATAGTGGGGATGTATGATACACCTCCAGCCCACAGGTGGACTATGGATGAATTCCATAATGTAGTAGCTTGGCCAGAAGAACCAGTGCATGGAGGAGGAGCTGGAGCAGCTGAAGCTTCAGCTAGAGATAAGGAAGAAGATGAAGCTGATGAGGAGGATGCATTTGAAGATGATGAAGATGAGGAGGAAGAAGAAGATACAGAGGACAGCTCAGACTGATGATGAGCTGAGATAGCATTTACTGATGAATGCTATCATATGATTATGCGTTTGTGGTTTAAGTTTTCTAAACTTATTTATTATTTGTTTTAGATTAGGGTTTGATGTACTCTATTGGAAACCTGGTTTGTTATGATGGTTTGCTATTAACTGTGATTGTGTGATAAGTAATGCTTGATGATGATTAGTGATTGATTGATGTTGAGATAGATGTGCACATTAAAATGCTTATACAGGTGATTCACAAGCTTTGTGAACAAATGCAGGATATCATGATTATGATTGTGAAATTAAGCAGGATGTGTATGTCAAATGTGAATGAGCTTATATGTGAGGTTTTGAGCTCCAGAGTTTTTGGTATGATTGAATGCTATTACTTTGAAAGCATGAATGACTTTGCCCAGGTTTTCTTTGATTGAATCAATTGCTTGTTTTGCATCATATGATCAAGGCCGTTTGTTGGAACCCTTTTTATTGGCCAAATTCATAAAGTTAGCCCACTAAAAGAGAACACTTTGTGTTCTATCCTATGAACCCTTAGCCTTGAACATACACTGAAAACCCTTGATTGAAAATCTTTACCTTGAGTTAAGTAGAAGATCTTGTGTGGTATTGTTAAATGTTCAAGTTTGGGGTTGTTGGGAAAACATGAAAAGTATTGAGCTAAGAACTAAAAAGTAAGAATATGCAAAGAAGAAAAGAAAAAGAAGTAAAGCTCAATGCAAATGCAAAGGCAAAAGAAAGTTGGAATGAATAAGATGATTGTGTTATTATGATTCTCTTAACTCAAGGATTTTGTGATCCAGAAAAACCAATTTTCTTGTTAGCCCAGCCACATTATAAGCCATTGAAAAAGTCCTTGTGATGATGCATGCTTGTGAATGTTCTTGATTGGGGTAAAATGAAAGGCAAAGTTGATTCATGTAACATTGGGATAGTAGAGTGAATGAGTGATTACCTCTTATACACTTGTGTGTTGAGTGAAACACTTTATCTAGTGAGGAAATATTCCATGAGCACATGAACATCTATGCTTAATTGATTGATCATTCATGAAAAATAGCATTTGTTGGAATTTAAATGACTTTGTGAACACTAAAGCATGTGCACATCTTGATTGAACTCTTGGTCATAAGTTTGAGTGAAGTTGTTACTTATCTTGAAAAAGAGGATTTTTGAAGGAGTGAATCATCATATGAATTGGTTGAAGATGGAGTTACATCTTGTTTGCTTGAGGACAAGCAAAGTTCTAAGTTTGGGGTTGTGATAACAGCTGAAAAACTGTTATTTTTATGCTTAAAATTGATATTAAAAGCAACCTTTATGCTTAGAAACTAGCTTGAAATCATGCTTTTACTTATATTTTCAGAAATAAGAGAGCTGGACAGGTTTATGCTTGATTTCAGTGTTTTTGTGCAGGTTTTAAGGTGAATTTGGTGAAAGAAGTGAAG
Source organism: Vigna angularis (assembly GCF_016808095.1). NCBI lineage: Eukaryota > Viridiplantae > Streptophyta > Magnoliopsida > Fabales > Fabaceae > Vigna > Vigna angularis. The sequence continues at coordinate 17,875,959 of NC_068979.1, forward strand.
AAGAAGAGAGATGAAATCAGATAAGACATCAAAAAGTGCAAAAAGAGAAGCCGCAACTGCCGCTCAGCGGCAGTTTACCGCTGAGCGGCACTCAGGCAGTCACGTTGGCTCCGCTGAGGGGTGAAATGGCCGCTGAGGGGAGAAAACAAAGTCACGCACTCACCGCTGAGCGGTAGTTTACCGCTGAGCGGCACTTTAATGGGCTTGGACCTAATATTTTGTAATTTACGAATGGTATTTAAGCTTTAGGGTTTCCTAGGGTTAGGTATCTTTGGCAGAAACGAGGCAAACACTCTCTCTTCCACCCCTTTGAAGGAGGATCTTGGATGCTCAGGCTACCTCTTCACCTTTTTAGGGTTTATTCTTTCATTCTTTCATTGTAATTCATCTGGTTCACCATGAATATGGTGAACTAAACCTCGTATGTTTGTTGGGGAATCAATGTAATCTTATGAAGCTCTCATATATGGAATCTGTTTGTTACATCTTTTAATTAAGATTTATGCTTTCTTTCATCATTAGTTAGGGTTTTTCCTCTTTGCTTAATGCTTGCATTGTTTAACTCATTCGATGCATGATTATTGGTTTTGTCGATACGGGAACGTACGGGGAAGTCTAGATCCGGGGAATTTCTCCCAATATGATATTGGTTGTCGTTAAGCTCCTGCACTTATGAACTGATCATTAGGAATGTTAGGAATTGTATGAACTCATGATTGGGGAGAAGCCTTCTAGAAAGGTACTTTAGAGAGTGGCATTAACAATGATGATTTGAATGTTGAATTCCTAAAATATATGAGAGTGGATAAGATGAAATTGACCCCCAACAACATATTCATTAATATATTCCATTGAAAGTGTGTGTCTTTTGTTTCAGCCATTGATCAAAACTTCATGCATACATGTTTATTTTCTGTCTTGCATATTAAACTCCAAATATTTCGTCTTTAAGTCTTAGCTAATCAAGAAATCACATAACTAAACTAGGCCGTGAGTCCTTTGGGAAGAACGATACTTGGTCTTACCAAGTTTATTACTTGAACGATTCGGTCATACTTGCCGATTGAAAAACAAGTTTGTGACATCATATTTTGGTGCTCATAAATTTGTCCATCAAGAGTCATCATGAACCTTCCTTCCTTTTCCATCTTTTTCTTCTTCCCTAACCTGTGACAAGAAACAATGTTTACCTTTGAAGACCGACTTTGTAGCTTTTGAACTAGTCAAGGGTGTATCCTTACATGCAACTTTATGACTAGCCTCCTTTTTTTGAATCTACTACTCCCCTTTGAAGACATTAAAGATCATCTTTTCTTCTCGGTCTTGAAGCACTTTCATCCCATCATCCACATTGATTATTACCTTTTCCGTTTTCATAAACGGTCTTCCAAGAATGATTGGGACCTTCTCATCCTCCTTCATCTCCATCACTACAAAATCTACCAGGAACTTTAGTTTGTCTATGCAAACCATCACATCTTCCGCCACACCATAAGGTTTCTTGGAAGATCCATCCGCCATTAGCAAAGTCACCTTTGTTGGCTTGACTTCAAGATCAACAATCCTTTCAAGCAGATATAAAGGCATCAGATTAATGCTTGACCCTAAATCAATTAGGGCTTTCCTTATTCTCTCCTTCCCTATGATGCAAGGAATAGTAAAACTTCCTAGGTCTTTCACCTTTGGAGGAAGTCGCTTCTTCTTAATAGCACTACAATCTCCCTTTTCATCTAGATATCTCTTCTTTGTGGAGACTTGCTTCATGTGCTTTTGTTGTTAACCCTCGGCAAGTGTAACTGAATCCTATCAAGTAATAATAAATGGTAAGAACAAGTATCGTTTCCCAAAGGACTCACGGCCTAAATAATTATGTGATTTGTTGATTAAATTAGACTTGTGATCGAAGTTTTGTTGACTTAAATGCAAATACTAAAAAGTAAATATGCATGTATTGATCAATTGAACAAAAGAAGCAAAACGTGATTGAAATATATGATGATGATGTCGTTGGGGGTTTTCAATTCATCCTATCCACTCTCATGTATTCAAGAATTCATCTTCTTCATTAATGTTAATGTTACCTTCTAATTTACCTTAAACCCAATGTCATGGTGAAGAAATCCTACTCCTAATCACTAGTTTACAATGTCTTGTCTCCCTAGCAATTATTCATGCATTACATTCGCACAGAAGCTTAAAGGCAACCAATCCTCCTATTCCTATGTCTAGGCAATATTACTATTGGGAGAATTTCTTCATGTCTAGTTTTATCTATATGTGTCCATACAAATAAAATAAATGATCATGCAATTGAATGAGTTAAACAAAGCATGCATATAGTATAGAAGAAAAACCCTAACAATTAATAAAAGGAAGCATATGAATTAAAGAACCAATTCAATACATGAGAATTTCAAAGGATTACATTGATTCCCCAACAACAACGAAGGTTTAGGTCACCATAATCATGGTGAAACTAGATGAAAAATAATGAAAGAATGAAAGATAGAACCCTAGAATTTGAAGAGTGGAGCTTGAGCATCCAAAATCCTCCTCCAAGGGGTGAAGAAAGTGTGATTTTGCTTCGTTCTGCCAAAAGATACTAACCCTAGGTCGACTAAAACCTTATATAAACTCCTAAAGATTACAGAAAAATAGCCCAAGGCCCATTAAAATACCGCTCAGCGGTAAGTGCGGTTCTTCTATTTGACGCTCAACTGTAGTTTTGCACCTCAGCGGTGACTGCGAGTCTTCAGAGTGCCGCTCAGCGGTAATTTCTGTTGAGCGGTACTTGCAATCATGGTTTTGACCTCACTGATTGAGAGTGAGGTTAGTAACCATTTGTCTGAGCTCTTGGAACTCAGCTCGAGTTCTATTAAGCTCAACTTCAATCCTGTTAAGTTGCGCCTGAGTTCGACTAGGTTCCTCTCTCTTAGTTGTATGTTCTCCTGATCATTGTGAATGGAACCTTGTACACTAGAGTGACTCATACTTGTGAAGTAGAGAAAAATTTTTCACAAGAGTTTTGAAAGGCTTGCACAAGTCTAGAGTCAAAAAAACTTTTCAAAAACTGTGTTTGGATTTTTGTGGAAAAAGATTTCTAGAAAGATTCTAGAGGTAAAAGAAATCGAATAGCTCCCAGGAAGGAGAGGTGAGTCACAATGGACAGGCTTAAGAACCTTGTCCTTCCTTAGCCAGAGGTTCTTCGGTCGTTTCTTACCCTAGTTTCTAGGTAGAAATCTTTCAAAAGCTTTTGTAATGCAAGAATGCTATGCACCTAGAAACCAAACGAAGGTTTATCTATATGAGCGCGGACCTAGATATCACGGAGACATAAAACAGAAATATAAACAAGCAAAAATACTAAAGAAAGAATGGAAATGGGAAGGAAGGATGAGACATGGCCCTAAGTGAAAGTGCAAGTGACACTTGGAGCCCCCTGACACACTTTCACACTAAGATGCGTAGACTAGACTATTACAATGTTCAATGGTGCTCTTGGAATTGCCTGAAAAGCATATTCCCAAGTCACTTTAAGTTGGAAAAGAGAAACAAAATGAAATGAAACTACAAAGGTTCCATGATATAAAGCCAAAATTACAAGGGAAGATGTTGACAAATGAACAAGGCCAAGTGTGGCTGCAATATCAGATTGGTTGAATGCCAACAATGGTGTGTTTCAGCTGCTGAAATAGTGCTGGACAACAAGAAGAAAATGCACTTTGGAGTCCAAGCTTGTAGCCAATTTAAAAAGTCTTCCACTCCCTAATATGCTACCCCTTTGGAAAAGCAATCTAGACTGTTAGAACCTTCACAGCAGCCAAACAAAACCAGCAAACAATTATCACCAAACACGTTACTGCACCAGAGTTTCTTTCCACACCAGACTGCACTTTGGCATTTTCTCAAACATGTTATGGAAAGAATTCCAAACAATGTAAATCAAGAAATTAAAGGCTGGGAAAGGAAAGATGGAACGCAAAGTGAACATATGAAAGGCTCTAGAGTAGATTAAGAAACCAATAAAACAAAAACAAGCTACAATGATGTTGAAATCACTGATTTTACAAATTTGGCAAAATTGTTTGATAAATGGCCTCAAAGAAAATAGTGGTTTTTTTGGTAAAACTGGTTCTAGTGCAGCTGAATTTTTGAAACTGGATTGTACTGGTCCAAATGCTTTTTCTAAACTTGGTTAATGATATTTTGATGTATGCTTTAACAGTAGTGGTACCAAGCTTTTGCTACAATCAATATACAAGTGATTAAATGCACCAAGACAGATTCAAGCTTTATGCAAAAAGTGAAATCTGACCAAAAACACTTCAAAATGGATTATTTGAGAGGCACTTTTTCACAGCAGTGTTTAGACACCTAATTTGATGCTTAGAGCAACTTTGTATCTCTAAATTGAAGGTGTTCAAATAGTCAAACAGCAAAGAAAGGGACCACAACAAAAAATCATTGGTCCACTTACCAAATTCAAGCAATTTCAATGGTCTGAAAACTGATTTTGCACTTTTGGTGAAAACTGACCAAATGAATAGTAGGCACTAGTTTTAATTGACCAAATACACTTGCTGAACCATTGAAAATGCACATGCAGTCACGGAATCACAAAAACAGTGTAAGAGTTGCCAAATTATGTAGAAAAAGTGACAAAACTATAGCACTTCAAAAGAATACACTAGAAGCAAACTGGAAAGATCAAACAAGTAATTAAGAAAGGTCCTAAGTCTAGATCTAGCTTTAGAAATTGAGCTAGGGAAATAGCAAATATCCTAATATACACAATGACAGCAGCACATTGCAAAAGCTTTTGAAAACAGCATATGACAGCACAATTTTAGAGATTTTTGAAACAACTCAAGTATGCTTTTCTGAAATCAGTGGTAAATCTGAGTTGAGACTACTTGAAACATGTTTAGAAACTTGAAACAAACTTGCAGTAAGGTTTAGGAACACACAATCTGGTCAAAAACAAACTACACCATATGAAACCAGAAATCAACTTTGATGCAGATTTTGAAAACAGATGATGAAGAACTCAACCACTCATTTTGGAATTCAGTGTGTATTACTGATTGTTAACACTTGTTTCAAGCTTTAAAATCCAAAAATCTGGACAGAAACAGATTATAGCAAATCAAACCAGAAAATTAGTTTTGCTACAGAATTTGGACTTGAAAACAGTGTAATATGCTTGTGAGCTCAAATGATCAAAGCTGACTTATTGTCATTGCTTTATAGATCAACATATAGCTAGCAAGTGCACTGGATTCAAAGAAAAACGAAAAAGTAAAGCTGAAGTAGATTGAAACCAATGGAACAGTGAAACACGGCAATTAATTTGCACTTGACCGAACAAAACTGGAAAATGATTTGTAAAGCTGATTTTGACTCAAAGAAAGAAGTGCACCGATTAAAATGATGGAAAAATACTAAGAAACAAGTGAACAAAGTTAAACATCCACAGAAAACACAAAATCACACGAAACAGAAGTTAAAAAAAATAAACACAGTGTGACAGAGTTGGACAGCACATGACAGAAGTGAAAAGTGAATGAAACTGTGACTTATCTCTTGAAGACAAGCGTGGACGTGCTGACTCTTGATGCCAAATGATAGAAGCAGCTTCTATCTTCAAGAAGAAATAGCTCCTCAGATCTGGAGATGGTAGCAGATTGAAGTGAAGGATGAAGATGACAGTGCATATAAGGTGTCTGATGGAATGTCTGGTAGTGTTTGGAAGTGTGTGGTGAAGAGGTTCAAGCTTAGATGGCCTTCCAGCGGGGAAGGGAGCTAGAGGAAGATAAGTTAAAGAAGCTCAAGCAAGGAACTCGAAGAAGTAGTGGCCGAATTTCAGCAGCATAACACTCTTTCAATTCAAGTTACATTTACAAAGGAATGAGTCTTCCTTTTATAGAAGAATAGAAGACTCTACAATGCGCCTAGCAAGCTAAGAGAAGTGCGCTGGAGAAACTTCAAGGCATGGAACACAAGGTTCAAAGGCCAGCTAATAAAACACGTGTGAAATGAAGAAGTTGGTGCATAGTGGCAATCTTCCTTGCTTTTTCAAACCGGAATGTAGTAGCTCCAATCCGTAAAGCACTTTAAAGTTATTCATCTTTGCCTCCTTTATTCCCTCTTGCTTGACAATCTTCCTAGGATCCTTCCAACCTTTATTGTCCTATAAAACAAGATAAATGGATTTAGTTAAAGAGAAGAAGGTTTTAATAAGTAATACTCCACAAGAGTAAAGTAGTGAGTGGTCCTTCTTCTTCTTGGATTCTTCTAGCCATGGCTCTAGTTAGAGGTCCTATTTGTAGCTTAGATGGTCCTTCATCAACATCACAACCTATTATAAGAACAAAAGCAAATAAGTTCAATAAAACAAAGATAGAAAAAATCATGCTCTAGAGGTGATAGCATCCATCAGTAGATGCTATCTTTGCTCCTCATCAACTCATGCTATCATCCGAATCTTCCTCATCTCCTTCTTCTTTAGCATCTTCAAAGTCATCATCATCCTCATCATCATCATCCATAGTCTTAACCCTCGACAAGTGTGACCGAATCGTATCAAATAATAAAACTAGTAAGACCAAGTATCGTTTTCCCAAAGGACTCACGGCCTAGACAGTTATGTGATTTGTTGACTATCTAAGACTTGTAAAACCAATTCTTTGAGATTTTAAATGCAAATTACTGAAAAGTAAATATGAATGCATGTATTGATCAATGGAAAAGAAGAAGCAAAACACGTGATTTGAATTACATGAATGATTATGTTGTTGGGGTTTATCAATTTCATCCTATCCACTCTCATGTATTCAAGAATTCACCTTTCTTCATTAATGTTAATGCCACTTTCTAATTTACCATAAACCCGATGTCTCGGTGAAGAAAGCCTAATCCAAATCACTAGTTTACAATGTCTTGTCTCCCTAACAATTATTCATGCATCATATAGCAAAGAAGCTTAAAGACAACCAACCATCATATTCCTATGTCTAGGTTTATACTACTATTGGGAGAGATTCCCCAAATCTAGATTTTCCCGTATGTGTCCATATCGACAAAATCAATAATCATGCAATAGAATGAGTTAAACAAAGCATGCATTGAGCAAAGAGGAAAAACCCTAACAATTAATGAAAGAAAGCATATATTATAAAGAACAAATTCAATACATGAGAGTTTCAAAGGATTACATTGATTACCCAACAACAATAAAGGTTTAGTTCACCATATTCATGGTGAAACTAGATGAAAAACAATGGAAGAATGAAAGATAAAACCCTAGAATTTGAAGAGTGGAGCTTGAGCATCCAAAATTCTCCTCTAAGGGGTTAAAAGTGTTTTTTTGCTTCGTTCCAGCCAAAGATCCCTGACCTAGGTCGACTAAAATCTTATATAGTATTCTAAAAATTACAGAAAAGTGAGCCCAAGCCCATAAAAATGGTGCTCAGCAGTAAGCGCGGCACTTCAGATTGACGCTCAGCTGCATTTGCCCCTCAGCGGAGACTGCGGGATCAAGAACGCCGCTCAGTGGTAATTTCCACTGAGCGGTACTCGCGACTTCTCTTTTTGTGCACTTGTCACTTCCTTTTCTGATTCCAACTTCTTCCTACTTCACTTCTTTCATCCAATTCATCTTAAAACCTGCAAAAACAAGGAAACCAAGCATAAAACCCATCCAACTCTCTTATTTCAAAAACATAAACAAATGCATGATTCCAAGCTAGTTTCTAAGTCATAAAGGTTCTCTTTAAGGTCAATTTTAAGTAAAAAATAACATTTTTTCAACTATTATCACATAGCTGGAGCTTCAGCTGCTCTAGCTCCACTAGCCTGAGCTTGCTCCTCTGGCCATGCCACCACATTGTTGAATTCATCCATGGTCCATCGATGTCCTGGGGGTGTATCATACATCCCTATGATCATCTACGTAGTGGCTAATTGCCCTCTGTGAATAGACTACAGCCTGTCCTCCATCAGAGACATATACATGTTCCTCATCTAAAAAGGTTCTGCATCATGAGGCGGTGCATGTGCTTGTGATGGTCCTCTTCTTCTAGAAGGATGGTGTGGTGGAATTGGCTGAGCTGCCTCATCTCCCCCACAATATTGTCTGTAATAAGCCTCATCAATTGCCTTCCTAGGCCTCTCCAAAGGCGGTGGAGAAGTGTTAACCTCAGCTAACTCATAGAGGTGTGTGATCAGAGAAGGATGCCCCAAGGGCGCCTTGTTGTTCATAGTATTGGCACAAGTCTGAATTTCATCTACTATGACCTGTACAATGTTAATACTCATCCCTCTAAGCACACAATAAAGGAAAAGGGCTCTGCTAACAGTGATATCAGAGACATGAGAACAAGGTTAGATGTTGGCATGAGAAAACGCCATCCAATATTTTGCCATGGGAGTCAGATCAGCTCTCCTAATATGCACAACTGCACCATTCCTATTCCTCTGAAAATTCCCTCCAGGCACACACAACACACGCTCCATATCATCATAATTTTCTCCCTCTACCATGTTTAGAACAAATTGACACTGCTCACCAGTCCACTCCACATGCAGAAACTTGTTAATGGAATCAGGATCATACTGAACGCTATTTCCTCTAACATAGCTCATATAATCCTCAGTGTGAGAGTTACCTAATCGCCTTGCATTGGTATAGAATTCTTTTACTACTGCAATGTTGGCTAGTGCAGGATAAGTAGTTATTTTCTCCCAATTTCTGTTCTCAAGTTCGTCTCCAAACTATGGAGCCAAGTCTGGTATCCACCTCGCCTTCCTTTCCATCAAGAGCCTTCTATCTTGGACACGGATGAAATGTTTCTCATGTCTACGGGAGAGGAACTTGTTGGAATAGGGGCACTCTGGTTCCTTCCTCTTATTTCCCACAGTCTTGATTCTTTTGCCCCGATGAGAAGGTCATCCCTGCATCAAACACAATTCACAAAACCACAAGCAACATTGTTAAGCATTAGTAAACCACAAACAACTCCCTAAAACTCTTCTTATCACCGTTGAGGGATAAACAGAAACCCTCAACGCCACCTGTGCAGAGAAACTGCCAACCAAAACACAAAAAACACCATTCTATAGAAATTGCGCTTAGGGGAAATTTTCGTTGAGCGACGTTTTTGCCGATTTGCCAAAATTGCCCAAAAAATGCTTCTCATCCCCACCCACATGCATTCTTCCTAGTTCCAGTCCCAACTCAAACAATTTAATCGTTCCAAACACTGATTAATTCATCTAATCATGCATAAAAATCAAAATCATTCAAGAATCATACTTAGACAACCATGTTCATACCAATTCATGCTTTCAAAAACCCTAGAATGTAAAACACATGTACTTACTTGGGTGGAGATGCTAAATATGTGTAGAAAGCTCTAGAAATGTGAAGAACTCAGCCCCTAACAGCAATGCTCTCACACAACCCCAAATTTGGATGGAAACTTGATGCAAAAATGGTTGAAAGAGAGGTTTAGTGAAAGGGGGAAGAAGGGAAAAGTGGATAGAACTCTTTGTAGAGTGCTTGAGAGTGTTTGGGAAGAGTGGGATCTGAAAGTGGCGGCCAAGACGAACCATAGGGTATAAAAAAGACCTAATGGGCCAAATCCCACTGAACCCAAATTGTTAAGGATTTTGTAGGAAATTGGAATGATTTGAAAGAGGAGTTAAAGTACCAAGGAGTTGGAATCCAAAAAGGACAGAAAAAGCACCAAAAAAGAAGGCTATAGAAGGTCGCAGGACGCCTGGTTGCCCCTTTCTAGGGCCCTTAGCGCAGGATGTCTCGTATGGGCGCCTAGTTGCCCTTTTTTGGAGCCCTTAGCGCAAGATGTCTCGTAGCAATGCTTGGGTGCCGCCAGCTTCCTTGCACCGCAGAGTGCTTGGTTGCCTCTTTCAAGGCCCTCAGCGCCACTCCTCTCGTACCAGCGCCTGGTTGCCCTAAGTAGGAGCGCTGAGCGCCAGCGTGTTGGGCTTGGACTCTATTTTCTGCTCTATTTAAGAATTTGATCGTCCTAGGGTTTGTATCTTTGGGTAGTAGAGACACAGAAACATACTTTTCCACTCTCTAGAGGTAGAATTGGATGTGGGAGCTCTCCTCTTCAGTTTCTAGGGTTTTTCTATCACTTTCATTCCATTGTACATCTAGTTTCTCCATTACAATGGAGAACTAAAACTTATTTGTTCTTGGGGAAGATGTAACCTCTAAACTCTCATGTATTTGAATTTGTTCTAAATTAATATATGTTTTTTTCATTAATTGTTAGAGATTTTCTCCTTTGCTTTATGCTTGTTATGTTTTGATCATTCATGGCATGATTTTATGGTCTTCTTTGTTATTGGGAAATACCTAGAAACCATGATTTGGAGAATTTCTCCCAAAAGCAATATTGCCCAAGGATGGGGATAGGAGGTTTGGTTGTCTTAAGCTTCTGTTTGTAATGGAAAATTAATTATTAGGGATGCAAGGGATTATGGTCTAATAATTAAGGATAGACTTTCTTCGCCGAGGGATCGAGTTTTAAGTAATTGAGAGAGTGAAATTAACAATTGAATGAAGAAGATGAATTCTTACATGCATGAGAGTAAGGACGGCGAAATCTAAACCCCAACAACATACTCATCTCATATTATCAATATCATTCACTCACTTTGTGTTTTTCCCCAATTGATCAAATTTGCATTCATAATTAAAACCAATGAAATTGTTCTTAAGTCTTAATTAGTTAAGGTATTACATGATTTTTTAGTGTCGTGAGTCTCTTGGAAAATGATACTTGGTCTTACCATTTATTATTACTTGATACAATTTGCTACACTTGTCAATGTGTTAACATAGGTCAACTTTGTCAGAGCAAGCATGTTTTTTTAGTCCTTTACTTGAAGTAGGTGGTACGATCTTTTTAGACTTTGCTTCAAGTGAGGAACATTCCATGATTATCTCTTTTGTCTCTAACATTCACATTTGATATTTGATTTGTAGCACTATGGATGCGTGTATAATAACTTATCTGCAAAATTAGAGTAAATTGTGCATGCAACATATATGACTTTTCTTATCACTTTTGTTGTTTTTGAACGTTTGACATTTAATCTCATTTAATGCTCGTTTAGAACAACAAAGTGCTTTTTGATTTCTTACAGTTAGGTAGCATTTTACAATTAAGCTCTTTGAAGATACCAGTTGTATAGATACTTCATCATAAGATGACATGTCTGTTTCGCTCATGGTATCAACTTGACTCAAGTAAACGCTTCTTTTGCTTTTGTCTCTTTGTAAACAGATAGTGTTTAGCTTGCTCAAGCTTTCTTATATCTATTAACAATTATGTCTTTTAATTTTTTTAGTCAAAGACATTGAGCGTTTTTGTTTTTTAGAGAAGCCAACTACCTACTTCATGTATTTTAAGCATTGAGCATTTAATTAAGTTCTCTCTCAAACGTCTTTAGACAAGACATTGTCTAGTCATGCGTCTGGTTGTTCTAGCCTAAGTGTTTTTCTATTTCCTAGGACCTAAGTGTTCTCCTATGATTTCTATGTTTGGGGTTTAGGTTCTAGTTTTTGTTTGTTTGGGGTTTTGGCTCTATGTTTTTATCCTTGGTTATTTTCTGATCTTTAACCCGTTTTAATGTTATTTGATTAAACTTTAAAACATGAGATAGTTTGTTAATATAGACGATTTTGTCTTTAACAATACATTCTCACTTGTACATAATTCAATTAAGAAATATTTTTTCCAAATAAAGTTGTTCAGTATATTTTTCATTTTCAGAATATGCAACTCTTAATTCAATCTAGAGGAATACATAACATAATACAAAATAAAAAATAGGTTTAATAGGTTCGGAGGTCCCTATATTTGCGGGTTCGTTTCAATTGGGTCCTTTAATTTTGAAAGTGATCAATTGAGTCCCTAATTTGGTCAATCTGATTCAATAATAGGATCTTCGTTAAATGCAGTTAACGACGTTAACTTTGTTATCAAGTGGCAAGCTGAGGCATCCAGGTGGCATCCTTTTGAGCTGTATAGGTGGATTTATAACATTTTTATATTATTCACAAATAAAATAAAAGCTAAATGAATTTTCGTGGTTTAATTATAACTCATTAAACCAAACCAAAACAATGTTTCCTATTTTGGGGTCAGGTAGCTCGTGTCTTCAAAGTTGGGGAAATCTTCAAAATTGGAGAAATTACAGAAATTAGGGCTCGTGGTTGTATTTGAAGGTCAAATCCCTAAATTAAAAGTGTGTGATAAGAGGTTGATAACAGTTGAAAAACTGTTATTTTCATGCTTAAATTTGATACTAAAAGCAACCTTTAACACTTAGAAACTAGCTTGAAATCATGCTTTTGGTTATATTTTTGGAAATAAGAGAGCTGGACAGGTTTATGCTTGATTTCAGTGTTTTATGCAGGTTTTAAGGTGAATTTGGTGAAAGAAGTGAGGAAGGATAGGAATGGAATCAGAAAAGACATTAAAAAGTGCAAAAGGAAAAGCCGCAACCACCGCTCAGCGACAGTTTACCGCTGAGCGGCACTCAGAAACCTATGTTGGCTCCGCTGAGGGGTGAAAAGGCCGCTGAGGGGTGAAAAGGCCGCTGAGGGGAAGAAACGAACTCGCGCACTTACCGCTGAGCGGTAGTTTACCGCTGAGCGGTAGTTTACCGCTGAGCGGTAGTTTACCGCTGAGCGGTAGTTTACCGCTGAGCGGTAGTTTACCGCTGAGCGGTAGTTTACCGCTGAGCGGTAGTTTACCGCTGAGCGGTAGTTTACCGCTGAGCGGTAGTTTACCGCTGAGCGGTAGTTTACCGCTGAGCGGTAGTTTACCGCTCAGCGGTAGTTTACCGCTCAGCGGTAGTTTACCGCTCAGCGGTAGTTTACCGCTCAGCGGTAGTTTACCGCTCAGCGGTAGTTTACCGCTCAGCGGTACTATTTTGGGCTTGGGCCTAATTTTCTGTAATTTTATGAATAGTATATAAGTTTTAGGGTTTCCTAGGGTTTGTATCTTTGGCTGGGACGAAGCAAACACTCTCTTTTCCACCCCTTTGAAGGAAGATCTTGGATGCTCAGGCTACCTCTCTACCTTTCTAGGGTTTTATCTTTCATTCTTTCATTATTGTTCATCTAGATTCACCATGAATATGGTGAACTAAACCTTGTATTGTTGTTGGGGGATCAATGTAATCTTGTGAAACTCTCATATATGGAATTTGTGTTTAAACATCTTATTTGAGATACATGCTTTCTTTCATCAGTAGTTAAGGTTTTTCCTCTGTGCTTAATGCTTGCATTGTTTAACTCATTCATTGTCATGATCATTGATTTTGTCGATATGGGAACGTACGGGGAAGTCTAGATCCGGGGAATTTCTCCCAATAGCATATTGGTTGCCTTTAAGCTCCTGCACTTTAGAACTAATTACTAGGAATGCTAGGAATTGTATGAACTCGTAATTAAGGATATGCCTTCTTGACAAGGTGATTTAGAGAGTGGCATTAACATTGATGAAAAGATTGATGAATTCCTAAACTGTATGAGAGTGGATAAGATGAAATTGATAACGCCAACAACATACTCATCCATATAATTCATTCCGTGTTTGTTTTACTCTTTTTGCCATTGATCACATTCATGCATACATATTTAATTACTGTCTTTTGCATTTAAAAAAACCTACAATCAATCGTTCACAAGTCTTAAATAATCAATAAATCAGATAACTAACTAGGCCGTGAGTCCTTTGGGAAAACGATACTTGGTCTTACCTAGTTTTATTACTTGATACGATTCGGTCACACTTGCCGATTGTTAAACAAGTTTGTGGCGCCGTTTTCGGTGTTCATAAATTTGTCATCAAGTTTTTGGCGCCGTTGTCGGGGACTCGTGGTTTAACTAGTTTATTTGTTTGATTATTGATTATCTTTGACTTGAATTTTGAAATTTGAATTTCTGTTTTTATTTTCTGCTTATATTTTATTGTTTTTATTTTATTTTATTATTTTTTTTTTCTGTTTTTATTTTTCTGTTTTTATTTTATCTTTTTATCTTTGATCTTATTTCTTCTATATCTTTTTGTGCTAACCAATTCTTTTAGGGATTTGTTTTCTTGTGTATGCAGGAAGCAATCCGAACTAGGAGCAAGAAAACTGCAAAACCTCTTCTTGAAGGTTTAGACGAGAGTAGACGGAGGAGAAGAATCCGTACATCTAGAGAACTTTTTCCTTCTCCGGAAACTCTATTACAACCATCACCACAAAATTCTGACCATAGCACTGAAAATATGGAGAACAATAGACGAACTCTTGCTGATTATACGAATGTAGCTGGACCTCAACATTTCAACAGCATAGCAAGACCAAGAGTCAATGCAGCTAATATGGAGGTGAAACCAGCACTAATCCAATTGGTTAAGAGTAACCAGTTTAATGGGTTGTCTCACGAAAGCCCATATGAGCACCTCACTACATTTAACGAGATTTGCAATACAGTCAAGATAAATGGGGTGCCGGACGAAGCAATCAAACTTAGCTTGTTTCCATTCTCACTAGGAGGCAACGCTAAGATTTGGTTGAACTCTTTTCCAGAAGGAAGCTTTACAGAGTGGGAAGAGGTGGTAACAAAATTCCTAAACAAATACTTTCCACAATCAAAGGTAAATAAAGGAAAGCAAGAGATTACATCTTTCAGGCAAGGTATGGAGGAATCACTAGGACATGCATGGGACAGATATAAAAGCTTACTGAGAAAAACTCCCACACATTGTTTTGACGAAGGGGAAGTAGTCTTGGCTTTCCTTACAAGTCTTGGTTCCCAAACCAAGATGATGCTTGACGCCACAGCTGAAGGAAACATCAAATGGAAAACTCCAGAGGAAGCTACAGAAATCATTGATAATATGGCCACTAGTGATAATGATCTGAATAGTGAAAGAGGAGCTCCTAGTCAACAAAAAGGAGTTCTACAACTGCAAACCCATGACGCCTTGCTAGCACAAAATAAGATACTAACTCAACAACTGGAAGCTCTTACGAAAACACTTGCACAATTGCCGAAAGAGTTAAAGACTGTTGCACAGGTTCAATCACAGTTGTGTGGATTGTGTGGAGGTGACCATATAAATGGTCAGTGTGCCTTTCCAGCAGAAGCTTTGGAAGATGTAAACTTCATGGCCAATCAATTTCCGTACCGTCAGGGGAACTTCAATCAAGGGTGGAAACCACACCCAAGCATTGGTCAAGGACAGAGTGGGCAGGCTGGACAAACTGGGCAATTCAACAAGCAACAGCAACAACCAACTTTATGGCAACAGATTTCTGCACTTAATGAAAGGTCTATAAGGATGGAAGAAACTCTTAATCAATTTATACAGAAAACTGAATCTTCTCAAAAGAGTACTGATGCTGCTATTAAGAATTTGGAGATTCAAATGGGTCAGATTACCAAGCAAGTGGAAGAAAGGCCTAATAGAAATTTTGGGGCTAATACTGAGGTTAACCCCAGGGAAGAATGTAGAGTGGTGGAGAGTATAACTGATGAAATAGTTGAGTTAGATAAAGAGAAGGAAAAAGGAGAGGAAGAAAAAGAAAAGAGAGAAAAAGAAAAAGAAAAGAGAAAAGAGAAGAGAGAGAGAAAAGAGATAAAGAGTAATGATATGTTTCCTTTTCCAATAAATCATGAGAAACAATTTGATTTTACAGAATTATTCAGTATGGTGGACAATGATGCACCTTGGAAGGAGATACTATAGCAAATTGCAGTTTATACTAAACCTGAGGAAGAAATCTCTACAAAGAAAAGACGTAGAGATGAAGATACAAAGAAGTATATAACTGTCAAAAAGGAGTCATTCCCTCCAAAAGCCGAGGATCCAGTAGGATTTTCCATTCCATGCACAATAGGGAAGAAAAGAGTCAGAAAAGCTTTACTTGATTTAGGATCAAGTGTCAACTTGATACCTTATTCTTTACTTGAACAGATTGGTGATGTGGATGTGAAACCTATAAAGGTTAACTTAGTAATGGCAGATGGATCTTCGAAGACACCTTATGGAATAGCAGAGGACATTATAGTTTGTGTAGGCAAACTACAGTTCTTGGCAGACTTTGTGGTGATGGAGATGGAGACCGAAAAGATACCCATCATTCTCGGAAGACCGTTTATGAAAACGGCCAAAGCTATCATTAATGTGAACGAAGGTATAGTTGCATTCCAAGACCGAGAAGAAAGGGTTGTTGTAGATGTTTTCAAAGAGGAGAGACAGATGCAGGAGGAAGAAGCTAGTCATAAAGCGGCATTTCAAGATGTACTCATGACTAGCCCCAAAGATGAAAAGCTCAAAGTTAAAGGTAAACATTGTTTGTTGTTTCAGGTACATGAAAAAGAGAAGATTGGCAGAGGAAGAAAAATTCTTGATGATGGGATGAAAGAACAACTCAAACTTGGTACACATGTGAGATTCAAAAACAAGTTGTGGGTTGTGAAAGGCTATAAAGAAAAGGGGATGATAGAGATAGAGTCTCCATATTCTAGAAGAGTTAAAACAGTACACCAGAAGCAGTTGAGGAGTTGGTGGGGTACGGATATTAATCTTGAAGAAGGAACTTGAACTTTATTAGGTCAAGCTAATGACGTTAAAAGAGTGCTTGTTGGGAGGCAACCCAGTGATTTAAGAACTTTTAATTTTTGGTTTGGTGATGTAATTTTGAACTTTTGGATAGTTTATTTTTTGTTTTTGTTATAAGTTTGTTACAGGGTATACACCTACTGATGGGTGTTGGTAAGGAAAATTTGCACCTACTGAAGGGTGCTGGAGGATTTTGGGTCAGGCTCGTGACGTTAAACAAGCGCTACCTGGTAGGCAACCCAGTTGATTGATTTTTCTGTATATTTTTTTGTTTTGATCCTGCTTTAGTTGCATAATAGGGTTGTGCATGAGTGATCTGAGAATTTTATTGCAGGGAGCCAGTGAGGGGTATGTTTAGGACGCATCTAGGTCAAGCTAAGAAGAAGAACACTTCCCGTAAGTGCCGTTGAGCGGTAGTGTTGCAGAAGGGGCTTGGGTTGCCCCTTAGCGGAACCCGAGCCCATTAGGGGTATTTTTATACCGTAAGCTGTGCCTTGGCCTCTCTTTGTAGATTCTTCTCTGCACACACTCCTACATACTTTTCCAAGGTTTTCTACAACTTTTCCCTCATCCCTTTTGACAAAATTTCTTTTCCACTCACTTTCTCACTTGTTGTCCATTTAAGTTTGGGGTTGGGAGAGAGCATCATTGATGGGGATGAGTTTTTCAAAACACTAAAGCAGGATTTGTTTTATCATTTATTTGTTTTTAGAATAGGGTTTGATGTACTCAATTGGAAACTTTATTTGTTATGATGATTTTCTGATGATTGTGAATGTTTGATAAGTAATGCTTGAATGATGCTTTGATATAGATTGATGTTGAGATGTGCACAATTACATGTTTATACAAGTAGTTCACAAGCCTTGTGAACAAATGCAAGTTATTATGATTGTGATTGTGATATTAAGCAGGATGTGTATGTCAAATGTGAATGAGCTTTTATGTGAGGTTTTGAGCTCCAGAGTTATTACTTTGAAGTTATTACTTTGGAAGCATGAATAACTTTGCCCAGGTTTTCTATGATTGGATTACTTGCTTGTTTGCATTATATGAACAAGGTCGTTTGTTGGAAACCCTTATATTAGCCAAATTGCATGAAATAACCTACTAAAAGAGAACACTATGTGTTCTATCATTTGAACCCTTAGCCTTGAACATAAATTTAAAACCCTTGTTGAAAGCTTTACCTTGAGTTAAGTAGAAAATATTTTGTGGTATTGATAAATGTTCAAGTTTGGGGTTGTTGGAAAATAGAAAGGGAAATTGAAAGCATTGAGCGAAGAGCTAAGAATTAAGTATGTGAAAATAGAAAGAAAAGAAAAGAAAAGAAAAAGCAAAGCTCAATGCAAAGGAAAGTTGGGAAAAGTAAGAATGATTGTGTTTATATGATTCTCTTAACTCAAGGGTTTTGTGATCTAGAAAAACCAATTTTCTTGTTAGCCCAGCCACATTATAAGCCATTGAAAGTCCTTGAGATGGTACATGCTTGTGAATTTATTTGATTGTGGTTAAATGAAAGGCAAAGCTAATTCATGTGACACTGTGATAGTAGAGTGAATGAGTGATTACCTCTTATACACTTGTGTTTGAGTGAAACACTTTACCTAGTGAGGAAATATTCCATGAGCACATGAACATCCATGCTTACTTGATTGATCATTCATGAAAAATAGCATTTGCTAGATATTAAGTGATTTTGTGAACACCCAAAGCATGTGCACATCTTGATTGAAATCTTTGTCATGAGGTTAATTGAAGTTTTTACTTATCTTGAAAAAAGGATTTTTGAATGAGTGAACCATTGTACAGATTGGTAGAAGATTGAGTTACATTTTGTTTGCTTGAGGACAAGCAAAGTTCTAAGTTTGGGATTGTGATAACAGTTGAAAAACTGTTATTTTCATGCTTAAATTTGATACTAAAAGCAACCTTTAACACTTAGAAACTAGCTTGAAATCATGCTTTTGGTTATATTTTTAGAAATAAGAGAGCTGGACAGGTTTATGCTTGATTTCAGTGTTTTATGCAGGTTTTAAGGTGAATTTGGTGAAAGAAGTGAAGAAGGATAGGAATGGAATCAGAAAAGACATTAAAAAGTGCAAAAGGAGAAGCCGCAACCACCGCTCAGCGGCAGATTACCGCTGAGCGGCACTCAGAAACCTACGTTGGCTCCGCTAAGGGGTGAAAAGGCTGCTGAAGGGAAGAAACGAACTCGCGCACTTACCGCTGAGCGGTACTATTTTGGGCTTGGGCCTAATTTTTTGTAATTTTACGAATAGTATATAAGCTTTAGGGTTTCCTAGGGTTTGTATCTTTGGCTGGGACGAAGCAAACACTCTCTTTTCCACCCCTTTGAAGGAAGATCTTGGATGCTCAGGCTACCTCTCTACCTTTCTAGGGTTTTATCTTTCATTCTTTCATTATTGTTCATCTAGATTCACCATGAATATGGTGAACTAAACCTTGTATTGTTGTTGGGGGATCAATGTAATCTTGTGAAACTCTCATATATGGAATTTGTGTTTAAACATCTTATTTGAGATACATGCTTTCTTTCATCAGTAGTTAGGGTTTTTCCTTTGTGCTTAATGCTTGTATTGTTTAACTCATTCATTGTCATGATCATTGATTTTGTCGATATGGGAACGTACGGGGAAGTCTAGATCCGGGGAATTTCTCCCAATAGCATATTGGTTGCCTTTAAGCTCCTGCACTTCAGAACTAATTACTAGGAATGCTAGGAATTGTATGAACTCGTAATTAAGGATAGGCCTTCTTGACAAGGTGATTTAGAGAGTGGCATTAACATTGATGAAAAGATTGATGAATTCCTAAAATATGAGAGTGGATAAGATGAAATTGATAACCCCAACAACATACTCATCCATATAATTCATTCTGTGTTTGTTTTACTCTTTTTGCCATTGATCACATTCATGCATACATATTTAATTACTGTCTTTTGCATTTAAAAAAACCTACAATCAATCGTTCATAAGTCTTAAATAATCAACAAATCAGATAACTAACTAGGCCGTGAGTCCTTTGGGAAAACGATACTTGGTCTTAACTAGTTTTATTACTTGATACGATTCGGTCACACTTGCCGATTGTTAAACAAGTTTGTGGCGCCGTTTTCGGTGTTCATAAATTTGTCATCAGAGGTCGAGCTTGTAGTTCTGCGACGCGACTGGGTGTAGTGCTTGTGGTTGTTGTTGTTCGAAGACAATGTCGAAGGAGCACTCTTGCTATTCATCGAGTTGTAGTGCTAGGCGGAAGGAAAATGGTACGCCTTCACCGATCTACTACTATGGTCAAAGTTGTGTGGTGAGAACTACCAAAACTACGAAGAATCGAGGCAAGCAATTTTGGGGATGCCCCAAGTATAAGGTATGTTAGATTCAACTCAACCTAATTAAGTTTTGGTACTGTTTGTGAGAAGAAGGTGGTAGTCCCTAATTAAGTTGAATGTTGTCTTTACAGAATGGTGGTGAAGAAAGTGGTTGCAACTTCTTCAAATGGTGCAATGATATTGGTGGTGACGAAAGGGGAAGCTTGTTCAACAGTGAAGGAAAGAAAGAAACATTGGTGAAGAGTGAAGACATGAATAACACTAGGAAAATGATAGTGAATTTACAAAAATCAGTTTTCATTGTTCAAAAGTGGATGAAGGTGGGGATGTTGTTGGTGTCTGTTTTATGTGTAATACAGATAGTTTTAGTTCCAATGTTGATGAGGAAAGGATGATTTCTTGTAACTTTGTTGTAGGTTTGGTCTGTTGTAATGAAATTAATGAAATGAATGAAATGGAAGAGTTGTTATAAATTCAGTCCATATACTGGGTACAAAATTACTGCTAAATTACAGCATTGTTATAATGCTAAATCATCTTTATAGAATAAGCAGTTTCAATTTATAGAATAAGCAGTTTCATTGTTATAATGCTAAATTACAACATTGTTATCCTGTTCAGACCACAGATAAATTGCTGAGATACTATTGGCTTCAGCTTTACATTTGAGAGCTTTGAGTTATGAGCTGCTGATATTTTAAATTAGACTCATCAGGTCATCCCATTAACCCTGAGTTATTCCTTGTGTTGCAAACACAGAGATAAAAAAACTTCTTAAAGAAGTAATCACTACAAACACAGGAAGCTAAAGACAAAACTTCTTAAATAACAAAAGCTTATAACAAACTGGTATGAATCATTCCATAAAAGCAAAGATAACATTCCATAAAAGCAAAGTTGACATTACAGCAAACTGGTATTAATCAGAAAAGGTTCAACATCATAATTTTTTACATCATTACAAGGTACAAAAAACGACTGCTGCAATTGTGCCAGTAAACATCAGAATTGGTTGTAGCTTGCTTGCTTAAGGCTGATTTGATGATGGTATGTTTTCTTCATTTGTTGGGTTGCTTTGTTGTGTTTGGTTAGGGTTGACTTCACCATCTTGGGTTGATTTCTGGCAAGAAGTTCTGTTGTGACCCAGCTCCTTACAAATGCCACATCTTTTATGTATACCACCCTTCCTCATTCTTGTTTCGTCCTTGACTAACTCCCATTCCTGCAACCTTCTTTTCTTCTTGGGGCCTCCTTGGCAATATTCTCTTTTTTGGAGGGAGCACATCATTATATGGGGTAATTTCCCACATATTCTGACCATTAATTGGATACACAATGGAAGAGTACATTTCTTCGTATGTTGACTTCCTAAAACAAACAGGGATGAAGTCATCTGCATCTAAATTCAGAAACTTCATAACAGCCAACGCATGACAACATGGAATGCCCGAGATAGCCCATTTCCTGCATGTGCATTCAACTTCGTCTATACCAACTATAAACTTGTCGCCAGCTTGGGACACATGACGAACTTCGAACAGCTGCAGTGCTGACCATCTGAAAAAACACAATTAAAATTCAGAAAGTACACATACACTTAAAATGTTGAACACATGATAAATGAAAATATATTATGGTTACCTAGGAATCCAAAATTTGGTTAGCTGGGACTCCTTATTAAGTCTACTCTTGATTTTTGGACAAATCATCCTAGACAATGAGGCTAATTTTGTTCGGTTTGTTGCCCATCTGTTCATCAAGTAAAGGCGGATATCCTCCAACATGGTTATGATTGGCTTTGACCTTGTATGCAGCAATACACTGTTGAATGCCTCTGACATGTTGTTTACCAAAGTATCACACTTAGCATTGGTGGTAAACCTTGATCGTGACCAGTATCTACATTTCAAGAGATTAGGAAATATGGGTATCACAGTCTGCCACTTCCACAACTATGAATTGAATCACATTTCAAGAGATTAGGAAATATCATCATACCTGGGAGGAATTTTTATAAGGTATTTGAAGGCCTCGAGATTCACTTCCTTTAATTTTCTCATTTCGGTTTCCCAGGCTTGTGGATGAGTTGTTGTAGCTGCCTTCCACATCATCCGCTTTAGCTGCTTTGAAGGGAATTTTTTCCTGAAATTTGAGTAAAGGTGCCTAACACAAAACCGATGATCAACTGTAGGGAGCACTTCTTCAAAAGCTTGCATTAAGCCCTGTAATTTGAAATTGACAGTGTTGTTAAAGGTCTCATATCAATAATAATAAAAATGTTTAATATGTTTTTAGGAAAAAAGGGCATGTGAATAACCTTTTGTTGATCTGATATGAATGTCAATGATGCATGTACTGCCTCCCCACCAATGTCTTCATCCACAAGTTCCAGAAACCATTTCCATGTTTCTTTATTCTCTACTTCCACAATGGCATATGCTAGAGGTAGCATCTGGTCATTTGCGTCTCTTGCAATAGCAGTTAGCAATTCACCACCATATTTACCTTTTAAAAAAGCACCATCCAGTCCTATAATTGGCCTGCAGGACACAAAACTGTCCTTGCAGGCCTTAAGACAAACATAGAACCTCTTGAAAATATGGCCATCGACATTCTCTTCCACTTCCACCTTCACTGTGGATCCAGGATTACGAGCTAAGAGCTCATTCGCATAATCATAGATCTTTTTATATTGTTCTTTGAAACATCCATCAACATGGTCTGAAGCAATGGACTTTGCTCTAAAAGCCATGGATCTAGATACACCAACATTCCACTTTCTACTTATCTTGTCACGAATTTCCCCTACCTTGACTTTGGGATTTTCTCTCACGATTTTCTCCAACCTCTTACTCAGCCATTTGGAATTAAGTAATTTGACTTTGTGCTCTCTACTACAAGTGTGGTTGTCAACAACAGTCCTTAATTGCCACGTTCGTACTGCATTCATATAACCACAATATGCCATCCAGGGGCACTTTCCTTTAGCACCCATACACTTCACTCTAATTCTCTTCTTATCATTTTTAACATATGTTAGATTTCTCCCATTTTCTACTGCATATGTTTTTATGGCATCTAGAATATCTTGCTTGTTAGCAAAATAAGTGTCCAAATCCCACTTGTAATCCACCATTGTTTTAGGCATAGTAAATGTTACAAACTTTCCATAACTTTCTTCCTCATCATCTTCTCCATCACTTTCTCCTCCACTAACCAATTCTTCTGATTCCCAATTATCATCAGACAGACCTCTATCATTCTCAGTATTTATACCATCCTCAACATCACTATCAGAAATGCGAGTCCGTGATGGTCTATCATCTTGCACATCAACTTCAATTTCACCAAACCAATTCCCAACTCCATGCCCTACCTCTTCTTGGATATCATAGTCAACTAGGTCATCCATACTAGGAACATCCACATTGCAATCAACATTGGCATCCTCACAACTACAACTCCAACTACGAACATCAACATCATCTCTTTCAAACTCACCCACATCACATTCAACTTCAATTTCACCTCCTACAACATCATCTCTTTCAGACTCACCCACATCACATTCAACTTCAATTTCACCTCCTACAACATCATCATCTCTTTCAGACTCACCCACATCACATTCAACTTCAATTTGACCTCCTACAACATCATCTCTTTCAGACTCACCCACATCACATTCAACTTCAATTTCACCTCCTACAACATCATTTCTTTCACACTCACCCACATCACATTCAACTTCAATTTGAACTTCTACAACATCATCTCTTTCGGACTCACCCACATCACATTCAGCTTCAATTTCACCTTCTACAACATCATCTCTTTCGGACTCACCCACATCACATTCAGCTTCAATTTGACCTTCTATAACATCATCTCTTTCGGACTCACCCACATCACATTCAGCTTCAATTTGACCTTCTACAACATCATCTCCCTCAGCTCTTTCTTCTGAAACAGGAACTTCACACTCACCATCACCTACCTCCTGACACTCATCATGAACTTGTTCACACTCACCATCATCATTATCATGCATCACAGGTTGAACTTCTTCTTCATCTATATTATGTGGAACATTTTCTAACAAGTGTACGATCTCAGGTTCACACACTGTGTCAACAACAAATAAATGAACTTCTCCATTTAGCCTAGCTAAGGTCAT
This sequence comes from Vigna angularis, assembly GCF_016808095.1. NCBI lineage: Eukaryota > Viridiplantae > Streptophyta > Magnoliopsida > Fabales > Fabaceae > Vigna > Vigna angularis. The sequence continues at coordinate 17,900,149 of NC_068979.1, forward strand.
CATCATGTGCATGGCTCCTCTATCATCAAACAAAGCCTCTAACCTATCATCTAACACAGAACCCCCCCTACACAATACCACAACTCCTTAAATTCATCATATCCAAGTCCTTTTACTACACTGACTATAATGAAGTAACTCCACACGTCTAGGTCAAAAGACAAAGTTGTACTTTCCCCCTCATACTTAAGTGGCCCATCGTTTATGAAGTGACCTCCATGGTGGAAAACAACTTCAAAATGATCCTCCATGTAATACACTATAACAGTATATATCCTATAAAATAATAAGACGACAACGACAACAAAAATTATATAAAATTAGAAGCAGGACAAGGAAACACAGGGACCAACTACAACATAACTTAAACAAAACAAAAAGCACAAGAAACAAACATGGGGGACCATATTGTAACATTGCAACACCAATATAAAGCATAACAACAATTACGGTCTACTACGGCACTTCAAACATGGGGGACCACTTTCAACACCAATTTCTACAACAACATAAATAACACACTACCACACCACTTCGAACATGGGGGACCACGACTGACCATGCGTCATTGTCAAAATTATGCAAAGAAGTAAACATTTACTAACCTAGACACGTGCTACACCTCCAACGACCTTCGTGAAACTCTTCCACGTGATTCACCGCCAAAAATTACCTGCTTCTACTCAAAACCACCGATAGATCACTACAATTTTATACAACGAAAGCTTATGTCTAAGTAATTTCTCACGCAAAAGCGATGCTCCCCAAATGCCAGCACAATGCCATTTCCAGCAACGAACCCTAACTTCGCAGATTTCCCTAATTTCTCAGACAGAAGCTACCCCAAAATAGGAAACATTGCTTAATATGTTTAATAATTTAATATGTTTAATAATTTATAATTATATTTTCATTTATTAATATATTTAACAATTAAAAATGTTAAAAATCCACGAAGGATGCCACCTGGATGCCTCAGCTTGCCACTTGATAACAAAGTTAACGTCGTTAACTGCATTTAACGAAGATCCTATTATTGAATCAGATTGACCAAATTAGAGACCCAATTGATCATTTTCAAAATTGGAAGACCCAATTGAAACGAACCCGCAAATATAGGGACTTCCGAACCTATTAAACCTAAAAAATAATGATAGTGGTGAGTTGAATTGCACTTGTGTTGTTGGAAATTGCTTACGACATCTTTGATTGAGAGCCTTAACACTTCTCGCAAGCATTGTCAGTAACAATAGCAGTGACAGAAGTCCTTGCGAATTCAATTTCGCATCTTCGATCTTGCAAATTAATAAAATTGAAGAAGAATAAGAGAAGAAACACAAACAGAAACGCCAACTCTTGATAGTCGTTGTACAAGGGTGTTGGTGTTGATTTCAGTCTAAGGTTGTGGCGGCAATACTATTATCACGGTGGTGCGATAGAGTTTGTCGATGGTGGTTCCCGTTCGAACATTAATGATAGAAAAAAAGGAATCCTAATGTTAGCGAAGGCCTAACGAGCATCAGTGGTGGTTTATGTTCAAACATATATGATTTTTTTTAGAATACAAGTATTTTATAAATAACTTTAGTTTTATCCACTTGATGGAAGGAAATCATCTAACCAACTCTTCAAACTTAATTTGGTTTCGTAGATTTTATTTTTTAGATTTTTCAAAATGTTCCTCAATAAACTATGACAACTACTCCTTTTTATAAATATGTTTTTATAAAAGTTTTTCTTATTTGTCATCGCAATTTTAGTTATGACATGTTGTTTTCTTGAATTTGAAGTGACATATAAGAATTTGCTTAATTTAAGAAAAAAACATGTAAAGTAGTTACACCATTCACATATGCTAAAAAGTAACATGTGCAAGTAATTGCACGAGCACATTATTTTTAAAGTGACACATTGAAGATGTAAACTTTTTATGTGCTATTTTCTTTTCTTAATTTGTTCAAAGCACATGTAAAGTAATTGTAAGCATTACATATTTTTAAAAGTGACACCTCTCACGTGTACTCCAAAGTCATGTGTGAAAATAGTTACAATCATCACGTATACTTGAAAATGATAATACTCTTGCAATTTTAGATTACTAAGCTTTTTTATCTCCAAATTTTCCCCAATTCTTTTTATATCACTAGGTCATGTCCTTCAAGATTATGTGAATAACATTGTACTTCACCCTTGTTTACATTTTGTAAAAGTTCATAAATTAAGAACCATAAATTAAATTTGAACTCAATAATAGATTTATAGATGTATTAATCATTCGTTTATAAATGTATTAATAATAATAAGCGATCAAATAAATTAATATATATTCTAAAGATATGTTAGAAACTAATAATAATAAATTTACTAACTTATGTTAATAACATATTTAAATTAATAGTAATATTTTATAATACAATTTATTTTTAATGTTAATCATAATAAATTTTATCAATTGTTAAATTATTAGTTCTTTACATTTATTATTTAAATAAAATTTTAAGAAAAAACATTACTAATGATAATATCATAAATTTACCAATAATAATAATAATGAATTTAAAACATTCAAATATTTTACTTTTCTACTAATATATTAATTTGAAAATAACTAAATTTGTTATTATTTATTTATATTATTTCATTAATATCTAAAATTATTAATGCCGATTTATTAATATATTATTTTTATTTGATGTTTTGTTAATACATCTTATTATTATTATTATTTTAAAAAATATTTTAAGAAAATATATTAGAATTCTACTCAGTTAATCGAATTCGGATCTTCTCTTCTGACAGCCATATTTTACTTTTCTACTAATATATTAATTTGAAAATAACTAAATTTGTTATTATTTATTTATATTATTTCATTAATATCTAAAATTATTAATGCCGATTTATTAATATATTATTTTTATTTGATGTTTTGTTAATACATCTTATTATTATTATTATTTTAAAAAATATTTTAAGAAAATATATTAGAATTCTACTCAGTTAATCGAATTCGGATCTTCTCTTCTGACAGCCATAACAAAAAGGAAGAAAAAAACTCAATTCAATGATAAAAGAAAATGCTTGAATTGGGTAAATAAAGTGGGAATGAATTAGATTGTGTAATTAAAAAAAAAGTTTATTGAAAAGAAAACAAACCGGAAACTCATTTAATATTTTTTATTTCAATAAAACCAGTGTTCTATAAAGAATGTATTACATAATACTTTATATTCAAATATAATTAATTAATTTTACACTTACTAAAAAGTCAATACAAACGTTGTTTTGACTAGAACCATGAAAATAAAATCACAGTTACATAAAGAATAATTAAGAAATTATACCATTAAACAAGAAAAATTAATTGTATTTATTAATTAATTTATACTTAAATTGATCACTCGTAATTGTTTATTTATTTATATTTAATTTAAAACAGAGGATTCTGGTAACTCTTCCGTAAATCTATTCTAATTAAATTAATTTAAAATAAAGAAGCATAGCCCAAAATGTTGTTTCCCACTAAAATAATAAAAACAAAAGTAGATTAACAAACAGGTGACTCCAGAATAGAAAGACATTAATGACAGCATCAATTTTTGTTTTCAGCTTAATTAACTAAACACCACCTTTTTAAAACGTATTTACCACAATTTAATGCAACAAATCCCTCTCTAAATCCACTGCACTCGGATCAGTTGAAACGGAGTTATCAAACGTCGACCTCCCCGTGCGCGTTACGCACCGCGTACTTTACCTGTAACGCCACTCATTTTCAAAACCGCATCAAGTTTAAATGGAATAAAAAACTATTTTTAAAATTTTAAATTAAAAAATAAAATAACCAAATTTCTTAATTTCCCCTCCAATTTCTTCTCTTCTTCTTGTCTCTTCTTGTGTTTTTCTCTCTCTTCCTCCGCAGCTAAGCTTCAGCTTGGAGGGTCCATGGTCCACTTTCTGGATCTCACCGTCACCGCCACCGTCACACCTTTTCAATGCTTCTTCAACCTCTCCTCTTCCCCGTGACTCACTGGCGCGGGAAAATACCTCTTCCTCCCCAACCTTCTCGTTTCGATCTCGATTCTGCCTGAGATTCTTCTCTCTCTGTTCCCGAGTTTTAGGGTTTTGACGAAGACCGGGTAGCACGCGCGCTCACGACGTCGTTTCGTTTGAACGCGAGGCATGATGCCGGGACACCGCTCGAAGTCGGAGAAGCATGACGGCGGCGAGAAGCAGCTCCGGCGGGACCCCTACGAGGTCCTTGGGGTCTCGCGCAACTCTACGGATCAGGAAATCAAAACCGCGTACCGAAAAATGGCGCTCAAGTGCGTTTCGAATCCCCTCTCGCGGTGTTGCTCTGTGGTTTTTTGAATTTGTGGTGTTGTTTGGTTTGAGTGTGTTGAGAATGAAGATAATAGTGGAGTTGCTGCTGTTATTATATATTGGATTAGGATTTTTGGATATTGTTAATTATGTGGGTGAAACGTGTTCTTCTTCCTTAAATCGGTCATCTAGATGATGCTAATGTTAGTTACGAAAAGAATACGTTTTATTTTAATTCTCAGAATACGCTGCTGTAGTCACTTTGGTCTAGACTTTGACAAAGCTGCCGAACCCCTTGCTAAATCTTGGTCATACTTTTTTTAATATATATGTGTATGAGTGTGTCTGTGTGTAATATTCTTTTCAAGGTTTTATTGAAAGGTGTGTGATCACGGTTTCGGCTAAAACGTCGCAATTGCAGCTGCATCGGCTTCATTTTTCTGCAATTTTACGCAATTTCCTACAATATCAAGGATTGTGATGAAATGGTGACCACCCAGTTTATAACCTGCATTGTAGAGTAGATGATTGGTAAAAGTAGTCTTCTGAGCTTTCCTTTTGTGGTTGATATTATTTATGCTTAATTGTATGGAAGGTACATAAAAAGGTCGTTTTATACTTTTATTTGTTGCGGAACTTATTATGGTGTTAGAATCAATTTTAGATGGTATAGTTCATATTAGTTGCAGAAAGGAAAGAGAAATAAGGCCGTTAAAAATCATAAAGTAGAGCTCTGGAAAAGATTCATTTGATTACAGGCGGAGAACCTGAATGTTTTTTGTTTTTCATACTTGCTAATTGCTCCTGTTGATAAGGTCAAATAATCCTTTACAAATAATGTAGGAACGAAGCCTCTGAATCACTGATCATGTCATCATGCATCTGATACAAAGCACCTAACAGCTTCCAGTAAAATTTTATGTATTAAAGGTGTTTTCCTAGAATTATATGGAATGAACTTCTTCATAAGGACTTCTAGGAGAGAAAAATAAGAATAAAAAGTGAAATTGTCGAAGTTAAAATTAGCTTATGTACAAGTTAAAAATTATGAATTTAGGGAAGTCATATGAGAGAGCTTCAACAAACTAGCTTATAAAAAAACTAATTTTAACTTTTGGAGAAACTCATTTCACTTTTTCTTCTTATTTTTCTTTCCTAGAAGTCCTTGTAGAAAAATTTGTCCAAACAAAGTATTCTTTCTGGTGTATATAGTTACTCTAATTGACTGTTCTTCCTTCCTGTCTTACTTTCATCTAAAGCTCCGGCAGGGATGGTTAATTTATTGATTAGCTAAATCAATTTCATTTCAGATATCATCCGGACAAGAATGCAAATGATCCTAAAGCAGCTGATATGTTTAAAGAGGTTACCTTTTCTTATAATATCCTCTCAGATCCTGACAAACGGCGTCAATATGACTCGGCTGGCTTTGAGGTTATAGAAGATTTCTTACTATTTCGAATCATTAAGACTTTAGGATGGTCATTATTTATTCTGATTTGCGTTTTTCATTGCTTATTGAAGATTCCAATTTCGTCCCAAATTTGTTTCCAAACATTATTGCTGAAAAATTAGTTTCAAACCTCTTACCATGGATCATCTGATATGAACTGTCATGTCTATGATAGGCTGTTGAATCAGACAACCAAGAGTTGGAGTTAGATCTTTCAAGTTTGGGGGCTGTCAATACAATGTTTGCAGCGCTTTTTAGGTACCAAGATTGAATGTGCTTCTCTGCCTCTTCACTCTCAATTTCTTTTCTTTGTTGAATGCTTAGAACATTGCTACATATTTCTTTGTGTTTTTTAACTTTTCCCTCCTTTTCATCATTCATTTTCTTCATGAATGACAGTAAACTTGGTGTGCCAATTAAGACAACTGTATCTGCATCTGTTTTGGAAGAGGCACTCAATGGTTTAGTGACCATTCGTCCGCTTCCATTAGGTCATTATGTATCTAAAAGGGTGAGCTGCCTATTATTTTAATTCATTGATCCCTTTTTAGTCATAGTTTTCTTATATTTGTTCTTGTTTTGGTGGTTTCATCTTACAGGTTGAGAAGCAATGTGCACACTTCTATTCAGTTACAATAACAGAAGAGGAAGCACGAGCTGGATTTGTTTGTCGAGTACATTCATCAGACAAAAGCAAGTTCAAGGTTAGAATTTCATCTCTCTCATTCAAGAAATATTGAGCAAGTGTAATGCTCAACCAGACAATATTAAGATCTTTATTTGCGCCTTATGGAAACTGGTTTCTACACAAGAGTTCTCTGTCTCTTTCTTGTAAGATTAGTTTGTGGGATTGGGTGTTCCCAATGCAACTGCAAGACTAACGGTTAGCTTTTTTTAATTTAGTGCATATTAGGGAGCTTATGTTACTTGAGATTCTAAATGCTCTCAATTAGCAAGGTGATTGATTCTATTTCACTACAATGATTTGCTCTCTTAGGGAACTTTGACCTTGAACTCTTGCAAATTTATTCGATTTCTTCATTTCAAAAAATTGAATTATCCCTTGGGTGTGTAATTTATTTTTGTGCGCTGCTTTTACAGTTTCAAAAGTATTCTCCTTTCCTCGTATATTGTAAAACAATTATGTGTGTGTTTATACTAATGTTCTAGATGATTTTCATATAATTTTAATATTTAAAATCATTAATATGGTCAATTGATAAATGATCTCTTTGTATGGTGTTTGATACCTTGATTATCTTTCCACAGTTACTATATTTTGATCAGGAAGACAATGGTGGTTTAAGTCTTGCACTCCAGGTATTATACATTTTCTGTGTGTTTGTGAAACACAATGCTTGTATTTTTCTCAGAGGAATTAATTATTTCTGATGTAATGGTTATTCGTTGGATTTCAATGGCTCTTGCGTAATTATTTCATCGGCATACTTTTTTTCTCTTTTGTATTTTGATTTTTGAGCATTCCGTGACATTAGTACATTACTAATTGTTGTTGTAGGAAGACAGTGCAAAAACAGGGAAGGTTACCTCTGCTGGGATGTTCTTTCTTGGGTTTCCTGTTTATAGATTGGACCAAACAATGAACTCTGTGAGTGGCAACTTTCACAAGATAGTATTTAATTTAAATTTTGTCTATCCATTTTCATTTTAAAAAAAATTGGCTGTTGAATTATTTCTCTATAGATAGCTGCTGCTAAGGATCCAGATACATCGTTTTTCAGAAAGCTGGATGGGTTTCAGCCTTGTGAATTAAATGAATTGAAGGCTGGTACCCATGTATTTGCTGTTTATGGTAAATGCCTACTTTTAACCCAGTGAGCCAGTGCTGCTTGTTATGTTGGTTACTGTAATTTTTGCCACATGAATTGACCGTCAAATTTCTTCTAGGTGACAACTTTTTCAAAAGTGCAAATTATACAATAGAAGCCCTATGTGCTGCACCTTTTAGTGAAGAAAAAGAAAATTTAAGAAGTATAGAAGCTCAAATCTTGTCTAAAAGGGCCGAAATATCAAAGTTTGAGGCAGAATATCGAGAGGTGGGCACTTGATCTGTATGGGTATAATTATATTACTTTTCGTCAAATCTCATGCGGGGTCTTTGTAGGTTCTGGCTCAATTCTCAGAGATGACAAGTAGATATGCACATGAAATTCAATCAGTGAGTTCTTATTTTAAAACGGTTTTTTGTGCAGCATTCCACCGACCCCCTCTTTGGGGCAAAAATTCATCAAAAATGGAAAACACTGAAGTTTTGCTATTTATTCCTTTGCAGATTGACGAACTACTGAAGCATAGGAATGAAATACATGCATCATACACTATTACTCCCTTTAAACGGAGTACAAGTAAGAGCAGAAGTAAAAGTTCTTCCAAGGAAAACAAAGAAGATGGCCAAACAAGAGAGAAGAGGAGTACAAGAGATCGGCCAAAGAAGAAGAAATGGTATAACATCCACTTAAGAGTCGATAAGAGAAAGGCTTGCTAAGGTGAGAATTGGAAAATTAAGAATTCCACTGTAAAACTATAATCAGTTGATCTGGATCCTTTTGATTGTTTAGTCGTACAAGTTAAAGAAGAAGCCCTTGACAAAGCAATATAAAATATTGTTGGAAGGTTTTCAGTCTATCACTCAAGCTTGTCAGGGATGACAACAACTCATTGTTTATGTATAAATCCATTTCCCCTTTCCTTTTATTTCTCTCCATGTAGCTCATCTTAAGAATTCGTACTTGTAAATTGTTTGATTTATTGATGAAGAATGATTAACTCTCTGCGGCTTGTAATTTTGTTTACAAGTAATGGCAAATCATTGGAGGATAGGGTCATGTATTTTCTTGCTTAATGGTATTTTCAATCTTGTAATTTTTAATATCTGGAATTAAGCCGAGTTAAGTTATTTCAGCATACCTTTTGAGTTATATAAAATATTATATCTATCACTTTTAGATTTTTATTTTACTTCGTCAATTAGCATGATTTGGATTCTTTCTTAGAACCTTAATTTTTGCTGGAAATTATGATTACCGGTGCAATAATTGGCAGCTGGGGATTGTGTATTTTATTATTACATTTATTGATGGCCTTTAATCTTGGTGGACGGGTGACAAGCTGGAGCTTTGGTGGTTTGATCCCGTTAGTTATTTAATACCCTAATGATGTCTTCAGGAGACAATTTACAGCTAACGATGTGAATAGCAGCAATGCTTCCGTTTGTAAAATGGCGACAAAAGCAAGTAGAGAGATGCTGTCTAAATAAACTTTCTAGTTTAAGCTTGGCTTCAGAGGGTATTGATAATGATGCATTATTTAAAAATTCCTATTGCAACCAACTGTTCTTAATAATGACCCAATGAGGTGTAGAACCAACCTAATTAGATGCAATGCAACAACAAATGAAAAGGGGTTTTGTTATTTCGACACCTCATTTAATACATAAATAAGAATGCATCCAAAGTGGATGCGACAACTAAAAGACTCTTAATACTACTGTCACTGCTACTAAGAGCCGGATCACTAGCTTCCCAAAGTTTTCTTATTCATATTTAAAGAGGGGCCCGTTAAACGTAGTGTAACTTGTTTGAATTGTTCTCTTCATTTATAAATAGTGTAACTGAGGCAATGTTACTATGTATTACTATAATTATAAGTATTGAAAAATATTAATGCACTCTATACAAGAACGGGACATTCCCTTTATTCTCTCCTATTTTTTAGTATAATCAATTTATTTTTCTTCATGAGGGTAAATTAACTAAAAAATTGTTAGAGTAAAGGACCGATTGGTAAAATAAAATTATCTTCAAATTCAAAATTGATAAATAAACAAGTAAAAGAAATTATGAATAAATGACATTTGAAATGAAACCCAAAAAATATATTGGATTTGATTATTCTTGTTAGTTTTCATTTTTGTATATAAAACTTATCTCAAAGACTTAGTCTTATTACATTGTAGATATTTTGACTTGGATAGAATAATAAGATTGTCTGAAATGAATAATACCATTTAATGCAAGGATTTTTCTAGAAACTGTATTCTAAAACTCATCTATATAGTCTACAATGAAAAAAAAGAGTGTAAAAAAAAGACAGTGATGCGGTGAATAATGGTATAGAAAAGAAAATATATTATAAAGCTTTGTAGAAAAGTTTGTATAGTGAGCAATATAGTTCAACATTCACACATGCAGTGCGTAATCCTCTTATCCACACGTGCAGTGCGTAATCCTCTTATCCACATATGCGTTCAGTCTTCTCTTCTCAAGTTCCAATAATTAATTCATGAAAGTTGAAGCGAATATTGAAGGCTGTGTAAAGAGTTGGACGGTAAGGGACACTTATTATTTAGGAATAAGAGTGTGTTCACATTTCACTATCTGATGATGTAGTTATTCTTATAAATGTTGGAGAATTTGATAAAAACCCAACTAAATTGGATTTTTGAGGCTAAAATGATCACTAATTTTAAGGATTTATCCATAATATATGTATAAATCTCTAGATATAACATAAACATCTATATATATATATTAAGAAATTTAAAACTAGCAAGAAGAATTTTCTTAAAATGTAAATATAAATCTAGTATTCAAGATAAAGAGAAGAGAAAAGTACAACTGAGAGTGAAAGAAGAGATATATGAGATATGTGTCCTTTTGGAGGTGAGAAAGAACACCTATTTATAGGTAGTCAGAGACTTAAAATAATTCATAAATTGTGGAAATAGAATCGCAACTTGGGTTGAAGCTCCATGATGTACACATATGACATTATGCAGTTGGGAAATATTTTGAAATATATATTGTTAAATTCAATTTTTATAATAATCTCACACGTATTGCAAAATGAGATATAGAAAAAATGAAAAAAGAAATCATGAGTCTCAGATAGATGTAATGCATCAGAGCTGGTATAGCAAGCTAACCAGTTCTAAATTGAGAAACTTAACGCACAATGTAGTTTGTATAACAAATTATATGAACCAAAAGCTCTTAATGTATATTAGCGGTTTATCAATCATAATATACCTTCACAATTTTTACTGTTGTTGTGATGCACTTATTAGGTCATGCGTGTGCTTGATATTAATGCTATCAAAACTAACAACTAACTTGTTTTTATTTATATGAACCTTATTAATGGGATCTTCAACCAGAAAGGTTGGGTTATCATCCCTTGTTTGTTTGCAAGTGGCTTAAGTCTCATTTATCTCAATGTTTCTAAAATCACATCACATAACTTCCTAGGATTTTTTATAGAGGATTTGCTAGACTTCATTTTGACTTCATATAATCAACAGAATGGTCCACTCTTTAGTAGTTATGTTATCCAATTATTTCTCAATTGTATATGTCTCTTATTTTCACTGTAGTTTTTGTTTTTAGTTATAGCTATTACTGATTGGAAATCACAATGTATTGACACAAAAGGGGTTGGTTTCATCCGAGTGGAATCGTAGCTAAGAAGTTCGTCAACCATTCAACTTCACTACTAGTCATTTCCAGATCAACAAACTCAAATTTCATTGTTGATCTTGCAATAATAGTTTATTCGACGGATCTTCATGTAATCGAACCACTACCAATTGTGAATACATAACCACTACTGCATTTGGTCTCATCTGAATCAGAGATCCAATTAAAATCAATGTACTCTTCTAGTATAATAGGAAATCCACTATATTCAACAACATAATTCATTGAACCTTTTAAATATCTCATAAGTCTTGCAAGTGTATATCAATATTCCCAATTAGAATAATAAATGTATCTTCTCAGTCTACTTACTGCATAAGTAATATTTGGTCTAGAAAACTCATCAAATGTAATAAGCTCCTAATTATCTAGGCATACTGAGATTAGAAATAGATTCTCCATTATTTTTTTTTTAATTTAGAATTAGTATCATAAGGGATATTCACTCGTTTGAAGTCATAATTTCAAAAATTCCTAAGTTTCTCATGTATTGTTTTGGTATAGTAATATACTATTTCCATTCCTTATGAATGTAACATACAAAATCACATTGGTTTCACCTAAAAACAACTTATATTTCAAATGAAGATTCTAGAAAACAACTTAGTTATGTGAAAAGCCATAAAAAAATAATTACTTTCTTTTCGTTTAAAAATTTTATTTGATTCACTCAAACAAAATTTTAAAAATTTTCCTTTGAGTAATTGAGTAACATTACTTGCACCCTTACAGTCTTAAATATTTAAGATTGGTTTATGAACAACTATTCAAAGTACTTGATAATGGTCCACTGCATCATTCACCATGTCAACTTCATCTTTTAAGATCAACTCTTCATCTACACTTACTCTATTTCTCGTTCTTCCACGTAAGGGGGAAACTTATTAAAAACACAAAAAGGTTCTTCTTTTCTCCAAAAACATAAACCTAAATTATGCATAATCCTTCTTCTTTTTTTCTCATAAAGAGGTGTTGAAATTAAATGGGGTGCATAAAGTAAAAACCCAGAAGCCCATCTTCATCTTCTTATTTCTTTTTCTTCCTTCAATTTGTGAGAGACATTCTCCTCCACTTTTCTTGCATTCCTATAGTTTTTGAGAGTGTTCTTTCCAAGCTTGGCCTGTAACTCCATGCCCAACTTGAGAGGAGGTGATAGAGATATTTTGAATATCTTTCTCTGGCCGAGCTTACTGAGCTCCCTTGTCGAGCTTCATCTTAGATATCCGAGCTTGTCGAACTCTTCCTCAGTTGCCTAAGCTTTTCGAGCTCCTCGGTTGTCCGAGCTTTACCTGAGTGGGTTCTCTTCGAAAGGAGACATCATGTCGTCTCTACGCCAACTGCCGCAACCATCTCATGCTTCCATGACTCTTGCATCACCAGTCTTTTTCATCAGACCTAGTCATCACTGGCAGGGAGCGTCACGCGTTGGAACCCTCTATTGTAGTCGCCACATCTCTTGGACTACCACGAAGTTTCGGCGAGCTTCATCAAGATGCTTACGCACGTTAAGCCTTCGATCCCACTCTCATACCACCGAGGAAGACCTATTTATAGGTGACCAAAGACTTAAAACAATTCACAAATTGTGAAAACAGAACCACAAACTTGCAGTTGAAATTCCATGATGTGCATAAATGACACCATGTAGTTGGGTGATATTTTGGAATATGTGGAGGACACTTGTTATTATGGAACAAGAGTGTATTCACATTTCACTCATTGAATGGAGTTATTCTTAGGTAGAACTCTTAAATAGTATTTAAAATAATTGTGTTTTTGTTAATAATAATCCAAAAAATGTATATGGTGTAAACAATTTACAGTAACTTGTTTCATCTAGTTTACTTAAACTATGGATGGATTCATTTGAATAATTATATTATTCAGTTTAGTCTATCAAATTAATTTTAAAATTTTATTCAATTTTTGTAGTTTAATTCTTGTATTTTGTCTACCCGAATTACAATGTTTTGATTTCTTCTATTCTATAGTTGTGCAAATTAAATTCGTAACAAATATTTGCTGGGCAAGCTTGTAAATATACAAAGATGAAAATGATTACAAATAAACAAACTTCACTGTTGGCAATACATGCTATGTGTAAACAAAAAGTTGCATTGATGATACGAAAGAGATGTTTAACTGAAATTTAAAAGATGTTTTATATTATCTTAATAGTTAAAGTTTATTGACTCTTATTTTAAAGCTTTTATAAAGTGAATAAGAACATTATTCCTAATTCTTAAGAGGTTTTTTAAGAACTTAATAACATAGTCTAGGATGGAGGTATATATATAGGTGCTTTTGTAAAGATCAATGCATTTAGAGTTTTAGAATTTAGGGTTAGAAGTTCTAGAGGAACCATCTATTTCAAATGGAAGCTTAGTTCACGTATATATGTAAAAAAATCATGTTAGGCTTTTAGATTAAAGTGAAAGAATTCTTATTTAGTTTCTTAATGAAATATATATAAAATCCATCAGAATAACTTTAAGAATTAGTAGGGTTGAGACTGTTTAAGAATATTAGTCCTTTTAGTCTTTGTTCCTTTAAACAATCATGTTGTACGGATTTTGAACTTCGGTGAGTGCCACAGTCAATAGATAAGTGGAATTATGCCTGTTTAGACAAATTTGGTAAATTGAAGATGGTAATTATAATTTGGCATGTCCATTTGACGAACATGTGCAGTAGAAAAATAATTGTTTTAAAGAAGAAATGAAAAGTATATTTAATAACGATGTATAATCGAGTATCAATTTTCATTCAATGAAAAAAATTAATAAAAATAATATCAATTACTTTTTGAGTAATGTGATTAACATAACCTTATTCTTAGGTCAATATTTAATATCGAATGTCTAAGTCACGTAATTAAGGTTATCTAACTTATTAATAAATAAGTGTACATTAATATATAGTTAGTATATATAAACGGATCAGACGCACAGGTGAAAACAGAAGAAATATTTAGATGCGACTGCAACAGAAGAAATTATATGAACATTGATAACTTATAAAACAAAAATGAAAATTATAATTAACCAAACCTTGTTATTTATACGTAGCCAAAATACAAATTTTGTATTATTACATGAGTTTAGTTTCAAGTCCACAACACAAACTTAAAAAATACGACCAACACATACACAGCAGAGAGGACATATGTAAAAACTATGAAGCCAAGGAAAGATATTAGTTAAATTCTGTCCTTAGCTGCAAGAAAGGTAAGCAGAAAGGGAAGAATAACAGTTAAGATTGCAGAATAAGTAAGGGTTGTTGGAGAAGCACTGGTATGAGGTGCAGGACCGTCAGCCATGTTAGGCATGTTAGGCATCCCAGAGTTGCTGGATCCATCACCTTCTTCATACTGAGCAGCAACCACCATACACACAACCAAAACACAAGCTGAGAACAAATACAATTTCAGTGATGAAGCCATATCTGATTTCTGATTACTGTTGCACTTCCTGTTGGACTTTTTTTTATGATGTTTTGAATATAAATAGTAAACAAAAGTTGGGGTTGTACTGCTTCGGCCAGTTGTTTGTGCACAAAGGTGGTCTTGGATTCGGCTCCTGTATGTTGTTTCTTGTTTGAATTGAAAAATATATGATCGATGAAGTTCAACATAGGGGTGCTTTGTTTTAATCGTAATGCACTGGTTGTCGTTATATAAACTAAGTATTATATGTAAGTCATACACTCGCAGAAATTTATGTTTCATTTTTATATTTATTGTATACGAAAAAATTATAACATTCTTAACAGAAAAAAAAAAACCTAAATACTAAATGTGTCTTAATTAATAGTGTTTTGTCTTGATAACATTTTCATACCGATAAGAAAGTAGTCATTTATTTGAATAATATGGTAATATTTTAAGTGATATTTTTATTTGAGTCCTGAAATAAATATATCATTATAAGAGAATAAAGTTCAAGTAGTTTCATTATCTCAAAAACTAAGAAAATTATAAATTCACACTTAATTAAAAGAGATGCATGTTACACAAAGAAAACGATATTTACTAATAGAAAGATGCTAAAGAAAGATTTATAACTAATTAAATTTACACATTTAAAGTCTCAAATATTTTTTTTTATTTTTCTCTTATATTGCTATAAAATAATGTATCACTATTAAAGAATATTAAATCAGTATATTTTTGTCTAAATGGAATAATTTCTCTTAAATACCCTTCTAATTTATTTTCAATTTCGATTTATTCTCTTTAGTCTTTGGAAACAATTTTTTATTCACCTTCTTTCCTCTGCCAGTCATCCTCTTCCTTTGTGGTTTCGTTGCTCACTCCTTCCATAGCCACTTACTTTTTTTTTTCTTTTTTTTTAAATAGTTATGGCAAAAACTAACATTTTTATATCAATTATTGATTAATGATTCTATAAAATAAATTTTGAACATTCTAATGAAGTTTAATATTTATTCTCATAAAAGATTTTGCAATTTTATTTCATATTCAAAAAAATAGTAAGAGGATAATTTGTGGAAGTGAGGGATGAAAGCCACGGAAGAAGACCTGAGTGAGAGACGAAAGACAGCAAGAAAAAGTGTTTCAAAACTTAGCAAGAATAATTTGAAATTAAACGTATATTAGAAAGATAGTTTAAAACAGTTTATTTTATTAATAATCATTTAACCTTCGTTTATTTTTTTTTACTGTGAATATTAGTGAAAATGTCACTAAAAAAATCATTATATAATAACAATTCAGGAATAAAATATAATTATATTCATACAGACAATTTTATAAATTAAAAATTAATGATATTTAAAATAGTCTTTACTATTAATTGAAGTTTTATGAATAAGATTTTAAATTATTTTTTATCCTCAGTCAACAAAGTTTTAATTATTTATTATTTTTAAATACTAAATATTAATAATAATAAATAATTAAAACCTTTCTAATATAAGACTAATTTAAACTTTGACTGACAAATCAATTATAAGTTTTTAATAATAATAAAGATTATTTTGGATATTAATAATTTTTAATTTATTAAATAATATCTATCTTAGTTAATATATAATAATTAATTATTTATTTTATAAATTAGTTGTTATTTAATTATTATCTTTTAGTGGGTATTAGAGTTTAACATGTTTCTTTTCGGGAAAATAAGAATATTAACCTAATAAATAAATGTAAAAACATATTTAAAAAAATGAATCGAGATGTTAAAGTTTTCTTTTATTAAGGTTAAAAAAAAATTCTATTCCACCTCAACTAACATACAAGTATTAATCTACGAAGGGTGATATCATCAACTCAGAAGTCTAAATTATAAATTATATTTCTTGTATGTTTTAAAGAGTAAGAAATGTTTGTAACTTATAAATATTTTTAAAAAGTTATAGTTTAATTTGGCTTGGTATTTCAAGTCCCAATTTATGTTATTTTTCTTTCAAAAACTAGAATCCACCATTGCTTGTGTCATTAAAAAATGTCCAACATGTGGAAAGTACCCGTATCATCTCATCAACACTAACAATATTAGAAGAGTTGAAGAAGGTGGAAATGTGTTCACATTGCTTTATATATTTATTACAATAATTGTGTAACCTTTTCAAATTTATTCCATTTCCAACAAATCATATCCTCTTGTATATTTTCATCACTTTATTTCTTTTATGTTTTTCTCTTAAATTAAATAACTAAATATTTTCCTAAATTTCTATTTTGTTTCTCTTGTTACACATTTCTATTATGTTTTCATTCATTTTATTTCTTCTCTAGATTAAACAAAAAAGAGTTATAGATGGGAAGCTTATATACATATGGGAATAATATTTTGATATTTCAACAATTTTTTGCAATCAGTTTATATACCTATTTTCTGTCCTTATTTCTCTCTTTGTATTTATTTGTTAATGGTCATTATCCTTAAAACCAAGCTTTCAAGTATTAAAACGTATTTTCCTTTATATAGCCTCATTGTGCAAGATTAGAGGAACTAATTATGCAAACAAACATCTTAAAATTGTACCATCTCTATGTTAAGCACATGAAAGATGATTGATACAAAAAATTATAATTTCATATGAACATGAAAAACACTGCCTGTCCTGTATTATAACATCAGAACACAGCTTATTGAAATCAGCACACAAGAGAAACAAGACCAAAATGTGAATGGCATGTGTTCAGAATAAAATCAACAAACACAAACAAAACAAGGAGATGTAAGAAACTGAAAGTTTTCAAAGCCTCTCTCTAGCAATGAGAAGAGTAAGCAGAAGAGTGATCACTGCATGATGGTTGTTGAGTCTACTTGCATGACTAGAAGGTGGTTCTACAGGAGCCATGTGATGATGACCCTCATGAGCAGCTACAACTGCAACCAAAACAATGACAAGGACCATCAAGAATGATAATTTCACTTCTGAAACCATCGTTGCAATCTTCTCTGATGATTCAATCTGCACAATTCTTCACTATTTTTTATGTATATATATAGTAGTATGAGTTGACTTTTACAAAAGGTGCATTGTCATATATAGTACTTAATTAATATAATAATGATATTATAATGAAGAGAATAATATATACGTTGAATTTTTCAGTTTTTTTTTTTCTTTTTTCACTTCGTACTTACTATTGTCTACAACTGCAGTTTGTTTTTGAATATAAGAAGTTTAACAAATGACTGTTGCATGCTATCCATAAGAATTGGTCGGCAAATATATGTCTTTAAATAGTTCAAATATAAACTAACAATAGCTAAAGACTTCTCCATAAAAACGTTTGATATTGCATAATTCATCTCAATTCACCTCTGAAAGTCGTTAGAAATACATCATTAGCCATATCAGATCAGATTATGCATAAATAATCCCTTTTGTATTTAAAAAGAGAATCAACCCCAAAGAGTGTCTCTAAATTCAATCAAAATCATAATCGGATTATATATGCTAATTTAATATGAGATATTCTATATAATAATCTTTATTATATCTTTCTTTAGTACCTGTTGGTCATAATAATTATCTTTAATTCTGGAAGTGAAGGGTGTAATCCCTAGTTTTGTTTTCCACAAAAGTACTTTTGACCATTAAATGCTCTTGAATATTTTATGTTACGTGTTTACTATACTTGGATATATAAATTACGTATTGTTTAAACGGAAGAAGAAACATTGCTTTCCAAAATGGTAATGCCCACAACACATGCTTCCTGAAATGAAGAGAAAATGCTTGGTCAACTTCCGAGGCTCTATTTGTTATATTTATATTTAAGGAAAGTTAGAAATTAAATCCACAAATAAAAAATTTCAAGGTTAAGTCTGTTATTGCTGCCAACCAAAAAAATATAATTAATAGAAGGTATACAGGGGTGAAATAAAAGAGATATTGTCAACGACAAGTAGTACTACAAAGTACGAACTAATTTGTGAGAAGTACAATATTTAGAGGAAACCACACTAATAAAATATAATTATATATGTTAAAAGTAATCTACAAATAATTTATGTATTGATGGTAGGAACCACTGCCAAGTGACTCAGAACAAGAACACGGGACTTGATTTTTTTTTTCTTTTCTCCCTTCTTCGTCGATTTATTCGCTTTTATTGGTTCTTTTTGGTATGATTTTAACGTGTATAATTGGTTTTCATAAAATAATATTATATAACAAACCATTATTTTCTTAATTGATAATAAAACTTTTTTAATCAGTATTTGTTAACAAAAAAATAAGCATATATAAATATTTAATTAGTTTCCCCAAAAATAACTATATATTATTTTAACTTGTGCTACACAAAATATGCTTGTTTCATGTGCATTCTTTCTCTGCTTTCATTGTTATTGGATGTTCACGGTAGGGTAGTGGATACAATTAGGGATGAGAAAATGAGTAATGACTAAGTCAGGTTTGCTTTCAAAATGGGATGGGTTATTTGAAATTTTTAATTTGTCCGTCCGTTTTTGTCTGACCTGCATAGCTGATAAAGGCAGCCTACCTCATCCCCTTCCACTTTTTTAATTTAAAAATTAAAATTAAAATTAAAAAAATCAACTTTTGATATTATATTTTTTAAAGATGGAATATGTAATAGTATTATGATTTAAATAATTAAAATTACAAATTAAATTATAATTATTAGTTATAATAAAATAATTTAATATATAAAATTTTAATAATTATTTTAATTTATTCAATTACAAATATTAATTAATCAATTAGAAATTAAAAAATATTTATATAATTAAATATGTGTTTAATATGTACTTATATATATATGGTTTGTTAATTTAGGTAACTTTTAAAATATACTAAATTTTAGTTGACAAAAATATCTTTATATATCATGGATTCTAAGATTTAAGATTAAAGATATTTGAATAATTTTTATTTTTAATATAAAATAAAAAATAAAATAAAAAAATATAAATAAGTATAAACACAGGTGTAATTGTGTCTATATACGTATTTTTTTTTTAAAAAACCATAAATTATTTAAATTTTAAAAAATAATTAAGAAAGTAAAATCAATAAAACAAAATGTATACATAATTATGGATATAGTTATAGATAAAACAAATTTCAGCTATTATTAAAATAAAAAATATTATAAGTAATATTGTGTAAACAATATTATGAATAATTATTTAAATTTTAAAAAATTGTTACTAAAATAATAAAAAAAGTAAATAATTAGTAATTATTTGAATTTAAATAATAGTTACCAAAAAAATTTCTTCGTCTCCATGGCTTTTAGTTTTATTCTTCCTTCCGATTCCCACTTGTAAGAATCTTGAAAATAAAGTATTAGAGTTTATGTATGTTTTAAAATAATGAAACTAAATGTTTTAAAGTTAAAATAATTTAATAAAATAAATAGAATTTCTTAAATGCGTCTCATTACTTAAAACACCGATCATCTTTCTACAACTATTTCTCTTAACTTCCTCTCACTTCTCTCTAAATATTCTAACTCCTTGATTATCTGTTTGACAATTAGGAAGCTTCTAGGAGATCACGACGAAGTAATCTCCACATCTATCTGATCAATTTTTATAATAGAGCAAGTATGTTTCAACTCCTTTTTCTCTTTCGTTTCTAAATTGAAATTTCGCAAAGTGATTCTTCATCGCATGCGTTCTTTTATTTCTCTTCCTAATTCTCTTACAATCTTTGGTTAAAAAGGACTCATTCCGTTCTCAATTCAACGTTTTGTAGGCCTTTTTAGAGTTCCTTAGACTCTAAGCAAGGGGGCTAGAGGTTTAAAGATCTGTTGTCGGTGTAAGCTAAGAGAAGCTAATATTTTCTCTAGGTTATGTTTGTTGTGTATGTTTAGTAATTTCATATTTAATTATATGATGAAACTATAATTGTGAAAAATGGTTCTAACATGTATTATGATTAAGATGATGATGACTTTGAAATGTATGATACTTGGATGATTGATATTTTGTGATTAAGAATTAGTTGGTGTTTTGATGGTTAGAAATTTGTGATTATGAATTAGTTGTTGTTTTGATGGTTGGAAATTTGATGATGTTCGATAATTGGAATTTGATGTGATTTTAATAAGTAATAAGTTGTCAAAACATAATATAGGTTTCAAGGGGCAAACCTATGAGATATGAACTTGTGTGAGGAAACAATTTTTCTAGGTATATTATGGGGTAAATTGAAGTTTGTTAGAAGTATGTTTCATGTGGAAACTGATTTAGAATCAAAGGGTGGTCCATGGTTAGTGTTTGAGTGGTTTTAAGTGCAAAATTAGAGGTTTGGGTAGTGAAATTTTGATGTAAGGGGTTAGGACTTATCTAAGCCTTTAGAAGTGAGTTAAGGTAGTCTAGAATGACTAATTTGGGTATGGAGTGGCCAATTCAAGAAAGATGTCTGTTTTTAGATGTTTCTCAGTCCCTAAAAGGTTGTAGGAACTATTGAAACTTATGTGGAGGGTCACCAAAGTCAAAATAGGAGTGTTTTATAACCTGGTGCAACATTGGACGCCCCTTGAGCGCCCCAATTGCCAAGAGGTTCACGCCCAAGCTCCCCCTGAGCGCCCTTTTTTTGGAAGAACTCGCTTGAGCACCCCCCTAGTGCCCCCTGGCGCCCCTGTTCTAGAGAGCTAGAACTTGAGTGCCTCTGAGTCAGCTTTTGGGTTTTTCATTTATAGGATGTTCTATGTTTTGTGATACACTAATTTGGTTTCTTTGATACATGTGTGATAGTTTATAATGAGTTCTATGGTGATATATGAAGTGGTATGCTTATTTGTTTATTGAATGGAAAAGTCATGGAAATGAGTTCCAATTCCAAGGAGGAACCTATTATCGAATGGTTTAAAGTAATATTAGTATTAATGCAAGGAGCTCAATCTTGGGGGTTATCCTCACACTCTAATGGTAATTCATTATCAAGTAGAGAAGATTGACACATGTAGTGAGAGTAACAGGAGGTCTTAGTCTAGGTGCTTCCAGTATGGCTTACGACGCGACATAAACTAACCTTCTGAGTGTGGCTAGGTGAAACCCATTGGTAATGACTTTGCAAAGTAGTAGAAGCCATCACAAGTACACAACCCGTCATAGCTCGACATTCATTCTAAATCCGAATAATCCAGTCTAGGTCATTGCATGTTAAAATGTTTGGGTTAATTTATGTTATATCTGACTCAAGTATGAAATGCTTTAAGTTTAATATGATTTGTTTTGTATCTAGCTTACCCTTTTATTTGTGTATTGTTTGTATGTGTTGGTACTTTAATCTTGGCTATGATCATCCGGTGAGTGTGAACAGAGGGCTATGAAGTGTTAGTGGAGCAGGCGTTGGAGGGAGGACCAACATATGTTTAGTCTTTTGTTTTAGACTATTTGGATGTATATATAGTTTTGGTTTAGTTGGTTTGTATATAAAGTTTCCTTTATAGTTATTTAGATGAGTGTAATAACTTTATATTTTTCATGCCTTGTCGATTGATCTATTTTATTAAAATTGTGATAACTCTTTTATAGTATTTATACTATATTTCGAGATGTTACACCACTCATAGGTAATCAAATCCCAACTTCTTAATGCACAAATAAGTAAGTGTTATTTTTTGGTTTTTCGTCATTTAAACTCTAAGGTTGTGTTCTTTTAAAACCGAACAAAGGATTTGAGGAAGATGGAGATGATGGATTTGAAAGTAAAGATTGTACTGTCTTTTTAAAGAGATTTGGAGGTGATTGTGGAGTGAATTTAGGAGTAAAGTTTGTGAAGAATTTGATTAATATGGTAGATTAAAAAAATAATAAATTAAAAAATAAGATTACAAATTCTCTTTGATGTTAAAAGTAATATAAAATGATATTTAGATGAATTAGAATTATTTTATAATTTTTTTAATGAATTTTGTTTACACAAAAAGTATTAATGGAAATAAATAAATAATACAATATATTTTATATTAAAGAAGTGCAAGTCGTTCATCCACGATTACATTTATAAGTCGTTCATCCATGTCCTACGTGCAATTTGTGAACTCTCGAGGAACCTGATAACGGTTGAAAAACTGTTATTTTTATACTTAATTTTGATATTAAAAACAACCTTTATGACTTAGAAACTAGCTTGAAATCATGCTTTTGTTTAAGTTTTGGAAATAAGAGAGTTGGATAGATTTTATGCTTGGATTTCCTTGTTTTGGCAGGAATTAAGATGAATTAGATGAAAGAAGTTGAAGTAGTAAGGAGCTGAACTCAGGAAAGGAAGTAAAAGTGCACAAAAGAAGAGCTGTAGTCACCGCTGAGCGGAACTTTTATTGCTGAGCGGCATTCTGAAGCACCATAGTCACCGATGAGGGCCAAAACTGCAGCTCAGCGCCATTTAGAAGAACCACCCTTAACACTGAGCGCTAAAAGTGCCGCTGAGCGCCATTTAATTGGGCTTGGGCCTATTTTCTCTAATTTTTAATAAACTATATAAGGGTTTAGTCGACCTAGGGTTGGTATCTTTGGACAGAAAGAGGCGAAATCACACTTTCTTCACCCCTTGGAGGAGGATTTTGGATGCGGAAGCTCCTTTCTTCAAATTCTAGGGTTCTATCTTTCATTCTTTCATTGTTTTTCATCTAGTTTCACCATGTCTATGGTGAACTAAACCTCCATTATTGTTGGGGAACCGATGTAATCCTTTTAAACTCTCATGTGTTGAATTGGTTCTATATTTTATATGCTTTACTTCATTAATTGTTAGGGTTTTTCCTCTTTACTCTATGCATGCTTTGTTTAATTCATTCAATTGCATGATCATTGATGTTATCTATATGGACACATATAGGTAAATCTAGAATTGGGGAATATTACCTAGACATAGGAATAGGAGGATTGGTTGCCTTTAAGCTTCTGTACGAATGTAATGCATGAATAATTGCTAGGGAGACAAGACATTGTGAACTAGTGATTAGGAGTAGGCTTTCTTCACTAAGACATCTGTTTTAAGGTAAATTAGAAAGTGACATTAACATTAATGAAGAAAGATGAATTCATTAATACATGAGAGTGGATAGGATAAGTCGGAAACCCCAACAACATCATCATTCCATATTTTACATCTTTTGCTTCTTTCGATCCAATTGATCAAAACTTGCATTCATATTTATTTTCTGCTATTGATGACAAATTTATGAACACCGAAAACGGCGCCAAAAACTTGTTTAACCCTCGACAAGTGTGACCCAATCGTATCAAGTAATAAACTCGTAAGACCAAGTATCGTTCTGCCAAAGGACTCACAGCCTAGTTAGTTATATGATTTCTTGATTATTTAAGACTTGTGAACAAATTGTTGTAAGTTTCAAATGCAAAAGACAAAAAGTAAACATCTATGCATGTGATGATCAATGGGAAAGAAGAACACAAACACTGAACGAATTATAAGTCGTTCATCCATGTCCTACGTGCAATTTGTGAACTCTCGAGGAACCTGATAACGGTTGAAAAACTGTTATTTTTATACTTAATTTTGATATTAAAAACAACCTTTATGACTTAGAAACTAGCTTGAAATCATGCTTTTGTTTAAGTTTTGGAAATAAGAGAGTTGGATAGATTTTATGCTTGGATTTCCTTGTTTTGGCAAGAATTAAGATGAATTAGATGAAAGAAGTTGAAGTAGTAAGGAGCTGAACTCAGGAATGGAAGTAAAAGTGCACAAAAGAAGAGCTGTAGTCACCGCTGAGCGGAACTTTTATTGCTGAGCGGCATTCTGAAGCACTGTAGTCACCGATGAGGGCCAAAACTGCAGCTCAGCGCCATTTAGAAGAACCACCCTTAACGCTGAGCGCTAAAAGTGCCGATGAGCGCCATTTAATTGGGCTTGGGCCTATTTTCTCTAATTTTTAATAAACTATATAAGGGTTTAGTCGACCTAGGGTTGGTATCTTTGGACAGAAAGAGGCGAAATCACACTTTCTTCACCCCTTGGAGGAGGATTTTGGATGCGGAAGCTCCTTTCTTCAAATTCTAGGGTTCTATCTTTCATTCTTTCATTGTTTTTCATCTAGTTTCACCATGTCTATGGTGAACTAAACCTCCATTATTGTTGGGGAACCGATGTAATCCTTTTAAACTCTCATGTGTTGAATTGGTTCTATATTTTATATGCTTTACTTCATTAATTGTTAGGGTTTTTCCTCTTTACTCTATGCATGCTTTGTTTAATTCATTCAATTGCATGATCATTGATGTTATCTATATGGACACATATACGTAAATCTAGAATTGGGGAATATTACCTAGACATAGGAATAGGAGGATTGGTTGCCTTTAAGCTTCTGTACGAATGTAATGCATGAATAATTACTAGGGAGACAAGACATTGTGAACTAGTGATTAGGAGTAGGATTTCTTCACTAAGACATCGGGTTTAAGGTAAATTAGAAAGTGACATTAACATTAATGAAGAAAGATGAATTCATTAATACATGAGAGTGGATAGGATAAGTCGGAAACCCCAACAACATCATCATTCCATATTTTACATCTTTTGCTTCTTTCGATCCAATTGATCAAAACTTGCATTCATATTTATTTTCTGCTATTGATGACAAATTTATGAACACCGAAAACGGTGCCAAAAACTTGTTTAACCCTCGACAAGTGTGACCCAATCGTATCAAGTAATAAACTCGGTAAGACCAAGTATCGTTCTGCCAAAGGACTCACAGCCTAGTTAGTTATATGATTTCTTGATTATTTAAGACTTGTGAACAAATTGTTGTAAGTTTCAAATGCAAAAGACAAAAAGTAAACATCTATGCATGTGATGATCAATGGGAAAGAAGAACACAAACACTGAACGAATTATATGGATGAGTATGTTGTTGGGGTAATCAATTTCATCTTATCCACTCTCATATATTTTAGGAATTCATCATTTTTTTCATCAATGTTAATGCCACTCTCTAAATTACCTTAAACCCGATGTCTCGGCGAAGAAAGCCTAATCATAATCACTAGTTTACAATGTCTTGTCTCCCTAGCAATTAATCATGCATTATAGTGAACGAAAGCTTAATGGCAACCAACCATCATACTCCTATGTCTAGCTTTATACTGCTGTTGGGAGAGTTTCCCCGGATCTAGATTTTACCGTATGTGTCCATATCAATAAAACCAATAATGATGACATCGAATGAGTTAAATAATGCATGCTTTGAGCAAAGAGGAAACACCCTAACTAATGATGAAAGAAAGCATGTATCATAGATATGATGTTTAAACACAAAATTCCATATATGAGAGCTTCAAAAGATTACATTGATTCCCCAACAATAAGAAGAGTTTAGTTCACCATATTCATGATGAAACTAGATGAAATACAATGAAATAGTGAAAGATAGAACCCTAGAAAGTTGAGTAGGTAGCCTTAGAATCCAAGATCTTCCTCCAAGCGGTGGAAAGGTATGTGTTTGCTTCGTACTCTGCCAAAGATACAAACCCTAGGAAAAGTGGGCATAAGCCCAAAATAATGGCACTCAGTGGTAAACTACCGCTCAGCGGTAAGTGTGATGAGAGGGTCGCACCTCACACAAAAATTGTTTGCAAAATTAATGCAGTATAGACTAGGAAGTGACTCCTAGGTTGTCTCTCAAGGACCAAATGTGGTTCGAGTCTCAGGTCAAACACGTAGTGGGGGGGGGGAGGGGTTTGAAAGTGTTTTTGAGATTGTAATTGAACTAAAATTTAAAAAAAAAAAACAATTGTAAATACAGGATTAAAACAGTTGATCACTTAAACTAACATCATAACTAAAATATCACAACCAAGAAAAATAAAGAACACTAAAATGAAAAAAAAATGCTTAGACCAAATTAAACGTGCAACATTGAGCTAAACAATTTAATACAAACTGAGAATGGCGGACAATTGAAATGAATGCTTAAAGAACATGCTTGAAGAAGTAAATAAACCTAAAACCCCTTCCTGACACCACTATTCTAAATACTTAATCACCATCTCCTCCAATTCACGTGTCACCTTGTGCTCTCCTCTTTGATCAAGAAAAGAAAATAATTTGACACCTTGTGCACATTCTTTCCACTAAAAGAAATCAACTTTTTCTAAAAGAAACCATCAATCACCGTGAGCTCTTGGACGTGGCTTCCCACCAACTTTCACCTAATCACTTCTTCATTTTTCAAACAAAAGAAATCTCCAAAAGCTTAGCTACTTTCATTCTACTAGCCGTAACGTCCCTGCACCCACTTCTCCAAGCAATGAATTAATTTTCTTCTCTCCAAATTATCACCGTACACCTACCCCCATCTTATCACTTCTTCATTCTCAAATAATTGGGAAAAACAATTCTCTTTTCTTCCAGCAGCCGTGAATCACCATGTGCTTCCCCTGGACGTTGATAACAGTTGAAAAACTGTTATTTTCATGCTTAAAATTGATACTAAAAGCACCCTTTATCCTTAGAAACTAGCTTGAAATCATGCTTTTATTCATATTTTCAGAAATAAGAGAGATGGACAGGTTTATGCTTGATTTCAGTGTTTTTGTGCAGGTTTTAAGGTGAATTTGGTGAAAGAAGTGAAGAAGGAGAAAAAGGGAATCAGAAAAGACATCAAAAAGTGCAAAAGGAGAAGCCACAACTACCGCTCACCGGTAGTTTACCGCTGAGCGGTACTCAGAAAGTCACGGGAGCTCCACTGAGGGGCAAAATGACTGCTGAGGGGAAGAACCGAGCTCACGCACTTACCGCTGAGCGGCACACTTATGGGCTTGGGCCTAATTTTTCTGTAATTTACGAATAGTATATAAGCTTTAGGGTTTCCTAGGGTTTGTATCTTTGGCTGTGACGAAGCAAATACTCTCTCTTCCACCCCTTTGAAGGAGGATCTTGGATGCTCAGGCTACCTCTTCATCTTTCTAGGGTTTTATCTTTCATTCTTTCATTATTATTCATCTAGTTTCACCATGAATATGGTGAACTAAACCTTGTATTGTTGTTGGGGAATCAATGTAGTCTTATGAAACTCTCATATATGGAATTTGTGTTTACATCTTACATTTAAGACCTATGCTTTCTTTCATCATTAGTTAGGGTTTTCCTTCTTTACTCAATGCTTGCTTTGTTTAACTCATTCACTGCATGATTATTGATTTTGTCGATACGGAAACGTACGGGGAAGTCTAGATCTGGGAATATCTCCCAATAGTATATTGGTTGCCGTTAAGCTCCTGCGTAGAATAAACTAATTTTTAGGGATGCTAGGAATCGTATGAACTCGTAATTAGGGAGAAGCCTTCTTGAAAGGTAATTTAGAGAGTGGCATTAACAATGATGAATTGAATGTTGAATTCCTAAAATATATGAGAGTGGATAAGATGAAATTGATAAACCCCAACAACATACTCATCCATATATTCCATTGAAAGTATTTGTATTTTGTTTTAGCCATTGATCTCCTCCTAATGATGCTAGACGTGACAGCCACCTATTCTCTCATCTTCCATGAATCAGCGTAACAAGCAAAGTTGAGTTGCCTACTTCTATCCAACGTGCTTCTGCTTCCAACTTTAAAACGACAACCAAACCAATTAAAGGTGCTGCTGTGTGCTTAATCTCAAGCAAGGAAAAGGAATAAAATCACTGCCTTGCAACCCGTTTGCACCGTCCTCTCCAGCAAAGAAAAGAAATGAGCTTCCAAAATTAATTCCCAGACCGTGACACCTCACCATTAACGTGTTGCTGCCCCTCTTTCTCTCAAACACTGTCCCTATTCTAAGAAAGAAAAATGAAAGCTTTCGTGCTGCTGGAAATAAACTTAAGGAAACGCATATATGCGTCAACTAGTAAACGAATGCACAATGCAGCTTGGAAATGAATTATTCAATGCAAAAAAAGGCTGAACGCACAAATCAGCAATGCAGAAGTTAGAAACGAAATTGTAAAATCATAAAATCCATCTTCCGTGATGAATAGAAATGAATATATATATGAAATCAGCGTGTTGTCTTTTTTTTAAAAGCAAAGCAAAGAAGATATAAGTTCACCGCTCTAGAAAAATGTGTCACCGTTTTCCAATTGAAATTTGCGCATGCTCCAAAAGTAAATAGCCTTCATCTTTTCTAAGAAAATAATAAAAATTCCAAGACGTAACCTTGCTGAAGTAAGCTATGTGCATCACCCAAAATCCATCACCGTGTGAGTCTTTTTTTTTTCTCGCTGGCCGTCACCCCCTTCCTAATGTCCGTGTGCTTCCCTTTTAATAAGGGTGGGGTTCACACAATAAAATAAAAACCCTAACCTAAAAGACACATGTCCTACAAATGAGTTTTTTTTACAAAATTGCCCCTAAAAGGGTCCAAAACACCTAATTATAATTAAGGGCTTCTAGAAAATGAAATTACAACTTTAATTAGAATCTAAATGACTAAATGTTAAGTCTTTGAGTGTGTCACGCCATGTCCCAATGTTCCAGATGATGTTTCCATAACTTCCCTACAACCAGAAATGCACTTAATCAGCTTAAAAAAAACCAAATTAGCACAATTACGAATTTCCGACCAAATTAAGCAAAATTCAGAAAACGGGGAAATAACAGACAATTAAACACAATCCCCTGGTTTATTTAAGTGCAATAAACTAAATATAGTTTAAGAAATAACGACTCATCAAAATAGACCACACTTAGTCTTTTGCACTCTTGGGCAAAACCAAGACGAAAACCAGGGAACTACTCAAACATCAGGGAGGTGACACAGACTCGACAGACAGAACACAAAGACTCCAAAATAGGAACACAGTTGCACAATTCTCACAAAATCTGGACAGTAAAAGGTATGGGCAGAATCCCACACAGAGTCAATGAAAGCAGATACTCAAAGAATCATCCAAACAGTTCAGTACAAGGAAAATAGTCAATCAGTTCAAGCGATGAATCGAAAGCAACAGAGCCTCAAAGATGCACACAATCAGTGTTTCTCTCAAGTGTTTAAGGTAAGCAATGTCAACTCAATGCATTCAAGAAAGCAAGTAATAACAGACTTGGCAAACCTCTAATATCAACACTCAAAACATATGCATATTCAAATCAAAAGGTCTTTTCATGGTTGTAATGGGGCCAAGGACAAGGGAGGATATATCTGGATAAGAAGTTACAAACCATAAGGAACAGAGGAGCAATGGGGAACAAGTGTAAACACAGTCAAATCACACCCAAAACCTCTAATTCCATCCTCTTCTTGACTCCATTATTCACAATTATTCATAATTTTTTTTCCATTTTTCACTATTTTTCTGCTCTCTTTTTTTTCATCCTGTCTCTTTTCTTTACTCTATTCAGCACACAATTTCAAGAGACAAGATACACCACATATTTACAAAAACACGAAACAAGAAGAGGAACCAACTAGCCAATTCATCAGAATCCCTAAGGAGACCACACTTGTTCCCAAGACACTTCCAAAGCTCCAAAATTCCCTAAGGTTAAGGTACTCATGGTTTTGCACTTAGGGTTGGTGTATGAGCTTCAAAACAAAGAAATGGGAAAGCGTATGCTCAAAAGGGTATCAAAGGATCAAAACAATGTAAGCTTATTTGGCTAGAGAGGCTCAAGAACAAAAATGCCTTTATCACTTCCAAACATGCATATCAATCAAGAATCATCAAAAAGAGTCAAGCCAAGGCATATGTGCTAGCAATCAAGAGACATATCACACACAAGAAAGAACATAAAGTGGCTCAAATCTCACACAGGGTAATTCTATCACAATCAATTCAACTCTCAAAAATCATAATCATCTTCCAAGCAGAGAAAAGCAAGGATTTCAAACAAATAAGTATCCATCAAGTGAAGGAAATGATAAGTCTACAACTCAAACAAAGTCCAGAAATGAAGAGAAACATGCAAACTGTACACAAGACAAAACAAAAATTACCTAGAAAAGAAAAAATTTAACTAAGAAGACAAAAACTAACGAAGGAAAATAAAAATCTCCCCCAATAGACCACACTTAAACTACACAGTGTCCTCAATGTGTCATAAGCATAAGATTAGAAATCAGAACAGTGAACAGATCATGGACAAGTGCAATAAAAGTAGGGAAAGGGGGAGAAGGGAAAAAGAAAACTCCCCTGGTCATGGTGGCAATTGCCAATTTTGGACTTGTAGGGAGATGTCTTCCACCATTGGATCCAACAAGGAAGTTTTGAGGAAGAATTTCTTCATCCTCCAGATTTGATCTAGCAAGGAAATGTCTTCCATAGCTGGATCTAAGAAGCAAGGATTGTTGATGAGCAGGTTCAATCGGTGCCTATTGTTCTTCAAGTTGTTTTGTAGGCTCGCACCTTTGTCTTCAATTGTGGGTGTTTGTTGATCAAATTCATGTGTACCTCCTGCAACATGGTTAGTGCAATGTGGCTCTATAGAAATTACATGCAGGGGTATAACACCCAATCCCAGTGTAACAGGCTGAACCTCAGATATACTCTCAGAACATGGATCACTTTCAAATTCAAAAACAATATCAACCACAGACTCAGGTTCATGTTCAGTGCATGGAGAATAAACATACGAATTTGATATCAAAAATTGGTTCTCATCATGCATAGAGGGAAAATTAAGAACATGCTCATCAACATTATAATCATCAGTAACATACCCATCAACCGTATAATCATGAAGAACATACCCATCAACCGTATAAGCATGAAGAACATAACCATGAACATAATCATCAATGACATAATCATACTAAGGTATGCTTACCTCCACTTCCTTGAAGTTTGCTAGAGTGTGGGAAGATGAAGGTGGTCTACCTGGTTCAGGATTACTGCTTATTCTTGCCTGCTCCTCAAAATATTCATCAGTCTCCTCAGGTGCAAGAGTAGGGACATAGGGCGGTAGGAAAGTAGGTGGCACAACAGTAAGCTCATGATTCTGCTCCCCATCTCCTATGCGGATGACACTAACATCATCTGGAATCTGAATAGTCTGAAATGGTAACTCTGAATCTTGAGGCTGTTCCTTAGTGAGTTGAGTGGCCATCTGCCCTATCTGATCATTCAAACTCTGAATGGATGCTCTGGTCTCTTGCATGAACTCAATGTTCTGCATGGCCATCTACCTCAGTAACTCCTTCAATGTAGGCTCAGAGATAGAAGGCTGAGGAGCTATTTGGGTGGGAGCATCATACTGCTGACTCTCGTATTGTTGGACTGGTGAAGACATAAAAGTACTCTGGAATGGTGGTTCTGGATAATGATGTTGTTGTGGAGCATTATACCATCCCAAGCTAGAGTCATTCCGTCCAGGATTGTTGCTGTAACCATACTGCTCAAGGGAGAATTTGCTCAGAAACTGATGCTCAAGATATCCCCAATCGGTAACGGATCCTAGAGGAAGAGAGTCTTTCCAATCCTTAGCTGCTCCTTGTAATGAATGCGGAAATGCCCTCAAGAAAATGTGATCAAGAGGGACATGTGGAGGCTTCATTGAAGAGCACATGATGTGGAACTCCTCCAAATGTCTATGTGGGCATTGTCATGCAAAACCATGAAACCTAGGGAGCAAATATATCAGTCCAGTGCTTAGAACTGTAACACCCCGATTTAGGCGTTACAATTTATTTTCCACACAATACATATGTAATTTTTTCTTTAACAAATTTCAACACCCATAAAATATTACGTTCTTTATTACAACACAAGTCTTCTGAAAATAAAATTCCACACAGTTCATAAACTTCTGAAATTTAAAATTTCACACAGTTCGGAAATTCAAACATAGATTTATTTTAGAAATTCCCCATGTCTCCTTTTTCCCACAGATCTCTCATCTTCTAAGCAAGTCCAGAACCATCTGCTAATTCATCTGAAATAGTTTCTGCTCTCGTATAATACCACACACTATACGATCATTGCATTCACATACACAAACAATAGGCAGTAGGGTGAGCTAACCAAATCAAGAAATATACATTATCCACAATCTTACTAATATCTCAAGTGTGGCAATCAATCAAATACATGCAGCTCAAACATACTCAAAAACCAACTATTACACTGATACTTTATAATATTTCTCCAGTCAAAAATCATCAGTCGATTCACTAGAGTCAATACAACATATTATTAATCTGCCTACTTGCCAAAGCACAACAGTCAACAATCCTTCTGTCTACTTACCAAAGTAGTATAACCATGATATACTAATTACTTACCAAAGTAATCTAACGAGGTGATCTACTTACCAAAGTAGTATAACCATGTGATGCTGACTACTTACCAAAGTAATCTAACGAGGTGATCTACTTACCAAAGTAGTATAACAAGGTGATATTGTCTACTTACCAAAGTAGCACAATAATGTAATATTATCTACTTACCAAAGTAGCATAGTGTGGAACACTCCGCCTACTTACCAAAGCAGTGCGGTTTATGTCAAGTTCACCTCTCATTTTCCCACCTACTTACCAAAGTAGTGTCCGACTTCAAACCTCTCCTCTCCCGACTTACCAAAGTCGTAGGAAAATAAATAAAAATTCAGATTTACAATTATGACAATAATGCCTATACCACCCATCCAAATTTACCATCAACTTATTTACAATTCATGATTTAACTCAAATAATTATTACAACTCAGAATATTCAATATAATTTAATTTTCTAATATAGAATATATTATATTACTCATCCTCCAATCTCCAAAATACAACTACACATACAATTTAAGAATATAATTATCCAAGTTTTTACCCAATACAAATAAATTTACTATTTCGTGAAAATATTACTCTTCACTCATATCATTAATTACAGATCTGAACCAATCAAACTAATACACAACATGTTTAACTCATATGGTAAAATTTTCAGTCCAATCCAACGGTTAATGAGGCGGAAATCATAATTTATGTATAAATGATCCAAAAACATAAATTAAGCAATATTAAGATCCCTGAGAAGATACGAAATTAATATCTATAAATCGGAATCTCCGATTTAAAATCTGAACGGTCCATGTATGACACTATCTTTTAGGAACAACATACTAAAGGTTCAGATTAATTTAACGGTTATCTAAGTAGATATGGAGATTTTACCGATGTAACTCAGAGACAGAAATTTAAGTGGTTCACGGTTAAACTCAAAATGCGGAATGAATTCCTCTAAGCACAGACATCTAACTCCAAATCTGAACGGTTAAGATCACTTAATATGTCTTATGAACTACATACTAAAGTTTGGGCTCAAGCTAACGGTAGATGAAATATATACGAAATTTGTACCATGATAGCTTAAGAACAGCAATACAGTGTTCATCCGATTGTTTCACACTTTCGAAATTTCTTTCTCTAAACATAGACCTTCAATTACAAATCCGATCGGTCAAATTGTATTAATATGTCCTAAGAATCATATATCAAAGTTTGAGGTTGATCTAACGGTTAAATAGGTCAAAATCTATATTTTTACCGAGACAACTTAGTAACAGAACTACAGGGTAACTAACTTACTCAAACTTGCAGTATTTATTTCTCCAAGTACAAACTTCTATTTTCAAATCCTAACGGTCAAAGTTTAGTAATAGGTCTTAGGATTCACATACTAAAATTTTAGCTAAATCCAACGGTGAAAACAATTAATAGAAATTTTTCACCACAGTAACTCGAAAATAAGAAATTATAATCATGAAAACCAAATTTTACACAAGTCAATATATAACTACCATTACCAAATTTTAACACATTCATACGCATATTCATGATCATAATCAAGAAAGGATTAGCTCCCCTACCTCTTCTCCTTGCAAGAAATTCTTCACTCTTGATACCTCTAGACCACCACCTTTGCTTGTTTTCACTTTCAATTTCAAAGAAAATTCTAACTTAAATCTCTCTTCTTCAAAGAGAGCAATTCCTTTCCTCCTTGCTAGACCAAGTCAGTCTCCACACTTAGAATACTTAGGATTTTCGTTCACCTCCCACCAAGGACCTCTCTACTCTCTCCCAAAACTCCAAATCTGATTTGGAATTAAAAGAAGATGCCTTAGACAACAAAGGACCTATGCACTTGGTACTTAGCAATAATAAACAACCAATGAACCATCCTAAACCATTTTTTTCAGCCCTAAAACATGGTAGGAAAGTCTCCAAAGGTTCCAAAATGTTCTCCTAGTTCAGAACACAACCTACCCACTCCAAAAAAATCGCAACTTGTAAAAATGTACCTAAAATTAAGGTTGGACGCTAGCCCCCGGACAGCAACACTGTCACGTTTTCCCCAGCTCAATTAGACCCCTTCCCGAAGTCCAAAATATGCGTATGAGTAGTCAAATTGAAGCTCTTTGAGTCTAGTTTCCAATGAAACAAGAATCAACTCAATTGGAGTTCGGTAGAGAGAGTAATAAGCAAAACACTCATCATAGGTCAAAACTGAACATACCTGAGCGTGATTAACGTTTCCGAGTTTTAATAATTTTACTGCAGCTAGCCCGGTAGTCCAAAAATTTATATTTATATGTCCAATTAAAGATACTTGAGTCTAGTTTCCAATAAAACAAGAATCAACTCAATTGATATTTTCTACAAAATGTTATGATTAAAATAGTAAACCATGTCAAACCTGACAGCATTCCATTTTACATTATAACTTGAACTTTTTACAACTTGGTAAATTCTTGAGGTTCTCGGGTCTTACAAGAACGCAATGAATATCATCCTTTGTAGGTGGAACCGGCTCACGAGGAGAGCTCTCAGAAATTTGAGGATAAGCCACATTGTTCTCAGCATAAAAATCAGCAGAATTACAATCAGAGTACCATGCAGAAGGAGAATCATAATCAGAGGCACTCACAGAATAAGCACTATTCACATAACCATAATAGGTAGACATGGAAAAAGAAAAATACTAAAAATTATGAAACAAATAAAACACAACACATTTATACATGCAACACGCACACAGAAAACAGAACATCACATCACAAGACAAGACAAAACACAACACACACTAACACAACAAAAGACCTAAGACCGAACCGTTGGTCCCTGGCAACGGCGTCATTTTGATGAGAGGGTCGCACCTCACACAAAAATTGTTTGCAAAATTAATGCAGTATACACTAGGAAGTGACTCCTAGGTCGTCTCTCAAGGACGAAATGTGGTTCGAGTCTCAGGTCAAACACGTAGTGAGGGGGGGAGGGGTTTGAAAGTTTTTTTGTGATTGTAATTGAACTAAAATTTAAAAAAAAAAAAACAATTGTAAATACAGGATTAAAATAGTTGATCACTTAAACTAACATCATAACTAAAATATCACAACCAAGAAAAATAAAGAACACTAAAATGAAAAAAAAATGCTTAGACCAAATTAAACGTGCAACATTGCGCTAAACAATTTAATACAAACTGAGAATGGCGGACAATTGAAATGAATGCTTAAAGAACATGCTTGAAGAAGTAAAGAAACCTAAAACCCCTTCCGTGACACCACTGTTCTCAATAATTAATCACCATCTCCTCTAATTCATGTGTCACCTTGTGCTCTCCTCTTTGATCAAGAAAAGAAAATAATTTGACACCTTGTGCACATTCTTTCCACTAAAAGAAATCAGCTTTTTCTAAAAGAAACCATCAATCACCGTGAGCTCTTGGACGTGGCTTCCCACCAACTTTCACCTAATCACTTCTTCATTTTTCAAAGAAAAGAAATCTCCAAAAGCTTAGCTACTTTCATTCTACTAGCCGTAACGTCCCTGCACCCACTTCTCCAAGCAATGAATTAATTTTCTTCTCTCCAAATTATCACCGTACACCTACCCCCATCTTATCACGTCTTCATTCTCAAACAATTGAAAAAAACAATTCTCATTTCTTCCAGCAGCCGTGAATCACCATGTGCTTCCCCTGGACGTCCATCCCGAGGCCGTGCCTTTCTCCATGCCAAGTAATCACCTCACGGGACACTCTTCCAGCACCTAATCATCGTAATTCTTTTTAAAAGAAAGTAAAATCCAATGGGCCTCCTCTGGTTCATATTGAAATCAGAGCATTCCATTCTTTAAAAATAATTAAAAAAAACGAATTCTCCTCCTAATGATGCTAGACGTGACAACCACCTATTCTCTCATCTTCCATGAATCAGCGTAACAAGCAAAGTTGAGCTGCCTGCTTCTATCCAACGTGCTTCTGCTTCCAACTTTAAAACGACAACCAAACCAATTAAATGTGCAGCTGTGTGCTTAATCTCCAGCAAGGAAAAGGAATAAAATCACTGCCTTGCACCCCGTTTGCACCGTCCTCTCCAACAAAGAAAAGAAATGAGCTTCTAAATTAATTCCCAGACCGTGACACCTCACCATTAACGTGTTGCTTCCCCTCTTTCTTTCAAACACTGTCCCTATTCTAAGAAAGAAAAATGAAAGCTTTCGTGCTGCTGGAAATAAACTTAAGAAAACGCATATATGCGTCAGCTAGTAAACGAATGCACAATGCAGCTTGGAAATGAATTATTCAATGCAAAAAAAGGCTGAACGCACAAATCAACAATGCAGAAGTTAGAAATGAAATTGTAAAATCATAAAATCCATCTTCCGTGGTGAATAGCAATGAAGATATATATGAAATCAACGTGTTGTCTTTTTTTTTAAAAGCAAAGCAAAGAAGATATGAGTTCACCGCTCTAGAAAAATGTGTCACCGTTTTCTAATTGAAATTTGCGCATGCTCCAAAAG
Organism: Vigna angularis; assembly: GCF_016808095.1. Classification (NCBI taxonomy): domain Eukaryota; kingdom Viridiplantae; phylum Streptophyta; class Magnoliopsida; order Fabales; family Fabaceae; genus Vigna; species Vigna angularis. The sequence continues at coordinate 17,937,632 of NC_068979.1, forward strand.
TAAATAGCCTTCATCTTTTCTAAGAAAATAATAAAAATTCCAAGACGTAACCTTGCTGAAGTAAGCTGTGTGCATCACCCAAAATCCATCACCGTGTGAGTCTTTTTTTTTCTCGCTGGCCGTCACCCCCTTCCTAATGTCCGTGTGCTTCCCTTTTAATAAGGGTGGGGTTCACACAATAAAATAAAAACCCTAACCTAAAAGACACATGTCCTACAAATGCGTTTTTTTTACAAAATTGTCCCTAAAAGGGTCCAAAACACTTAATTCTTATTAAGGGCTTCTAGAAAACGAAATTACAACTTTAATTAGAATCTAAATGACTAAATGTTAAGTCTTTGAGTGTGTCACGCCATGTCCCAATGTTCCAAATGATGTTTCCATAACTTCCCTACAACCAGAAATGCACTTAATCAGCTAAAAAAAAACCAAATTAGCACAATTATGAATTTCCGACCAAATTAAGCAGAATTCAGAAAACGGGGAAATAACAGACAATTAAACACAATCCCCTGGTTTATTTAAGTGCAATAAACTAAATATAGTTCAAGAAATAACGACTCATCAAAATAGACCACACTTAGTCTTTTCCACTCCTGGGCAAAACCAAGACGAAAACCAGGGAACTACTCAAACATCAGGGAGGTGACACATACTCGACAGACAGACAACAAAGACTCCAAAATAGGAACACAGTTGCACAATTCTCACAAAATCTGGATAGTAAAAGGTATGGGCAGAATCCCACACAAAGTCAATGAAAGCAGCTCAAAAAAAACCAAATTAGCACAATTACGAATTTCTGACCAAATTAAGCAGAATTCAGAAAACGGGGAAATAACAGACAATTAAACACAATCCCCTGGTTTATTTAAGTGCAATAAACTAAATATAGTTCAAGAAATAACGACTCATCAAAGTGCGTGTGTTGAATTCTTCCCCTCAGCTGCACTTTCACCCCTCAGCGGAGCCAACGGGTGTTCATTAGTGCCGCTCACCGGTAAAATGGCGTTGAGCGGTACTTGCGTCTTCTCTTCTTTTGCACTTTTTGAGTTCTTTTCTGATTCCATTTTGATGAATCTAGGGGGATGTATTGAAGATGTGCCGTGAGATTGGAGGTGAATGGAGGCTTGGAAGGCAGCTGAAACCAAGGGAACAGTGGCGGCAACAACTGCAGATTCTCGAGGAATTTCTGGATCAGATTGGCTGGGATCTTTGGAGGTGTGGCTGTGGATTGTTGGTGTTTATGGTGAGTGGAGATGGAGGCTAGCTGGGAGAGGTGATTCACAACTCAGAAGGCTTCCTAGAGTGGAAGAAAGTTGCAATGGAGATCAAGCTAAGAAGTGACTCTTGGAGAAGGAATTTGCTATACATTTCAGCAGAAATTCTTTACTACAATCCAAAAGTGAGCTAAAAGCTTTGCCTATGAGATTTTATAGATCAATCTCAAGGTTAAGCAAGCATATTACACGTTTCAGATCTGAAATGCTAATAACTACCCATGTGCTAAATGTGTGGCTTCTAGAAAGCTTTATGAAGCACGTGACAAATGAGTTTTACATGTGGAGGAAAAACAATTACTGATGCCGCCCCATAGAAGGATAAGCACACCCCTCCTTGTGTAGAAATGTCCACTTTACCCTTCTCCATGTTTGGGCAGATTTGTAACATCTTCTTGTTCTCGAATTTTCCATCCAAAAATAGCAAATAGTATTTGACCTTGGGGAGAATACTCATCTTGGAGCTTTTTGGCCATCCCTCTTGTGATGGGTCCTATGGTGCTAGGCCTTCTTGTATCATCCCCTCCCTCTTGAGAAGGATTTGCCCTCAAATCCAAAAGGTCTTCATCTTCACTATCAAATCTTGAAAAAGGTTTAAGATCGGATACATTGAAGGTAGCATGAACACCATATTCAGGAGGAAGATCAAGTTGATATGCATTGTTATTAATCCTCCTTATCACTGTAAAAGGTCCATCTCCTCTAGGATTGAGTTTGGATTTTCTTAGTTGAGGAAATCTTTCCTTTCTAAGATGAATCCAAACTAAATCTCCTTCATTGAAGATTAACTCTTTCTTGCCCTTATTATGTGGCTTGGCATATTTCGCATTTTGTTGTTGAATTTGAATTTTAACCCTTTGATGTAAATCTTTGATAAATTTAGACTTAGATACCCCATCTTGATGAATAAAATCAATAGAATTTGGAAGGGGTATTAAATCCATGGGTGTCAAAGGATTAAAACCATAAACAACTTCAAAAGGAGACAATTTAGTAGTTCCATGAACTACTCTATTGTAGGCAAACTCAACATGAGGTAGGTACTCATCCCAAGATTTGTGATTTCCTTTAAGAACTACCCTTAGTAAAGTGGAAAGAGATCTATTGACTACTTCAGTTTGACCATCTATTTGAGGATGGCAAGTAGTAGAAAAAGATAACTTAGTCCCTAATCTAGACCATAAGGTCCACCAAAAGTGACTAAGAAATTTTGTATCTCTATCCGAAACTATTACCTTAGGTAACCCATGAAGTTTAACCACATCTCTAAAGAATAACTTTGCAATGTTGCTTGCATCATCTACTTTGTGGCAAGGTATAAAATGAGCCATTTTGCTAAATCTATCTACCACCACAAAGATAGAATCAAAACCCCTAGAAGTTTTGGGAAGACCTAACACAAAATCCATACTTATCTCTTCCCAAGGGGTGGAAGCAACATTCAAAGGAGTATAAAGTCCATGAGGCACTGATTTAGATTTAGCTTCTAAACAAGTTATACACTTAAAGCAATGCCTTTGAACATCCCTTCTCATGTGAGGCCAAAAGAATTTTTCTTTCAACATGCCAAGGGTCTTTTCTACCCCAAAATGCCCCATTAATCCTCCCTCATGTGTCTCTTTAACAAGGAGTTTTCTATGTGAACCTTGAGGAATGCAAATTTTTCCTTCTTTAAAAAGATACCCCTCTTTCACATAGAATCCTCCTTGAGGCTTATTGAGAGATTCCTCATAGAGATGAGCAAAATCAAGATCTTGTGAATATAATTCAAGAATGTTATGAAATCCAAGAATTTGAGCTCCCAATGTGGCTAATAGATTAATTTTTCTTGACAAAGCATCAGCCACCACATTGGATTTTCCTTTCTTGTATTTAATAACATAAGTGAATTGTTCAATGAATTCCAACCACTTAGCATGCCTCTTTTGTAACTTGTGTTGACTCTTCAAATACTTAAGTGATTCATGATCACTATGAATGATAAACTCCTTGGCAACAAGGTAATGTTCCCAAGTTTGAAGAGCCCTCACAAGTGCATAGAGTTCCTTGTCATAGGTGGGGTAATTACAAGAGGGACCATGAAGTTTTTCACTAAAGTATGCAATTGGGTGTCCTTCTTGTAATAATACTGCATCTATGCCAAATCCTGAAGCATCACATTCTAGCTCAAAAGTTTTGGAAAAATTTGGCAAAGCTAGAATGGGTGCTTGTGTGAGCTTCTCTTTGAGTAGCTCAAAAGCCTTTTGTTGTTTATCCCCCCAATGGAATGTAACATCTTTTTTCACCAACTCATTGAGGGGTGAAGCAAGACTAGAGAAGTTAGGAACAAATCTTCTATAAAAGCTTGCCAACCCATGGAAGCTCCTTACTTCTCCTACATTCTTTGGAGGAGGCCAATCTTGGATGGCCTTTATTTTTTCTAGGTCCACATGAACCCCATTTTTGGTGACCACAAATCCAAGAAATATGACACTATCAACACAAAAGGTACACTTGTCAAAGTTTGCAAACAATTTGTGTTTTCTAAGAATTGTTAAAACAACTCTCAAATGATTTTCATGAGTTTGCAAATTTTGACTATATACCAAGATGTCATCAAAGTAGACAACTACAAACTTCCCAATGCAATCCCTAAGGACATGATTCATAAGTCTCATGAATGTGCTTGGAGCATTTGTAAGACCAAAAGGCATAACTAGCCATTCATATAATCCAAACTTGGTCTTAAAGGCAGTTTTCCATTCATCACCTTCTTTAATTCTTATTTGGTGATAGCCACTTTTTAAATCTACCTTTGAAAATATTTGTGCTCCATGCAATTCATCCAACATATCATCAAGCCTAGGAATGCGATGTCTATACTTGATTGTGATGTTGTTGATAGCCCTACAATCACAACACATGCGCCACTTCCCATCTTTTTTTGGTACAAACAACACTGGTACAACACATGGACTTAGACTCTTTTGAACTAAGCCTTTATCTAGCAACTCTTGGACTTGTGTCTCAATCTCCTTAGTTTCTTGGGGGTTTGTCCTATAGGCTGGCCTATTAGGAAGAATTGCCCCTGGAATGAAATCAATTTGATGTTCTATTCCTCTTATGGGTGGAAGCCCTTTTGGAATTTCTTTTGGAAATAGATCATCAAATTCTTTCAAAAGTTTTTGAATGGGTGGAGAAAGAGTTGAAGTCTTTGGATCACTAGATATGCATGTAAGTGTCCCTTGACAAAGAAGAAGGTATGAAGGTTGCTCAACTTGAAGTGTATTGAGTAGAGTCTTTTTGTTTAAAAGAACTTCATGTTGAGTGACCTTAGGTGGTACACTTATCTCTATACCCTCCTTTCTTTTTGACTTTTTCTTTTGATCATGTTCTTACTTTCTTAAAAACTTCATTTGTGCTTGATCCTTAGCCGCTTGGGTAGGAGTCAAAGGATGAAGAACAAACTTCTTGTCCTTTTGATGGATAGTGATGGTATTGGTTAGACCATGATGGATAGTTTGATGATCAAATTGCCATGGTCTCCCCAATAACACATGACATGCTTCCATGGGAACTATATCACATAAAACTTCATCTTTGAAGTTCCCAATGGAAAATGCCAACTTCACTTGATTCTTGACTATTATATCCCCATCTTCATTTAGCCAATGAAGTTTATAAGGTTTTGGGTGGGGTATAATATCAAGCTTCAACTTCTCAACCAACCTTGTGCTACAACAATTGCAACAAGATCCACTATCAACAATGAGAGAACAATGATTTTCTTGAATTTTACATCTTGTGTGAAAGATGTTCTCTCTTTGTGATAGGTGTTCAAGACTTGGTTGGTTGCTAAGTATCCTTCTCACCATGAGAAGTTGTCCATCATCAGCATATATTTCCTCTTCCCTTTCTTCTTCCTCACTCTCACTTTTACTAGTTGGGATGTCACTTTCACTACTATAAATGTCCTTGCCTTTCAAAATGATGTTTCTTTTTGTAGGACATTGAGTAGCTACATGACCCCTTCCTAGACATTTGAAGCATTTGATTTCACTTGTTCTGGTGTGTGAGGGTGTCTCTTTCTTGGGTCTCTCTTCTATTTTGGCTAGAGGTTTAAATGGCTCTTTTTCTTTAAAAATTTTCTTTTCAAAAGTAGGTTGAACTTGAATTCTTTTAGAAGAAGATTTTCTCAAGTTTTGTTGTTCTACTACCTTTATACACATTTGAACAAGATCATTCAAATCTCTATAAGGTAGAAGTTCAACCCTATCTCTTATGTCAAAATTGAGCCCACTTAAAAATCTAGCTAAAGTAATTTCTGGACCTTCTACTATGCCTGCCCTCATGATATACAACTCCATCTTTTGTCTATATTCCTCAACTGTCATAGACCTTTGTTGTAACCTTTGGAGTTTATCCATGAGTTCTCTATTGTAGTAGGAGGGAATGTGTCTCCTCCTAAGGGAAGACTTGAGATCATTCCAATAGTGGATGGGAGGGGCTTGATGTCTAAGCCTCTCTTTGACCAAAGCAGTCCACCAATACATTGCATACCCTTGAAAGCTTAGGGTAGCTAGAGAGACCTTCCTCTCTTCACTCACTTGGTGGCATTCAAACAATTTTTTTACCTTCATCTCCCAATCAAGATAAGCCTTTACATTGTCCTTCCCATGGAAGTGAGGCAACACAACATTGACTTCTTTAGGGGGTGGGGGTGCATGAGAATTTCTCCTATGCCTCCTAGAAGTAGAAGGCTGATGAGGGTAATAATCACCCAGACTCAAAGACATCCCTCCCTCTTGAGAGTTTTCACTCTGACTTCCCCTAGACTTACTTTTCCTTATCAATCTCAACTCATCTTGAATAACAGCATTTTGAAGCTCTCTATTGGCTTTCTCTTCATTCATTTCTCTTCTTATTTCCTTGAATTCATTAACTAAAGTTTGAAGAGAAAAATGTTCTTTTTCACTATCACTAATCCTAGGAGAATGCCTTCTAGACATTATGATGGACTTAAATGTTATTCTTGAAGTAAAGACTAGAGATTTTCACCTGAAAGCAATATTCCAGGTAAGGGAGGTGATTCACTAGGAATGCTTAAGTACCAAGCCTTATCTTTGCCAAATATGCTTCTGGCTACTTACTAGAGTCCTTAGATCAAAATCACTCTTAAATCCACTTAAGTCTTAAAGACAACAAAGAAAACACAAAGCAAAGAAAGGACACAACCTAAACTCTAAATTCGGACCCCTAAGAGAGCTTCCTATTCGCACAAGATATATGCTATCTAGTCGAGAATTGGAAAAGCAATTAAAGTGAGGTCTCCTAGGTGAGGCTTAGACTTTGGATCTAAGACACACTCACCGACTACTCAATTTTAGGTTGTGAGACTTCTTTGAGTCTAGTTACAAATGAGGGAAGAGCACTTGTGAACTCTAGCACCTCACTTGCTTGGATTTGGAACTTACAACCAAAGAAACCAATGGAAATTACAAAAGAAATTTGGTAAATTGGAAAGGAAAAAGTTAAAATAGGCTAAGGGAACAATGTGTGCAGCTTTGGGTTGCTCTCAAAGAACTTGAATCTACTGGATTCCAAACAATTCTCTCAGCTGCAAAGTGCTTAAACAAGGAAATTGAGTTTCTGCAGAATGGAACTCTGCTGCAGGTTGTTGGTCGGACAATTCTGGACAGAATTGGTCACGGCTTTTCCTTCTTCAAGAGCCAACTTCAATCACTTTTCCTCACCAGTTGAACTTCCTTTGATGCTTCCACTTGTAATGAGCCATTTGAATTATAGTTAACCTATCCAACAAACCAGTTAATCACAGAAACTACCACCACAATTGCCAACAAAATCACATCAAGTGACAACAACACCAAGACTTTTGTCAAACAGATGGTGTGCAGAGTGTTCAAAATTCAGAAAGCAAGCAATTAAATGGCTATCAATCACGGTGGCACTTCAAAATGATCTTAGGAATGGCTCTAGAACAGATTTAAAACGCAATAAAAGACCAGAAACCAGAATCAAGCACGAAATAGCTATGCAATGAAAGTGGACCAAACTGTTTGTTGAAATGTCTCAATGAACTTGCATTGAATTTTGACAGCAATGTTCAAAGGTGCAACCAGAATTTCGAAATCAAGATGTATTGGTCCTATTCTGCCTTTTAATGTTTTAATCACTCTTTTTAACTTGAACTTTTGATATTTTATGGACCAATGGCTTTTGCTACATCCACTCTTATTGAATTAAACAACAAAGCTTTGAAACTTTGGACTCAAAAAATTGCTGCATAGCTCTCGGCAGCCAGCAAAAATCTACCCAGAAAATGACCAAATGCACAGTACAGTTTATATGCTCATTCCAATGACTCAAACATGTTTCAATGATGAGTTAGGACTTGCAGAAACATATATAATGAGCTAAATCACGGTGTAACAGAATTGGAATACTACAGTGGTCATTTTCAGCTCAAATTCACAACCACAAGGGTCAAAATGTAGATTGGCTTTGATTCTGGATTAAAAACAGCAAAAAGAGTTTGAAAATGGTATTTGAAAGTTGCTCAAAACAGCAGAATCAACTTAAGAATGATTGGCAATGATCTAGTACCAATCCAACTCAAATTATGTAGAATTTTTAACTCAAAGACACTTTGCAGATCGGCTACTGCATTTTTTTTGCTTACAACATTACAACATTACAAAACACTTGGAAGAAACAGAACAGAAACTGAAAAGCAATGCAGATCTGAGTTTGGTTGGCAAATTTAAACACCTGAGCTCATCTCTTGATTGTTCATTTCTCTTAATTGGTGTAGCCACATCCAAACACTTTCAGAACCGTAAAACTTGGTTAAAAACCAGATTTGATGACAAAAAACAGCAAATTAACCAAACATGACTAAGACAAAACTGGAAATGATGCTCAAATGATTAAAATGACTCAAAGCAGCAAGAGATAACCGAATAAAATGATGAGAGACTCAAGCAAATAGAGCTGGTATCAATAAAACTCAAAACATAGAAGCCTAAACACATCATAGATGCTGAAACAGAAACAAAATTCAGAAGAACAACAAGACATAGCAGGAATTGAATGACAGTTTGGAAATGAAAGATGAAACCACTTATCTCACGGTTCAAGTTAGAACCTATGCTCTGAATACCACTTGATGCATCTAGGGGGATGTATTGAAGATGTGCTGTGAGATTGGAGGTTAATGGAGGCTTGGAAGGCAGCTGAAACCAAGGGAATAGTGGTGGCAGCAACTGCAGATTCTGGAGGAATTTTTGGATCTGATTGGCTGGGATCTTTGGAGGTGTGGCAGCGGATTGCTGGTGTTTATGGTGAGTGGAGATGGAGGTTAGCTTGGAGAGGTGATTCACAACTCAGAAGGCTTCCTAGAGTGGAAGAAAGTTGCAATGGAGATCAAGCTAAGAAGTGACTCTTGGAGAAGGAATTTGCTATACATTTCAGCAGAAATTCTTTACTACAATCCAAAAGTGAGCTACAAGCTTTGCCTATGAGATTTTATAGATCAATCTCAAGGTTAAGCAAGCATATTACACGTTTCAGATCTGAAATGCTAATAACTACCCATGTGCTAAATGTGTGGCTTCTAGAAAGCTTTATGAAGCACGTGACAAATGAGTTTTACATGTGGAGGAAAAACAATTACTAATGCCGCCCCATAGAAGGATAAGCACACCCCTCCTTGTGTAGAAATGTCCACTTTACCCTTCTCTATGTTTTGGCAGATTTGTAACATCTTCTTGTTCTCCAATTTTCCATCCAAAAATAGCAAATAGTATTTGACCTTGGGGAGAATACTCATCTTGGAGCTTTTTGGCCATCCCTCTTGTGATGGGTCCTATGGTGCTAGGCCTTCTTGTATCACATCTCTATCCTTCTTCACTTCTTTCATTAAATTCACCTTAAAACCTGCATAAAACACTAAAATCAAGCATAAACCTGTCCAACTCTCTTATTTCCAAAAATATAAACAAAAGCATGATTCTAAGCTAGTTTTTAAGTGTTAAAGGTTGCTTTTAGTATCAATTTTAAGCATGAAAATAACGGTGTTTCAACTGTTATCACAACCCTAAACTTGAACATTTATCAATACCACCAGATATTTTCTACTTAACTCAAGGTAAAGCTTTTCACAAAGGGTTTTCAAATCATGTTCAAGGCTAAGAGTTTAAAGGATAGAACACATAATGCTCTCTTTTGTGCGGCTAAAATCATGCCTTTGATCATATGATGCAAACAAGCAATTGATTCAATCATAGAAAACCTGGGCAAAATCATTCATGCTTTCAAAGTAATAGCATTCAATCACAAAAACTCTGGAGCTCAAAACCTCACATATAAGCTCATTCACATTCCACATATACACATCCTGCTTAGTATCATAATCACATTCACAACATCATGCATTTGTTCACAAAGCTTGTGAATCACTTGTATAAGCATATAATGCGCACATCTCAACATCAATCAATATCAAAGCATCATCAAGCATTACTTATCAAACAACAATCATAAGCAAACCATCATAACAGACAAAGTTTCCAATTGAGTACATCAAACCCTATTCTAAAAACAGAAGCAAATAAGTTCAATAATATAAATCCAAACAAAAGCATAAAATAAATCCTGCTCTAGTGCTGATAGCATTCATCAGTAAATGCTATCTCAGCTCCTCATCAGTCTGTGTTGTCATCTGTATCCTCCTCGTCTTCCTCATCTTCAGCATCCTCAAATGCGTCATCCTCAGCATCATCAGTACTATCTTCATCCTTCTCCATAGTTGAAGCTTCAGCTGCTCCAGCTCTGCCGCCTTGGGCCTGCTCCTCTGGCCAAGCTACCACATTATGGAACTCATCCATAGTCCACCTGTGTGCTGGAGGTGTATCATACATTCCAACAATCATCTCAGCAGTGGCCACCTGCCCTCTGTGGATAGATTGCAACTGTGCACCTATAAGAGACATATACATGTCCCTCATTTGGAAAGGCTCTGCTTCATGTGTCTCTGCAGATGCTTGACTTTGTGCTTGTCCTGTTTCTCTGTGAGTACGGTGTGGTGGAATTGGTTGAGCTGCCTCCTCACCTCCACACTACTGTCTATAATAGGCCTCATCAATTGCTTTCCTTGGCCTCTCAAATGGTGGAGTAGAAGTATCCACCCCAGCTATCTTGCACATGTGTGTGATCAAAGAAGGATGTCCTAAGGGTGCTTTGCTGTTTATTGTGTTAGCACACATCCGTATCTCATTAGCTATTACTTGTCCAATGTTGACAATCAAATTCCTGATCGCACAGTAGAGGAGGAGTGCCCTACTAAGAGTGATGTCTGAAACATGAGAACATGGCTGAATGTTGGCATGAGAAAATGCCATCCAATACTTTGCAAGAGGGTTCAAGTCAGTCCTCCTAATGTTCACCACATAACCAGTTTTGTTCCTCTGAAAATTTCCTCCAGGTACACATAGAACACTCTCCACATCATCAAAATCAATGCCTTCTTCCATACATAGAGCAAAATGGCACTGCTCACCAACCCATATAGTACCCAAGAAGCTGTTGATAGAGTTAGGATCATACCTAATAATGTGGCCTCTAACATAGCCTAGGTAATCCTCAGCCGGATAATCACCAATATTCCTTACATTGGTGTAAAATTCTTTCACCACAGCTATATTGGCTGGTGTAGGGTATGTGGCTAGCTTACCCGAATTCCTTCCCAGCAGTTGCTCTCCAAACTGAGGAGCAAAGTTAGGTATCATTCCAACTTTCCTCTCCATAAGGAGCCTCCTATCTTGGACCACCTTAAAATGCTTCTCATGTTTGCGAGATAGGAACCTACTAGAATGGGGTTGTTCTAGTTCCTTATCTTTCCTTTTGGATGCCATGGTCTTCACTCTTTTGCCTGAAGAGAATGCCATTCCTACATCAAACACAAATTACAAAACCACAAGACATATTGTTAATCATTAGTAAACCAAAAACAACACCCTAGTTCCATGCTAAACCACCGTTGAGGGTCAAAATCACCCCTCAACGCTACCGGTGCATCAATCCAGTACAAAATTCAGCAAAAAATCAAAGTCTGTTAGAGTGCCGCTCAGCGGAAATTTACCCCTGAGCGGTGATTCTGTAGATTTTTGAAAAACACTCTTTTGACCTTTCCTAACTCCACCCACATACAATTTTAATGCTTCCAGATCAAAATCAATCAGTTCAATCGGTTCAAACATCAATTAATTCATCAAATCATGCATAGGAATCAAAACTCCTAAAAATTCATGCTTCAACAATCAAATTCATGCTCAAGAACCTTAGAATGAAAAATGGTTGACATACTTGGGTAGAGATGCTAAATAAGTAGAGAATGCTTTCAAACTGTGAAGAATAATGATGCTCTCTCCCAACCCCAAACATAGATGGAAAACTAGTTAGAAAGGGAGTGGAAGGGAGATTTTCTCAAGAGGAATGAAGGGAAAAATGTAGAGAACCTTTGGAAAAGTGTTTAAGAGTGTGTGTGCAGAGAAGAATCTGAAAATAGAGGCCAAAGCGTGACTTAGGGTATAAAAATACCCTAATGGGCTCGGGTTCCGCTAAGGGGAAACCTAAGCCCATTTTGCGAAACCACCGCTCAACGACAATTTTCCGCTCAGCGGCACTTTCGTGTTGTGCTTTTCTTCTTCCTAGCTTACCCTAGGTGCCTTCTACTCATGCCCCTCACTTGCTCCCTGCAATTAAGTTCTCAGATCACTCATACATCCAATTCCCTATCATGCAACTAAAGCAGAACAAACAACAAAAATACAAATAATCAACTGGGTTGCCTCGCAGGTAGCGCTTGTTTAACATCACGAGCCTGGCCCAAACATCCACCAACACCCATCAGTAGGTGTCAAACCTAGTATCTTTCAGTAGATACTTAACCACCTAGCATCCTTCAGTAGACGCTATACCCAGAAATTTACAGAAGTAATGTCCAAGTTTATAAAAATTTACAAAACCCAAATAAAGGAAAAATTATCCTCAAATCACTGGAATGCCTCCCAACAAGCGCTCTTTTAACGTCACTAGCTTGACCCAATAGAGCTCATGCTCCATCTTCATGGTTGATGTTCATATCACACCAACTCATCAACAGCTTCTGGTCTACTTTTCTGAATCTTCTGGAATGTGGAGACTCTATCTCTATCACCTCATTTTCTTTGTAGTCTTTCACAATCCACAACTTGTTTTTGAATTTCACAGGTTTACCAAGTTGGAGTCGTTCTTGCATCCAGTCATCATGGACCTTTCTTCCTTTCCCAATCTTTTCTTCTTCCTTTACCTGAAACAAAAAACAATGTTTACCTTTGACATTTGGCTTTTCATCTTCAAGGCTAGTCATGAGTACATCTTTATATGTAGCTTTATGACTGGCTTCTTCCTCCTACATCTGCCTCTCTTCTTTGAAGACATCTACAACAACTTTTTCTTCTCGGTCTTGGAACACCACTATGCCTTCATCCACATCAATGATGACTTTGGCCGTTTTCATAAACGGTCTTCCGAGAATAATGGGTATCCTCTCATCCTCCATTTCCATCACCACAAAGTCCACTAAGAACTGTAGTTTGCCTACACAAACTATAACATCCTCTACTATACCATAGGGATTCTTTGAGGATCCATCTGCCATTAATGAATTCATCTTTATAGGCTTCATATCAAGATCACCAATCTGCTCAAGTAAGGAATAAGGCATCAAGTTAAAACTTGATCCTAAATCAAGTAAAGCCTTCTTTATCCTTTTCTTCCTTATAGCGCATGGAATGGAGAAACCTCCTGGATCTTTTGCTTTTGGAGGGAATGGCTTCTTTTTAACAGCTTTATACTCCTTTGTCTCATCGTCTCTACGTCTTTTCTTTGTAGAGACTTCTTCCTCAGGCTTTGTATAAACTGCAATGTGCTGTAATATCTCCTTCAAAGGTACATCACTATCCAACATCTTAAATATTTTTGTAAAGTCAAATTGTTTCTCATGATCCGTTGGAAAAGGAAGAATGTCTTCACTCTTTATCTCTCTTATCTCTTCTTTCTCTTTTCTCTCTTCTCTTTCTTTTTCTCTCTTTTTTCTCTCTTCTTTTTCTTTCTCTCTTTCTAACTCAACTGTTTCAACATTTACACTAACTACCACCTTACATTGTTCCTTGGGGTTAACCTTAGTATTAGCCCCAAAATTTTTGTCAGGCCTTTCTTCCAACTGCTTAGTAATTTGATCCACTTGCATCTGCAAGTTCTTAATAGCAGCTTCAGTGCTCTTTTGAGTGGATGCAGTTGCCTGTATGAATTGTTGAAGAGTTTCTTCCATCCTTATTGATCTTTCATTAAGTGTAGCCATTTGTTGCCATAAGGTTGGTTATTGTTGTTGCTTGTTAAATTGCCCTAATTGTCCAGATTTCCCACTTTGTCCTTGACCAATACTTGGGTGTGGTTTCCACCCTTGATTGAAATTCCCCTGACAGTATGGAAATTGATTGGCCATGAAGTTAACATCCTCTAAAGCTTCCACTGGAAAGGCGCATTGACCATTGAAATGGTCACCACCACATAATTCACACATCTGTGGTTGAACCTGTTCAACAGTCTTTAACTCTTTTGGCAGTTGTGCAAGTGCCTTTGTGAGATTCTCCAATTGTTGAGTTATTATCTTGTTCTGAGCTAACAAGGCATAATTGGATTGCAACTGTAGAACTCCTTTTTGTTGAATAGGAGCTCCTCTTTCACTGTTCAGCTCGTTGTCATTAGTAGTGATGGACAAATTTGTAAGCACCAAAATATGATGTCACAAACTTGTTTCACAATCGGCAAGTATGACCGAATCGTTCAAGTAATAAACTTGGTAAGACCAAGTATCGTTCTTCCCAAAGGACTCACGGCCTAGTTTAGTTGTGTGGTTTGTTGATTAGCTAAGACTTACAAACGAAATAATTGGATTATATTATGCAAGACGAAAACTAAACATGTATGCATGAATTGATCAATGGCAAAGACTAAAGATAAACACTTTCAATGGATTATATGAATGAATATGTTGTTGGGGGTCAATTTCATCTCATCCACTCTCATACATTTTAGGAATTCAACATTCAAATCATCATTGTTAATGCCACTCTCTAAAGTACCATTCTAGATGGCTTCTCCCTAATCAAATAGTTCATACAATTCCTAGCATTCCTAATGATTAGTTCATGAACGCAGGAGCTTAACGACAACCAATATAATATTGTCAGTATAATATTGGGAGAAATTCCCCGGATCTAGACTTCCCCGTACGTGTCCGTATCGACAAAACCAATAATCATGCAATAGAATGAGTTAAACAATGCACGCATTGAGCAAAGAGGAAAAACCCTAACTAATGATGAAAGAAAGCATAAGTCTTAGATTAAGATGCAAGCATAAATTCCATATATGAGAGCTTCAAGAGATTACATTGATTCCCCAACAAACATACAAGGTTTAGTTCACCATATTCATGGTGAACCTAGATGAACAATAATGAAAGAATGAAAGAATAAACCCTAAAAAGGTGAAGAGGTAGCCTGAGCATCCAAGATCCTCCTTCAAAGGGGTGGAAGAGAGAGTGTGTACTTCGTTTCTGCCAAAGATCTCTAACCCTAGGACGTGCAAGTCCTTATATACTATTCTAGAGTTACAAAAGATTACAAAAGCCCAAGCCCAAAACGTACCGCTCAGCGGTAAATACCGCTCAGCGGTGAGTGCGCGTCACGTTTCTTCCCCTCAGCGGCCAGTTTGCCCCTCAGCGTGACTCCCGCAACCTTCTGAGTGCCGCTCAGCGGTAAAATACCGCTGAGCGGTGCCTTCGACTTCTCTTTTTGCACTCTTTGCTTCCTTTTATGATTCCACTTCTCTCCTTCTTCACTTCTTTCACTAAATTCACCTCAAAACCTGCACAAAAACACTCAAATCAAGCATAAACCTGTCCAGCTCTCTTATTTCTGAAAATATAGATAAAAGCATTGATTTCAAGCTAGTTTCTAAGTCTAAAGGTTGCTTTTAATATCAATTTTAAGCATGAAAATAACAGTTTTTCAACTGTTATCACAACCCCAAACTTAGAACTTTGCTTGTCCTCAAGCAAACAAAATGTAACTCCATCTCCAACCAATTCATATGATGGTTCACTCATTCAAAATCCTTTTCTCAAGATAAATAACAGCTTCATTCAAACTTATGACCAAGATTCAATCAAGATGTGCACATGCTTTAGTGTTCACAAAGTCATTTAAATTCCAACAAATGCTATTTTTCATGAATGATCAATCAATTAAGCATGGATGTTCATGTGCTTATGGAATATTTCCTCACTAGGTAAAGTGTTTCACTCAACACACAAGTGTATAAGAGGTACAGTGTTTCGCTCATTCACTCCACTATCACAATGTCACATGAATCAACTTTGCCTTTCATTTTACCATAATCAAAAACATTCACAAGCATGCATCATCACAAGGACTTTTCAATGGCTTATAATGTGGCTGGGCTAACAAGAAAATTTGTTTTTCTGGATCGCAAAATCCTTGAGTTAAGAGAATCATAACACACAATCATCTTATTCATTCCCAACTTGCCTTTTACAATTGCAATTGCATTGAGCTTTACTTCTTTTTCTTTTCTTTTTTTTTCTTTTTCTTTGCATATTCTTACTTTTTAGCTCTTAGCTCAATGCTTTTTATGTTTTCCCAACAACCCCAAACTTGAACATTTAACAATACCACACAAGATCTTCTACTTAACTCAAGGTAAAGATTTTCAATCAAAGGTTTCAAGTGTATGTTCAAGGCTAAGGGTTCAAAGGATAGAACACAACGTGTTCTTTTTTTAGTGGGCTAATTTTATGTATTTGGCCAATAAAAAGGGTTTCAACAACACGGCCTTGATCATATGATGCAAAACAAGCAATTGATTCAATCATAGAAAACCTGGGCAAAATCATTCATGCTTTCAAAGTAATAGCATTCAATCATACCAAAAACTCTGGAGCTCAAAACCTCACATATAAGCTCATTCACATTTGACATACACATCCTGCTTAATTTCACAATCACAATCATGATATCCTGCATTTGTTCACAAAGCTTGTGAATCACCTGTATAAGCATTTATTGTGCACATCATCTCAACATCAAACAATCAATAAGCATCATCAAGCATTACTTATCAAACAATCACAGTTAATAGCAAACCATCACACAAAACCAGGTGTTCAATCTAAAACCGAAAACAAAAATACTTACAAGATACTGGGTTGCCTCCCAGTAAGCGCTTGTTTAACGTCCCGAGCCTGACCCAACTTTCAAGGATCAACCAACAACATCATTGTGGAAAATCGTTGCACCTCTCCCCCTAGATAGGGCTTGAGACGTTGACCATTTACCACCCAGCTTTTCTGTGGATCATCAGCAGATGGATCAAATATTTCAATTGCTCCATGTGGATGCACTTCTTTTATCACAAATGGTCCTGTCCATTTTGACTTCAGCTTCCCAGGAAATATCTTCAATCTTGAGTTGAACAATAGTACCTGTTGTCCTAGATTGAAAACTCTATTCACCAACTTCCTGTCATGATAAAATTTAATTTTGTCTTTGTAAGCCTTGGATGAATCATATGCATGTAACCGCATTTCTTCAAGCTCTAAAATCTGCCTTCTGCGTGTGCATTGAGTTTCATAAGGATCAAAATTCAAAAATTTCAACGCCCATAATGCTCTATGCTCCAATTCAACTGGCAAATGGCATGCTTTCCCATAGACTAATTGAAATGGTGATAATCCCATAGACGTCTTCATTGCTGTTCTATAAGCCCAAAGAGCATCATCCAATTTGAGAGACCAATCCTTCCTTGATGAAGTCACGGTTTTTTCCAGGATTCTTTTTATCTCCCTGTTAGATACCTCAGCTTGTCCATTGGTTTGTGGGTGATAAGGTGCAGCTACCTTATGCTTCACTCCATAGTGTTTGAGTACTTTCTCTAGCTGATAATTGCAAAAATGAGATCCTCCATCACTGATCAACACTCTTGGAGTGCCAAAACGTGAGAATATCTGCCTCTTCAGGAATTTAATTACCGTACTAGCATCATTTTTAGGACAAGCCAATGCTTCCACCCATTTACTCACATAATCCACTGCTACCAGAATATATTCATTGTTGAAAGATGGAGGGAAGGGTCCAACAAAGTCAATACCCCAACAATCAAAAACCTCAACCTCTAAAATACCTTGTAAAGGCATCTCATGACGTTTAGTGATTGTCCCTGCTCTTTGACATTTGTCACAATTCCTAGCATGATTATGAGCATCTTTAAATAAAGTTGGCCAATAAAATCCTGATTGAAGGACTTTTGCTGCTGTTCTTTCTCCATTAAAGTGTCCTCCATAAGGTGAATCATGACAATGCCAGAGAATTCCTTCTGCTTCTTCATTTGTAACACATCTCCTCAGAAGATTATCTGCTCCAATTTTGAACAAATATGGATCGTCCCACACAAACTGCTTGGCATCATGCAAAAATTTCTTTCTCTGTTGCCAAGTTAAATCTTCAGGCATGACTCTTGCAGCTTTGAAATTTGCCATATCAGCAAACCAGGGCCTCTGCTGAATATACATGAGTGATTCATCTGAAAAAGATTCCCAGATTTCAGGCTCCTTGCTAGTGACCTCATTGTTGACTAACCGTGACAAATGATCAGCAATTAAGTTCTCACTTCCTTTCTTATCACGGATTTCTACATCAAATTCTTGCAACAGTAGTACCCATCTGATCAGACGTGGCTTAGAATCTGGTTTTGTCAACAAATATTTAATAGTTGCATGATCTGTATAGACAATCACCTTAGACCCAATAAGATAAGGTCTAAATTTCTCTAGAGCATATACAATGGCAAGAAACTCTTTCTCTGTAGTAGCATAATTCAATTGAGCATCATTCAGCACCTTGCTAGCATAATAAATTGGATGAAACTTTTGTTCTTTCCTTTGGCCGAGGACAACTCCTATTGCATAATCACTTGCATCACACATTAATTCAAAATTTTGATTCCAATCTGGTGCTGCAATTACTGGAGCTGACACCAGTTTCTACTTCAATATATCAAAAGCTTTCAGGCAATCTTCATTCATCACAAAAGGAGCATCCTTCATCAAGAGATTACTCAATGGTTTAGCAATTTTTGAGAAATCTTTGATAAATCTTCTATAAAACCCAGTATGACCAAGAAAACTTCTAATCCCCTTTACATTTGTTGGTGGAGGTAGTTTCTCAATAACTTCTACTTTAGCTTTGTCTACCTCAATTCCTTTAGCAGATATTTTGTGCCCCAATACAATTCCTTCAGTTACCATGAAATGACATTTCTCCCAATTCAAAACCAGATTTGTCTGAACACATCTTTTGAGGACAGTGTTCAAATTAGCTAAACATCTTTGGAAGGAGTTTCCAAAAACTGAGAAGTCATCCATGAATACTTCAATGCATTTTTCTAAAAGATCAGCAAAGATTGCCTGCATACACCTCTGAAACGTAGCTGGAGCATTACATAATCCAAAAGGCATCTTTCTATATGCAAAGATACCAAAAGGACAAGTAAAAGCCGTCTTCTCCTGGTCTTTTGGATCTACCACAATTTGATTATATCCGGAATATCCATCTAGAAAACAATAGAAAGCCTGCCCTGATAACCTTTCTAGCATCTGATCCATGAAAGGAAGAGGAAAATGATCTTTCCTAGTAGCTTTATTCAGCTTCCTGTAATCAATGCACATACGCCAGCCAGTAACTGTCCGAGTGGGAATAAGTTCATTCTTATCATTATAAATTACCGTCATCCCACCTTTCTTTGGCACCACCTGTACTGGACTCACCCATTCACTGTCAGAGATTGGATAGATGATACCAGCTTCTAGCAGTTTCAACACTTCTTTTCTGACCACCTCCTTCATAGCAGGATTTAACCTTCTCTGTGGTTGAGCACTTGGTTTATAATCTTCTTCCATAAAAATCTTGTGCATGCAATAAGTTGGGCTAATACCTTTGAGATCTGATATTGACCACCCAATTGCTTCTTTGTTGGCTTTCAAAATTTCTATCAACTGCTCTTCTTCTTGTAAAGATAAAGAGTTACTGATAATGACTGGCTTTGTTCCATCCTCTAAAAACACATATTTCAAATGTGATGGCAATCTCTTTAGTTCTGAAGACTGTGCTTTGATTGTTTCTTCCTTAGCCATTGTTTCGAATATTGGATCTTCCTCTGGACCCTTTTTCAATGTTTCCAAGTCCATCAGACATTCATCAATCAATTTCTCTTCTTCTTCATCCAAATCTTCACATGTATCAATGAGCATTTTTTCCAATGGAGAAATGTTACGCACCATTCTCTCTTGAACCATACAAACTTCATCAAGTTCATCAAATTGAAAACATGATTTGTCATCATTTGGATACGTCATGGCTTTGGATACATCAAAAGTAACTTCTTCCTCATCAACTCTCAGTTTAAGCTTACCATTCTCTACATCAATCAAAACTCTAGCAGTCTTCATAAAAGGTCTCCCAAGAATAAGAGGAACGTCACTAGTTCCTTCCATCTCCATCACAATGAAATCTACTGGAAATACAAATTTGTCAACCTTCACTAGAACATCTTCAACCACTCCATATGGATATTTAAGAGACCTGTCCGCCAATTGAAGAGCCATTCTGGTTGGTTTAATTTCCAACCCCTGAATTGTTCTGCACATGGAAAGCGGCATTAGATTAATGCTAGCTCCCAAATCAATCAATGCTCTTCCAACTTTCACATCTCCTGTGGTGCATGGAATAGTGAAGCTTCCTGGGTCTTTAAGTTTAGGAGGTAGTTTCTGTATGATTGCACTGCAATTGCCTTGTATATTGATAGTTTCCTTCTCAATGTACTTGTGTTTCTTTGTGAGAAGTTCCTTCAAGAATTTTGCATATGCTGGCATCTGTTGCAATGCTTCAGAGAATGGTATAGTGATCTCCAACTTCTTAAACAGTTCCATGAATCTTTCCAACTGCTTTTCTTTCTCCTTTCTTGAATAACCCTTTGGATAAGGAAGTGGCTTTTCATACTCTTTTTCTTTCTGTCTCTCTTCTCTCTCATTTTTTTCTCTCTTCTCATCTTCTTCTTTTTTCTTTTTCTCTCTCTCAACTCTTTCTTTCCACTCACATGTTTCTTTTTCAATCTCACTCTCATTTTCGTTCTCTTTTCTCTCTTTTTTTCTCTCTTCTAACACTCTACCACTTCTAGTCACAACAGTTTTACAATCCTTTTCCAGATTATCATGTTTCATTTCGTCAACTATTCTCTCAACATAGACCTCCATTTTTTTAAATGCAGCATCCACATTATGACAATAAGACGCATTTGTCTTTAAGAATCTCTGGAAAGTCTCTTCAAGCGTTGTTGATTTCTCAACTGGAGTAGATTGCATCTGCCATTTTTGGTGCTCTTGAACCATTGAAACCTGTTGTACTTCCTGTGGTGTTTGAGAAAGTTTCATGGTCACTTCTTCAATCTGTTGAGAGATAATTCTATTTTGGATAAGCAAGGCCTCATTTAATTGTGACAACTCCTTCTGACTAGGATCTCCTTTTTCAATATTGAGTTCGTTGTCACTAGTAGCCATATTTTCAATAAGTTCAGTTGCTTCCTCTGGAGTTTTCCAGTTAATATTGCCTCCTGCTGATGCGTTCAGTATCATCTTGGTTTGTGAACCAAGCCCTCCAAGGAAAGTTAGGACTACTTCTGCTTCTTTGAAACCATGCATAGGGGTTTTGCGTAACAAGCTCTTATACCTTTCCCATGCATGCCCAAGTGATTCTTCCATGCCCTGCTTGAATGACGAAATCTCTTGCTTGCCTTTGGTCACCTTAGATTGTGGAAAGTACTTGTTTAAAAATTTTGTGACCACTGCTTCCCACTCTGTGAAACTTTCTTCTGGAAAAGAGTTTAACCAAAGCTTAGCATTGCCCCCCAATGAGAAGGGAAACAAGCTAAGTTTGATAGCTTCGTCTGGCACCCCATTAATCTTGACCGTATTGCAGATCTCATTGAAAGTTGTAAGGTGCTCATATGGGCTTTCGTGAGATAACCCATTAAATTGATTATTCTTCACCAGTTGAATTAATGCTGGCTTGACCTCCATGTTGGCTGCATTGACTCTAGGTCTTGCTATGCTGTTAAAGTGTTGAGGTCCAGCAATATTAGTGTAATCTGCAAGAGTTCTTCTAGCATTGTTATTCTCCATACTTCTTGTGCTGTGAACAGAACCTTGTGGTGATGATTGGAGGAGAGTTTCTGGAGAAGGGAAAAGTTCTCTGGACGTTCTGATTCTTCTCCTCCTTCTACTCTCGTCTAGCCCTTCAAAAAGTGGTTCTGTTGTTTTCTTACTCCTAGTCCGAATTGCTTCCTGCATACACAAGAAAACAAAACCCGAGAAAAGATTTGTTAGCACAAAAAGATATAGAAGAAGATATAAATTCAGAAGATAAAAAGATTTAGAAGATAGAAACAAATAAGATAGAATAAAATAAAACCTAATCTAAAAAAGAAATAAAATCTAATCTAATCTGAAAAGATAGAATAAAATAAAATCTAACCTAACCTAAAAAGATAAAATAAAATAAAATCTAACCTAATCAAATAAAATAAAAACAGAAAAAATAAAAACAGAAATTCAAAAAGTCAAAGATAATCAATAATCACACAAATTAACCAGTTAAACCACGAGTCCCCGGCAACGGCGCCAAAAACTTGATGGACAAATTTGTAAGCACCAAAATATGATGTCACAAACTTGTTTCACAATCGGCAAGTATGACCGAATCGTTCAAGTAATAAACTTGGTAAGACCAAGTATCGTTCTTCCCAAAGGACTCACGGCCTAGTTTAGTTGTGTGGTTTGTTGATTAGCTAAGACTTACAAACGAAATAATTGGATTATATTATGCAAGACGAAAACTAAACATGTATGCATGAATTGATCAATGGCAAAGACTAAAGATAAACACTTTCAATGGATTATATGAATGAATATGTTGTTGGGGGTCAATTTCATCTCATCCACTCTCATACATTTTAGGAATTCAACATTCAAATCATCATTGTTAATGCCACTCTCTAAAGTACCATTCTAGATGGCTTCTCCCTAATCAAATAGTTCATACAATTCCTAGCATTCCTAATGATTAGTTCATGAACGCAGGAGCTTAACGACAACCAATATAATATTGTCAGTATAATATTGGGAGAAATTCCCCGGATCTAGACTTCCCCGTACGTGTCCGTATCGACAAAACCAATAATCATGCAATAGAATGAGTTAAACAATGCACGCATTGAGCAAAGAGGAAAAACCCTAACTAATGATGAAAGAAAGCATAAGTCTTAGATTAAGATGCAAGCATAAATTCCATATATGAGAGCTTCAAGAGATTACATTGATTCCCCAACAAACATACAAGGTTTAGTTCACCATATTCATGGTGAACCTAGATGAACAATAATGAAAGAATGAAAGAATAAACCCTAAAAAGGTGAAGAGGTAGCCTGAGCATCCAAGATCCTCCTTCAAAGGGGTGGAAGAGAGAGTGTGTACTTCGTTTCTGCCAAAGATCTCTAACCCTAGGACGTGCAAGTCCTTATATACTATTCTAGAGTTACAAAAGATTACAAAAGCCCAAGCCCAAAACGTACCGCTCAGCGGTGAGTGCGCGTCACGTTTCTTCCCCTCAGCGGCCAGTTTGCCCCTCAGCGTGACTCCCGCAACCTTCTGAGTGCCGCTCAGCGGTAAAATACCGCTGAGCGGTGCCTTCGACTTCTCTTTTTGCACTTTTTGCTTCCTTTTATGATTCCACTTCTCTCCTTCTTCACTTCTTTCACTAAATTCACCTCAAAACCTGCACAAAAACACTCAAATCAAGCATAAACCTGTCCAGCTCTCTTATTTCTGAAAATATAGATAAAAGCATTGATTTCAAGCTAGTTTCTAAGTCTAAAGGTTGCTTTTAATATCAATTTTAAGCATGAAAATAACAGTTTTTCAACTGTTATCAAGTAGCCATGTTTTCAATTATTTGAGTTGCTTCCTCTGGAGTCTTCCATTTAATATTGCCTCCAATTGAGGCGTCTAGCATAAACTTGGTTTGTGAACCAAGACCTCCAAGGAAGAATAGGACTACTTCTACTTCGTCAAATCCATGCGTGGGAGTCTTTCTTAATAGGCTTTTGTACCTGTCCTATGCATGACCTAGTAATTCCTCCATGCCTTGCCTGAAAGATGAGATATCTTGCTTCCCTTTGTTTACCTTGGATTTTAGGAAGTATTTGTTCAAAAATTTTGTCACCACAGCTTCCCACTCTGTAAAGCTCTCTTCTGGAAAAGAGTTCAACCAAAGCTTAGTGTTGCCTCCCAATGAGAAAGGAAACAAGCTAAGTTTGATTGCTTCATCAACCACCCCATTTATCTTCACTATATTGAAAATTTCATTAAAGGTTGTGAGGTGCTCATATGGGCTTTCATGTGACAACCCATTAAATTGATTTCTCTTAACCAGTTCGATTAACGCCGGTTTCACCTCCATATTAGCTGCATTGACCCTCAGTCTTGCTATGCTATTGAAATGTTGAGGGCCAACTACATTAGTGTAATCTGCAAGAGTCCGTTTAACATTATTATTCTCTATCTCCTCAGTGCTATGGTAAGAACCTTGTGGTGAAGGTTGTAAAAGAATTTCCGGAGGAGGGAAAAGTTCTCTAGATGTACGGATTCTTCTCCTCCCTCTACTCTCGTCTAAGCCTTCAAGAAGAGGTTCCGAGGTATTCTTGCTTCTAGTTCGAATTGCTTCCTGCATACACAAGAAAACAAGTCCCTAGAGAAATTTGTTAGCACAAGAAGATATAGAAGATATAAAATAAGAGATAAGAAGATAAAATAAAAACCGAAAAATAAAATAAAATAAAAACCAAAAAATAAAAGCAGAAAATAAAATAAAATAAAATAAAATAATAACCGAAAAAATAAAATAAAATAATAACCGAAAAATAAAAACAAAAAGACAAAAACAGAAAATAAAAACAGAAATTCAAATTTCAAAATTCAAAATTCAAAAACAAGTCAAAGATAATCAATAATCACACAAATAAACTAGTTAAACCACGAGTCCCTAGCAACGACGACAAAAACTTGATGACAAATTTATGAACACCGAAAAACGGCGCCAAAAACCTGTTTAACCCTCGGCAAGTGTGACCGAATCGTATCAAGTAATAAACTCGGTAAGACCAAGTATCGTTCTCCCAAAGGACTCACAGCCTAGTTAGTTATATGATTTCTTGATTATTTAAGACTTGTGAACAAATTGTTATAAGTTTCAAATGCAAAAGACAAAAAGTAAACATGTATGCATGTGATGATCAATGGGAAAGAAGAACACAAACACGAAACGAATTATATGGATGAGTATGTTGTTGGGGTAATCAATTTCATCTTATCAACTCTCATATATTTTAGGAATTCATCATTCTTTTCATCAATGTTAATGCCACTCTCTAAATTACCTTAAACCCGATGTCTTGGCGAAGAAAGCCTAGTCATAATCATGACATCGAATGAGTTAAACAATGCATGCTTTGAGCAAAGAGGAAAAACCCTAACTAATGATGAAAGAAATCATGTATCATAGATATGATGTTTAAACACAAAATTCCATATATGAGAGCTTCAAAAGATTGCATTGATTCCCCAACAACAAGAAGAGTTTAGTTCACCATATTCATGGTGAAACTAGATGAAATACAATGAAATAGTGAAAGATAGAACCCTAGAAAGTTGAGTAGGTAGCCTTATATATTATTCGTACTCTACCAAAGATACAAACCCTAGGAAGTCCTAAAGCTTATATATTATTCGAAATATTACAGAAAAGTGGGCCTAAGCCCAAAATAATGGCGCTCAGCGGTAAGTGCGTGTGTTGAATTCTTCCCCTCAGCTGCACTTTCACCCCTTAGCGGAGCCAACGGGTGTTCATTAGTGTCGCTCAGCGGTAAAATGGCACTGAGCGGTACTTGCGGCTTCTCTTCTTTTGCACTTTTTGAGTTCTTTTCTGATTCCATCTCTATCCTTCTTCACTTCTTTCATTAAATTCACCTTAAAACCTGCATAAAACACTGAAATCAAGCATAAACCTGTCCAACTCTCTTATTTCCAAAAATATAAACAAAAGCATGATTCCAAGCTAGTTTCTAAGTGTTAAAGGTTGCTTTTAGTATCAAATTTAAGCATGAAAATAACAGTTTTTCAACTGTTATCAACTATACAAACACAATGATTTCGTTTACAAGTCTAATTTAATCAAGAAATCACATAACTAAACCTCTATTGTTGTCCGGGAGAATTTCCCAAGTTCTAGATTTATGTATATGTGTCCATATAGATAACATCAATGATCATGCAATTAAATGAGTTAAACAAAGCATGCATAGAGTAAAGAGGAAAAACCTTAACAATTAATGAAGTAAAGCATATAAAATATAAAACCAATTCAACATATGAGAGTTTAAAAGGATTACATCGGTTCCGCAACAAGAATGGAGGTTTAGTTCACCATAGACATGGTGAAACTAGATGAAAAACAATGAAAGATAGAATCCTAAAAGTTGAAGATCGGAGCTTTAGCATCCAAAATCCGCCTCCAAGGGGGTGAAAAGAGTGGAGTTTCGCCTCTCTCTATCCAAAGATACCAACCCTAGGTCGACTAAACCCTTATATATTTTATTAAAAATTACAGAAAATAGGCCCTAGCCCAATTAAATGGCACTCAGCGGCACTTTTGGCGCTCAGCGGTAACTGCGATTCTTTTAATTGACGCTCAGCGGTAAGTGCGATTGTTCTAATTGACGCTCAGCTGCAGTTTTAACCCTCAATGGTGACTGCGATGCTTTAGAATGCCGCTCAGCGGTAAAAGTTCTGCTCAACGGTGATTGCGACTCTTCTTTTGTGCACTTTTACTTCCTTTCCTGAGTCCAGCTCGTTACTACTTCAACTTCTTTCATCGAAATCATGTTAATTCCAGCCCAAACAAAGAAAACCAAGCATAAAACCCATCCAACTCTCTTATTTCCAAAACTTAAGCAAAAACATGATTTCAAGCTAGTTTCTAAGTCATAAAGGTTGTTTAATATCAAAATTAAATATAAAAATAAAGGTTTTTCAACCGTTATCACAACCCCAAACTTAGAAATTTTTTGTCCTCAAGCAAACAAGATGTAACTCAGTCTTCCACCAATCCATACAATGGTTCACCACATTCAAAAACTCTTTCTTTCAAAGCAATTAATTACTCAAATCAGCTCATAAAAAAGAATTCAGTCAAGATGCACACATGCTTTGATTCAATCAAGCTCATTGTGGTGTTCACATAGTCACATAGTATCCAACAAATGCTATTCTCATGAATGATCAATTAACTAAGCATAGATGTAATCATGTGCTCATGGAATTATTCCTCACTAGATAAAGTGTCTCACTCAATCCCACAAGTGTATATGGAGGTCACTCATTCACTCTACTATCACAGTGTCACATGAATCAACTTTGCCTTTCATTTAACCACAATTAAACACACTCACAAGCAAGCATCATCACAAGGACTTTTCTATGGCTTATAATGTGGGTGGGCTAAGAAGAAAATTGGTTATTCTGGATCACAAAATCCTTTAGTTAAGAGAATCATGATTTAAACACAACCATCTTTTCTTATTCCCAACTTTCCTTTGCATTGAGCTTTTCTTTTTCTTTCTTTTCTTTCCTTTATATTTTGCTTTTCTCGTGCTTAGCTCAATTCTTGTTGTTTTCCCTTTTTAGACTTCCCAACAACCCCAAACTTGAACCTTTATCAATACCACAAGATATTCTCAACTTAACTCAAGGTAAAGATTTTCAAAAAGGGTTTTCACATCATATTCAAGGCTAAAGGTTCAAAGGATAAAACACATTGTGCTCTCTTTTATTGGGCTAAAATCATGCATTTGGCTAATAAAGGGTTACCAACAAATGGCCTTGATCATATGAGACATACAAGCAAGTGATTCAATCATAGAAACCTGAGCAAAGTCATTCATGCTTTCAATGTAATATCATTCAATCACAATCTGGAGTTCGAAACCTCACATATAGGCTCATTCAACATTCCACATACACATCCTGCTTAGCATCATAATCACAATCACAACATCATGCATCTGTTCACATAGCTTGTGAACAACCACCTGTATATCAGCATATAGTGCAGAATCTCAACATCAATCAATATCCAAGCATCATCAAGCAATACTCATCATGCATAAATCATAAGCAAACCATCATAGCAGATAAAGTTTCACACTGAGTACATCACAACCTATTCTAAGAACAGAAGCAAATAAGTTCGACAATACAAAACAAAAGATAGAAAAAATCCTTCTTTAGAGGGGATAGCATCCATCAGTAGATGCTATCTCAGCTCCTCATCAACCCATGCTATCATCTGAATCTTCCTCCTCTCCTTCTTCTTCAGCATCTTCAAAGTCATCCTCATCATCCTCATCATCATCCATAGTTGGAGCTTCACCTGATCCCGCTCCACTGGCTTGTGCTTGATCCTCTAGCCATGCCACCACATTGTTGAATTCATCCATGGTCCACCGATGTCCTAGGGTTGTATCATACAACCCAATGATCTTCTCTACTTTGGCAACCTGCCCTTTTGTGGATAGACTGCAACCTATCCTCCATCAGAGACATATACATGTCCCTCATCTGAAAGGCTCTAACATCGTGAGGTTGTGTAGGTGCTTGTGGTGGTCCTCTCCCTCTACGAGGATGACGTGGTGGTACTGGCTGAGCTGCCTCATCTCCGCTACAATATTTTCTATAATAGGCCTCATAAATTGCTTTCCTAGGCCTCTCTAATGACGGTGTAGAAATATTCACTCCAGCTAGCTCACAAAGGTGTGTAATCAAAGAAGGATTCCCCAAAGGTGCCTTGTTGTCCATAGTATTTGCACACACCTGTATGTCATTGGCTATGACCTGGCCAATGTTAATGCTCATCCCTCTTAGCACACAGTATAGAAGTAGAGCCCTGCTAACAGTAATATCAGAGACATGCGAATAAGGCTGGATGTTGGCATGAGAGAATGCCATCCAGTACTTTGCTAAAGGAGTCAGATCAGCTCTCCTGATATTAACAACAACACCATTCCTATTTCTCTGAAAGTGCCCTCCAGGCACACAACAAAGTCTGCTCCTTCTTCCATACTCAGAGTAAACTAACACTGCTCATCAGCCCATTCTGTATTTAAGAACCTGTTAATGGCATCAAGATCATACTGAATGATGTGTCCTCTAACATAGCTCATATATTCCTCATTGGGATGATCACCCAACTGCCTTGCATTGGTGTAAAACTCTTTCACCACTGCTATGTTAGCTGGTGCGGGATAAGTGGCTAGTCTCTCCCAATTCCTGTTCTCCAATTGCTCTCCAAACTGTGGAGCAAAATCAAGTATTAACCTAGCCTTCCTTTCCATCAATAGCCTTCTATCTTGGACAATATTGAAATGGCGCTCATGTTTGCGGGAAAGGAACTTGCTGGAATAAGAGCGTTCTGGTTCCTTATCCTTCCTCTTGGATCCTAGAGTCTTGATTCTTTTGCCCGATGAGGAGGCTATCCCTACATCAAACATAATTCACAAAACCATAAGACAAATTGATAAGCATTAGTAATCCACAAACAACTCCTTAAAAACCTTCCTATCACCGCTGAGGGCAAACAGAACCCCTCAACGCAACCTGTGCATAGAACCAACAAGCAAAACAAGCTCAAACACCATTCTGTAGAAATCGCACTCAGGGGAAATTTCTGTTGAGCGGCGATTCTGTAGATTTTTCAAAATCACCTGAAAATGCTTCTAATCTCCACCCACATGCATTCTTCCTAGTTCCAGCCCCAAATCAAACAATTTAATTGGTCCATACAGTGATTAATTCATCTAATCATGCATAAAAATCAAAATCCCTCAAGAATCATGCTTAGACAACCATGTTCATACAATTCATGCTTTAAAAAACCCTAGAATGTAAAATGCTTGTACTTACTTGGGTGAAGATGTTGAATATGTGTAGAGTGCTCTAAGAATGTGCAAAAGTTAGCCCCTAACAACAATTCTCTCACCAAAGCCCAAACTTTGATGGAAACTTGATGCAAAAGTGGTTTAAAGAGAGATTTTATGAAGGGGGAAGAAGGAAAAAGTGTAGAGAACTCTTTGGAGAGTGATCGAGAGTGTGTGGGAAGAGGGAGATCTAAAAGTGGCGGCCAAGACGCACCCTAGGGTATAAAAATGACCTAATGGGCCAAATCCAACTGAGCCCAATTAAAACAAGAGCACTCAGCAGAATTGCACCGTTCGCGCTCAGCGGTAATTACCGCTGAGCGGCATTCGGGGCACCAATTATTCTTCTTCCTAGCTTTCCTTAGGTTTCCTTTACCAATGCCTCTCACTTACCCAATGCATTTAATCTCTCACATAACTCAAACATTCAATCCCTATAATGCAACTAGAGCAGAATCAAAACAATCAAACAAAGATAAATTCAATCAACTGGGTTGCCTCCTAGATAGCGCTTGTTTAATGTCACGAGCCTGACCCAAAATCCTCCAGCACCCATCAGTAGGTGCAAATCTTACCATCACCCTTTAGTAGATGTACCTTCTGAGTATCCTGCAGTAAATACTCACCAACCTAGTGATGACAAATTTATGAACACCGAAAAACGACGCCAAAAACTTGTTTAACCCTCGCCAAGGGTGACCGAATCTTATCAAGTAATAAACTCGGTAAGACCAAGTATCGTTCTCCCAAAGGACTCACGGCCTAGTTAGTTATATGATTTGTTGATTATTTATGACTTGTGAACAAATTCTTGTGGTTTCAAATGCAAAAGACAATAAGTAAACATGTATGCATGAGTTTGATGAATGGAAAAGAGGAACACAAACACAGAACAAATTTATATGGATCAGTATGTTGTTGGGAAAATCAATTTCATCTTATCCACTCTCATATATTTTAGGAATTCATCATTCTTTTCATCAATGTTAATGCCTGATAACAGTTGAAAAACTGTTATTTTCATGCTTAAAATTGATACTAAAAGCAACCTTTAACACTTAGAAACTAGCTTAGAATCATTCTTTTGTTCATATTTTTAGAAATAGGAGAGCTGGACAGGTTTATGCTTGATTTCAGTGTTTTATGCAGGTTTTAAGGTGAATTTGATGAAAGAAGTGAAGAAGGATAGAGATGGAATCAGAAAAGAACTCAAAAAGTGCAAAAGAAGAAAAACCATAAGTACTGCTCAGTACCAATTTACCGCTGAGCGGAACTCAGGAACACACGTTGGCTCCGCTGAGGGGTGAAAGTGCAGCTGAGGGGAGATTGGACTTTGCGCTAGTACCGCTGAGTGGCAGTTTACCGCTGAGCAGTGGTATTTTGGGCTTAGGCCCCTTTTCTGTAATATTGCGAATAGTATATAAGCTTTAGGACTTTCTAGGGTTTGTATCTTTGGCTGGAGACGAAGAAAACACACACCTTTCCACCCCTTGGAGGAAGATCTTGGATGCTAAGGCTACCTTCTCATCTTTCTAGGGTTCTATCTTTCATTATTGTTCATTTAGTTTCACCATGAATATGGTGAACTAAACCTTTCTTGTTGTTGGGGAATCAATGTAATCTTGTGAAACTCTCATATATGGAATTTGTGTTTAAACATCTTATTTGAGATACATGCTTTCTTTCATCATTAGTTAGGGTTTTTGCTCTTTGCTCAAAGCATGCATTGTTTAACTCATTCGATGACATGATTATTGATTTTAGTGATATGGACACATACGGTAAAATCTAGATCTGGGGAATTTCTCCCAAAAGTAATATTGCCTAGACATAGGGATATGAGGTTGGTTGCCTTTAACCTTCTGTGCTTCAGAATTAATTATTAGGGATATTAGGAATTGTATGAACTCGTAATTAAGGATAGACTTTCTTGCAAGGTGATTTAGAGAGTGGCATTAACATTGATGAAAAGAATGATGAATTCCTAAAAGTATGAGAGTGGATAAGATGAAATTGATTTCCCCAACAACATACTCATCCATATAATTCATTCCGTGTTTGTTTTCCTCTTTTCCATTGATCAAAACTCATGCATACATGTTTACTTATTGTCTTTTACATTTGAAACCTCAAGAATTTATTCACAAGTCTTAAATAATCAACAAATCATATAACTAACTAGGCCATGATTCCTTTGGGAGAACGATACTTGGTCTTACCGAGTTTATTACTTGATACGATTCGGTCACACTTGCCGTGGGTTAAACAAGTTTGTGGCACCGTTTTTCGGTGTTCATAAATTTGTCATCAAGTTTTTGGCGCCGTTACCGGGGACTCGTGGTTTAACTAGTTCATTTGTGTGATTATTGATTATCTTTGACTTGAATTTTGAATTTTGAATTTTGAATTTCTGTTTTTATTTTCTGTTTTTATTTTTTGGTTATTATTTTATTTTATTTTATTTTATTTTTTCGGTTATTATTTTATTTTATTTTATTTTCTGTTTTTCTGTTTTATGTTTTTATTCTATCTTCTTATCTCTCATATTATTTCTTCTATATCTTTTTGTGCTAACAAATTTTTCTAGGGATTTGTTTTCTTGTGTATGCAGGAGGCAATTCGAACTAGAAGTAAGAAAACTTCGGAACCTCTTCTTGAAGGTTTAGACGAAAGTAGACAGAGGAGAAGAATTCGTACATCCAGAGAACTTTTTCCTCCTCCGGAAATCCTTTTACAACCTTGACCACAAGATTCCTACCATAGCACTGACGAGATGGAGAATAATAATATCAGACGAACTCTTGCTGATTATACTAATGTGGTTGGACCTCAGCATTTCAATAGCATAGCAAGACCAAGAGTCAATGCAACTAACATGGAGGTAAAACCAGCATTAATCCAACTGGTGAAGAGTAACCAATTCAATGGGTTGTCGCATGAAAGCCCATATGAGCACCTCACTACATTTAATGAAATTTGCAATACAGTGAAGATAAATGGGGTGCCTGACGAGGCAATCAAACTTAGGTTGTTTCCATTCTCATTGGGAGGCAACGCTAAGCTTTGGTTGAATTCTTTTCCAAAAAGGTTCTATACAGAGTGGGAAGATGTAGTCACAAAGTTCTTAAACAAATACTTTCCACAGTCTAAGGTAAATAAAGGAAAGCAAGAGATATCATCTTTTAAGCAAGGCATGAAGGAATTACTGGGTCATGCATGGGCTAGATACAAAAGCTTACTAAGAAAAACTCCCACGCATGGGTTTGACGAAATGGAAGTAGTCTTATTCTTCCTTGGAGGACTTGGTTCACAAACCAAGTTGATGCTAGACGCCTCAGCTGGAGGCAATATCAAATGGAAGACTCTAGAGAAAGCCACGGAAATAATTGAAAACATGGCTACTAGTGATAATAAGCTGAACAGTGAAAGAGGAGCTCCTATTCAACAAAAAGGAGTTCTATAGTTGCAATCCAATGACGCCTTGCTAGCTTAGAACAAGATAATAACTCAACAATTGGAGAATCTCACAAAGGCACTTGCACAATTACCAAAAGAGTTAAAGACTGTTGCACAGATTCAACCACAGATGTGTGAATTATGTGGTGGTGACCATATCAATGGTCAATGCGCTTTTCTAGTAGAAGCTTTAGAGGATGTTAACTTTATGGCCAATCAATTTCCATACCGTCAGGGGAATTTCAATCAAGGGTGGAAACCACACCCAAGTATTGGTCAAGGACAAAGTGGGAAAGCTGGACAATCAGGGCAATTCAATAACCAACAACAACAACCAACCTTATGGCAACAAATTTATACACTTAATGAAAGATCAATAAGGATGGAAGAAACTCTTTAGTAATTCATACAGACAACTGAATCCACTCAATAGAGCACTGATGTTGCTATTAAGAACTTGGAGATGCAAATGGGCCAAATTACTAAGCAGTTGAAAGAAAGGCCTGGAAAATTTTTTGGGGCTAATACTTAGGTTAACCCAGGGAAGAATGTAAGTTTTTAGTGAGTGAAAATGTTGAAACAGTTGAGTTAGAAAGAGAGAATGAAAAAGAAGAGAAAGAAAAGAAAGAAAAAGAAGAGAGAAAAGAAAAAAAAGAAACAAGAGAGATGATGAGTGAAAATATTCTTCCTTTTCCGACAGATCGTGAGTTTGATTTTACAAAAATTTTTAAGATGTTGGATGATAATGTACCTTTTAAGGGATATTACAGCATATTGCAGTTTATACAAAGCCTGAGGAAGAAGTCTCTACAAAGAAAAGACGTAGAGATGATGAGACAAAGAAGTATAAAGCTGTAAAAAAGAAGCCTTTCCCTCCAAAAGCAAAAGATCCAGGAGGTTTTTCCATTCCATGCGTTATAGAGAAGAAAAGGATAAAGAAAGCTTTACCTGATTTAGGATCAAGTGTTAATTTGATGCCTTATTCCTTACTTGAGCAGATTGGTGATCGTGATGTGAAGCCTATAAAGATGAATTTATTGATGGCAGATGGATCCTCAAAGAATCCCTATGGTATAGTAGAGGATGTTATAGTTTATGTAGGCAAACTAGAGTTCTTGGTGGACTTTAGGGTGATGGAAATGGAGGATGAAAGGATACCCCTTATTCTCGGAAGACCGTTTATGAAAACGGCCAAAGTCATCATTGATGTGGATGAAGGCATAGTGGTATTCCAAGACCTAGAAGAAAAAGTTGTTGTAGATGTCTTCAAAGAAGAGGAGCAGATGCAGGAGGAAGAAGCTAGTCATAAAGCTACATATCAAGATGTACTCATGACTAGCCAAAATGATGAAAAGCCAAAGGTAAAAGGTAAATATTGTTTTTTGTTTCAGGTACAGGAAGAAGAAAAGATTGAGAAAGGAAGAAAGGTCCATGATGACTTGATGCAAGAACGAGTGCAACTTGGTAAACCTGTGAAATTCAGAAACAAGTTGTGGGTTGTGAAAGATTACAAAGAAAATAAGATGATAGAGATAAAGTCTCCACATTCCAGAAGAGTCAGAAAAGTGGACCGGAAATAGTTGATGAGTTGGTGTGATATGAACATCAACCATGAGGATGGAACATGAGCTTTATTGGGTCAAGCTAGTGACGTTAAAAGAGCGCTTGCTGGAAGGCATTCCAGTGATTTGAGGACAATTTTTCTTTTATTTTTATTTTGGTTTTGTAAATCTTTTTAATTTTGGACATTACTTCTGTAAACTTTTGGGTATAACATCTACTGAAGGATGCTAGATGGAAGTATCTACTGAAAGATACTAGGTTTGACACCTACTGATGGGTGTTGGTGGATGTTTGGGTTAGGCTCGTGACGTTAAACAAGCGCTACTTGGGAGGCAACCCAGTTGATTGATTATATTTTTTGTTTGTTCTACTTCAATTGCATGATAGGGCTTTGGATGCATGAGTGACATGAGAGTTTTATTGCAGGAAGCAAGTGAGGGGCATGAGTAGGAGGCACCTAGGTTAAGCTAGGAAGAAGAAGAGCACTTCACGAAAGTTGAGCGATAATGTCACAGATGGGCTTAGGTTGCCCCTTAGCGGAACCCGAGCCCATTAGGGTATTTTTATACCCTAAGTCGCGCCTTGGCCTCTATTTTTCAGATTCTTCTTTGCACACACACTCATTCATACTTTTCCAAAGGTTCTCTACAATCTTCCCTTTTATCCTCTTTAAAAAAAATTCTCCTTTCCACCCACTTTCTCACTAGTTTTCCATCTAAGTTTGGGGTTGGGAGAGAGCATCAATATTTCTTCACAAGTTGAAAGCATTCTCTACTCATTTAGCATCTCCACCCAAGTAAGTCAAGCATTTTTCATTCTAGGGTTCTTGAGCATGAATTTGATTATTGAACCATGAACTTTTAGGGGTTTTGATTCCTATGCATGATTTGATGAATTAATTGATGTTTGAACCGATTGAACTGTTTGATTTTAAGCTAGAAACATGAAAATTGTATTTGGGTGGAGTTAGGATAAGTCAAAAGAAGTTTTTCAAAAATCTGCAGATTTACCGCTCAGAGGTAACTTGCCGCTGAGCGGCACTCTGACAGACCTGAAATCTTTGCTGCATTGTGTAATGGATTCATGCACTGGTGGCACTGAGGGATGATTTTGACCCTCAACGGTGGTTTAGCTTGGAAATAGGGTGTTGTATATGGTTTACTAATGATTAACAACATGTCTTGTGGTTTTGTAATCTGTGTTTAATGTAGGAATGGCATCTTCTTCAGGCAAAAGAGTGAAGACCATGGCATCCAAAAGGAAAGAAAAGGAACCAGAACAAGCCCACTCTAGTAGGTTCCTATCTCGTAAACATGAGAAACACTTTAAGGTGGTACAAGATAGGAGGCTTCTTATGGAGAGGAAAGTTGGAATGATACCTAACTTTGCTCCACAATTTGGAGAGCAACTGTTGGGAAGGAATTGGGGAAAGCTAGCCACATATCCCACACCAGCCAATATAGTTGTGGTGAAAGAATTCTACACCAATGCAAGGAAGATTGGTGATTATCTACCTGAGGATTACCTAGGCTATGTCAGAGGCCACGCTATTAGGTATGATCCTGACTCTATCAACAACTTCTTGGGTACGGTATGGACTGGTGAGCAGTGCTAGTTTGCTCTATGTATGGAAGAGGGCAGTGATTTTGATGATGTGGAGAGTGTTCTATGCATACCTGGAGGACATTTTCAGAGAAACAGAACTGGTTCTGTGGTAAACATTAGAAGGACTGACTTGAATCCTCTTGCAAAGTATTGGATGGCATTTTCTCATGCCAACATTCAGCCATGTTCTCATGTTTCAGACATCACTCTTAGTAGAGCACTCCTCCTTTATTGTGCGATCAGGAATTTGAATGTCAATATTGGGCAGGTAATAGGTAATGAGATAAGTATGTGTGCTAACATAACAAACAGCAAAGCACCATTAGGACATCCTTCTTTGATCACACACTTATGCAAAATAGCTGGGGTGGATACTTCTGCTCCACCATTTGAGAGGCCAAGGAAAGCAATTGATGAGGCCTATTACAGACAATACTGTGGAGGTAAGGAAGCAGCTCAACCAATTCCACCACGCCGTACTCAAAGAGAAAGAGGACAAGCATAGAGTCAGGCATATATAGAGGCACATGAAGCAAAGCCTTTCCTAATGAGGGACATGTATATGTCTCTTATAGGTGCACAGTTGCAAGCTATCCACAGAGGGTAGGTGGCCACTGCTGAGATGATTATTGGAATGTATGATACACCTCCTCCACACAGGTGGACTATGAAGGAGTTCCATAATGTAGTAGCTTGGCCAAAGGAGCAGGCCCAAGGCGGCAGAGCTGGAGCAGCTCAAGCTTCAGCTATGGAGATGGATGAAGATGATGCTGATGATGATGAGGATGACGCATTTGAGGATGCTGAAGATGAGGAAGAAGAGAAGGATACAAATGACAGCTCAGACTGATGAGGAGCTGAGATAGCATTTACTGATGAATGCTATCAGCACTGGAGCAGGATTTATGCATTTGTTGGTTTTATGTTCTGAACTTATTTGTTTTTGTTTTTAGAATAGGGTTTGATGTACTCAATTTGAACTTGGTCTGTTATGATGGTTTGCTTATGATTGTTGTTTGATAAGTAATGCTTGATGATGCTTTGATGATGATGGATGTTGATATGCACATGCTTTAGTGTTCGCACATGCTTTAGTGTTTGCACAATCACCCAATATCTAACAAATGCTACTTTTCATGAATGATCAATACACTAAGCATGAATGTTCATGTGCTCCTGGAATCTTTCCTCACTAGATAAATTGTTTCACTCAAACACACAAGTGTATAAGAGGTAATCACTTATTCACTCTACTATCACAATGTCACAGGAATTGACTTTGCCTTTCATTTAACCATAATCAAATACATTCACAAGCATTCA
The DNA here is from genome assembly GCF_016808095.1 of Vigna angularis. Taxonomy (NCBI): domain Eukaryota; kingdom Viridiplantae; phylum Streptophyta; class Magnoliopsida; order Fabales; family Fabaceae; genus Vigna; species Vigna angularis. Next base: position 17,975,119 of record NC_068979.1, read on the forward strand.
TCATCACAAGGACTTTTCAATGGCTTATAATGTGGTTGGGCTAACAAGAAAAATTGGTTTTTCTAGATCACCAAACCCTTGAGTTGAGAGAATCATATAAACACAATCATTCTTACTTATTTCCAACTTTCCTTTGCATTGAGCTTTGCTTTTTCTTCTCTTTTCTTTCTCTTTTTCTTTTTCTTTTCACATACTTAGTTCTTAGCTCTTAGCTCAATGCTTTCAATTTCCCTTTTCATAACTTCCCAACAACCCCAAACTTGAACATTTATCAATACCACCAGATATTTTCTACTTAACTCATGGTAAAGCTTTTCACAAGGGGTTTTCAAATCATGTTCAAGGCTAAGGGTTCAAAGGGTAGAACACAGTGCTATCTTTTGTGGGCTAAAATCATGCATTTGGCTAATAAAAGGGTTACCAACAAATGGACTTGATCATATGATGCAAACAAGCAATTGATTCAATCATAGAAAACCTGGGCAAAGTCATTCATGCTTTCAAAGTAATAGCATTCAATCACAACAACTCTGGAGCTCAAAGCCTCACATATAAGCTCATTCACATTCCACATATACACATCCTGCTTAGTATCATAATCACAATCACAACATCATGCATTTGTTCAAAAAACTTGTGAATCACCTGTATAAGCATATAATGTGCACATCTCAACATCAATCAATATCAAAGCATCATCAGGCATTACTTATGAAACAACAATCATAAGCAAACCATCATAATAGGCAAAGTTTCCAATGGAGTACATCAAACCCTATTCTAAAAACAAAAGTGATTGATAAAACAAATCCTACTCTAGTGCTTTGAAAAACTCAGCCTCATCGATGATGCTCTCTCCCAACCCCAAACTTAGATGGAAAACTAGTGAGAAAGTGAGTGGAAGGGAGTTTTTCTAAAGAGGAATGAAAGGAAAGATGTAGAGAACCTTTGGAAAAGTGTTTAGGAGTGTGTGTGCAGAGAAGAATATGAAAATAGAGGCCAAAGCGTGACTTAGGGTATAAAAATACCCTAATGGGCTCGGGTTCTGCTAAGGGGCAACCTAAGCCCATTTTAGGATACCACCGCTCAGCGGCACTTTCGTGTTGTGCTTTTCTTCTTCCTAGCTTACCCTAGGTGCCTTCTACTCATGCCCCTCACTTGCTCCCTACAATTAAGTTCTCAGATCACTCAAACATTAAATCCCTATCATGCAACTAAAGCAGAATCAAAACAAACAATACAGATAAAATCAATCAACTGGGTTGCCTCCCAGGTAGCGCTTGTTTAACGTCACGAGCCTAACCCAAAATCCTCTAGCACCTTTCAGTAGATGCAAACCTTTCTTACCAACACCCATCAGTAGGTGTATACAAACATAGTATTCTTTAGTAGATACCATTCCGCCTAACATCAATCAGTAGATGTAAACCCTGTAACAAACTTATAACAAAAACAAAAACCCAAAAGTTCAAAATTACATCACCAAACCAAAAATTAAAAGTTCTTAAATCACTGGGTTGCCTCCCAGCAAGCGCTCTTTTAACGTCACTAGCTTAACCCAATAAAGCTCATGTTCCATCTTCTTTTTCTTCTTTCTACTGAACTTCTTTAAAAATTTAATAAAACCAGGAACCTCTTGCAGTGTCTCAATCATAGGAACTTTAATCTCCAATTTCTTGAAGATTTCCATAAAGCACTTAAATTTCTTTTCCTTCCTATGATACTTCTTTAGATGAGGATGGGGTTTTTCATATGATTCCTTCTTCTTTCCTCTCATCTTCTTTTTCTTACTTTTCCTCTCCCTAAATTTTCTCTTTTTCTTTTCTCTTATTTTTTTCTTCCCTTCTCTTTTTCTTCTCAACTTCTTTATTTTCACACAAATTTTCTTTCTCTCTTCTCTCTCAACCACTTCTTTTTCTTTTTCTTTATCTTTATCTTTCTCACTCAACTCTTCTTTTTCTTTTTTCTCTATGTTTTTCTCATCTCTCCCTATTTTTTTCTTATACAAAATCTTGTCACTTTCAGTGACAATGGCTTGACCTTCCTCCTTAGGGTTAACTTCAGTATTAACCTTAAAATCGTTCAATCTCTAACTAATGTAACGAAGGTTCATCTTCATCCTTTTACATGATGCTTCAATGTTTTTCTGAGTAGAGATGGACTCCTGCAAAAACTGTTGAAGGGTGTCCTCCAACGTTGGCCTTCTTTCCGATAGAGAGGGTTGTTGCTTCCATTGTTGTTGTGGTTGATTCTCAAATTGTCTAGCAGCTTGCCAAAATTGACTTTGATCCATGCTTGAGTGAGGTTCCCACCAGTGGTTGAGATTACTTTGGTAGAATTGAGTGCCCATATAGTTAAATTCTTGTTCGAATTGCATCCTGCAAGCATTAGGCACAAACACGGAACAAATTTATATGGATGAGTATGTTGTTGGGAAAATCAATTTCATCTTATCTACTCTCATATATTTTAGGAATTCATCATTCTTTTCATCAATGTTAATGCCGCTCTCTAAATTACCTTAAATCCGATGTCTCGGCCTATCCTTAATTACGAGTTCATACAATTCCTAGCATCCGTAATAATTAAATCTGAAGCACAGAAGCTTAAAGGCAACCAACCCTCATATCCCTATGTCTAGGCGATATTACTTTAGGGAGAATTTCCCCGGATCTAGATTTTAACGTATGTGTCCATATCACTAAAATCAATAATCATGACATCGAATGAGTTAAACAATGCATGCTTTGAGCAAAGAGGAAAAACCCTAACTAATGATGAAAGAAAGCATGTATCAAAGACATGATGTTTAAACATAAAATTCCATATATGAGAGTTTCACAAGATTACATTGATTCCCCAACAACAAGAAGAGTTTAGTTCACCATATTCATGGTGAAACTAGATGAACAATAATGAAATAGTGAAAGATAGAACCCCAAAAAGATGAGTAGGTGGCCTTAGCATCCAAGATCTTCCTCCAAGGGGTGGAAAGGTGTGTGTTTGCTTCGTCTCCAGCCAAAGATACAAACCCTAGGAAGTCCTAAAGCTTATATACTATTCGAAATATTACAGAAAAGTAGGCCTAAGCCCAAAATACCACCGCTCAACGGTACCAGCGCGTAGTCAATTCTCCCCTCAGCTGTACTTTCACCCCTTAACGGAGCAAACGGGTGTTCTTTAGTACCGCTCAGCGGTAAACTGGCGCTGAGCGGTACTTGCGGCTTGTCTTCTTTTGCACTTTTTGAGTTCTTTTCTGATTCCTTCTCTATCCTTCTTCACTTCTTTCATCAAATTCACCTTAAGACCTGCATAAAACACTGAAATGAAGCATAAACCTGTCCAACTCTCTTATTTCTAAAAATATGATAAAAAACATAATTCCAAGCTAGTTTCTAAGTGTTAAAGGTTGCTTTTAGTATCAATTTTAAGCATGAAAATAACAGTTTTTTAACTGTTATCACCTAGCATCCATTAGTAAATGTTAAACCCAAATATAACAATGTTCCAAAGTTTCAAATTACATCACCAAAAATAAATAAATTGAAAGAAATTAATGTTGTCAAATCACTGGGTGCCTCCCAACAAGCGATCTTTTAACGTCACTAGCTTGACCCAATAAAGCTCATGTTCCTTCTTCAATGTTGGTTTTCCTCTTGCTTTTAGTATCAATTTTAAGCATGAAAATAACAGTTTTTCAACTGTTATCATTGGCCAACCTAGATCTCTAGATTTCTAATTGCAGCTTTAGTGCTCTTGTTGATAACAGTTGAAAACCTGTTACTTTTAGACTTAATTTTGACCTTAAAGACAACCTTTATGACTTAGAAACTAGCTTGTAATCATGCTTTTGCTTATGTTTTGGAAATAAGAGAGTTGGATGGGTTTTATGCTTGGAGGCTTGTCTCTTATAGATGCTAGGATGTAGTCCATCCATAGAGGGCAGGTGGCCACAGCTGAGATGATTATTGGGATGTATGATTGATGACAAATTTATGAGCACCGAAAAACGGCGCCAAAAACTTGTTTAACCCTCGGCAAGTGTGACCGAATCGTATCAAGTAATAAACTCGGTAAGACCAAGTATCGTTCTAGCAAAGGACTCACGGCCTAGTTACTTATATGATTTGTTGATTATTTAAGACTTGTGAACAATTGATTGTAGGTTTTAAATGCAAAAGACAATAATTAAACATGTATGCATGAATTTGATCAATGGAAAAGAGGAAATAAAACACTTTAATGTATTAGATGGATGAGTATGTTGTTGGGGTAATCAATTTCATCTTATCCACTCTCATATACTTTAGGAATTCATCATTCTTTTCATCAATTGCTAATGCAACTCTCTAAATCACCTTGCAAGAAGGCCTATCCTTAATTACGAGTTCATACAATTCCTAGCATTCCTAGTAATTAATTCTGAAGTGCAGGAGCTTAAAGGCAACCAATATGCTATTGGGAGAAATTACTCGGATCTAGATTTCCCTGTACGTTCCCATATCGACAAAATCAATAATCATAGCAATGAATGAGTTAAACAAAGCAAGCTTTAAGCAAAGAGGAAAAACTCTAACTAAAGATGAAAGAAAGAATGTATCTTAATATAAAATCTAAAAACAAATTCCATATATGAGAGTTTCACAAGACTACATTGATTCCCCAACAACAATACAAAGTTTAGTTCACCATATTCATGGTGAAACTAGATGAACAATAATGAAAGAATGAAAGATAAAACCCTAGAAAGGTGAATAGGTAGCCTGAGCATCCAACATCTTCCTTCAAGGGGTGGAAAAGAGAGTGTTTGCTTCGTCCCAACCAAAGATACAAACCCTAGGAACACCTAAAGCTTATATATTATTCGTAAAATTACAGAAAATTAGGCCCAAGCCCAAAATAGTGCCGCTCAGCGGTAAACTACCGCTTAGCGGTGAGTGCGTGAGTTGTTTTCCTCCCCTCAGCGGCCTTTTCACCCCTCAACAGAGCCAACGTGGGTTCCTAAGTGCCGCTCAGCAGTAAACTGCCGCTGAGCGGTAGTTGCGGCTTCTCCTTTTGCACTTTTTGATGTCTTTTCTGATTCCATCTCTATCCTTCTTCACTTCTTTCACCAAATTCACCTTAAAACCTGCATAAAACACTGAAATCAAGCATAAACCTGTCCAGCTCTCTTATTTCCAAAAATATGAACAAAAACATGATTCCAAGCTAGTTTCTAAGTGTTAAAGGTTGCTTTTAGTATCAATTTTAAGCATGAAAATAACAGTTCTTTAACTGTTATCAATGATACACCCCCAGCACATAGGTGGACCATGAATGAGTTTCATAATGTGGTGGCATGGCCAGAGGAGCAAGCTTAGGGCAATGGAGCTGGAGCTTGAGCTATGGATGATGATGATGGTGAGGATGCCTTTGAAGATGCTGAAGGTGCTGAAGATGATGAAGAGGAGGAAGATTCAGATGACATCATGGGATTATAGGAGTTGCGATAGCATTTACTGATGGGTGCTATCACCTCTAGAGCAGGATTTTTTTCTGTTGTTTTGTTAAACTTATTTGCTTATGTATTTAGAATAGGGTTGTGATGTACTTAGTTTGAAACTTTATCTGCTATGATGGTTTGCTTGTGACTTATGCATGATGAGTAATGCTTGATGATGCTTGGATATTGATTGATGTTGAGATTGTGCACTATATGTTGATATCCAGGTGGTTGTTCACGAGCTATGTGAAAAAATGCATGATGTTGTGATTGTGATTATGATGCTAAGCAGGATGTGTATATGGAATGTTGAATGAGCCTATATGTGAGGTTTTGAACTCCAGATTTTTTGTGATTGAATGCTATTACTTTGAAAGCATGAATGACTTTGCCCAAGTTTCTATGATTGAATCACTTGCTTGTATGTGTCATATGATCAAGGCCATCTGTTGTTACCCTTTTTGGGGTTGTTGGGTGATTTAAAAAAGGGAATATGAAAAGCATTGAGCTAAGCATGTGAAAAGTAAAAGAAAAAGGAAAAGAAAAGAAAGAAAAAGAAAGGCTCAATGCAAAAGAAAGTTGGGAAGAAGGAAGAATGGTTGTGTTTTGATGATTCACTTAACTCAATGATTCTGTGATCTAGAAAAACCAATTTTCTTGTTAGCCTAGCCACATTATACGCCATAGAAAAGTCCTTGTGATGATACTTGTGATGGACAAATTTGTAAGCACCAAAATATGATGTCACAAACTTGTTTCACAATCGGCAAGTATGACCGAATCGTTCAAGTAATAAACTTGGTAAGACCAAGTATCGTTCTTCCCAAAGGACTCACGGCCTAGTTTAGTTATGTGATTTGTTGATTAGCTAAGACTTACAAACGAAATATTTGGAGTTTATATGCAAGACGAAAAACTAAACATGTATGCATGAAGTTTGATCAATGGCAAAGACTAAAGATAAACACTTTCAATGGATTATATGAATGAATATGTTGTTGGGGGTCAATTTCATCTCATCCACTCTCATACATTTTAGGAATTCAACATTCAAATCATCATTGTTAATGCCACTCTCTAAAGTACCATTCTAGATGGCTTCTCCCTAATCAAATAGTTCATACAATTCCTAGCATTCCTAATGATTAGTTCATAAGTGCAGGAGCTTAACGACAACCAATATAACATTGGGAGAAATTCCCCGGATCTAGACTTCCCCGTACGTGTCCGTATCGACAAAACCAATAATCATGCAATAGAATGAGTTAAACAATGCAAGCATTAAGCAAAGAGGAAAAACCCTAACTAATGATGAAAGAAAGCATAAGTCTTAGATTAAGATGCAAGCATAAATTCCATATATGAGAGCTTCAAGAGATTACATTGATTCCCCAACAAACATACAAGGTTTAGTTCACCATATTCATGGTGAACTTAGATGAACAATAATGAAAGAATGAAAGATAAAACCCTAGAAAGGTGAAGAGGTAGCCTGAGCATCCAAGATCCTCCTTCAAAGGGGTGGAAGAGAGAGTGTTTGCCTTGTTTCTGCCAAAGATACCTAACCCTAGGACGTGCAAGCCCTTATATACTAATCTAGAGTTACAAAAGATTACAAAAGCCCAAGCCCAAAAAGTGCCGCTCAGCGGTATTTACCGCTCAGCGGTGGTTGCGCGTCTTCTTTCTTCCCCTCAGCGGCCATTCTGCCCCTCAGCGGTTCCAACGTGACTCCTTGAGTGCCGCTCAGCGGTAAATTACCGCTGAGCGGTGCCTTCGACTTCTCTTTTTGCACTCTTTCTTGTCTTTTCTAATGTCACTTCTCTCCTTCTTCACTCTTTTCACTAAATTCACCTTAAAACCTGCACAAAAACACTCAAATCAAGCATAAACCTGTCCAGCTCTCTTATTTCTGAAAATAAAGATAAAAGCATTGATTTCAAGCTAGTTTCTAAGTCTAAAGGTTGCTTTTAGTATCAATTTTAAGCATGAAAATAACAGTTTTTCAACTGTTATCACAACCCCAAACTTAGAACTTTGCTTGTCCTCAAGCAAACAAAATGTAACTCCATCTTCAACCAATTCATATGATGGTTCACTCATTCAAAATCCTTTTCTCAAGATAAGTAACAGCTTCACTCAAACTTATGACCAAGATTCAATCAAGATGTGCACATACTTTAGTGTTCACAAAGTCATTTAAATTCCAACAAATGCTATTTTTCATGAATGATCAATCAATTAAGCATGGATGTTCATGTGCTTATGGAATATTTTCTCACTAGGTACAGTGTCTCACTCACACACAAGTGTATAAGAGGTATAGTGTTTCGCTCATTCACTCCACTATCACAATGTCACATGAATCAACTTTGCCTTTCATTTTACCACAATCAAAACAATCACAAGCATGCATCATCAAAAGGACTTTTTACTGGCTTATAATGTGGCTGGGCTAACAAGAAAATTGGTTTTTCTGGATCACAAAATCCTTGAGTCAAGAGAATCATAACAACACAATCATCTTATTCATTCCCAACTTGCCTTTTACAATTGCAACTGCATTGAGCTTTACTTCTTTTTCTTTTCTTTTCTTTTTCTTTGCATATTCTTACTTTTTAGCTCTTAGCTCAATGCTTTTTATGTTTTCCCAACAACCCCAAACTTGAACATTTAACAATACCACACAAGATCTTCTACTTAACTCAAGGTAAAGATTTTCAATCAAAGGTTTCAAGTGTATGTTCAAGGCTAAAGGTTCAAAGGATAGAACACAAAGTGTTCTCTTTTAGTGGGCTAATTTTATGTATTTGGCCAATAAAAAGGGTTTCAACAACACGGCCTTGATCATATGATGCAAAACAAGTAATTGATTCAATCATAGAAAACCTGGGCAAAATCATTCATGCTTTCAAAGTAATAGCATTCAACAACAACAACTCTGGAGCTCAAAACCTCACATATAAGTTCATTCACATTTGACATACACATCCTGCTTAATTTCACAATCACAATCATGATATCATGCATTTGTTCACAAAGCTTGTGAATCACCTGTGTAAGCATTTTAATGTGCACATCATCTCAACATCAATCAATCAATAAGCATCATCAAGCATTACTTATCACACAATCACAGTTAATAGCAAACCGTCATAACAAACCAGGTTTTCAAGAGAGTACATCAAACCCTAATCTAAAACCGAAAACAAAAATACTTACAAGATACTGGGTTGCCTCCCAGTAAGCGCTTGTTTAACGTCCCGAGCCTGACCCAACTTTCAAGGATCAACCAACAACATCATTGTGGAAAAGCGTTGCACCTCTCCCCCTAGATAGGGCTTGAGACGTTGACCATTTACCACCCAGCTTTTCTGTGGATCATCAGCAGATGGATCAAATATTTCAATTGCTCCATGTGGATGCACTTCTTTTATCACAAATGGTCCTGTCCATTTTGACTTCAGCTTCCCAGGAAATATCTTCAATCTTGAGTTGAACAATAGTACCTGTTGTCCTGGATTGAAAACTCTATTCACCAGCTTCCTGTCATGATAAAATTTAATTTTGTCTTTATAAGCCTTGGATGAATCATATGCATGTAACCGCATTTCTTCAAGCTCTAAAATCTGCCTTCTGCGTGTGCATTGAGTTTCATAAGGATCAAAATTCAAGAATTTCAAAGCCCATAATGCTCTATGCTCCAATTCAACTGGCAAATGACACGCTTTCCCATAGACTAATTGAAATGGTGATAATCCCATAGACGTCTTCATTGCTGTTCTATAAGCCCAAAGAGCATCATCCAATTTGAGAGACCAATCCTTCCTTGATGAAGTCACGGTTTTCTCTAAAATTCTTTTTATCTCCCTGTTAGATACCTCAGCTTGTCCATTAGTTTGTGGATGATAAGGTGCAGCTACCTTATGCTTCACTCCATAGTGTTTGAGTACCTTCTCTAGCTGATAATTGCAAAAATGAGATCCTCCATCACTGATCAATACTCTTGGAGTGCCAAAACGTGAGAATATCTGCCTCTTCAGGAATTTAATTACTGTACTAGCATCATTTTTAGGACAAGCCAATGCTTCCACCCATTTACTCACATAATCCACTGCTACCAGAATATATTCATTGTTGAAAGATGGAGGAAAAGGTCCAACAAAGTCAATACCCCAACAATCAAAAACCTCAACCTCTAAAATACCTTGTAAAGGCATCTCATGACGTTTAGTGATTGTCCCTGCTCTTTGACATTTATCACAATTCCTAGCATGATTATGAGCGTCTTTGAATAGAGTTGGCCAATAGAATCCTGACTGAAGGACTTTTGCTGCTGTTCTTTCTCCATTAAAATGTCCTCCATAAGGTGAATCATGACAATGCCAGAGAAATCCTTCTGCTTCTTCATTTGTAACACATCTCCTCAAAAGATTATCTGCTCCAATTTTGAACAAATATGGATCGTCCCACACAAACTGCTTGGCATCATGCAGAAATTTCTTTCTCTGTTGCCAAGTTAAATCTTCCGGCATGACTCTTGCAGCTTTGAAATTTGCCATATCAGCAAACCAGGGCCTCTGTTGAATATACATGAGTGATTCATCTGAAAAAGATTCCCAGATTTCAGGCTCCTTGCTAGTGACTTCATTGTTGACTAACCGTGACAAATGATCAGCAATTAAGTTCTCACTTCCTTTCTTATCACGGATTTCTACATCAAATTCTTGCAACAGTAGTACCCATCTGATCAGACGTGGCTTAGAATCTGGTTTTGTCAACAAATATTTAATAGCTGCATGGTCTGTATAGACAATCACCTTAGACCCTATAAGATAAGGTCTAAATTTCTCAAGAGCATATACAATGGCAAGAAACTCTTTCTCTGTAGTAGCATAATTCAATTGAGCATCATTCAGCACCTTGCTAGCATAATAAATTGGATGAAACTTTTGTTCTTTCCTTTGGCCGAGGACAACTCCTATTGCATAATCACTTGCATCACACATTAATTCAAAATTTTGATTCCAATCTGGTGCTGCAATTACTGGAGCTGACACTAGTTTCTGCTTCAATATATCAAAAGCTTTCAGGCAATCTTCATTCATCACAAAAGGAGCATCTTTCATCAAGAGATTACTCAATGGTTTAGCAATTTTTGAGAAATCTTTGATAAATCTTCTATAAAACCCAGCATGACCAAGAAAGCTTCTAATCCCCTTTACATTTGTTGGTGGAGGTAGTTTCTCAATAACTTCTACTTTAGCTTTGTCTACCTCAATTCCTTTAGCAGATATTTTGTGCCCCAATACAATTCCTTCAGTTACCATGAAATGACATTTCTCCCAATTCAGAACCAGATTTGTCTGAACACATCTTTTGAGGACAGTGTTCAAATTAGCTAAACATCTTTGGAAGGAGTTTCCAAAAACTGAGAAGTCATCCATGAATACTTCAATGCATTTTTCTAGAAGATCAGCAAAAATTGCCTGCATACACCTCTGAAACGTAGCTGGAGCATTACATAATCCAAAAGGCATCTTTCTATATGCAAAGATACCAAAAGGACAAGTAAAAGTCGTCTTCTCCTGGTCTTTTGGATCTACCACAATTTGATTATATCCAGAATATCCATCTAGAAAACAATAGAAAGCCTGCCCTGATAACCTTTCTAGCATCTGATCCATGAAAGGAAGAGGAAAATGATCTTTCCTAGTAGCTTTATTCAGCTTCCTGTAATCAATGCACATACGCCAGCCAGTAACTGTCCGAGTGGGAATAAGTTCATTCTTATCATTGTAAATTACCGTCATCCCACCTTTCTTTGGCACCACCTGTACTGGACTCACCCATTCACTGTCAGAGATTGGATAGATGATACCAGCTTCTAGCAGTTTCAACACTTCTTTTCTGACCACCTCCTTCATAGCAGGATTTAACCTTCTCTGTGGTTGAGCACTTGGTTTATAGTCTTCTTCCATAAAAATCTTGTGCATGCAATAAGTTGGGCTAATACCTTTGAGATTTGATATTGACCACCCTATTGCTTCTTTGTTGGCTTTCAAAATGTCTATCAACTGCTCTTCTTCTTGTAAAGATAAAGAGTTACTGATAATGACTGGCTTTGTTCCATCCTCTAAAAACACATATTTCAAATGTGATGGCAATCTTTTTAGTTCTGAAGACTGTGCTTTGATTGTTTCTTCCTTAGCCATTGTTTCAAATATTGAATCTTCCTCTGGACCCTTTTTCAATGTTTCCAAGTCCATCAGACATTCATCAATCAATTTCTCTTCTTCTTCATCCAAATCTTCACATGCATCAATGAGCGTTTTTTCCAATGGAGAAATGTTACGCACCATTCTCTCTTGAACCATACAAACTTCATCAAGTTCATCAAATTGAAAACATGATTTGTCATCATTTGGATACGTCATGGCTTTGGATACATCAAAAGTGACTTCTTCTTCATCAACTCTCAGTTTAAGCTTACCATTCTCTACATCAATCAAAACTCTAGCAGTCTTCATGAAAGGTCTCCCCAGAATAAGAGGAACATCACTAGTTCCTTCCATCTCCATCACAATGAAATCTACTGGAAATACAAATTTGTCGACCTTCACTAGAACATCTTCAACCACTCCATATGGATATTTAAGAGACCTGTCCGCCAATTGAAGAGCCATTCTAGTTGGTTTAATTTCCAACCCCTGAATTGTTCTGCACATGGAAAGCGGCATTAGATTAATGCTAGCTCCCAAATCAATCAATGCTCTTCCAACTTTCACATCTCCTATGGTGCATGGAATAGTGAAGCTTCCTGGGTCTTTAAGTTTAGGAGGTAGTTTCTGGATGATTGCACTGCAATTCCCCTGTATATTGATAGTTTCCTTCTCAATGTACTTGTGTTTCTTTGTGAGAAGTTCCTTCAAGAATTTTGCATATGCTGGCATCTGTTGCAATGCTTCAGAGAATGGTATTGTGATCTCCAACTTCTTAAACAGTTCCATGAATCTCTCCAACTGCTTTTCTTTCTCCTTCCTTGAATAACCCTTTGGATAAGGAAGTGGCTTTTCATACTCTTTTTCTTTCTGTCTCTCTTCTCTCTCATTTTTTTCTCTCTTCTCATCTTCTTCTTTTTTCTTTTTCTCTCTCTCAACTCTTTCTTTCCACTCACATGTTTCTTTTTCACTCTCACTCTCATTTTCTTTCTCTTTTCTCTCTTTTGTTCTCTCTTCTAACACTCTACCACTTCTAGTCACAACAGTTTTACATTCCTTTTCCAGATCATCATGTTTCATTTCGTCAACTATTCTCTCAACATAGACCTCCATTTTTTTAAATGCAGCATCCACATTATGACAATAAGACGCATTTGTCTTTAAGAATCTCTGGAAAGTCTCTTCAAGCGTTGTTGATTTCGCAACTAGAGTAGCTTGCATCTGCCATTTTTGGTGCTCTTGAACCATTGAAACCTGTTGTACTTCCTGTGGTGTTTGAGAAAGTTTCATGGTCACTTCTTCAATCTGTTGAGAGATAATGCTATTTTGGATAAGCAAGGCCTCATTTAATTTTGACAACTCCTTCTGATTAGGATCTCCTTTTTCAATATTGAGTTCGTTGTCACTAGTAGCCATATTTTCAATAAGTTCAGTTGCTTCCTCTGGAGTTTTCCAATTAATATTACCTCCTGCTGATGCGTTTAGTATCATCTTGGTTTGTGAACCAAGCCCTCCAAGGAAAGTTAGGACTACTTCTGCTTCTTTGAAACCATGCATAGGGGTTTTGCGTAGCAAGCTTTTATACCTGTCCCATGCATGTCCAAGTGACTCCTCCATGCCCTGCTTGAAAGAAGATATCTCTTGCTTGCCTTTGGTCACCTTAGATTGTGGAAAGTACTTGTTCAGAAATTTAGTAACCACTGCTTCCCACTCTGTGAAACTTTCTTCTGGAAAAGAGTTTAACCAAAGCTTAGCATTGCCCCCCAATGAGAAAGGAAACAAGCTAAGTTTGATAGCTTCGTCTGGCACCCCATTAATTTTGACCGTGTTGCAGATCTCATTGAAAGTTGTAAGGTGCTCATATGGGCTTTCGTGAGATAACCCATTAAATTGATGACTCTTCACCAGTTGAATTAATGCTGGCTTGACCTCCATGTTGGCTGCATTGACTCTAGGTCTAGCTATGCTGTTAAAGTGTTGAGGTCCAGCAATATTGGTGTAATCTGCAAGAGTTCTTCTAGCATTGTTATTCTCCATACTTCTTGTGCTGTGAACAGAACCTTGTGGTGATGATTGGAGGAGAGTTTCTGGAGAAGGGAAAAGTTCTCTGGACGTTCTGATTCTTCTCCTCCTTCTACTCTCGTCTAGCCCTTGAAAGAGTGGTTCTGTTGTTTTCTTGCTTCTAGTCCGAATTGCTTCCTGCATACACAAGAAAACAAAACCCTAGAAAAGATTTGTTAGCACAAAAAGATATAGAAGAAGATAAAAACTCAGAAGATAGAAAGATTTAGAAGATAAAAACAAATAAGATAGAATAAAATAAAACCTAATCTAATAAAATAAAATCTAACCTAAAAAGATAAAATAAAATAAAATAAAATCTAACCTAACTAAAAAGATAAAATAAAATAAAATAAGATCTAAACTAACCTAAAAGATAAAAAAAATAAAATCTAACCTAAAAAAATAAAATCAAATAAAATAAAAACAGAAAAAATAAAAACAGAAATTCAAAATTAAAGTCAAAGATAATCAATAATCACACAAATTAACCAGTTAAACCACGAGTCCCCGGCAGCGGCGCCAAAAACTTGATGGATAAATTTGTAAGCACCAAAATATGATGTCACAAACTTGTTTCACAATCGGCAAGTATGACCGAATCGTTCAAGTAATAAACTTGGTAAGACCAAGTATCGTTCTTCCCAAAGGACTCACGGCCTAGTTTAGTTATGTGATTTGTTGATTAGCTAAGACTTACAAACGAAATATTTGGAGTTTATATGCAAGACGAAAAACTAAACATGTATGCATGAAGTTTGATCAATGGCAAAGACTAAAGATAAACACTTTCAATGGATTATATGAATGAATATGTTGTTGGGGGTCAATTTCATCTCATCCACTCTCATACATTTTAGGAATTCAACATTCAAATCATCATTGTTAATGCCACTCTCTAAAGTACCATTCTAGATGGCTTCTCCCTAATCAAATAGTTCATACAATTCCTAGCATTCCTAATGATTAGTTCATAAGTGCAGGAGCTTAACGACAACCAATATAACATTGGGAGAAATTCCCCGGATCTAGACTTCCCCGTACGTGTCCGTATCGACAAAACCAATAATCATGCAATAGAATGAGTTAAACAATGCAAGCATTAAGCAAAGAGGAAAAACCCTAACTAATGATGAAAGAAAGCATAAGTCTTAGATTAAGATGCAAGCATAAATTCCATATATGAGAGCTTCAAGAGATTACATTGATTCCCCAACAAACATACAAGGTTTAGTTCACCATATTCATGGTGAACTTAGATGAACAATAATGAAAGAATGAAAGATAAAACCCTAGAAAGGTGAAGAGGTAGCCTGAGCATCCAAGATCCTCCTTCAAAGGGGTGGAAGAGAGAGTGTTTGCCTTGTTTCTGCCAAAGATACCTAACCCTAGGACGTGCAAGCCCTTATATACTAATCTAGAGTTACAAAAGATTACAAAAGCCCAAGCCCAAAAAGTGCCGCTCAGCGGTATTTACCGCTCAGCGGTGGTTGCGCGTCTTCTTTCTTCCCCTCAGCGGCCATTCTGCCCCTCAGCGGTTCCAACGTGACTCCTTGAGTGCCGCTCAGCGGTAAATTACCGCTGAGCGGTGCCTTCGACTTCTCTTTTTGCACTCTTTCTTGTCTTTTCTAATGTCACTTCTCTCCTTCTTCACTCTTTTCACTAAATTCACCTTAAAACCTGCACAAAAACACTCAAATCAAGCATAAACCTGTCCAGCTCTCTTATTTCTGAAAATAAAGATAAAAGCATTGATTTCAAGCTAGTTTCTAAGTCTAAAGGTTGCTTTTAGTATCAATTTTAAGCATGAAAATAACAGTTTTTCAACTGTTATCAACTTGCTTGTGAATGTATTTGATTATGGTTAAATGAAAGGCAAAGTTAATTCATGTGACATTGTGATAGTAGAGTGAAGGAGTGACCTCTTGTACACTTGTGTGTTTGAGTGAAACACTTTATGATGGAAACCAATTCCCAGCTGGAAACGAGTAGGAAGAGGCTCCAGACCAGAGGAAACCAGTAATGAATAATTGTGCAGCGGATGGTTGAAATGATGCAGTGTTTGAGGTGTTTTAATGGAGGAAAGGTGTATGGGTGAAGCCTCACAGCTCAGAGGGTCATTGTGTCAGGACGGACGTCTATATGGACGTCCGCTGTGTCAGGCCGGACGTCTATATAGACGTCCACTGTGAATCTCTCGGACGTCTATACACTACTACAGAAAGGGCTTTATTAGACGGGTTATTTAGGGTTATTTACGGGTTATTTAGGATTACAGGGTTTGGACGTTTGTTTGTGCACTGCAACACGTCTGAAGAGCAGATTCGAAATGAAAATGGAGGAAGATGGAGGAGTAAATGACCTAAAACGTAGGCCAAAAAATGCCGCCCAAGAACACGCAACAAACTACACCAAAATGCACCGAAAACGATTTTTAATCCGTCCAAATGAAAGATATTTCATCACTAAACAATTTAATCGGAATAAAAGTAAGATTAAATGGTCCAAAACAGATAAAAACCAACCTGGAAATGCAAGACGCAGAGGGAACTCTCACGGGTTTGTCAGGAACGGCTGCAGCGGAATGGTTAGCGTGGAATAACAAACCAAGAGGGTTTTTAATACTAACTTGTGCCTTTTAATTTCTACTCAATTAAACTTACTTAGCAATTAATAAAGACAAATAAAGCAAGAGTAAGGTTGAGAGAAATTTGCACAGATGATTTTATCCTGGTTCGGATCTTACCAATCCTACGTCCAGTCGTTTATCTCAAACAAGATAAACCTTTTCACTAACACAAAACAATTACAAACTACAATCACAAAGATACAATTTGTAAGAGTTTAGAAACCACCTCTCTTGATACCACAAGAGATGAAACTACACCTCCTTTGAGTCTTCACAAAGGATGAACATCTCCTCCGAATACTTCACGAAGGATGAACACCTCCTCCAAATACTTCACGAAGGATGAACACCTCCTCCAAATACTTCACGAAGGATGAACACCTCCTCCGAATACTTCACGAAGGATGATTCTCTTCTGAACACATCCTTAGACACACCAAGGATGAACCGGCTATTTCCTCTGTCACCGTAGCAGCACTTCACCAACTCTACAGACAGAGTTTCCTTAGCTGAGCAAGAACACACAAGTCTCAAGAATTTCTGAGTATTTTGAGCACAAGGGAAGAGTTTCTGTGTCTCTGGTTATTCTTCTTAAGAGGAAATGAGAGTCTATTTATAGACTCATCCAAAGGCTCTTCCATTCTTCGAAAATGAGCCATCTGACTGTTTTAATCGATTAAACCAAGTATTAATCGATTAAACTGAGTACAACGGCTAGTTTTTCAAATCTGAAACCCCAACGGACTGTTTTAATCGATTATTTTCAGGAATAATCGATTACATAATCGATTAAACCAATCCTTAATCGATTATTACAGTGTAACGGCTAATTTTCAACTCTGAAACCCCCAACGGACTGTTTTAATCGATTAATCTCAGGATTACTCGATTAATCCAGAGGCAATTTGGTTTTTCAGGTTTGCTACAGTGTTTTGCTACAGTATTGTGCTACAGTATTTTGCTACAGTAGTTTTACAAAACACTTTCTTTTTCTAATCTAAGTCCTATACATATTTCTAAGAGTATTACAAAAGCTTTCCATATCAATACAAGTCTTCATAACATCTTGATTCTTGATTTCTTCTTGACTTGATTTGGACATCATCAAAACTTCATCTTCATCATTTTGCTAACAGGGTTCGCATAACTCCTCGCGGGTTCGCGTTTTAGTGTGTATGTCCTTATCTTAAACGTCTTTTGAACGTCCGTTGTGGCGGGGGACGGACGTCTATATATAGTAAACGTCCGTCTCCCTCCAGGACGGACGTTCAAGAGGCTGACAGAGTAGGTGAACCCGTCAGCCTCTTGAACGTCCGTCCTGGAGGGGGACAGACGTTTATTATATATAGACGTCTGTCCCCCTCCAGGACGGACGTTCAAGAGACTGATGGGTTCAACTACCCTGTCAGCCCTTGAACGTCCGTCCTAGAGGGGGATAGACATCTATATATAGTAAACGTCTGTCCCCCTCCAAGACGAATGTTCAAGAGGCTGACAGAGTAGGTGAACCCGTCAGCCTCTTGAACGTCCGTCCTGGAGGGGGACGAACGTTTACTATATATAGACGTCCGTCCCCCTCCAGGACGGACGTTCAAGAGACTGATGGGTTCAACAACCCTGTCAGCCCTTGAACGTCCGTCCTGCAGGAGGACAGACGTCTATATATAGTAAACGTCCGTCCCCCTCCAGGACGGACGTTCATGAGGCTCACAGAGTAGTTCAACCCATCAGCCTCTTGAACGTCCGTCTTGGAGGGGGACGCACATTTATGATATATAGACGTCCGTCTCCCTCCAGGACGGACGTTCATGAGGCTCACAGAGTAGTTCAACCCATCAGCCTCTTGAACGTCCGTCTTGGAGGGGGACGGACATTTATGATATATAGACGTCCGTCCTGGAGGGGGACGGACGTTCAAGAGGCCGAATCGTCAACTCTCCCGTCAGGCTCTTGAACGTCCGTTAGAGGGATCGGACGTCTACTATATTATAGATGTCCGTCCCCCTCTAGGACGGACGTCTCCACGCTCAATTATTTACATTTATGCCACCGGTCAATTATTTATGTTGGGGTTTTGGTGGACGGACGTCTATGGGGTGACGTTAAAGATCAATTCTGCACTAGTGAGTTTCGGAATAATTACAAAATATTGATGAATTTATTGTTTGCAATTAATTTAATTAATTGTTTAAAGGGTTAAATCAGTTGAGAGGATTTTATAAAGAAAAGCAAGTGGCACCAAAAAGAATTAATGTTATTTACAAATCAAAACTTAAGCAAATAGTACAAATGAATCGTGTCTGAACTTACAATTACCACATTTTAATGATGTGGTAACAAAAAAAGTTCTCTCCACGTTAACTAAAAATTCAATGATGATATTGAACAACGCCACTTCGTCCCCAATAAATAATTTCTCAAGTGTGTTTTCTGTTGTTGCAATCCTTTGGCACATGTAGACGGTGAAACTTTGGTTCAATTGACCACTTTAATTGTTGTTTTGGTGTATTCAATTAAATTTAATTTTCAATTTTTTGTTAAAACAGCTTTATGGCTAATCCATCTACACTTACACCACCACAAAGTGAGGACCAAAGTCAATCGTCTACCTAACCCAAGTGTAGACGAGCGACTAGGCTAAAAGACTTGACTATTAGTCGTAATGCTGATCAGAAATTGCCCATTCAATTTGATATGAGTACAGGAAAAGTTATTGGAGACAACCGTGCAAGATTCACTAGCTTTGTGGCCTTACTTGGTAGAAGTAAGGTTAGTATTCTTATTGACAAATGGGACCATGTTCCTGAAGAAGTGAAGAACCAAATATGGCAAACTATCATGGTATGAAAGTCTTAACTTAACTTCCACAATTATTAGAAAATTTGTAAATATAACATTCATGTACCTATTATTTAGCTAACATATGACGTCCCAAACAACAACTTATTGAGAAGTAAATGGATATCATATGCTGGGCAGCGGTGGAGGCGTTTTAAGACTGACCTTACTAGTCGGTATATTTATGGTAAGTTAAGTCACAAGAATCCTTGTGAGATTGATGGACAAATTTATGAGCACCAAAATATGATGTCACAAACTTGTTTTTCAATCGGCAAGTATGACCGAATCGTTCAAGTAATAAACTTGGGTTCTTCCCAAAGGACTCACGGCCTAGTTTAGTTATGTGATTTCTTGATTAGCTAAGACTTAAAGACGAAATATTTGGAGTTTAATATGCAAGACAGAAAATAAACATGTATGCATGAAGTTTTGATCAATGGCTAAAACAAAAGACACACACTTTCAATGGAATATATTAATGAATATGTTGTTGGGGGTCAATTTCATCTTATCCACTCTCATATATTTTAGGAATTCAACATTCAAATCATCATTGTTAATGCCACTCTCTAAAGTACCTTTCTAGAAGGCTTCTCCCCAATCACGAGTTCATACAATTCCTAGCATTCCTAATGATCAGTTCATAAGTGCAGGAGCTTAACGACAACCAATATCATATTGGGAGAAATTCCCCGGATCTAGACTTCCCCGTACGTTCCCGTATCGACAAAACCAATAATCATGGATCGAATGAGTTAAACAATGCAAGCATTAAGCAAAGAGGAAAAACGCTAACTAATGATGAAAGAAAGCATAAATCTTAATTAAAAGATGTAACAAACAGATTCCATATATGAGAGCTTCATAAGATTACATTGATTCCCCAACAAACATACAAGGTTTAGTTCACCATATTCATGGTGAACCTAGATGAATTACAATGAAAGAATGAAAGAATAAACCCTAAAAAGGTGAAGAGGTAGCCTGAGCATCCAAGATCCTCCTTCAAAGGGGTGGAAGAGAGAGTGTTTGCCTCGTTTCTGCCAAAGATGCCTAACCCTAGGAAACCCTAAAGCTTATATATCATTCGTAAATTACAAAGAGTCAAGTCCAAGCCCATTAAAGTGCCGCTCAGCGGTAAAATACCGCTCAGCGGTGAGTGCGTGACTTTGTTTTCTCCCCTCAGCGGCCATTTCACCCCTCAGCGGAGCCAGCGTGACTGCCTGAGTGCCGCTCAGCGGTAAACTGCCGCTGAACGGCTGTTGCGGCTTCTCTTTTTGCACTTTTTGATGTCTTATCTGATTTCATCTCTCTCCTTCTTCACTTCTTTCACCAAATTCACCTTAAAACCTGCACAAAAACACTGAAATCAAGCATAAACCTGTCCAGCTCTCTTATTTCTGAAAATATTGGTAAAAGCATGATTTCAAGCTAGTTTCTAAGTGTAAAGGTTGCTTTTAGTGTCAATTTTAAGCATGAAAATAACAGTTTTTCAACTGTTATCACAACCCCAAACTTAGAACTTTGCTTGTCCTCAAGCAAACAAGATGTAACTCCATCTTCC
Source organism: Vigna angularis (assembly GCF_016808095.1). Classification (NCBI taxonomy): domain Eukaryota; kingdom Viridiplantae; phylum Streptophyta; class Magnoliopsida; order Fabales; family Fabaceae; genus Vigna; species Vigna angularis. The sequence continues at coordinate 17,995,914 of NC_068979.1, forward strand.
ACCAATTCATATGATGATTCACTCATTCAAAAATCTTCTTTTCAATGATAAGTAAAAACTTCAATCAAACTTATGACCAAGAGTTCAATCAAGATGTGCACATGCTTTAGTGTTCACAAAGTCATTTAAATTCCAACAAATGCTATTTTTCATGAATGATCAATCAATTAAGCATGGATGTTCATGTGCTAATGGAGTATTTCCTCACTAGATAAAGTGTTTCACTCAACACACAAGTGTATAAGAGGTAATCACTCATTCACTCTACTATCACAATGTTACATGAATCAACTTTGCCTTTCATTTTACCCCAATCAAAAACATTCACAAGCATGCATTATCACAAGGACTTTTCAATGGCTTATAATGTGGCTGGGCTAACAAGAAAATTGGTTTTTCTGGATCACAAAATCCTTGAGTTAAGAGAATCATAACAACACAATTATTCTTATTCATTCCCAACTTTCTTTTGCCATTGCATTTGCATTGAGCTTTACTTCTTTTTCTTTTCTTTTCTTTTTCTTTGCATATTCTTACTTTTTAGCTCTTAGCTCAATGCTTTTCATGTTTTCCCAATGATGGGGAAGTGCATACCTAGAGAGAATATACTAAATGACATTTAAGAGAATGGGAAAGAAATTAAAAATGAAAGAGATTAAGGAAAAGGAAACTTAGGAATTGAAGATGCGCCACTTGAACAAGCTTCCAAGATAAGCATCAAGAGGAGGACCGCCACTTGCTTGAACAAGATAAGGTCTGCCCAAATTTGGGACTTTAGAGACAGAATTCTATCTCAAAGAGGATTGCAAAAGTGCAAATCAACTCAAATTCATTGAATCAAGGTAAGGTGTACAAAAAGGAGACCCCTAAGCCTTCTTATATAACCTTTGGAGTGAGCTAAGATGCAAGATCTAGGAGATGTGGGACTTTTGAGGGTGTAGTCCGTCCAGCAGCTGCTGCAGGTCTTCTAGGGACTTTTGAGTCCCACATTGCTCAATTCTCTCCACTCCAAAGGGTTTATAAGGCAACTAGTTCTCCTATAGTTCAAAATATGAAAACTAGCTATGCTACTAACTCCTACACGCCTAGAATGCTCACTTTCTCTTCTCTTCTTTTTAAGATCAAGCCATGGATAGTCCCACATTGCTTGCTCTTAAAGAGAAAGAAGAGTTTATAAGCAATTTATTCACAACAACTAAGAGAAAGAAATCAAAAGGCAAATACACACCCAAAGGAAACCTATTCTACTCTTTTTTATGCTTGCTGTCACTTTGAAAACTCTTCATTGTTGCCCCATGTATGATCATATCATCCCCCCCAGGTTGGTGAGGATTCGACCTCGAATCTTGAAAAACCTGCAACAAAGAGAGATTAGTGACTTATTTCGTGTATAAACCAAAGCAACTCCTCCTGGATCAAATGTCAACCTGCAAAAATCATTAAACATTTTGTGAATGAATTTATGTTGACTAATCAATGTATATAAACAAGTAATAGTAAAAGAAAGTCTCCTGATATTTTTATTGCATTTAGTGGTGAAAACTAGGAGACCATTTTTAGAGAAAAAATTATTTTTGTCTTGAGTTGAATGGAACCAAAGGGGTAACACTAACTCATGATATGTTTCACAAATGTTTATGGAATAGTTGGAAAGAAGGAAAGAGGGAGGTGAAAAAGTTGTGCAAAATATTTTTGGAACAAAGAAAGAAAACTTAGTAAAAGGAGAAAAGTAGAAGGATTGAAAAACTCCCCTGTCATGGTGTAGATCTATTTGAATGATGGGAGTGGATGGTGCCTTCAGTAACACTTCCTTTTTAACTAAGACTTTGTCCTTCTCCATTTCTCTCACAAGTTCTTCTTTTTCTTTCTTTTCTCTCTCCTCTCTTTCTTTTCTCTCAGTCTCTTCTTTTACTCTCTCCTCTCTTTCTTTTCTTTCTTCATTTAAACAAGTAAGCATGACCTTCTCTTTGGCATCACTTGATGAGGAAGAAGAGCTATAGTTTGGTGAAGTTAAGGAAGAGGTAGACTCATTAGTCATAATTACTTCACCCTCAATGCATGTTGCCTTTTTGGTGGGGCAGGCAGAGGCTATATGTCCATGTCCTAAACATTTAAAACATTTAATGTGACTTGGTCTAGAAGGAGATTTAGGTGGGGAAGAGGAATGGTTAGAAGAAGAATGAGGAAACGATTTGTTAGTGGGCTCCTTAGAAACATCCTTGGTTTTATCCTTTGATGATGAGGATTTGTAGAAAATATCTCTTGAAGATTTGGAAAATTTGTTGTGACAAGCTTCTTTTTTCAAGAGTTTCTTCTCTACTTTCATGGTTCTATGAACCACTACATCTAAAGTCTCATCATCATGGAATTCAATTATATCTTGGATGTTACTATTAAGTCCACTAATAAATCTAACTATTTTTGCATGATCATTTTCTTTAAGGTTAGTATGATGTAGGAGCACTTCGAGCTCACGAGCATACTCCTCCACACTTCGTCTACCTTGAGTAAGCTGTTGGAGCTTAATCAAGAGGTCCCTATGGTAGTATGGAGGTACGAAATGTTGGTACAAAATGTCCCTACAATGTTCCCATGTACTCGCGGGTGAGGCCATGGTTAAGTATCTCCTATTTAGCCATTGTTTGGCGTATCCCTCTAAAGCTAAACAAGCTAACTTTACACGCAAAGGTCCATTTACACTATACAAATCAAAAATTTGGTCTACTTTAGCTATCCAATCTAGAAAAATAAACGGCTCGGCTTCTCCTTTGAAAGTAGGCAAATTCAACTTTGGTAGTGTAAGGCCTTGGTCCATAGCTTTATCTTCTTGATGCTTCTTTGGTGAAGGAAGGTATACATTTACAGTTCTAGCTTCTTGCTTCTTCTTGTAGAAACCATGATCATGACCATGAGGTTGCTCCCCTTTTGCTTTCGCGTCCTTGTCCAACCGTTTACTAATGGAGTCAAGTTGATGTTGCATTTGTTGAAAAGCCTTCATCAAATCAAATTTGCTAGAAGCACTTCCGTGATGACTACTTCCAATGGAAGAAGAGTGTCTTGAACCTGCAGACATGGTTTTCTAAAGGCAAACAGCAGCAATACTTACACAAAAAATAGGTTAGAAAACAGTCCAAATACAGCAGCAAAACTGAAGTAAACAGCAGCCAAGGTTCACTCACAGCAGCACCAAAAAATTAGGCTCAAAACTCACGGTGTTGATGGCAAAACAAAGCAAGATCACTCCACTCACATGCACTCTTCTTTCAAAATAGTAATGTCTCACAAGTCCACTTTGAGAGCACCAACTCAAGTCCAAAGCAAATGGAAAGATGTACAATCCACCCTCAATGCAAAGAAGCCAAATCAAGACAGCACATGGTAGAAGCCAAAGAATGAATGAAAACTACAAGACAAATGATGAAAATGGAACCTAAAAAATCAAGAAACTTGGCACAAAAACAAGGAGGCAGTATCTAATGAATGTGAAGAGACAAAACAACAAGAAATTGGAGTCAAAACAGTGGCACAAAATGAACAAGACAGCAAAGAAAATTAACACAACTAAGGAGCAAAATCACATGAACATGCTACGCATACATGAAGAGCAAGACCGAATTAATGCTGGAAATAATTTTGGCAAACCTCAAACCAAAATATTCTGTATTGGAAATGAAAAAGAGGCTCTAAATGAAGCAATCAAACACACCAATCAATGAGAAAACTCTCGGCCAAGCATACCAAACAGCAACCAATTTTTTTGTTGATTTTATTTTGATACAGCAAACAGCACTTGGTAAAATGTCTCGGCCAAGCCACTTTAATGAAGAAAATGTGTTTGATTGGAAGCACAATTGTAATGGTTTATAGCCTCTATTTATACAGAACAAATAAGCAAGGTTCGCACGCTTAAATGCAATGATGATCAAGCTCAATTCATCATACAAGCAAGGAGATGTAAAAATGCTCTTAGCTATGCAATTTCAGAAAAATACTCTAGAAAACTCCTAAAGAGGAACAAACATATGACTCAATTCAAAGCTAATAAGCAAGAAAAGACACATACAATCCAGCCAAGACAAGAAATTAAAGCTGGAACAAACAAACAAAAGGAAATAGGACACCTACTTGTTGAAGACCTCCAATAGCATTGTTGCTGTTTGATGAAATGTCTACTTGCACAAGGCTCTGGACAGCCACGGTTTAGTCCCTCAAAGCATTGATTTGAAGTGTTGATTCCTTGCTTAAGAGTATTGAGAGGGTGTAGCAACGTCCAGGGAGCAATTCCAGCCACCAAAATGTCCAAACAGCCAACAACAAAGCAAAACAGTGGAGTATTAATTCAACAGCAGAAAACTGGATGAACACAGTGGAGAAAAAAATTTACTGGGAACAGTACAGAACGAATTTGAGAAAAGTAAAATATGTTCATGAAACTAGACATCCAGACGAAACTAGGAAAAAAATTTCATGGAAAACCGACAAGAAATGAAGCTAAACTAAATCATACAAGTTCACTGTATTTTCACGCAAAGGCTGGGCGAGACAGAAAAATGGTTCAGCGAAAATGAACATATCTAAGCTATTCTACTCTAGCATGCAATTCCTAAGAGATCAAAAACCTAAGGCTCTGATACCACATGATGGGGAAGTGCATACCTAGAGAGAATATACTAAATGACATTTAAGAGAATGGGAAAGAAATTAAAAATGAAAGAGATTAAGGAAAAGGAAACTTAGGAATTGAAGATGCGCCACTTGAACAAGCTTCCAAGATAAGCATCAAGAGGAGGACCGCCACTTGCTTGAACAAGATAAGGTCTGCCCAAATTTGGGACTTTAGAGACAGAATTCTATCTCAAAGAGGATTGCAAAAGTGCAAATCAACTCAAATTCATTGAATCAAGGTAAGGTGTACAAAAAGGAGACCCCTAAGCCTTCTTATATAACCTTTGGAGTGAGCTAAGATGCAAGATCTAGGAGATGTGGGACTTTTGAGGGTGTAGTCCGTCCAGCAGCTGCTGCAGGTCTTCTAGGGACTTTTGAGTCCCACATTGCTCAATTCTCTCCACTCCAAAGGGTTTATAAGGCAACTAGTTCTCCTATAGTTCAAAATATGAAAACTAGCTATGCTACTAACTCCTACATGCCTAGAATGCTCACTTTCTCTTCTCTTCTTTTTAAGATCAAGCCATGGATAGTCCCACATTGCTTGCTCTTAAAGAGAAAGAAGAGTTTATAAGCAATTTATTCACAACAACTAAGAGAAAGAAATCAAAAGGCAAATACACGCCCAAAGGAAACCTATTCTACTCTTTTTTATGCTTGCTGTCACTTTGAAAACTCTTCATTGTTGCCCCATGTATGATCATATCACCCAACAACCCCAAACTTGAACATTTAACAATACCACACAAGATTTTCTACTTAACTCAAGGTAAAGATTTTCAATCAAAGGTTTCAGTGTATGTTCAAGGCTAAGGGTTCAAAAGGATTGGACACAAAGTGTTCTCTTTTAGTGGGCTAATTTTTTTTTTTTTTTTTTTACAAATTTTTTTTTTTTTTTTTACAAATTTGGCCAATAAAAAGGTTTCCAACAAACGGCCTTGATCATATGATGCAAAACAAGCAATTGATTCAATGAAAGAAAACCTGGGCAAAGTCATTCATGCTTTCAAAGTAATAGCATTCAATCATACCAAAAACTCTGAAGCTCAAATCCTCACATATAAGCTCATTCACATTTGACATACACATCCTGCTTAATTTCACAATCACAATCATGATATCATGCATTTGTTCACAAAGCTTGTGAATCACCTGTATAAGCATTTAAATGTGCACATCATCTCAACATCAATCAATCAAGAAGCATCATCAAGCATTACTTATCAAACAATCACAGTTAATAGCAAACCATCATAACAAACCAGGTGTTCAATAGAGTACATCAAACCCTAATCCAGAACAAAAACAAATAAGTTCAGAAAACTTAAACCACAAACGCATAATCATATGATAGCATTCATCAGTAAATGCTATCTCAGCTCATCATCAGTCTGAGCTGTCCTCTGTATCTTCCTCTTCCTCCTCATCTTCATCATCTTCAAATGCATCCTCCTCATCAGCTTCATCTTCTTTCAGATCTCTAGCTGAAGCTTCAGCTGCTCCAGCTCCTCCTCCATGCACTGGTTCTTCTGGCCAAGCTACTACATTATGGAATTCATCCATAGTCCACCTGTGGGCTGGAGGTGTATCATACATCCCCACTATCATCTCAGCAGTGGCCACCTGCCCTCTGTGAATGGACTGCAACTGAGCACCTATAAGAGACATATACATGTCCCTCATCTGGAATGGTTCTGCTTCATGTATCTCAGCAGATGTCTGGCTTTGTGCTGGCCCTCTCTCTCTGCGAGCACGGCGTGGTGGAACTGGCTGAGCAGCATCCTCACCTCCACAGTACTTTCTGTAATAGGCCTCATCAATAGCTTTTCTTGGCCTCTCAAATGGTGGAACAGAAGTATCCACCCCAGCTAGCTTGCAAAGGTGAGTAATCAAAGAAGGATGTCCTAGTGGTGCTTTGTTGTTTGAGGTGTTAGCACATACACTAATTTCATCAGTTATCACCTGCCCAATATTAACATTTAAATTTTTGATAGCACAGTTGATGAATAGTGCCCTGCTGAGAGTAATATCTGACACATGTGAACATGGCTGAATGTTGGCATGAGAAAATGCCATCCAATACTTTGCAAGAGGAGTCAAATCCGTCCTCCTAATGTTAACCACTGAGCCAGATCTATTTCTTTGGAAGTGTCCTCCAGGTATACACAACACTCTCTCCACATCCTCATAATCAGCACCTTCCTCCATGCAAAGAGCAAACTGGCATTGCTCACCAGCCCACACAGTATCCAGGAAGTTGTTGATAGAATCAGGATCATACCTGATAGCATGGCCTCTGACATAGCCCAAATAATTCTCAGCTGGATAATCACCAATCTTCTTTGCATTGGTGTAAAATTCCTTTACTACAGCTATGTTGGCAGGTGCAGGATAAGTGGCTAGTGATAACAGTTGAAAAACTGTTATTTTCATGCTTAAAATTGATACTAAAAGCAACCTTTATGCTTAGAAACTAGCTTGAAATCATGCTTTTATCCATATTTTCAGAAATAAGAGAGCTGGACAGGTTTATGCTTGATTTCAGTGTTTTTGTGCAGGTTTTAAGGTGAATTTAGTGAAAGAAGTGAAGAATGAGAGAGAGGGAATCAGAAAAGGAATCAAAGAGTGAAAAAGGAGAAGCCGAAGTCACCGCTCAGCGGCATTTTACCGCTGAGCGGCACTTAAGAGGTTGCGGGAGGTCCGCTGAGGGGCAAAATGGCCGCTGAGGGGAGAAAACGAGACGCGCAATCACCGCTGAGCGGTATTTTACCGCTGAGCGGCACTTTAATGGGCTTGGGCTTGACTTTTTGTAATTTACGAATGGTATTTAAGCCTTAGGGTTTCCTAGGATTAGGCATCTTTGGCAGAAACGAGGCAAACACTCTCTCTTCCACCCCTTTGAAGGAGGATCTTGGATGCTCAGGCTACCTCTTCACCTTTTTAGGGTTTATTCTTTCATACTTTCATTGTAATTCATCTAGGTTCACCATGAATATGGTGAACTAAACCTTGTATGTTTGTTGGGGAATCAATGTAATCTCTTGAAGCTCTCATATATGGAATTTATGCTTGCATCTTTTAATTAAGACTTATGCTTTCTTTCATCATTAGTTAGGGTTTTTCCTCTTTGCTTAATGCTTGCATTGTTTAACTCATTCTAATGCATGATTATTGGTTTTGTCGATACGGACACGTACGGGGAAGTCTAGATCCGGGGAATTTCTCCCAATATTATATTGGTTGTCGTTAAGCTCCTGCACTTATGAACTAATCATTAGGAATGCTAGGAATTGTATGAACTCGTGATTAGGGAGAAGCCATCTAGAATGGTACTTTAGAGAGTGGCATTAACAATGATGATTTGAATGTTGAATTCCTAAAATGTATGAGAGTGGATGAGATGAAATTGATCCCCAACAACATATTCATTCATATATTCCATTGAAAGTGTTTATCTTTTGTCTTTGCCATTGATCAAACTTCATGCATACATATTTAATTTTCGTCTTTTGCATATAAACTCCAAATATTTCGTCTTTAAGTCTTAGCTAATCAAGAAATCACATAACTAAACTAGGTCGTGAGTCCTTTGGGAAGAACGATACTTAGTCTTACCAAGTTTATTACTTGAACGATTCGGTCATACTTGCCGATTGTGAAACAAGTTTGTGACATCATATTTTGGTGCTTACAAATTTGTCCATCAAGATTTTGGCGCCGTTGCCGGGGACTCGTGGTTTAACTGGTTAATTTGTGTGATTATTGATTATCTTTGACTTGTTTTTGAATTTTTTTTATTTAAATTTCGAATTTTTTTATTTTCTGTTTATATTTTTCAGTTTTTATTTTATTTTATTTTATTTTATTTTATTTCTCTGTTTTTATTTTTATTTTATTTTATTCTTTGAATCTTATATCTTCTCCTATATTTTTTTTGTGCTAACAATTGTTTTTAGGGTTTTGTGCCTAATGTCTGCAGAATGCAATTTGGTCAAGAATTTAACTATATGGGCACTCAATTCTACCAAAGTAATCTCAACCACTGGTGGGAACCTCACTCAAGCATGGATCAAAGCCAATTTTGGCAAGCTGCTGGACAATTTGAGAACCAACCACCACAACAATGGCAGCAACAACCCTCTCTAACAGAAAGTTTGGAGGACACCCTTCAACGATTTTTGAAAAATTCCGACTCTACTCAGAAAAGCATTGAAGAATCATTTAAAAGAATGGAGATGCAACTTCATTACATCAGTCAGAGATTGAATGATGAGGTTAATACTGAAGTTAACCTTAAGGAGGAAGGGCAAATCATTATCACCGAAAGTGACAAGATTCTTGATAAGGAAAAATTAGAGGAAGATGAAGAAAGGGTAGAGAGAAAAGAGAAAGGAGAGTTGAGTGAGAAAAATAAAGATGAAGAAAAAGAGAAAGAAGTGGTTGAGAGAGAAGAGAGAAAGAAGATTTGTGTGAAAATAAAGAAGTTGAAAAGAAAAAGAAAAGGGAAGAAAAAAATGAAAGAAAGAAAAAAGAGAAAATTTAGGGAGAGAAAAAGGAAGAAAAAGAAGATGAGAGGAAAGAAGAAGAAATCATATGAAAAATCCCATCCTCATCTAAAGAAGAATCATGGGAAGGAAAAGAAATTCAAGTGCTTTATGGAAATCTTCAAGAAATTGGAGATTAAAGTTCCTATGATTGAGACACTGCAACAGGTTCCTGGTTTGATCAAATTTCTGAAGAAGTTCAGTAGAAAGAAGAAAAAGAAGAAGGAACTTGAGCTTTACTGAGTCAAGCTAATGACGTTAAAAGAGCGCTTGCTGGGAGGCAACCCAGTGATTTAAAAACTTTTGATTTTATTTTGTTTTTGTACCTTTTAATTTGTGGACATTATTTTTGTAAATATTTTGTTGGATATAGCATCTACTGAAGGATGCTAGGTGGTTAAGTATCTACTGAAGGATACTCAGTTTGCAACACCTACTGATGGGTGTTGGTAAGAAAATTTTGCACCTACTGATGGGTGTTGGTAAGTTTGTTACACCTACTGATGGGTGTTGGTGGATTTTGGGTCAGGCTCGTGACGTTAAACAAGCGCTACCTGGGAGGCAACCCAGTTGATTGAATGTTTCTGTTTGTTTCATTTTAGTTGCATAATAGGGTTTGCATAAGTATTATGAACATTGAATTGCAGGGAACCAGTGAGGGGCATGTCTAGGAGGCACGTAGGTTAAGAAAAGAAGGAGAAAAGCACATCACGAAAGTGCCGCTGAGCGGCAACTTACCGCTGAGCGGTACTCTCACAGATTGGGCTTTGGTTGCCCCTTAGCGGAACCCAAGCCCATTAGGGTATTTGTATACCCTAAGCTGCACATAAGCTTCTATTTTCAGGCTCTTCTCTCCACACACACTCCTACATACCTTTTCCAAGGTTCTCCACATCTTTTCCCTCTTCCCTCTTGAGAAAATCTCCCTTCCACTCACGTTCTCACTAGTTTTCCATCTAAGTTTGGGGTTGGGAGAGAGCATCATTGAAGGGGTTGATTTCTTCATTGTGGTTTACTAATGCTTAAAAATGTATCTTTTGGTTTTGTGAATTAAGTTTGATGTAGGGATGGCCTCCTCATCATGCTAAAAGAATCAAGACTATAAGATCCAATAAGAAGGAGAGGAAGAAGATACAGATGACAGCTCAGATTGATGAGGAGTTGAGATAGCATTTACTGATGAATGCTATCATGAACTTATGCTTTTGTTGGTTTAAGTGTTCTAAACTTATTTATTTTTGTTTTAGATTAGGTTTGATGTACTCTATTGGACACCTGGTTTGTTATGATGGTTTGCTATTAACTGTGATTGTGTGATGAGTAATGCTTGATGATGCTTATTGATTGATTGATGTTGAGATAGATGTGCACATTAAAATGCTTATACAGGTGATTCACAAGCTTTGTGAACAAATGCATGATATCATGATTGTGATTGTGAGATTAAGCAGGATGTGTATGTCAAATGTGAATGAGCTTATATGTGAGGTTTTGAGCTCCAGAGTTTTTGGTATGATTGAATGTTATTACTTTGAAAGCATGAATGATTTTGCCCAGGTTTTCTATGATTGAATCAATTGCTTGTTTTGCATCATGTGATCAAGGCCATTTGTTGGAACCCTTTTATTGGCCAAATTCATAAAGTTAGCCTACTAAAAGAGAACACGTTGTGTTCTATCCTTTGAACCCTTAGCCTTGAACATACACTTAAAACCTTTGATTGAAAATCTTTACCTTGAGTTAAGTAGAGGATCTTGTATGGTATTGTTAAATGTTCAAGTTTGGGGTTGTTGGGAAAACATGAAAAGAAAATCATTGAGCTAAGAGCTAAAAAGTAAGAATATGCAAGGAGAAAAGAAAAAGAAGTAAAGCTCAATGCAAATGCAAAGGCAAAAGAAAGTTGGGAATGAATAAGATGATTGTGTTATTATGATTCTCTTAACTCAAGGATTTTGTGATCCAGAAAAACCAATTTTCTTGTTAGCCCAGCCACATTATAAGCCATTGAAAAGTCCTTGTGATGATGCATGCTTGTGAATGTTTTTGATTGTGGTAAAATGAAAGGCAAAGTTGATTCATGTAACATTGTGATAGTAGAGTGAATGAGTGATTACCTCTTATACACTTGTGTGTTGAGTGAAACACTTTACCTAGTGAGGAAATATTCCATAAGCACATGATCATCCATGCTTAATTGATTGATCATTCATGAAAAATAGCATTTGTTGGAATTTAAATGACTTTGTGAACACTAAAGCATGTGCACATCTTGATTTAACTCTTGGTCATAAGTTTGATTGAAGTTGCTACTTATCATGAAAAGAGGGATTTTGAATGAAGTGAGCCATCATATGAATTGGTTGAAGATGGAGTTACATCTTGTTTTGCTTGAGGACAAGCAAAGTTCTAAGTTTGGGGTTGTGATAACAGTTGAAAAACTGTTATTTTCATGCTTAAAATTGATACTAAAAGCAACCTTTATGCTTAGAAACTAGCTTGAAATCATGCTTTTATCCATATTTTCAGAAATAAGAGAGCTGGACAGGTTTATGCTTGATTTCAGTGTTTTTGTGCAGGTTTTAAGGTGAATTTAGTGAAAGAAGTGAAGAATGAGAGAGAGGGAATCAGAAAAGGAATCAAAGAGTGAAAAAGGAGAAGCCGAAGTCACCGCTCAGCGGCATTTTACCGCTGAGCGGCACTTAAGAGGTTGCGGGAGGTCCGCTGAGGGGCAAAATGGCCGCTGAGGGGAGAAAACGAGACGCGCAATCACCGCTGAGCGGTATTTTACCGTTGAGCGGCACTTTAATGGGCTTGGGCTTGACTTTTTGTAATTTACGAATGGTATTTAAGCCTTAGGGTTTCCTAGGGTTAGGCATCTTTGGCAGAAACGAGGCAAACACTCTCTCTTCCACCCCTTTGAAGGAGGATCTTGGATGCTCAGGCTACCTCTTCACCTTTTTAGGGTTTATTCTTTCATACTTTCATTGTAATTCATCTAGGTTCACCATGAATATGGTGAACTAAACCTTGTATGTTTGTTGGGGAATCAGTGTAATCTCTTGAAGCTCTCATATATGGAATTTATGCTTGCATCTTTTAATTAAGACTTATGCTTTCTTTCATCATTAGTTAGGGTTTTTCCTCTTTGCTTAATGCTTGCATTGTTTAACTCATTCTAATGCATGATTATTGGTTTTGTCGATACGGACACGTACGGGGAAGTCTAGATCCGGGGAATTTCTCCCAATATTATATTGGTTGTCGTTAAGCTCCTGCACTTATGAACTAATCATTAGGAATGCTAGGAATTGTATGAACTCGTGATTAGGGAGAAGCCATCTAGAATGGTACTTTAGAGAGTGGCATTAACAATGATGATTTGAATGTTGAATTCCTAAAATGTATGAGAGTGGATGAGATGAAATTGATCCCCAACAACATATTCATTCATATATTCCATTGAAAGTGTTTATCTTTTGTCTTTGCCATTGATCAAACTTCATGCATACATATTTAATTTTCGTCTTTTGCATATAAACTCCAAATATTTCGTTTTTAAGTCTTAGCTAATCAAGAAATCACATAACTAAACTAGGCCGTGAGTCCTTTGGGAAGAACGATACTTGGTCTTACCAAGTTTATTACTTGAACGATTCGGTCATACTTGCCGATTGTGAAACAAGTTTGTGACATCATATTTTGGTGCTTACAAATTTGTCCATCAGCTAGTTTTCCCCAATCATTCCCTAACACTTGCTCTCCAAATTGAGGAGCAAAGTTATGTATCATTCCAACCTTTCTCTCCATCAGAAGTCTCCTGTCCTGAACCACCCTAAAGTGCTTCTCATGTTTCCTAGAGAGGAACCTGCTAGATTGGGGTTGCTCTGGTTCCTTTTCCTTTCTCTTGGTTGCCATGGTTTTCAATCTCTTTCCTGAAGAGGATGCCATTCCTACATATAAATACACAACCATAGAACATGATGTTAATCATTAGTAAAACATAGAACACAACTCCTTTCGATGATAAACCACCGCTGAGGGCCAGAATTTCCCCTCAGCGCCACCAGTGCCATAGTCCAGATCACAAAAAACCAGAAAAACCAAATCTGGCAGAGTGCCGCTCAGCGGTAGTTTTACCCCTCAGCGGTAACTCTGCAGATTTTTGAAAATCTTGTTTTAAAACTTTCCTAACTCCACCCAAATGCAATTTTCAGTTTTCCAGTTCATAATCATGCAGTTTAATCGGTTCAAAAATCAAATATATCATCAAATCATGCATAGAAATCAAAACCCCTAAATATTCATGCTTTGACAATCATATTCAAATTCAAGAACCCTAGAATGAACAAAATGCTTTTTACTTACTTGGGTGGAGATACTAGATGCAATGAGAATGCTTCCAAGCTAGAATGCTCTCTTCCAACCCCAAACTTTGATGGCACACTAGTGAAAAAGTGAGTGGAAGAGATATTTTCTTAAGAGGGAAGAGTGAAAAGATGTGGAAAACCTAGGAGAAGGTGTGTGGAAGTGTTTGTGCAGAGAAAAGCCTGGAAAGAAACCCTAAAACGCAGCTTGGGGTATAATAATACCGTAATGGGCTCGGGTCCCGCTAAGGGGAACTAAAGCCCATTCTGCGCGAGTACCGCTCAGCGGTAAGTTACCGCTCAGCGGCACTTTCGTGATGTGCTCTTCTCCTTCTTTTCTTAACCTACGTGCCTCCTAACATGTCCCTCATTGGTTCCCTGCAATTCAATGTTTGAAAATGCTTATGCAAACCCTATTATGCAACTAAAACAAACAAAAACAATCAATCAACTGGGTTGCCTCCCAGGTAGCGCTTGTTTAATGTCACGAGCCTGACCCAAAATCCACCAACACCCATCAGTAGGTGTAAAATTTTCTTACCAACACCCATCAGTAGGTGTTACAAACTGAGTATCCATCAGTAGATACTTAACCACCTAGCATCCTTCAGTAGATGCTATATCCAACAAAATGTTTACAAAAATAATGTCCACAAAGTAAAAGTTACAAAACAAAATCAAAAAGTTTTTAAATCACTGGGTTGTCTCCCAACAAGCGCTCTTTTAATGTCACTAGCTTGACCCAATAAAGCTCATGTTCCATCTTCTTTTTCTTCTTTCTACTGAACTTCTTCAGAAATTTGATCAAACCAGGAACCTGTTGCAATGTCTCAATCATAGGAACTTTAATCTCCAATTTCTTGAAGATTTCCATCAAGCGCTCAAATTCCTTCTTCCTATGATACTTCTTTGGATGGGGATGGGATTTTTCATATGATTTCTTCTTCTTTCCTCTCATCCTCTTTTTCTTTCTTTTTCTCTCCCTAAATTTTCTCTTTTTCTTTTCTCTTATTTTTTTCTTCCCTTTTCTTTTTCTTTTCAACTTCTTTATTTTCACACAAATCTTCTTTCTCTCTTCTCTCTCAACCACTTCTTTCTCTTTTTCTTCATCTTTATTTTTCTCACTCAACTCTTCTTTCTCTTTTCTCTCTATCTTTTCCTCATCTCCCTCTATTTTTTTCTCATCAAGAATCTTGTCACTTTCAGTGACATTGGTTTGCCCTTCCTCCTTAAGGTTAACTTCAGTATTAACATCATCATTCAGTCTCTGACTGATGTAACAAAGTTGCATCTCCATTCTTTTACATGATTCTTCAATGCTTTTCTGAGTAGAGTCGGAATTTTTCAAAAATCGTTGAAGGGTGTCCTCCAACCTATCCAAACTTCCTGATAGAAAGGGTTGTTGCTGCCATTGTTGTTGTGGTTGGTTCTCAAATTGTCCAGCAACTTGCCAAAATTGGCATTGATCCATGCTTGAGTGAGGTTCCCACCAGTGGTTGAGATTACTTTGGTAGAATTGAGTGCCCATATAGTTAAATTCTTGACCAAATTGCATTCTGCAGACATTAGGCACAAAACCCTAAAAACAATTGTTAGCACAAAAAGATATAAAAGAAGATATAAGATCAGAGATAAGAAGATGAAATAAAAACAGAAAATAGAAAAATAAAAACAGAAAAATAAAATAAAATAAAATAAAATACAAACTGAAAAATATAAACAGAAAATAAAAACAGAAATTCAAAATTAAAGTCAAAGATAATCAATAATCACACAAATTAACTAGTTAAACCACGAGTCCCCGGCAACGGCGCCAAAAACATGATGGACAAATTTATGATCACCAAATTATGATGTCACAAACTTGTTTTTCAATCGGCAAGTATGACCGAATCGTTCAAGTAATAAACTTGGTAAGACCAAGTATCGTTCTTCCCAAAGGACTCACGGCCTAGTTTAGTTATGTGATTTCTTGATTAGCTAAGACTTAAAGACGAAATATTTGGAGTTTAATATGCAAGACAGAAAATAAACATGTATGCATGAAGTTTTGATCAATGGCTAAAACAAAAGACACACACTTTCAATGGAATATATTAATGAATATGTTGTTGGGGGTCAATTTCATCTTATCCACTCTCATATATTTTAGGAATTCAACATTCAAATCATCATTGTTAATGCCACTCTCTAAAGTACCTTTCTAGAAGGCTTCTCCCCAATCACGAGTTCATACAATTCCTAGCATTCCTAATGATCAGTTCATAAGTGCAAGAGCTTAACGACAACCAATATCATATTGGGAGAAATTCCCCGGCTCTAGACTTCCCCGTACGTTCCCGTATCGACAAAACCAATAATCATGCATCGAATGAGTTAAACAATGCAAGCATTAAGCAAAGAGGAAAAACCCTAACTAATGATGAAAGAAAGCATAAATCTTAATTAAAAGATGTAACAAACAGATTCCATATATGAGAGCTTCATAAGATTACATTGATTCCCCAACAAACATACAAGGTTTAGTTCACCATATTCATGGTGAACCTAGATGAATTACAATGAAAGAATGAAAGAATAAACCCTAAAAAGGTGAAGAGGTAGCCTGAGCATCCAAGATCCTCCTTCAAAGGGGTGGAAGAGAGAGTGTTTGCCTCGTTTCTGCCAAAGATGCCTAACCCTAGGAAACCCTAAAGCTTATATATCATTCGTAAATTACAAAGAGTCAAGTCCAAGCCCATTAAAGTGCCGCTCAGCGGTGAGTGCGTGACTTTGTTTTCTCCCCTCAGCGGCCATTTCACCCCTCAGCGGAGCCAGCGTGACTGCCTGAGTGCCGCTCAGCGGTAAACTGCCGCTGAGCGGCAGTTGCGGCTTCTCTTTTTGCACTTTTTGATGTCTTATCTGATTTCATCTCTCTCCTTCTTCACTTCTTTCACCAAATTCACCTTAAAACCTGCACAAAAACACTGAAATCAAGCATAAACCTGTCCAGCTCTCTTATTTCTGAAAATATTGGTAAAAGCATGATTTCAAGCTAGTTTCTAAGTGTAAAGGTTGCTTTTAGTGTCAATTTTAAGCATGAAAATAACAGTTTTTCAACTGTTATCAGAGATATATCAGTTCCTTGATGAGGAAACGTGGCAGGCTTTTTGGGACAAACGATTAGAACATGCCTTTCAGGTAAATTTAATGTTTTATTTATGATTTGATATTCATTTTTTCTGTTTCATAATTTGTTATTAATTGTTTATGTCACATGTTTGAAATAGGAAAAGAGAAAAGTTGCACAAGACCTTCAGAAAAATAATCTCCACCCACACAGATTGTCTCGTGGGGGATATGATAGGTTAGAGGAGATTATGATCCGTGAGGCCTCTTCCTTAGCTACCGATGATGGGTCATATTTGAGTAAGATTTCTCCACCTCCACGTCATGAGAAATGGAAGAGAGCTCGCACTAAGCCATCAGGAGAATACACTTCTGAAGAAACTCGACTTGTAGCGGAGAAGATTGTTAGAAACTCATAATAAGCCTAATTTTAATTTTAATGTCTTTAGATATATTTTTTGGCATATATTCTATAATATATGAACTAAAACACTATTTTTTCAGGATGACTTAGTGGAGAAAAGGTCTCAAGGGTCATTCACTCAAGAAGGCCGAGATGACATATTAGCGGTTGCCATTGGACGTCCGGAGCATCCAGGATATATCCGTGGTGTTGGACGAGGGGTAGGACTCAAGCAATTCTTTGGTGGTCCTACTCGAAAGGTTACTTTAGCACAACTTAGTGAATCCGATAAAAAGGTGTTAAGAAATGAGTTTAAGAAAGAATTGTTCCCAAAATTGAGAGATGAGTTATTGTCAGAAATCAAATCAGAGATAGCATCCTTAGGATTGACTATTCAAGGTCCACCAAAGGGGGCTTCCCATGTTGCTAGCACAAAGGGGAGTTGTCCTCTTCCTCAGGAATCAAGGGATGTCGTTGATGTCCCTGTTGATTGTGAATTGTATGTTGATGATCCCCACTGGCATTTGGTGGCTCTAGGCAAATTGTTGAATCATTGAAACCTGTATCCACATTCCTGATATTGAATCATTTTGAAATTTGCATTTAGCCTTTGAACCACAATGTTGTCTATACTTGCAGCCTCTCTATACTTGTTGCCTCTC
Source organism: Vigna angularis (assembly GCF_016808095.1). Lineage (NCBI taxonomy): Eukaryota > Viridiplantae > Streptophyta > Magnoliopsida > Fabales > Fabaceae > Vigna > Vigna angularis. Next base: position 18,013,660 of record NC_068979.1, read on the forward strand.
TATATATGTGCTAAGTAAGTCATTTATACCATTTTACTCAACAATTGTCATCTTTTTTGTATCTTAGGTAAAATATATAATTTGGGAAGCACCATCCACCACGAGGCTATTAAAGATGATATGTTGCGAGTGGTGGTTGTAGATATTAAAGATTCTTCTGCTCGTGTTCCTCTGCCTAGTGAGGAGGTTCAAACAGTGGGACAAGCTCCAGGAAATTTTATCATTTCGCCAGCCAGATTGGCAAAGCCAATTTTAGTAAGTATTTATATTCATATTTGCCTTAATTACTTATGTATTTGTTGTATTTGGATGCATATAATATTGAACTTATTTTGTGGTCAAATATAGGACGTTTCTAAGAATACAAACATTGTTACACCTCCTCAACCACAATTGTCTCCTCTCCAACAACTTGGTGCAGCGGTAGTCACAATGGGGAATAAAACTATTGAGATAGATATGCCTCCTGAACTCACATGCAAGACTGCTACCACCACTTTATATGTATGACATAGGGATATTTGTGAAATTGTCATTGGTAATGATCTCCTCTCTACAACAGTTCTACAACTTTGGAATTTGTAAGTAAACCTTCACAAACCATGAAAATACTATCATATTGCATTCGTGTATTTATTTTAACATTATTTGTTGATATTGAAGGTATTTGCATCACCTCTGCATCGAGAGAAGGAATGCTACTATCTATGGATTTCTTGATCCTGTTATAATTCAAACTGTAGGAAATAAATCAGAGGAGGTGCAAAAGTACTTGATAGAAATGTTTGAAAAAGCTGGTAAAGAGGTCTATTTAGCACCTTACTTGCATAAGTAAGTACATAATTTTTAAATTTTTCATGAGTAGTTTAAAAGTTTTTTTTAATTAATATTATTCTAACTTGTAGGGGTCATTGGCAATTACTAGTTATTGCTCCTGATCGTTCTCTTGTAGTTCTCTTATGTTCCTTGCATAAGAAAGGTAACACATTGTCCATCAAAAATATATTAGAGGCGTAAGTTTTCCTTTCTATTTTGATTCCTTCCTATATTATTATTATGATGTAATGGATGTCAAACTTTTGTATAGGTCTTTGGAAGCTCATTCAAGGTTACGGGGTGTTCCATCTATTTCTAGGAAGAAGATGCAAATAATCACACCTAATGTAAGAGAAGTTCACCTTCCTTTGTCTTGTGTTTTGTGATTGTTATTTTTATGAGGAATTGGCTGTGTTGTTGGTTTTGTGAAATTTGGTTTAGCAAAATATATAGAGCTACATGGTGCAAAGGCTAGCTAGAGTATAATCTAATATTTTGTGTCTTTGGTTTGAATGAGTCTTCATTATTTGTATTTAATTTGCAGTGTCGACGTCAATTGGGCAGCTATGAATGTGGGTATTATGTAATGAAACACATGCATACCATTATTTGTACAAACATTATTGAATCATGGAATAAGGTATTAAAATACTAACTAAATACTTATCCAACTATTCATTACAATATTGTTTTAACTTTATTATTTTATTTGTAGATCTTTAATGATTCATCTCCCATGGAAGCTATAGACATTGAAGACATTAGAAGGAACTGGGCTTCTTTTATTTTAAGTGTTAGTAGAAACTTGGCTACACTTAAATAGTGTATGTACATTAATGTAATATTTGGATTTAATATACAGTTTCATGTATGAATGATGTATTAAATATTAGACTATTTAACCTTTGAAATGAATTCTATTTTGTTAGTTTCAATAAATTTGTTTATTTAAAGCTATATTTATTATAAATGGATTGGATGAGATGATAATACAGGAATATTATTATAATTTCATTGGATGGTCAAATTTAATAATCAATTTTTTTTAAAAAAAAAACATTTATTATAACGTACTAAGCAATGTATGATATGGTACGTTGATCACATATTATAACGTACAATAATATATACGTAATAATATATAACATATTATAACGTACAAAATCTTCTACGTTATAATATCTTCCACCTATTATAACGGACAAATGAAAAATTTGTTATAATAAACTGTGTATATTATAACGTAGTTCAGAAACTACGTTGTAATATGTTGAACATATTATAACGTAAATTTTAGCTACGTTATAAAATGCGCAGACTTACTATATCGCTCAGAACTATGTCCCCAGTAACTACGATATAAAAGATCATTTTTGTACGTTATAAAAAGTCATTTTTCCACTAGTGTACAATGTACGTTTCTAAATTAACTCCGAATAGGCTAAGTGCGTAATTGATAACGGTTGAAAAACTATTATTTTTATGCTTAACATTGATACCAAAAGCAACCTTTAAGACTTAGAAACTAGCTTGAACTCATACTTTTGCTTTAGTTTTGTGAATAAGAGAGTTGAAGGTGAATTTAATGGTTTTGTGCAAGATTCCCTTGATTTTGTAGGCTAATTGAATGATTTGAAAGAAGAATTGAAGTACCAAACGATTGGAATGTTGAAAAGACAACAAGAAACCAGAAAAGTCAACCAGAAAAGTCAATCAGTCAACCAGAATGCTGAAAAGTCAACCAGAATGCAGAAAAAGTTGCGACCGAGTGGCACTGAGCAGTAATTTTGCGCTGAGCGCCAGTTTTCAGGTGCCGAAATCACCGTTGAGGGGCAAAACAGCAGCTGGGGGCAAAGTGGATCGTGCGTTAGTACCGCTCAGCGGAAAAATACCGCTGAGCGCCATTCTAAATGGGTTTGGACCGGTTTTCTGTTACTTTTATGGGCTTGGGCCTAATTTTCTGTAATTTTTAGAATAGTATATAAGTTTTAGGACGTCCTAGGGTTTGTATCTTTGGCTGGAGAAGACGCAAAACACACTTTTAACCCTTGAGGCGTAGAATTGGAGATGGTGACGGCTCTCCTCTTCTCTTTCTAGGGTTTTTCTATCTCTTCCATTCTTTCATTATTGTTCATCTAGTTTTACCATGAATATGGTGAACTAAACTCTTCTTGTTGTTGGGGAATCAATGTAATCTTTTGAAGCTCTCATATATGGAATTTTGTGTTTAAACATCATATCTATGATACATGCTTTCTTTCATCATTAGTTAGGGTTTTTCCTCTTTGCTCAAAGCATGCATTGTTTAAATCATTCGATGTCATGATTATTAGTTTTATTGATATGGACACATACGGTAAAATCTAGATCCGGGGAAATTCTCCATAAAGCAATATCGCCTAGACATAGGGATATGAGGGTTGGTTGCCTTTAAGCTTCTGTGCTTCATAATTAATTATTAGGGATGCTAGGAATTGTATGAACTCATAATTAAGGATAGGCTTTCTTCACCGAGACATCGGGTTTAAGGTAATTTAGAGAGTGGCATTAACATTGATGAAAAAATGATGAATTCCTAAAATATATGAGAGTGGATAAGATGAAATTGATTACCCCAACAACATACTCATCCATATAATTCATTTAGTGTTTGTGTTCTTCTTTCCCATTGATCATAACATGCATACATGTTTACTTTTTGTCTTTTGCATTTGAAACCTATAATCATTTGTTCACAAGTCTTAAATAATCAAGAAATCAGATAACTAACTAGGCCGTGAGTCCTTTGGGAGAACGATACTTGGTCTTACCGAGTTTATTACTTGATACTAGAGTTGTTAAAACGGGTAACCCGGCCCGACCCGACCCGACCCACCATGGGTTGAGCACTTAGTGAGTCAACCCAACCCGGCTCATTTATTAGCGAGCCAAAAAAATTCAAACCCGATCCGACCCACCACGGGTTGGTGGGTTAAATGGGTTGGCTCATTGGCTCACTTAAGTAACTTTTTTTTCACCTTCTTCTTCTCAGATTCTTATAACATGTTACTTTGATCGATCAAATTGAAACAGTAATAATTGAACCAATTGATATAAAAGAAAATGAAACAAAAGAAATATATTGTTATATATATTCTAAGCTATCAAGCATAAAATTTTGCCAATATAATTTAGTGAGACATACAAGAAACTACATATAGACGTTAACAAAAATATATAGCACAAGATAAGATTGTCATGCTTGTAGATAGGTCTAAGAACAAGATAAAACAAATGATATATTCCCGAATTATCCAATCTATAATATTATCCATCTATTAAATTGGAGTCCTGAATGGATAAATCCACAATATTATGCTCTCTTGAAACATCTTCTTCTTTATCTCCATCTATAATATTATCCAATCTATAATTTTAGGGTTTTATTTGCGAAGGGGAACTTTTGGAAAGACAGCAACGCGAAATTCTCTATTGCTAAGTGATAACAGTTGAAAAACTGTTATTTTCATGCTTAAAATTGATACTAAAAGCAACCTTTAGACTTAGAAACTAGCTTGAAATCATGCTTTTATCTTTATTTTCAGAAATAAAAGAGCTGGACAGGTTTATGCTTGATTTCAGTGTTTTTGTGCAGGTTTTAAGGTGAATTTAGTGAAAGAAGTGAAGAATGAGAGAGAGGGAATCAGAAAAGGAATCAAAGAGTGCAAAAGGAGAAGCCGAAGGCACCGCTCAGCGGCATTTCACCGCTGAGCGGCACTTAAAAGGTTGCGGGAGGTCCGCTGAGGGGCAAAATGGCCGCTGAGGGGAGAAAACGAGACGCGCAATCACCGCTGAGCGGTATGTTACCGCTGAGCGGCACTTTAATGGGCTTGGGCTTGACTTTTTGTAATTTACGAATGGTATTTAAGCCTTAGGGTTTCCTAGGGTTAGGCATCTTTGGCAGAAACGAGGAAAACACTCTCTCTTCCACCCCTTTGAAGGAGGATCTTGGATGCTCAGGCTACCTCTTCACCTTTTCAGGGTTTATTCTTTCATACTTTCATTGTAATTCATCTAGGCTCACCATGAATATGGTCAACTAAACTATGTATGTTTGTTGGGGAATCAATGTAATCTCTTGAAGCTCTCATATATGGAATTTATGCTTGCATCTTAATCTAAGACTTATGCTTTCTTTCATCATTAGTTAGGGTTTTTCCTCTTTGCTCAATGCTTGCATTGTTTAACTCATTCTATTGCATGATTATTGGTTTTGTCGATACGGACACGTACGGGGAAGTCTAGATCCGGGGAATTTCTCCCAATATTATATTGGTTGTCGTTAAGCTCCTGCACTTATGAACTAATCATTAGGAATGCTAGGAATTGTATGAACTCGTGATTAGGGAGAAGCCATCTAGAATGGTACTTTAGAGAGTGGCATTAACAATGATGATTTGAATGTTGAATTCCTAAAATGTATGAGAGTGGATGAGATGAAATTGACCCCCAACAACATATTCATTCATATATTTTATTGAAAGTGTTTATCTTTTGTCTTTGCCATTGATCAAACTTCATGCATACATATTTAATTTCGTCTTTTGCATATAAAATCAAACTATTTCGTCTTTAAGTCTTAGTTAATCAAGAAACCACACAACTAAACTAGGCCGTGAGTCCTTTGGGAAGAACGATACTTGGTCTTACCAAGTTTATTACTTGAACGATTCGGTCATACTTGCCGATTGTGAAACAAGTTTGTGACATCATATTTTGGTGCTTACAAATTTGTCCATCAAGTTTTTGGCGCCGTTGCCGGGGACTCGTGGTTTAACTGGTTAATTTGTGTGATTATTGATTATCTTTGACTTTAATTTTGAATTTCTGTTTTTATTTTTCTGTTTTTATTTTTTCTGTTTTTATTTCATTTTATTTTATTTTATTTTACTTTTATTTTATTTTATTCTCTGAATCTTATATCTTCTCCTACTATATCTTTTTGTGCTAACAATTGTTTTTAGGGTTTTGTGCCTAATGTCTGTAGAATGCAATTTGGTCAAGAATTTAACTATATGGGCACTCAATTCTACCAAAGTAATCTCAACCACTGGTGGGAACCTCACTCAAGCATGGATCAAAGCCAATTTTGGCAAGTTGCTGGACAATTTGAGAACCAACCACAACAACAATGGCAGCGAAAACCCTCTCTATCAGAAAGTTTGGAGGACACCCTTCAACGATTTTTGAAAAATTCCGACTCTACTTAGAAAAGCATTGAAGAATCATGTAAAAGGATGGAGATGCACTTTCGTTACATTAGTCAGAGATTGAAAGATGAGGTTAATACTGAAGTTAACCTTAAGGAGGAAGGGCAACCCAATGTCACTGAAAGTGACAAGATTCTTGATGAGAAAAAAATAGAGGGAGATGAGGAAAAGATAGAGAGAAAAGAGAAAGAAGAGCTGAGTGAGAAAGATAAAGATGAAGAAAAAGAGAAAGAAGTGGTTGAGAGAGAAGAGAGAAAGAAGATTTGTGTGAAAATAAAGAAGTTGAAAAGAAAAAGAAAAGGGAAGAAAAAAATAAAAGAAAAGAAAAAGAGAAAATTTAGGGAGAGAAAAAGGAAGAAAAAGAAGATGAGAGGAAAGAAGAAGAAATCATATGAAAAGTCCCATCCTCATCTAAAAAAGAATCATAGGAAGGAAAAGAAATTTAAGTGCTTTGTGGATATCTTCAAGAAATTGGAGATTAAAGTTCCTATGATTGAGACACTGCAACAGGTTCCTGGTTTGATCAAATTTCTGAAGAAGTTCAGTAGAAAGAAGAAAAAGAAGATGGAACATGAGCTTTATTGGGTCAAGCTAGTGACGTTAAAAGAGCGCTTGCTGGGAGGCAACCCAGTGATTTAAGAACTTTTAATTTTTGGTTTGGTGATGTAATTTTGAACTTTTGGGTATTTTTGTTTTTGTTATAAGTTTGTTGCAGGGTTTACATCTACTGATGGATGTTAGGCGGAAGAGTATCTACTGAAGGATACTATGTTTGTATACACCTACTGATGGGTGTTGGTAAGAAAGATTTGCATCTACTGAAGGGTGCTGGAGGATTTTGGGTCAGGCTCGGGACGTTAAACAAGCGCTACCTGGGAGGCAACCCAGTTGATTGATTGTTTCTGTTTGTTTATGTTAGCTAGGATTTGCATAAGCATTTTTAACATTGAATTGCAGGGAACCCATGAGGGGCATGTAGGGAAGGCACGTAGGTTAAGAAAAGAAGGAGAGGAGCACATCACGAAAGTGCCGCTGAGCGGTATTTTACCGTTGAGCGGTACTCTCGCAGGTTGGGCTTTAGTTCCCCTTAGCGGGACCCGAGCCCATTAGGGTATTCTTAAACCCTAAGCTGCGCATTTGCTCATACTTTCAGGCTCTTCTCTGCACACACACTCCTACATATTTTTTTTCAAGGTTTTCCACATCTTTTCACTCTTCCCTCTTAAGAAAATTTCTCTTCCACTCACTTTTTCACTAGTGTGCCATCAAAGTTTGGGGTTGGAAGAGAGCATTCTAGTTTGGAAGCATTCTCATATCATCTAGCATCTCCACCCAAGTAAGTAAAATGCATTTTATTCATTCTAGGGTTCTTGAATTTGAATGTGATTGTCAAAGCATGAATATTTAGGGGTTTTGATTTCTATGCATGATTTGATGATATATTTGATGTTTGAACCGATTAAATTGCATTATTATGAACTGGAATACTGAAAATTGCATTTGGGTGGAGTTAGGCCAGCTTTAAAACAGGTTTTTCAAAAATCTGCAGAGTTACCGCTGAGGGGTAAACTGCCGCTGAGCGGCACTCTGCCAGATTTGGTTTTTATGAAATTTTGCGAGTTGGAATTTGGTACTGGTGGCGCTGAGGGGAAATTCTGGCCCTCAGCGGTGGTTTAGCTTCGAAAGGAGTTGTGTTCTGTGTTTTACTAATGATTAACATCATGTTCTGTGGTTTTGTTTGTGTTTTGAATGTAGGAATGGCTTCTTCATCAGGAAAAAGATTGAAAACCATGGCAACCAAGAGAAAGGAAAAGGAACCAGAGCAACCCCATTCTGGCAGGTTCCTCTCTAGGAAACATGAGAAGCACTTTAGGGTGGTTCAGGACAGGAGACTTCTGATGGAAAGAAAGGTTGGAATGATACCTAACTTTGCTCCTCAATTTGGAGAGCAAGTGTTAGGGAATGATTGGGGAAAGCTAGCCACTTATCCTGCACCTGCCAACATAGCTGTGGTAAAGGAATTTTACGCCAATGCAAAGAAGATTGGTGATTATCCAGCTGAGAATTATTTGGGCTATGTCAGAGGCCATGCTATCATGTATGATCCTGATTCTATCAACAACTTCCTGGATACTGTATGGGCTGGTGAGCAATGTCAGTTTGCTCTTTGCATGGAGGAAGGTGCTGATTTTGAGGATGTGGAGAGAGTGTTGTGTATAACTGGAGGACACTTCCAAAGGAATAGATCTGGCTCAGTGGTTAACATTAGGAGGACAGATTTGACTCCTCTTGCAAAATATTGGATGGCATTTTCTCATGCCAACATTCAGCCATGTTCACATGTGTCAGATATTACTCTCAGCAGGGCACTATTCATCTACTGTGCTATCAGAAATCTTAATGTTAATATTGGGCAGGTGATAGCTGATGAAATTAGTGTATGTGCTAACACCTCAAACAACAAAGCACCACTAGGACATCCTTCTTTGATCACTCACCTTTGCAAGCTAGCTGGGGTGGACACTTCTGTTCCACCATTTGAGAGGCCAAGAAAAGCTATTGATGAGGCCTACTATAGACAGTACTGTGGAGGTGAGGATGTAGCTCAGCCAGTTCCACCACGCCGTGCTCGTAGAGAGAGAGGGCCAGCACAGAGCCAGACATCTGCTGATACACATGAAGCAGAACCATTTCAGATGAGGGACATGTATATGTCTCTTATAGGTGCTCAGTTGCAGTCCATTCACAGAGGGCAGGTGGCCACTGCTGAGATGATAGTGGGGATGTATGATACACCTCCAGCCCACAGGTGGACTATGGATGAATTCCATAATGTAGTAGCTTGGCCAGAAGAACCGGTACATGGAGGAGGAGCTGGAGCAGCTGAAGCTTCAGCTAGAGATATGGAAGAAGATGAAGCTGAGGAGGAGGATGCATTTGATGATGATGAAGATGAGGAGGAAGAGGAAGATACAGAGGACATCTCAGACTGATGAGGAGCTGAGATAGCATTTATTGATGAATGCTATTATATGATTATGCTTTTGTGGTTTAAGTTTTCTGAACTTATTTGTTTTTGTTTTTAGATTAGGGTTTGATGTACTCTATTGAAAACCTGGTTTGTTATGATGGTTTGCTATTAACTGTGATTGTGTGATAAGTACTGCTTGATGATGCTTATTGATTGATTGATGTTGAGATAGATGTGCACATTAAAATGCTTATACAGGTGATTCACAAGCTTTGTGAACAAATGCATGATATTATGATTGTGATTGTGAGATTAAGCAGGATGTGTATGTCAAATGTGAATGAGCTTATATGTGAGGTTTTGAGCTCCAGAGTTTTTGGTATGATTGAATGCTATTACTGTGAAAGCATGAATGATTTTGCCCAGGTTTTCTATGATTTAATCAATTGCTTGTTTTGCATCATGTGATCAAGGCCATTTGTTGGAACCCTTTTTATTGGCCAAATTCATAAAGTTAGCCTACTAAAAGAGAACACGTTGTGTTCTATCCTTTGAACCCTTAGCCTTGAACATACACTGAAAACCTTTGATTGAAAATCTTTACCTTGAGTTAAGTAGAAGATCTTGTGTGGTATTGCTAAATGTTCAAGTTTGGGGTTGTTGGGAAAACATGAAAAGAAAATCATTGAGCTAAGAGCTAAAAAGTAAGAATGTGCAAAGAAAAGAAAAGAAAAAGAAGTAAAGCTCAATGCAAATGCAAAGGTAAAAGAAAGTTGGGAATGAATAAGATGATTGTGTTGTTATAATTCTCTTAACTCAAGGATTTTGTGATCCAGAAAAACCAATTTTCTTGTTAGCCCAGCCACATTATAAGCCATTGAAAAGTCCTTGTGATGATGCATGCTTGTGAATGTTTTTGATTGTGGTAAAATGAAAGGCAAAATTGATTCATGTGACATTGTGATAGTAGAGTGAAGGAGTGAAACACTTTACCTCTTATACACTTGTGTGTTGAGTGAAACACTTTACCTAGTGAGGAAATAGTCCATAAGCACATGAACATCCATGCTTAATTGATTGATCATTCATGAAAAATAGTATTTGTTGGAATTTAAATGACTTTGTGAATACTAAAGCATATGCACATCTTGAATGAACTCGTGGTCATAAGTTTGAGTGAAGTTGTTACTTATCTTGAGAAAAGGATTTTGAATGAGTGAACCATCATATGAATTGGTTGGAGATGGAGTTACATTTTGTTTGCTTGAGGACAAGCAAAGTTCTAAGTTTGGGGTTGTGATAACAGTTGAAAAACTGTTATTTTCATGCTTAAAATTGATACTAAAAGCAACCTTTAGACTTAGAAACTAGCTTGAAATCATGCTTTTATCTTTATTTTCAGAAATAAAAGAGCTGGACAGGTTTATGCTTGATTTCAGTGTTTTTATGCAGGTTTTAAGGTGAATTTAGTGAAAGAAGTGAAGAATGAGAGAGAGGGAATCAGAAAAGGAATCAAAGAGTGCAAAAGGAGAAGCCGAAGGCATCGCTCAGTGGCATTTCACCGCTGAGCGGCACTTAAAAGGTTGCGGGAGGTCCGCTGAGGGGCAAAATGGCCGCTGAGGGGAGAAAACGAGACGCGCAATCACCGCTGAGCGGTATGTTACCGCTGAGCGGCACTTTAATGGGCTTGGGCTTGACTTTTTGTAATTTACGAATGGTATTTAAGCCTTAGGGTTTCCTAGGGTTAGGCATCTTTGGCAGAAACGAGGAAAACACTCTCTCTTCCACCCCTTTGAAGGAGGATCTTGGATGCTCAGGCTACCTCTTCACCTTTTCAGGGTTTATTCTTTCATACTTTCATTGTAATTCATCTAGGTTCACCATGAATATGGTGAACTAAACTCTGTATGTTTGTTGGGGAATCAATGTAATCTCTTGAAGCTCTCATATATGGAATTTATGCTTGCATCTTAATCTAAGACTTATGCTTTCTTTCATCATTAGTTAGGGTTTTTCCTCTTTGCTCAATGCTTGCATTGTTTAACTCATTCTATTGCATGATTATTGGTTTTGTCGATACGGACACGTACGGGGAAGTCTAGATCCGGGGAATTTCTCCCAATATTATATTGGTTGTCGTTAAGCTCCTGCACTTATGAACTAATCATTAGGAATGCTAGGAATTGTATGAACTCGTGATTAGGGAGAAGCCATCTAGAATGGTACTTTAGAGAGTGGCATTAACAATGATGATTTGAATGTTGAATTCCTAAAATGTATGAGAGTGGATGAGATGAAATTGACCCCCAACAACATATTCATTCATATATTTCATTGAAAGTGTTTATCTTTTGTCTTTGCCATTGATCAAATTTCATGCATACATATTTAATTTCGTCTTTTGCATATAAAATCAAACTATTTCGTCTTTAAGTCTTAGTTAATCAAGAAACCACACAACTAAACTAGGCCGTGAGTCCTTTGGGAAGAACGATACTTGGTCTTACCAAGTTTATTACTTGAACGATTCGGTCATACTTGCCGATTGTGAAACAAGTTTGTGACATCATATTTTGGTGCTTACAAATTTGTCCATCACTAAGTAAAGGTTGTGCATTTTGAATAATTAATTAAATTAATTTGATTTCAATAAAAAAATAGGATTTGAATAATTAATTTAATTTAATTAAAAAAAATAGGTGGATTGGTGAGCCAACCCGACCCACCACGGGTTCAATCCGTGTGAGTCGGGTTCTTAGTGAGCCGGGTCAAAATTGGCTCGCATAAAAAAATTTGCCTTTTTTTCCAACCCAACCTGGGTCAAACCCGTGGTGAGCCGGGTTGGCTCACGGGTTTCAATCCATTTTGACGGCACTACTTGATACGATTCGGTCACACTTGCCGAAGGTTAAGCAAGTTTTTGGCGCCGTTTTTCGGTGTTCATAAATTTGTCATCAGTAACACACTATTTATCGTAACAATCCAACTGTCAAATAGCCAAACAACCAATACACAAACTGCCAAAAAAATTAACAAATGAAAACAGCCAATACATACAATTTGTTTCTCTTTCGACCTTCAATTATTATCAGCAAAAACACAATCAACCAACCATAATGCAGGCAACAAGATTGAAACAACATTGGAGGCAGCACCGGCGGAGGCACTAGTGGTGGAGGTAGCACCGGCGGGGCACCAATGGCGCGACGACGAAGGGAGGAGGCGTGACCAAGAACGACGACAAGCAGTGGAATGCGCGAGCAATGGCAAGACGGAGGTAGGCGAGACCATTAGCAGCATAGGGGTGGCATGTTTTAAACCCTCGACAAGTGAAATTAAATTGTATCAAGTAATAAACCTGGTAAGACCAAGTATCGTTCTCCCAAAGGACTCACGGCCTAGATAGTTGTGTGGTTTGTTGATTAGCTAAGACTTGCAAAACCGATTGATTAAGATTTAAATGCAAATACTCAAAAGTAAATATGAATGCATAGATTAATCAATGGTAAAAAGAAACAAAACATGTGAATTGAAATATATGGATGATTATATTGTTGGGGTTTATCAATTTCATCTTATCCATTCTCATGTATTCAGGAATTCATCTTTCTTCATTAATTGTTAATGTCACTTTCTAAATTACCTTAAACCCGATGTCTCGGCAAAGAAAGCCTAATCATAATCACTAGTTTACAATGTCTTGTCTCCCTAGCATTTAATCATGCATTATAGTGAACAGAAGCTTAAAGGCAACCAATCATCATACTCCTATGTTTAGGTTTATACTACTATTGGGAGAGATTCCCCAGATCTAGATTTCCCCGTATGTGTCCATATCAACAAAATCAATGATCATGACATCGAATGAGTTAAAAAATGCATGTTTTGAGCAAAGAGGAAAACCCTAACAATTAATGAAAGAAAGCATGTATCTTAAAGAAGATTTTGAAGAACAAATTCCATACATGAGAGTTTCAAAAGGATTACATTGATTCCCCAACAACAATAAATGTTTAGTTCACCATATTCATGGTGAGACTATATGAATTACAATGAAAGAGTGAAAAGATAGAACCCTAGAAAGGTGAGAAAGGAGTCTTAGCATCCAAAATCCACCTCCAAGGGGTGAAAGAGTGTGTTTCGCCTCGTTCCAGCCAAAGATCCTTGACCTAAGTTAACTAAAACCTTATATAGTATTCTAAAATATACAGAAAAGTGAGCCCAAGCCCATCAGAATACCGCTCAGCGGTAAAATACCGCTCAGCGGTAAGTGCGTGTCCTCTATTCCACCCCTCAGCTGCACTTCTGCCCCTCAACGATGTCAACGAGTCTTGATGAACACTGCTCAGCGGTAATTTTCGCTGAGCGACACTTGGTTCTTCTCTTCTTGTGCACTTTTTGTGTCCTTTTCTGATTCCATCTCTTTCCTACTTTTCTTCTTTCATCAAATTCATCTGAAAATCTGCAAAAACAAGGAAATCAAGCGTAAAACCTATCCAACTCTCTTGTTTCCGCAAACATAAGCAAAAGCATGATTCCAAGCTAGTTTCTAAGTCATAAAGGTTATTTTTTATATCAATTTTAAGTATAAAAATAATAGTTTTTCAACTGTTATTAGCGTGGCGAGCCAAGGAGTGGCAGTGGTGGACAAACTCGCAGAGGAAGACGAAGTTACACAGAGGAAGAAGAAGTTGTGTGACGCAAATGAAAGGTCTGTGGGTTAAAAAAAATGAAGTGGAGATACTACCTCGGTTACTTAAAAACACGAGGTAATAGCACCATATAGCACCAGTTAAAAGCAAAAAGGAAGTATAAAGTGTGGACAATGACCTCGATTCCCTGCTGAACCGATGCCTTAGGTCTGGCATAGCAGGCAAAGTACCAGGCAACGTAGCCGGTGGAGCAAGTGTAGCAGAGGTTTAGGCATCAGTTGCCTAGCAGATCGAGGCAATAGGCGAGTTGTCAGCCAAAAGGCCTTACTTGCAGAGATTTTCAGACTGACTTGCAGAGGACTTTCAGACTTGCAAATGTGTTTAGGCAACGGTTGCGGTCAACCCGAAGCAATATGTGCACTGTGCAGTGGTATAGGCCTCGGGTCTTATGTTAACCGAGGCAAGAAAAAGGGTAAGTTAATGTTTAAAAAGAGTAATTATACAATAAATAGATATTATCACATATAAATCATTCATATAACAACCATAACACATAGAAATACTCATATTAGACTCAATAATTCAGATACACATATTGATATCAACCCTGTCAAGTTATGCACTTGTAGTGACCTCTACTGCTCTATAGAATCATTGTCAATGAGTTTCATCCTACCACATACAAAGTTAATCTATTAACATCTTTGGTCAAGGTAAGACTCCTAGACTAGGACCTCTTGTTCCTCTCACCACATATCTCATCATTCTTTACATGAGATTGAATAGTTATTAGAGCGACATGATAACTCCCAATATGGAATCCATACATCAATGCACACACTAATGGAATCACCACAAAAAACTTCTCGTTGAAATTTTTTGAAAGGCTTTTGGTCGCACAAAAGTCAACAAAACCTAAATTCCCCACTAATGTAGTATAGGGGCAACCTAGGGAATCAATCCAAGGACTTGATACTTATTAAATATAAGAATGTAGAGTTAATGCCCAATTATTATTTACTAAAACTAAGTAGGGAAATAAAATGTAAAATGTAATCTGATATGAAACTAACTAATAATGTATGTATCTACTAAAATTAATCAATGAATGCAAGATAATGTGATGAAAACAGAAACTATGAAAAAAATAGATGCACTGATAATGAAGAAATAGAATGAATGATGCATGGATGAATAAACACAAAGAAAGAAAAATAATGCATGACTCCTAACCTAAAATGATATACTAGTGCATCTAATGGAACTTTACAACAATATTCTTATCATATTAACAATGCAGAGCAACATATAAAAAATGAAATGTAAAACAAGCAATTGAAATAGCTATCGTGAATGGTGAAAACAGAAGTAACATATAACAACTATAAGTAAACACGAACACCTAAACCTAATCATCTATAATTGGACAAATCAGAAAAATAGAATAAGATCAATACAGTCTTGGCAACATGATTAATATGAACACTTAAAGCATACTATGTCTCAAGAAGACATCTTGGAAAAATAGGCCCTCTTTGGGGTCGAGGTCCTAAGGTATTTGAATCTAATACCCATAATATGCACAATTTTCTTTAAATTTCAATTTAAACCCAATTGCCTACAACTGCACTTTCCCTTACACTATATATAATCCTCTAAAACAAATTACCTAAACTGAAAGAATTAAATGGAAATGCAGAGAACAAGCATAAAAGAAAGGAAACAAACTCAAAAGCATCATATAATTCAATACTGAAAAGTAAAATCAATGAATATGAAAGCTTAGAAAAGTAACTCATGCGCAAACATAAAATGCATCAAAACTAAAACAATAAAGTTCTTTATTGAAAGCAAAAATCAGAATTACACAATACTAGAGTCCTAGATTCCCAATACATGTCACCCAATGGAAATTATCCAAGTACTCCAGTGAAGCAAAGATTGTATCTACTTCTACGAAAGCTGGAAATTCTAAAACTAGAGCAAGAAAATGAAAACTGAATCGCAATGTAAACCCCACGAGTGATGTATGTCACTCACCACTATATACTCTAAGTACATTGTCTGACACCCAATGCACGTATTTACACTTTACAAGACTTCCCTTTATATAGGGAAAGTCAGAAAAACGAAAAAGAAAGAAAAGGGGGAAAGGGGGAGGAATCACCAACTAACTCAGAAGCTTATCGGTTCATCGGACCGATCATCCTCCTGGCCAATTAGTTTCTGGGCTTGCTTCCTTTTCTCTGGTTTAGTTCACTTACACGAGCCATGGACTTCATCTATGCTCTTCTCTCCTCGCTCCCGGAAACCCTAGCTCGAAGAGTGCTATGTTTTCTCCAAATGAATCGCGAGGCATTTGAACCCCAAAGAAAAACAACAGCTCCAACACCAAAACGCGTTGTTCACTAAAGTATAGCTAAAGCGGGCTTCAGTCCACTGACCCAATCAACATTGCAGTTTCAGCTACTGCCAGCACATCCAACGACCCACTTCAAGATGTAAAATTCCAACCCAGCAAAGATGCAACTTTTCCATGAGTGATGCTCCCTCCACCACCCCCATCTTCTCCCTACACCTCCCCAATTTTTTTTAAATTCCAAATTTACCTTTTTTACTTTTTACTTTTACCAATTTTACTTCTTATTTTTTAAAACCCTAATCTCAATCCTCTCTCACTTTCACTTTCCCTTTCACTCTCAGCAGCAAGCCCCCACCCCTCACTGCCACTTTCTCTCTTTTTCTTAATTTCCACTTCCGTTAACACAACATTTTCCATTTCCATTTCTTCTTTCTTTCTTCTCTTCGTTGGTGCGTGGTGCGTTGTTCCGCTATGCATTCAACAAAATACTTCCTGTTTGTATCGTCATAATTGTTTAATTGCACGTGATACTGTACAATGGAACATCAGCCATCATCAGAGCTAAAGATATTGAAACAATGCTCGTGTAGTTGCAATCATTTATAACAAGGAGCTTTCAGGTAGGGCAACAGTTGGTATAATCAAAACCTATTATAATAATAATAATATTAAGGTAAGTGTTATTACAAGAAACTAGGTAGTTGTGTTCCTCATTTTGAGGGATCACATGGAGGCCATGTGGGGGAGGAATTTAGACTTTAGCAAACACAACAAGTGAAAACTCAACTCAGAGAATATTTATTTTATAGCTTAATTAAGTGCAGATTGTTGATTATTGAGATGTCAATTTGGATTATTAGATATTATTTCGTTTGAATTTGGATTCTTTGTTTTAATTAACTTTATTTTAACATTTTTTTAAAACAATTACATAAAATATATTTTATTAAAATATATATAATAATTTAAATATATTTTCATTATAAAGATAATCAAACATTATTATTTAATTATATAAATAAACACAACAAGTGAAAGCCCATACTGAGTTTATGACAATTGTTTCATTTTTTCATAGGAAAAAAGGTCAAAAGCACAGGGAATAAGTGCTCAGAATAAAAATCCACACATACTCTCTCGTGGTGGATATAGGAAGCTTGAGGAAAAAATAATGAAGCAGAAGTCAGATAGTAGACTTCCACTTTCTGAGGGTGGTGACCCTCCTCCTCCTTCACCACCATCTCGGCACGAGAAGTGGAAGTTAGCCCGTATAAGACCATTAGGCTCCTACACTTCCAACTCTACCAGAGAGATATCTGAAAGAATTGTAAGATGTCATTTCTCATATTTTTACAACATTTTTGTTATATATATTACATAGATCTTTCAGACTATGTGGGGGAGGAATTTAGACTTTAGCAAACACAACAAGTGAAAACTCAACTCAGAGAATATTTATTTTATAGCTTAATTAAGTGTAGATTATTGATTATTGAGATGATTTGAAAAAGAAATAATAAGTTATGTGGGGAGAAGAAAGAAAGAAGAAGAAAATGTTGTGTTAACGGAAGTGGAAGAGAGAAAGTGACAATGGAGGGAGGGGGGTGGGGGGCTTGTTGCTGAGAGTGAAAGGGAAAGTGAAAGTGAGAGGAAATTGGGATTAGGGTTTTAAAAAATAAGAAGTAAAATTGATAAAAGTAAAAAGTAAAAAGGATAAATTTGGAATTTAAAAAAAATTGGGGAGGTGTAAGGAGAAGATGGGGTGGTGGAGGGAGCATCACTCATTTTCCATTCAGTGCTTACTTAAATGTGGCTTGGCCCAAAACATTATTCCTCTCTGCACCAGCCCATTTTTATTAATTTTTGCAACATTAACATAAAAAAATAAACTGGTAAAAGAAAAAAATAAAAAAAAATAAAGCCTAAAAGAAATGAAATTTTATTTTAAATTTTCTGAATATTTTTCTAAAAGAGAAAATACCTAATTATTTAAAAATCTATTTTATTTAACTAAAAAGGGAAAAATAACACTATTTCTATAAAAAACCTATTTTTATCCTATTTATATTAATCTATCTTAATTTTAGAAAATTAAAAGCTAAAATAACCTAAAAGAGGAATATTAACACAGAAAAATGGGGAAAATAGAGAGTTATCAAAATTCCTTCAACAACATTTACCACACACATTCATAACAATATTATCACTCTATAAACACCATAATATTCTTAAACATACATAAAAACCATTCTAAATCTATCTCAAACAAGTCAAAGTAGAAGAAAATTTAACATACACATTAGTGCTCAAAGGTGGCGCTTAGTCTTGACACTCAATGTTATTCTTCTCGCAAAAGTAGGCGCTCAATGACACTTCCTAACGCTCAAGGCCCTAGAGCTAAAATGCCTTAGACTTTTAGTGAAAGATGACACTCAACGGTGTCCTGCTACCGCTCAATGCCAAAACATTCCCATTTTTACTACGCTAAACGACAAAAAATTGGCACTTAACGGTCTGGAGCAAAGATGCTCCTAGATCTGTACAATGAACTAGCACTCAACGACAATCAATCACCACTCATTGCTATATCATAAAACAACAAATGAAAATTTTGTGATTTTGGAAAATAGAACTTGTTCAAATGGTCAAATTGATATCCTTTTCTTAGTACTTTTTGTCAAAAATAGCTGTTAATGTCAAGCACACTAATTGGCTCAATTGATCAGATTCTAAGTTCTACAACCAATCCAACCCAACCAAGCCGATTCAGCAATACAAACATATGATAAACGAATTCAGCAAATCAATTTCATCGTACAATTCAATCATGCAAATTATAGATTTTAAGATATCTATAACTTAAAAACAATGCAATTAACTCGCTTTATTTGAAAGATACACTAAACTTGTTAAGAATCTTAAAAATACCTCCAAACACACAAGAAACTTTATCTACTTCTATGAACAATACAAACATAATTAGGACACACCTTTAAAATAACTAATAGACTCCTACAAAAAGTTCATATACTACATGCAAATCAAGATGACCCACATGCACAAAAAGAACATGCAAACTAAGAAAAGGACAAAAAACAACTTACTCTATTGGAGAAATTGATTAGACAAAAGTGAGAAACTCACCTTAAGAATAACGGTCTCCGAAACAGATGAACTGACCATGAGAAAATTTAAAAAGAAAGAAGAAAACTCTAAAAGGAAAAAGCTTAGAAATGACATGTTTTTAAAATAATGAAACTCATTTATAAAAATTATACTTATATTTTAAATTTTTATTATTAAAATAATTGAGTCTCACAGTTCTAAAACACGATAAGATTATACTAATTTTTTTTAATCAATTATATGATTATTAGATATTATTTCATTTGAATTTGGATTCTTTGTTTTAATTAACTTTATTTTAACATTTTTGTTTAAAACAATTACATAAAATATATTTTATTAAAATATATATAATAATTTAAATATATTTTCATTATAAAGATAATCAAACATTATTATTTAATTATATAAATAAACTATTTATATTAAATTCTAATTATACTTTAATAAATTTAAATTAATATTATAAATATATTATAAATTTTAGGTTTAATTGCTTCCTTTGTCCCCAGTTTGGTTGAATTGTGTCAAATTCATCCTCATTTTTAAAAACGTTTCATTGTCGTCCTCACGTGGTGTAAAAGTGTCAATTGAATCCAAACATAGAAAAAATTTGTGTCAATGTAGTCATCTCCGTTAGATACACACTAACGGTGTTAAGTGGCTGACATCCATGTCACCATCAGCGTCCCCAACAACCAGCTCCTCCGCCGCGCCGCTCCTCCTCCCCGCACTCCTCTCCCTCCACGCCGCCCTCGTGGAGTCCAACCTCCACAAGGACGTGGTGGTTTCATTCACCGGAGCTTGAAGCAACTTCCGGTCTTTAGGGGTAACCCACGACGGGAACCCGTCTTTCATCTTTCCATATTCGGGAAAAATCTCGTTCTTCGACTGTTTCTTCTTTTCGGGCACTTTCTTCAGCATGGCCAACGAGTTGCTTACGAGATGCGAAATCTCCAACAGCCCTTCTTCAATCTTCTCCCTCACGTGCCCTTTGCTATACGCAAAGCCATCCAGACACGTGTACAGGTTGGTCATGGCGCCGCTTAAGAGAGTCTGCGAATCGTGGTAACGCTTCGACCCTATTGTGCTTTGGGAGAGATCCGCCACGGTGGTTTTGAGCTCCTCCACGGTTTCGTCGAAGAGGTCGAGGCAGTCGTCGAGAGCTCGCTGTGCGGGGAGGAGGAGCGGTGCGACGGAGGGGAGTGTGGTGAGGACCTCGTCGCCGACTGAGACGGCGGAGATTCGGGTGGCGGGGCAGAATGCGGCGACGTTTTTGCGGATCCAGGAGGAGGCGGTGGCGTTGGAGGAATCGATTGCGAGGAGCTGGTTGTTGGGGACGCTGATGGTGACATGGATGTCAGCCACTTAACACCGTTAGTGTGTATTTAACGGAGATGACTACATTGACACAAATTTTTTCTATGTTTGGATTCAATTGACACTTTTACACCACGTGAGGACGACAATGAAACTTTTTTAAAAATGAGGATGAATTTGACACAATTCAACCAAACTGGGGACAAAGGAAGCAATTAAACCTAAATTTTAAAATCCTTGCATTGCACGGTACACACTAGTTTCATATGATTTCCATAATATATGTTTCAAAAAATATGGAAATTTTATTGTAAAAGGTTCATTTCAAAATACAATTCATGTGGATGTTCCAGAAAACTTATTTTATAAAATTTTATATGTATTTCAAAATCCTATTCTAAAAACATTATTTTAAAATGTATTTTATAGGTTTCGAAAATTTTGTTTTAAATTTTTTTGAATAACTGATTGGGGAAAAATTCTAGAAGATATAATTTGTAAGTCAATTTTTTAGAGGTAAAATGGTTATTTTGAAAATTTATATAGGTATCGTGGGGGTGGAGAAAGTAAAAGCCCATACTGAGTTTATCTTCAGTTACTGTTCACCCGCAGTAGTTGCTGTAGAGTAGTTGATAGAATAGAAGGCAATGTAGCCACTGAGACACTTCATAGCGAGTGACTCCTCCATTCTTCTCTGCTTTCAATTTTCTTCCTCTCCGCCAGAATCTGCACACAAAGCCATTTCTTTATTTATAAATAGCATTCCTTCTTTCATCTATCTTCTCTTCTATGTTCCTTCAGTCATAACATGCTATGGCTTGCACTTCCCCTCTGTCCCTCTATCCTCACCCGCAGGTAACCATCTCCCTCACGCACAGCTAACCATAACCGTTCCTTTTTTTTTTTGTTTCATTGAAATGCTTCGTTGAAACAGGTTGGCCTTCGCAACCAGAGCCTGCAATCGCTTGCCTTGACCTGCGTCGTTCAATTTGCGCCGCTTCCCGCTCTAAGCTGTCAGAGAATGCGGTTCCGAAGCATCGTGCGATTCCGAACCTTTGTAATTAAGGTTTCTTCCAGCGTGGAAGGAACTCGTCCGCGCCCAGTCGGTTCTCGCAGAATCTATCGGCAGTCTCAGGTCCATGCACCGCTGTCCAGTGCACCGATGAAGCAGATTGCCAACGTTGTTGGCCCCTTCGCCGTGTTGGTCGCCCTCACTTTTGGTACCTGCTTAATTTTTATTTTTTTTTGTTATTTTATTTCTGTACTCTTTAGTTATTCATATCGTTGCCTGCATGGTAATCGATGATGCATTGAAACTGTGCGTGCCAGTATCGAATCGGGTAGGCGGTTTCGATTAACTTACACCATGTTGCTAGACCAACACTTGGTACACTCTCTTTTAAAGTCTGTAGGCAAGTTATGAATCAACATTCCAAGGAAGGACTTCTTCACTCCTACGAAGCTGGGACACAAATGGTGTGTCAATGTCAACAAGACATTTACTCTACGTTTGTGAAATGTCTAATTTGAAAGATATTTTTTCTTTGTCTCCCTGGAAATTCCATGTCCCTTTTAATGTTTTGAAGCCCTATCAATATTACATACTATATATTTTTCTTTAATATTTTTTCGGCAATCCATTCCCTCTTCCATGACTCAATTAAAGAAATTTTTCATGTGTACCGGGTGCAATTAGCACGGTTCTTTTTTGTATTAATTTGTTTTCAGTTTACAGTTATCTGGAAATTAGTGGAGAAGCTTCTTGTTCCTGTTCCGAAACCATTGAAATCTTCGACTGTGGAAGGTCAACTCCCTTCACAAGGACTCAAATGGTCTTTTGCTGCTGGGACAAATTTGATGTCCCAACTTGGGGCAAAGATTGAGAGACAATCTAAACATAAGCTCAACGAGTTTGCTCGGGAACTGAGGTCATTTCCTAGTGTTGATATGTCAGGTATGCTGGCAGGATTGGAAATTTTATAAATGAGTAAATTTATGGTTATCTGGAATTCTTTAGATTCAATAATGGAGTTTCTTGTCTGATAATTTTTCAAAATAACTTCATTATTTTGTCATTTGTAGACTGGATATGATTCATTTGTTTTCATGAATACCAAAGTTTTTATTTTTTAATCTAATTGATATTGGACTTTCCTCAATCTATAAGACTGTAACATCTTCCAATTGAAGGTGTCTGTCTCCTAGTTTTTTTTTTTCTCTTTTCAACTTAATTTCCTTTCACACTTTTAGGAATTAATTTTTAAAATAGTTTTTTTCAGTAATTCAGGAAATTCAAAATGATTTGATTTTCAAATCCTTTGGATTTGTATGAATCTAGAAATATACTCATTTTGTGACTGGATTTTATTTCATTTTAGTTTTAATTATTTGATTGAAAATTTTGCTGTTATTAGTTCACCCACTTTACCGCAATCTTAATAAGGATAATAAAGTGAATTACTTAGCTTTTTCTGGGTTCCCATGCTTTTTCTGGGTTACCTGTTATAAAGTAAATTACCTAACTAAATTTCCTTTTATCGCAAATGTGTTTTGTAAAAAGATTTAAATCATATTTTCATAGTAGGATAACAAATATAGGGTTTGATTTCTAAGTCCAATTAGTTCATATCAAAACATAGCAAATCAATATCTGAATCACTCATAACACAGTCGATATTTCTTGCTTTGTTGCAGTTGACTGGATTGAATGACTATTTTAAAATGTGGGTACAATAGAATAGAATGAATAAGTATAAGCAAAAGTAATTGATTTATCGTACCTCAAATTTGGCAGGGCGCAACTTTGGTGATGAAGGATTATTCTTCCTTTCTGAGAGTTTGGCATTTAACCAGGTAACATCTGAGAATGAAATATGCTCCCTAAATCACTTAGTCTTGTAATCATTCGAGGTCAACTGTTAGGTTATATGGCCAGTTAATATGAGTATTTGAAAAACCCCACTTAATGAGTTTGGACATAGGTTCTACTTTTGGTCTATGAAATATGCTCCAAAGAAAGGGTGTCAAGAGAGAAATAAATATTTTCTGATTTTGCTCAAGTGTGTTTTCCACGCAGCAGAATGGACTTAATTTTATTCAAGAATATTGCATAGTGCCTTTGGGTCGGGTCGTGCTGACTGTAGGCTTCTTCTCCTTCATTACTCATACCATTTCTGTTTGGTATGCCATTTCTGCTCTGAACTACCGCATCACAATGCCGAATATAGGAGCCACTATACAAAACCTGATTTCCCACTACTAACTATTTGTGGTGCTGCCATGCCCCTTTTCAGTAATACTGAATATATCTATTATCAAGTATCTAGGTTACTTAGAAAAATAAACATTCTTATTAGGAATTCACATATCTCCTAAAATATTCTTATTTCTTATAGTGAATTTGTGAACACATTGGATAGACCAGATTTTCAAAAAGAATTATATTTCTTCAGGATCATATATGTTACAATAATTAATTACATTTGTTTATTGTTGATTAACTGAGAAACACATAAATTAGTAGTTTAATACAGTACAAGATTGCAGAGACTTAATCCATTATAATCTATATCAGCCAAATCTTGTTTATAGAGAAATTAGCTGTGTGGAAGTTGGGTTTTGGTTCATAATATCAATCTGTGATCTATAGTTCATAAGAAAGTAGTCTAATGAAAGATGCGCTTTGGTGCTCTCTCTTTGAGCACATGCTAAATATATTTTGTTATAAAGACTGCAGAGGAAGTGAGTTTTGCTGCAAATGGAATAACTGCAGCTGGGTTGAGGGCTTTTGATGGCGTTCTTCAATCAAACATCACATTGAAGACTCTTGATCTTTCAGGAAACCTAGTTGGAGATGAAGGTGCCAAGGTCAGTCCCAAGTGTTTCTCTGAATTCAGGATCTGGGTTCATTACTGTCACAGTTCCTTTATTTTCTATAATTATTTGAAAGGTCCTTAAAACATATGTTAGGTTGTATTTTTATAAAAATTGCGTGTTCATATACTTATGTCAATAACACAATTTTGAATTGTTGAGTGAAGTCTTGTGAATGTTTTTGTTTATAAAATTTCCCTTTAGACAAGAGCCATTTGGGCTTTTAAATGTGGCAGGGCACAAGCCAACGTACCTTATGTTGAAGTTCAATCTTTTTATTTAGAAATTGGGGTGACATCTATTGACCACTTGGTCATTGAGGCTTTGATACCATGGTCATGATAGATTATAATAATTTAGATAAAGTTCATGCATATATATATATATCATAGGCCCTTATATTCCTTTATTTCATAATTTTCATTATTGTTATTGTTAATGTTGTTCTTTTTCTTATTATTCTAGACTACTTTCTCTTTATACAAGTCACTAAAATTGTTGGCATCATTTCCTGGAGGCTTTGTTATTGACTGGTCAATGGTTGTTTATACATGTTCTGTGATTATCCTTGATATTGCCTCCAATAATTCCATAATCATTACTGTTGCACAATAAATTGAGTTTGATGCTTATAAATAGTATCTCTGTATTTGCTATTTTTCTTCTGTTTATGAGGCTGTCTTCAATCAAATATAATATTGAATATTATACAAGAAAGAACAAGTCAAATATTTCAATGGAGATAATTTCATAATCGTTACTGTTGCACAATAAATTGAGATTGATGTTTATAAATAGTATCTCTGTATTTGCTATTTTTCTTATGTTTATGAGGCTGTCTTCAATCAAATATAATATTGAATATTGTACAAGAAAGAACAAGTCAAATATTTTAATGGAGCTTGGTTCACTGGTTTATGGTACTATAGCTCCTTTGGAATATATTGAATCTGTTGAGTGTCGATCTTGTGGCTAGTTACGTATCCATTCAAGTGCAGATGAGGAGTATAATGGATTATTATAAAATTGACATACATACATAGCCGTATTTGTTCACTGAATAGTTATGACACAAAGATCATCTCTTATACTGTATTTGCTAGAATATATTCATTTATCTTTTGCCATTAAGAACCACGGACTAAAGATTAAGAAGCTTATAGCCTACATAGCTAACCATGATTGTTATCAGAACTGTGTGAGATATGCTTATCACCCATCTCTATCCTCTCTCAAACAGATAAAAGACTATAATTTTGTTGACAGTTAGTGCTGATCATTGACTCCCTGTCATACGCTTGTGTATAATTATTGTATTTAACTATTGATTGTCAATATCCTTGTTCACTCTTCACAGTGCTTATGTGACATATTGGCGAACAACTCTAGCATTCAGAAGCTCCAGCTAAACAGTGCTGACTTGGGTGATGAGGTTAGCTTGATGATTTGTTTTTGTCATATAATGGCTACCAAATGGAACTAAGAAATGCTAACTGTGCTATGCAGGGTGCAAAAGCTATTGCTGAAATGATGAAGAAAAATTCAAGTTTGAGGGTTCTTGAACTGAACAATAACATGATTGAATATTCTGTATGGAATTTACCTAAGCTTATTCTAAGAGCGTAGATGTGAGTGTCCAAACATTATTTTAATATGTTTCTCGGAAATGGAGGCAGGGATTTTCAAGTTTAGCTGGAGCACTTCTTGAGAATAACAGCATACGAAGTATACATCTCAAGTGAGTAAGATTGTCACATCAAGTATTTTCCCCAAAATTTTGAGGAAGTAGCAGTTTAATTTATGATCTTCATGCTTTTTGGATTTGCTTTGAGTAAATCTTTAAACTCATTACTTTATTCTTTTCCATTTTTGTGAATTCTTCCAAAATTATCACTATTCAAGTGGCAATTATGGTGGTGCTTTGGGGGCTAATGCATTGGCTAAAGCACTTGAGAGCAACAAGTCGTTAAGGGTACTATTTTTGTTTTCTTTTTAATGAAATTTCCAACATTGCTCACTCCTTTATGTTCTTATTATAGCTTTCAGAATTCCCACTTTGGCCACTTGATCTTTTTATCTTATCCAGTACCAAAGCCTGTGCTGTATAGAACACAATGTTTTCATGAATTTTCATGCAGAACACCTGAAATTCGAAAACGTATCTTAGAAAAATTGAGAGCTAACCCTTCTACATGTTGAGAATAAAACTGAACATATCACAACAGCCTGGACTGAAAACAAGTTTTATTAACTGCAATATTGACTTTAAATAGTCTGTGAGAAATAGAGAAGATTGGGAGAAATATCCCTTGTGTCTTTTGCAAACACATAGGGTAGTTTATTTATAATGTAAGATATGGGCCAAGGCCCTTAATACAGAATGGGCTGAGCCCAATTAACTTAAACACACATCTTAACTTCTAACACTCCCCCTCAAGCTGGAACATATAAATCATATGTTCCAAGCTTGTTACAAAGATAGTCAATTCTAGGTCCTCGTAAGGACTTAGTGAATATGTCTGCCAACTGGTTGCTTGAGTTAACGAACTCAGTCTTGATATCTCCGGATATAATTTTTTCTCGAATAAAATGACAATCAACTTCAATGTGCTTGGTTCTCTTATGGAAGACAGGGTTAGAGCTAATATGGAGAGCATCTTGATTATCACATACAAGTGTCATGTGAGTGACATCTCCAAATTTCAATTCACTAAGTAATTGTTTAAGCCACACAAGCTCGCAAGTAGCTGATGCCATAGCTCTATATTCTGCTTCTGCGCTAGACCTTGCCACAACACTTTGCTTCTTACTTTTCCAAGATATCAGGTTGCCACCAATAAAGACACAATATCCAGAAGTAGACCTCCTACCAGAAGGGGAACCAGCCCAATCAGCATCTGAGTAGAAAACGATTTTTGTATCATTGTTAGGACCATATAGCAAACCTTTTCCAAGTGATCCTTTAATATACTTTAGTATGCGAACAAATGCATCCCAATGGTCTTCACATGGGGAGTTTAGGAATTGACTCACCAATGTAACTGTGAAGGAAATGTCAAGATGTGTAACAATAAGATAGTTTAATTTACCAACTAATCTTCTGTATCGTTCAGGATCTGAGAAAGGCTCGCCCTGATTTGGTAGGAGTTTGATGTTAGGATCCATTGGTGTCTCAACAGATTTAGAGTTCATTAACCCTGTTTCCTCCAAGATGTCTAACGCATACTTCCTCTGAGATATGACAATACTAGTGTTGGATTGTGCTATTTCAATACCCAAAAAGTACCGGAGTTTGCCAAGATCTTTGGTTTGAAAATGATGACAAAGGTGTTGTTTCATCTGAGAGATGCCAAGATATTCGCTTCCTGTGAGAACAATATCATCGACATACACCATTAAGTAGATACATCCAGAACTTGAGTGGCGATAGAACACTGAATGATCCGCTTCACTGTGAGACATCACGAGGAGGATCACAGAAAATAGGAATATCAACAGTAGCAGGTGGAGGTACAAAACTAGAAGATAGATGTGAAAAGTAAAAAGAAGATTCATCAAAAGCAGGTTGAGGGAAGGGGAAAAACACTTATAGCCCTTTTGTGACCGTAGAAATCCTAAGAAGACACATTTGTGAGACCTAGGAGATAACTTATCAAGACCAGGTCTAAAATCATGAACAAAACATGTAGACCCAAAAACTCTAAGAGGTAATGGATGTAGAGGGTGGTCTTGAGGAAATAAGATAGAATGAGGGATTTTGTTATCTAGGACTGAAGATGGCATGCGGTTTATAAGATAACATGCAGTTAGAACTACATCACCCCAAAAATGTGAGGGTACTTAACCATGAATTAGAAGTGTACGAGTTGTTTCAATAAGGTGTCTATTCTTGCGCTCAACCACCCCATTTTGTTGAGGGGTATAAGCACATGAGGTTTGGTGAAGAATGCCATGAGAAGCCATAAAATGTTTAAACGGTTGAGAAAGGTATTCACGGCCATTATCACTGCGTAAAGTGCAAATAGAAACCCCAAAAGGTGTACCTGTACGTGCAACAGATGCAGATGTAGTGGAACTAGAGTGTTGACGATCCTCATACCATCTGAGAATTTCGTGAAAGATTGCAGGGTTTTCTACAGTATTAGATGAAGTAGGATGGTCTGTAAACGGTGATCGGGGAGGTGGATCAAAATTAGCCATTGCTACAGATCAAGGAGGACGTCCATGAAGCGCATAACATCTATCAATTTTGTAGCCTAACTTGCCACAGTGGTCACATTTTGGACGTCCTTTACTTAACTTGCGAGACCGATTTCGATCATCACGTTGGGCAGCCATAACTGAGGAATCATCATTATGAGATGTCTTAGTGACTGGTTTGCTCGGTATACGCAAAAGAGCATAACAAGTAGAAGTAAAGTTGGGTATGACAGGAGAACCCAAAATCTGATCACGAACATGAGAGACATCATCAGAGAATCCGTATAATGCCAACAACATGAAGAACTTTGATCGTTGTTTCAGTTCTTCAGCAGGAGTGGAAGCAAGAGGTAATATCTCATTAAAATCATGAAGAAGGGCATGAACTTTACCAAAATATTTTGCCATGGGACTAAGACTGCGCAGACCAATAACAGTTAATAGGTCCTGACAAACACCATAAAAACGTTGAGTGTCATTTGTGTATAATAACTTCGCTTGTGCCCATACTTCTGAACATGTTTCATATGATTGAAACATTTGTTTCAGTGAGGAGTGAATGGTGGACTTTATAACAATGCATAACTGGGCATCAATTTTCATCCAGCGAGAAGTGTCATCTGTGGTAGCAATAGTCACATTTTGAGTAAGGTGATCTAAGTACCCCTAACTTTTCAACCAAAGTTTGATGTCGGACGCCCATGTTGCATAATTTGTGCCATCTAACTTGTCAATGGACAAGTGTACATTCACATAATTGGTGTATATTGAGGGATCAGAAGATGAGCCACCAACAGAGGTGTTTGTAGACAAGGAAGACGCCATGGAGAGGGATAAACCCTAAAAATCCAAAGTGCTCCGATTGACGCAACGACCACAGATCCAGAAAGAGAACGAGGAGGCGATCACGATGGTTCTGATCGGCGGCGGAACTCTCCCAGGAAGCTCCGGCACGCGCGGCGGGAAGCGGCAGCGCCGATAACTGTTGCGGCGGTGCGTGGCGGCGCGTGGGTGGTCCGTTCGCCACGATCTTTGTACCACGGTGGTCGCCCGATCGAGACGATTCCGATGGTGTGGTCGTCGGTCGATTCTGGAACTCCGGCGGCGACGGCAACGACGGCGGCGACAACGACAGTGATGTGTGCCGGAGACCGTGGAGTTAGCTGGAACTAATCCTATACTCTAGATACCATGTGAGAAATAGAGAAGATTGGGAGAAATATCCCTTGTGTCTTTTGCATACACATAGGGTTGTTTATTTATAATGTAAGATATGGGCCAAGGCCCTTAATACAGAATGGGCTGAGCCCAATTAACCGTGAAACAACCCATTTAGCAAAATTAAAGGCTAGTGGTAACAGAAAGAGAAAAACAATAAAACTTCCTATGACTACGTCTCCTGATAAATTAGGACATTATTCAAATTAAAATAGAGCATCTACATAATTAAAATTCTATCACAACATGTATGATCTAGTCACAATTAGAAAATGTTGCCGCATCCACTAGAAAAATATTTGGCTGCAACCTTAAACAAGAACAATTTACCCTGAACTTTAATATATGGACAGGAACTTTATTTACATGGAAATTCTATTGGAGATGAAGGAATCCGTTCTTTGATGGCAGGATTATCTGCGCATAAAGGTTAACTTGTTCTAATTTATGATTTTGACTGTCATTTATGCTTCCACAATTTCATTTCAGTATTACACATTTAACTGACAAGCAGTCTTTGTTCTGAAGGGAAACTTACACTTCTAGACATTGGCAACAACTCATTAACATCTAAAGGTGCATTCCATGTCGCTGAGTGTGTGAAGAAGAGCAGAAGCCTTTTGTGGTTGAACCTTTATATGAATGACATTGGCGATGAGGTATTCTGTCCCCTATTTCACATTATAAATCTTGTTGATATTGTGTTAGTGTGAGGTCATATGATAATTACGATCCTTAAGATGTTTAAGGATTATTTTTCCCCGTAACTTATCAGTAGAAATTGCATTCTATTCTGTCAAAATATCACTTATATGATGCATAAACTATCAAGTATATATGAATAGTAAATCGATGTGTATAACTCAGAAATAACCATGTGATACAAACTCAAACTTTATTGGGCTCAATGAACCCTTGATCCAAGAAGAAAAGATCAAGAATAGATGGGGCAGAGTATATGAGAGAAAAAAGACTAGGAAGGGTGACGTGGCATATTAGGGAGGAATAGGTTGGTTAGAAGAGAGAGAAAGGGGTGTGGTTGTTTTAAAAAGAATCAGTGAAGTTTTGGGGGAGGACGGTTATTTTGTTTAGTGGAAAGGGAACCATTCTTGGTTTCTTTGAGGAGCTTGGCTCTGGGTAGTGAGATATTCATATCTTATTGATTTTCTTGTTCTGCAGAGAATAAAAATCATCCATATTCCATTTGAGTCTTCACTTAAACTTTTTTGTTCTTTAAAAAACCTTATCATTGGTCCGACCTGCCGGATAGTCGCACACAATGCCACCGAAGAAGAACAATACTCAAGGGGAACCGATAGCTGAGGAGAATGATGAGACGAAGGTAGGGTTCGTTGCGGGAGAAGTGACCAAACTAAAGGCAGTTGTTGAGGAGCTAGTTGCGCAATCGTTGCAAAACCAAACCCATTTGGAGAATGTTTGTAAGGACGCCGCTGAGCAAATCGCAATATTACGTAAGGAGGCAGCTGAGAATCAATCAAAGTTGCTCAACCTAATGTCAAAATTTACAAAGGGAAGAGAGAACGAGGAAGAAGGACAGGGGTTGGTGGAATAGAAGAAAACAAATTCGGTAAAGGTTATACCGAAGGTGTTTTTGAGTATGAAACAACTTGATGGAGAAGATTTGTTGGAATTTCGCCAATCGATGAAGAAAATAGAGTTGCCGTCATTCCACGGTGAAGATCTCGTAGGGTGGATTGCGAGGGCAGAGGTTTATTTTAATGTCCAAGAGACACGAGAAGTCGTTCGTGTAAACCTTGCCCATCTATGTATGGAAGGAAGCACGATACATTTTTTTCAGTCTCTATTGAATGAATATGAGGAGTTAACATGGGAAGATTTGAAAAGAGAGATGCTAGAGAGATATGGAGGGATGGGCCAAGGAAGTGTTTATGATCAATTGGTTTCTTTGAAACAAACAGGAAGTGTGGAGGATTATATTAGAAGTTTTGAATATTTGATTACACAGGTACCGCGAATGCATGACAAACAGTTCTTTTCATACTTTACTCAAGGGTTAAAAGCTGAAATTCGTGCAAGAATGCGAAGTTTACACGTTGCAAACCCTCTCTCTAGGGGGCGCATGATGAATGTGGCTCGTGCAATTGATGTGGAGATGTCAGGGAGGAACAAAATGTTGCAGGGAAGAGGTGAGCCACGTAGTGATGGTAAAACCCAATTGGAAAAACCGACCTGTCTTTAGTGTGTTGGGTAAAACTGGCCGAAAACAGAATGGGGGCAATTGGGGAGGAAATGGACCAGGCCCAAGTGAAAAAAAAGATTAGGGTGGGCAAAGTAGAACTGGACCTAAAGATAGAGGAGCCAATCATCTCACCTATCAGGATCTCTTGGATAGAAAACAAAAAGGTTTGTGTTATAAGTGTGGTGGGTTATTTGGACCCCTCCATTGATGCCCGGTGAAACAACTTCGGGTCATTATGGTTGACGAGGAAATCCAAGTCGAATGCGATAAGAGAGAAGAGGAAAGCGACAACGATGAAGAGGAATACGAGGTTGTAGCTCCGTGCACGACATTAAATATCTATACTATTGAGAGCGACAAAGATGATCAACCGAGAACAATGAAGTTGCGTGGAATGATTGGAGAGATTCCTATGTTGTTTTTGATAGATAGTGGAGCTACCCACAATTTTATTTCTAGGAGACTTGTTGAAGCGTTGGGATGGAAGTGGGAAAGGACAAAACAAATGAAGATTTTAATGGGAGATGGACACAAATCAGAAACTCAAGGTGTTTGTAGAGGTATAAAGGTAAGGTTTGATGAGGGAGAATTTGAAATTGATGCATTTCTCTTTGACTTGGAGGATATGGATATAATATTAGGAATGTCGTGGTTAACGATGTTGGGAGAAACCACGGTGGATTGGAAAAAATAGATTATGAAAGTACAAACTAATCAAGGTGAAAGGTTGCTGAGAGGGGTTCCTCATGGGAATTCCTTGGTAATGTCAGTTTGTGGTTTATTGGAAGATCAAGGAAAAACGGAGAAGGATGGGCTGAGCTCGGAGCAGAGGAGCGTCTTGGACAATATGTTGCAGCAATTTAGTGAGGTGTTTGAGGAACCAAAAGGGCTGCCACCTGTACGCGTGAAGGAGCACAGGATCAATCTTAAACTAGGACAGGAACCTATTAATGTGAGACCCTATCGTTATGCTTACCATCAGAAGAATGAAATTGAGAAACAAGTGCGAGAATTGATAGAGGTGGGCTATGTGCGGCACAGCCAGAGTGCTTATTCCAGTCCCGTAATTTTGGTGAAAAAGAAAAACAATAAGTGGTGTATGTGTGTTGATTATAGAGCATTGAATAAAGCCACTATTCCTGATAAATTTCCCATACCGGTTATCGAGGAATTGTTGGATGAGTTGCATGGTGCCAGGTTTTTCTCTAAACTCGATCTTCGTTTGGGTTATCATCAAGTTAGGATGAAGGAGGAAGATATACCAAAAACTGCATTCAGAACACATGAGGGTCATTACGAATACCTGGTGATGCCCTTTGGATTAATGAATGCACCTTCAACCTTTCAAGCACTCATGAATGAAGTCTTTCGTACGTTGTTACGGCAAGGAGTACTGGTGTTTTTTTATGACATTCTCGTATACAGTAGTATTTGGGAAGAACATTTGCAATTACTGGAAAGGGTGTTGGAAGTGTTGAGAACTAACCAGTTATTTGCAAACAAGGAAAAATGCATGTTTGGGCAGGAAAGTGTTGAATATTTGGGGCACATTATCTCAATACAAGGAGTTGCGGTTGACCCGGCCAAGATTAACAGCATCATGGAGTGGCCTATCCCTAAGAATGTGAAGGGAGTTCGTGGTTTTCTGGGTCTTACAGGCTACTACCGTAAATTCATTAAGGATTATGGTAAGGTAGCCAAACCCCTAACAGAGTTAACTAAAAAAGATGGTTTTGGTTGGAATGAGAAGGCTCAAGAAGCCTTTGAAGAACTTAAACGAAGGATTACCAACGAACCGATATTACAACTCCCGAACTTTGATGAGGAGTTTGTCCTGGAGTGTGATGCGTCAGGAACATGAATTGGGGCTATCTTGATGCAAGGAAAAAATTCAATAGCATATTATAGCAAGGCTTTGAGTCCTCGTAATTTGACAAAATCGACCTACAAGAGAGAATTGATGGCGGTAGCATTGGCAATACAGCATTGGAGACCTTATCTTTTGGGT
The DNA here is from genome assembly GCF_016808095.1 of Vigna angularis. Lineage (NCBI taxonomy): Eukaryota > Viridiplantae > Streptophyta > Magnoliopsida > Fabales > Fabaceae > Vigna > Vigna angularis. The sequence continues at coordinate 18,047,676 of NC_068979.1, forward strand.
AGAAAATTTACTGTTTTCTCAGATCAAAAGAGTTTGAAACAATTAATGCAGCAACGTATAACTACTGGGGCACAACAAAACTGGTTGGCAAAGTTGTTAGGCTATAATTTTGAGATTGTTTACAAGCCTGGTAAGGAGAATCACGGGGCTGATGCTTTGTCTCGCAGCAGAGAAGAAATGGAAATAAATAGTATGGTGTATTTTCCAATCTGGTTAGATTGGCAAGAACTCAATGCCGAAGTGCATGCTAATGATAAATTAAAGAAGATAATTGAAGAGGTGAAGGCTGGACAGGGTGGGCATGCTCATGCGGGTTACGAATACAAGCAGGGAGTATTATATTATAAAAATCGCCTTCTTGTTCCAGAAAAATCAGATTGGATTCCTAAGTTCTTGGAAGAATTTCATGCTACTCCTCAAGGTGGTCATTCAGGTTTCTATCATACATATAGGAGACTAGCAGCCAACTTGTATTGGAAAGGGATCAAAAAGGATGTCCAACAGTATGTCCAAGCTTGTGACACATGTCAGAGGCAAAAATACATCACAACAGCTCCTGGTGGTTTACTACAACCACTACCAATTCCGAAAAGGACTTGGGAGGATCTAAGTATTGACTTCATTACGGGACTGCCAAGATCTAGAGGGTTCGAAGCCATATTGGTGGTTGTTGATCGTTTAACAAAATACTGTCATTTTGTGGCCCTTAAACATCCTTATACTGCAAAGGTTCTGGCTGAAATATTTGTTAAGGAGGTAGTGAGGTTTCATGGGATTCCCAATTCTGTGGTGAGTGATAGGGATCCAGTATTCATGAGTTCGTTTTGGAAAGAGTTCTTTAAGATGCAGGGCACCAAATTACAAATGAGCACAGCTTATCATCCACAATCGGATGGACAAACTGAGGTAACAAACAGGTATTTGGAAACTTATCTCAGGTGTTTTATCACTGACCAACCCAAAACGTGGGTGCTCTGGATGCCTTGGGCAGAGTTTTGGTTTAACACCACTTATCATGGATCTACAGGAATGACTCCTTTTGAAGCTATTTATGGGAGACCACCCCCCAAGATTGTGCAAGTGGTGCAAGGAGAAGTGAGAGTTGAAGCTGTCCAGAAAGATCTTTTAGAGAGGGATGAGGTGTTAAGACAACTAAAATCCCATTTGCTCCGTGCCCAGGACAGGATGAGGACTCAAGCCAATAAGCATCGAAAGGAAAGACACTTTGCTGTGGGTGATCTTGTGTTTTTAAAATTGAAACTGAATAGGCAGCAGTCTGTCATGAACAGGGTCACCCCAAAATTAAGTGCTAGATATTATGGCCCTTTTGAGATTGTGGAGAAAATTGGGGAAGTGGCATATCGGCTGAAATTGCCACCAAATTCAAAGATTCATCCTGTTTTTCATGTATCATTATTAAAAAGAGCTGTGGGTAAGTATAAGGTTGAGGAGGAGATTCCTACTGGGTTGGAGGATGACAGAGCGGAATTATTAGTTCCCGAGGGGATCTTGGTGACTCGGAACAACACACAGAGGGGTGAAAATAAGAAGCAAGTGCTGGTGCATTGGAAGGGACAAAATGTTGATGAAGCTACTTGGGAAGATGAAGTGATAATTCGAAGCCAATTTCCAGAATTTAGCCTTGAGGACAAGGCTCTATTTCAAGAAAGGGGTATTGATACAGACCCAAACTTTATTGGGCTCAATGAACCCTTGATCCAAGAAGAAAAGATCAAGAATTGATGGGCAGAGTATATGAGAGAAAAAAGACTATGAAGGGTGACGTGGCATATTAGGGAGGAATAGGTTGGTTAGAAGAGAGAGAAAGGGGTGTGGTTGTTTTAAAAAGAATCAGAGAAGTTTTGGGGGAGGACGGTTATTTTGTTTAGTGGAAAGGGAACCATTCTTGGTTTCTCTGAGGAGCTTGGCTCTTGGCAGTGAGATATTCATATCTTACTGATTTTCTTGTTCTGCAGAGAATAAAAATCATCCATATTCCATTTGAGTCTTCACTTAAACTTTTTTGTTCTTTAAAAAACCTTATCACCATGTATCACCCTGTATGTCCAGATTGCCATACTTGAGAAAACTTATGTTTTCCCTTAGTATTCTTTAGTAACAACTACTACAACAAAATAAATAGTTCTGCAAAGGCAGATTTTTAAGAGGACAAGGATCTCTGATTATATTCAATAACTAGTTGTGTATAATTGTTAGGGAGCCGGAAAAATTGCAGCTGCTTTAAAGGAAAATCGGTCAATAACAACATTGGATCTGGTAAGAAGAGATCCTATTTTTGTTTCCTTATGTTTGCTCTCTGTACATGTCTTGTTACTCCCCCTGCTCTGATCATTAAAAAAAAAAATATCGAGGCTGTAATGTAATACTATTGCTGAGGACATGATTTGTCTGAGTTTAACATTGCAGGGTGGAAATAACATTCACGCTGATGGTGTTAATGCCGTTGCTCAAGTTTTAAAAGATAATTTAGTGATTACCACTGTAAGCGTCTCAACAGTTATTTAATTTCTCGTCTTTGTTCTGCTTGTCTTTTCTATACTCTAATACAGATTTTGTCTCATTCTTAGTTGGAACTTAGTTATAATCCCATTGGACCAGATGGAGCCAAGACCTTGGCTGAAGTTCTCAAGTTTCATGGGAACATAAAAACCCTTAAGCTTGGTTGGTGCCAGGTAACCTTTTGACCATGCACTACTTGTAAATTGTATGTTATAACTTTTATTTGTGACATAGAATAACATTACAGATAGGAGCAAAAGGGGCAGAGTTCATTGCAGATGCTTTAAAATACAATACCACAATATCAATTTTGGACTTGCGAGCGAACGGACTACGAGATGAAGTTTGTTTTCAGTACCTTGAGTCAATTTTTCTTTTAATCTCTTTTCAGACCTTCGTCAGTCATTCTGAGTATGCTGTTGTTTTATGAAAATCAACTACTGCAGGGTGCACAGTGCCTGGCTCGCAGCTTGAAAGTGGTTAATGAAGCTTTAACCTCCCTAGATTTAGGATTCAATGAAATAAGGGTATGAATATATGTTTTTGGTTCCTTAGGAGATTATATTGTCTCTAATTTTGTCTGATTCACAGGATGACGGAGCTTTTGCTATTGCTCAAGCACTCAAGTCTAATGATGATGTAGCTGTTACATCCCTTAACATTGCAAGTAACTTCCTTACAAAATTTGGGCAGGTGATGTATATTGTGCTATTGCTATTGTTTTTGCTCAGTTTAATGTCAATTTCATTTTATTTTCGTGAGTTTAAATATACTTCACATGCAGGGTGCCTTGGCTGATGCAAGAGACCATGTCTTGGAGATGACCGAAAAGGAAATCAACATCTTCCTCTAGAAGACATTATATTCTGCAATAAATATTTTTTTATAAAAGAGCATTTTTCTTTTAATTTTGCATATATGCTGCCGGCAATTACTGGTAAGAACTCGTCATGTCAAATTTTTTAGTTCTAACCAATTTATGGAGGGAAAGTATAGAAATTTGTTCGCAGTTTAGCCTTATATTGTTGATCTTGAAACCGTTACAGCGGTTGGATGATACAGTTGATAACAATAGTGATAGCTTGTCGGTATAGGTATCATGTGCAGATGGAGTTTAGTTTTGCCAGCAGCAGATTTTTCCTCCGAATCGTAGTTGCTAAATTACGTAGAGTTATCAAATGGAAGTTTTAAGATGAGTTTTGAATTATTAATTTATGTTTCTAATTTTGTTGCATACGGTAGTGTACTCGAAGCTCACTCTAGTCTTTTGTTTCCATCTCTTTTATGAACCTTGTGTGCTTTGATTGATACGCTACTTTGATGCTCGCTTTATAAAATTGGTGCGATCAGTTAAAGACGCAAAAAAGAAGAAAAATAAAAAAAGAAAGAATTAATAAACTAATTCTTTAACTTTTCATCTCCGAAGAAGATTGCACACTCGTTCGAGAATTCGACAGCAAAAGGGTAATGAATGATGGATTGGATATATTGATTCATTCTTAATCTAATCCATTAACTTTTCATGAAATTTGTCTAAATTACTAAACTATATAAAATTATTAATCATAGTTTTATAGTCGAGCAATTTCAACATTGGTGGCCTTAAAATCTGTAAAACTTAGATTTAGTTAAAATTTAGAGATACGATAAATTTGTTTGTATTCAATTAGGTTTTTTATAAAAAAAATTGTTCGATTTTAGTGTTTGAAATATTCTTTTATTGTCTATGAATTTACGTTTAGTTTTTATTGTGCCAATAAGATGATGTTATTTTTTTGTTTTTATTTTTAATTCATTTCTTTTCCACTATAATTTTTTAGGTTTAAAATCTTAATTAGTTTATGAGATTTTGATTGATATCAATTGAGTCTTTATTTTGAAAATTTCATGAATTTGATTATTTTTGTTTGTAATGCATTATTAACGACATTAATTCATGTGTTATGTATAAGCTTGTAGGTTTTTTAATTTTTTATTTATTTTTGTCATTTAAAGTATTCTCATGACAAAGTAAGTATGATATGGTAGTGTCATTACGTATGATATGGTAGTGTCATTACGTGAAAAGTCTCAATTTAGCTTTTATATTTGTTAGTTTCAATTCACTCTTTTTTTTTTTTTTCAAATTGGGAGCAATTTTATTTTGTTTTCAAAATTGAAACTAAATCTAACTTTTTTATAAATGTTATAATGATATTTTTATTAAACTTGTTATTTTTATTAATATTTTTAATAATATTAAGTTTATTAAATTTATATTTTATATTAAACTATTTAAATTTTGTTTTAAATATTTATATATCAATCATTTTCACTGTCTTTGCAAGGTGATAAGACCATCCATTCAATTTTATTTAACTTTTATATAAATGTTAGAGTTAGTTTAAAAATAACACTTTTAGAAATTTAAATGTAAAATTTCAAAACATTTTATAACAATTTAAAACAGATATATTTAAAATTTTAAAACAAACTTTAAATAAAGTTCAATGTAAAATATAAATTTAAATAAATTAATCTTAATAAAAATATCAATTTTAATATAAATATCATTATAACATTTATATAAAAGTTAAATTTGGTCTCAATTTGAAGAGTGGTGAAATTGTTTTATTTAAAAAATATTAGGACTAAATTGTGAAAAAATAATAAATACATGAATTAAATTAAAAAATTTTACATAACATTTGTCCTAACAGTTACACTGACACTGTTATTATGATATCACATTATCTTTGTCACATAACAGGATCTTCATTTGACATGTAGCAAAATGATTTTTAAAAAAATTGAAATGAAGTTAAAAAGACAAATGAACATGTGTGGCACATGAGTTAATGTAGCTATAGCATAATACTAATAGAAATGGCCAAATTATATCACATTTTCAAAAATAGCATTCAATTGAAACGAATAAAAATTTGAGAACCTGATTGAGATTTTCAAACAAATAAGCAATTAACCAAAGGTTTAAACTAGGAATGACAAAAATATCTGTGTCCACATAAATATATAGTTGGTACTCGTATGTATTTATTATCGGTGAGTAACAGATGTTTTAATATTTGATTATAAATGGATTGAGTGCGGGTATCATACTACTCATACCCACATATATTCATTATTTGCAAAAAAATTAAAATTAAAATTTAATTTATATCTTATTAAGTTAAACTTAATTAAAATAAAAATTAATTTATATTTTATTAAGATAAATTTAATTAAAATTAAATATTAAATTATATTATTTTTATTGCAATATCATTTAAATTTTATTTTAAACATTTATAAAATATTTTTTTTAAATATCCACAAATATTTTCTAAATAGACCTCTAGTAACCGAAGAACAAAATAACGAATATAATACGTAAACATCATATCTTACACAGCCCATTGTCCTCCTAATTTAAGCCAATTTTTTAACTCGTTGATTAATTTATTTTTTCCTTCTCCACCAGCAAATGGATGGACAAATTAGAACATAGTAGAGAGGATAGACAAGTTGATTGATAAATTAAAGATGGAAAGTCAACTATAATGAAACCTTAATTTTATTAAGAGTACTATTAAAAGAACATGCCCTTAAGTAAAAATAAGAAATATTGTAGACAATAAAACAAACATTTTAATAATAAATAAATTGAAAATACCAAATTTATGAACGCTTAAAACTTAAATAAACTTTAAAATTATTAATTTTGAATTTATTTTAACAATGATAATATTTACAACTATTAACAATATTCTATAACATTAAATGAGTTTAAAAATAATAATATTTAATATAATTTAAGGCTTCTGGTAGAACTTTAATTTCTTTTTTAATATTTCGTTTCGAACCATATAAATTTAGAAAAAATAAACAAAGACCACTCATTTAATTAATATTTACTAAAAATTAATTGTTTCAATTTAAAAAGTTCAAATGTGATTACATATTTTAAAATTGATCGAGTAATTAGTGAAAAAAATGTAAATTGTTCGGATATGTATACAAATGGTCGCAACCGGGATCATGACGGGATGACGAGCCAAAAAACAAAACATGTTTAAGAAAATATTTTGGGAGTCGCCACTAGGGATGACAACGGGTCGGGTCGGACACGGATAGTGCCTACCCGCAACCCGACCCGCATGCAAAAAACCGTACTCGCAACCCGATCCGCTACCCGCTGGATATTCGCATAAAAAAAATCCGCGGATTTTTTTCAACCCGCGGATACTCGTTGGATACCTATTTTCACCCCACAAATATTTAAAAAATATATTTTGTGAATTTTTAAATAAGATTTAAATTAAATTACAAGTTTAAACAGAACAATTTAATATATTTGCTACCTATTAAAAAGACACGTAATTTTTAAACAAGTTAAAGAAAACAAATACTTAACAACTTTTGAAAAAAAATAGGCTTAATACCCTATTTTGTCCCCAGTTTCGCTCGAAAATTTCAAATTAGTCCATCCTTTAAAAAGTGCGTCAATTACGTCCTTACTTAATAAAATTTATATCAATGAAATCCCTTCCGTTAAATCCGTACAAATGGCGTTAATTATTTTTCTCTCTCTTCTACTTGTTCTGCTTTTTCTGCTTTTTCTGTGCAAAGCAGCAGCTTTTTTTCTCTCTTCTACTCTCTCTTTGAAATATTTTTACATGACTAAATCTGTATTAGATAATTACATAACTAAATTTTATGATTTTTAATTGATCAGTGTGAAAAATTGTTTTCCTGTGATAATTTATTTTCCTAAATGAAACTAAATTTGCATTTGGTGAATGAGAATGACATTAGGGTATGCAGCGTAATAAAAGAGAAGAGCTTCTGTTTAATAATCAAGAAAGAAGAAGAAAGAACAAGAAGAGGAAGAGGAAGAGAAGCTGAAGTTCGTGTTTTTGGAGTGGTTGGTGAAATTTTGTTGGGCGGAGAAGAAAGATAAAGAAAGAAGAGAGAGGAATTTGGAATCGGTGGGTCTACGAGTATCGAAGAGAAGAAGAAACAATCGATTGAATCGAAAAATGTCGCTAACGAGCGTGAAAATGTCGGAAGAAGTGTGGTTAAGTTGCCTCACTCATGCATTGTCCACTGAAACCGAAGAGATTATGGGTCTTCTTTTTGGGGACATTCAGGTAATCTGACCTAACATTTCTTTCTATGTTATCGAGTCAATTGAAGAAACGCATAGACACAATACCAGGTTCGATTAATGATTGTTATGGGTTGGGTTGATTCAGCATTCGAAAAACGGGAACAGGATTCCATTGATCTGGGGGGCGTCTCCTCAGAAGAGGTATGATCGGCGAAAGGATCGAGTGGAAACCGACCCTAAGCTCTTGGCCGCTGCAACTGCCCTCGCTGAGCGAATGACCATAGCCACTGGAACTACGACAAGGGTAATTGGTTGGTACCATTCACACCCGCACATTACAGTTCTCCCTTCCTATGTTGATGTAAAAACCCAGGCAACGTACCAGCTTCTTGACTCTGGATTTATTGGCTTGATTTTTTCCTGTTTCAGTGAAGATGTAAACAAGGTTTGTCTTCAATGCATGGCCAAAAGATTCTTCAATTGTAAATTTTCTTTAAGTTTATCGTCAAATACCTCTGGGTTGTGTTCAGGTTGGAAGAATTCAAGTAATTGCTTTCCAGTCATATGATGGGAGGCAGAATCAGTTATCAGGACATATACCTTTGTCTCTTGTAAATAGAAGCCCTATTATCGATATTGATTCATCGCCAAGTTCTTTAGAGAATTTATCAATAAGACTTGGTTACTTCAAGGCAGAGAGCTCTTTGCAGGACGTAAAGCAGAAAAAAAGCTGCTGCTTTGCACAGAAAAAACACAAAAAGCAGAAAAAGTAGAAAAGAGAGAAAAATAATTAACGCCGTTTGTACGGATTTAACGGAAGGAATTTCATTGATATAAATTTTATTAAGTAAGGACGTAATTGACGCAATTTTTAAAGGATGGACTAATTTGACATTTTCGAGTGAAACTGAGGACAAAATAGGGTATTAAGCCAAAAAAATAAAAGATATGAGGAAGAAACACCCAGTAAGTGAAGTCTCAATTTAGTCATAGGATTAACCCACAAATATCTATTAATGTATGAAAGAGAGAGATAAAGAATTTTCAAGAGAACGCAAACAGGAACTCTAAACCCAAATTCCAAAAATGAACACAATCACAGAAATATCCAAACTGCGATAACCACCAGGGTCTTAAAAAATTCATTTTGGATCAATGAACTAAAATCCAAAAAAAACTCAAAACACTCATTCAAATCATAACCCCAAAATCGCGTCACCAATCAATAGGGAAGAAATAAAAAAAAATGAACTCCCAAAACGAGGATCAAAACGTACAAAAGAAACCTCAAAAATCATATAACAAATAAAACCCTAATTTCAAATCCCAAATTGGAACAAAATCTCAATCAGAACCAAGAGAGAGAGAAGAAGATGGAATGAAGTCTACTCCCTACGCAAGCTGAACCAGAAGGAAGAAGAAAAGAGTCCTCCATTAAGAGAGAATTTTCTAATGAGATTCTATGTATATGTTTGATATCTCTATTAGGGTTAGGTCAAAAGTAATGTAACTCCTTTTTTTCTTTTTTTCTTTTAAAAGAAATATAATTGAGAGGAATCCTAAGTCATTTTATTAAAATTTCCCTTTTTTAAGAGTAATAAAAAAAATTTAGTTTTAAAAAATATTAATTAAATTTTTATTTTTTTCGGGTAACGGGTATTTGCAGGTTGGATAATATAATACCCGCATCCGACCCATTTAGAAGTGGGTATTAAAATACCCGTTACCCGTTACCCGCTGATAATAAATATCCACGGATAGTAACTATCCGTTGCGGGTTTTATCCACGGATATCCGCGGGCGCGAATTTTTTTGCCATCCCTAGTCACCACCATAATTTATTATAGAAAGCTATGGAAAACCATAAAATAAGACATGGTCTACGAAAACTAGATTTTGGGTTCGGGAATCGATTACGCGTAAGGAAGGTGTTAGCACCCTATCGCGCTTGTCCAAAGGCAATACCTTTAATTAAATGTGTAAAGTTGACGTGGTTTTCCCAAATATTTAATTTTCCCCAAAAATAAAAATATAAAGAAATTATTAAGAAACAAAAATATTTTTTTGTTTTATGAAACCGACAAGGATTGACCTTGCTCCTACGTATATCCATTTATGATGGACAATCAGGGATTGCGTAGTTTTTTATCTAGAAAAAGGTTTGTGAGTTTGTTTGAAAATTATTATGGATTATTTTTTATTTTTGAAAATTGAACTCGATTAGGATTGATATCATTTTTTTTTATTTTGAAGAAATTCTTTTATTTTGAAAAGGGTGGGAAAAAAGGAAAGAAACCGGCCATAGGTTGACGAGTACTTATAGAATTTATTTTATGACTTACTATTATCTTTTTATAGGAAAATACGTGATAAGAAATATTTTTTTATTTATTTTTATAAAAAATAGACATCATGTGATGCAGGAGATATAACCAATATCAAAAGAGATGAAAAAAGATATTCTTTTTTTTGAAAAAAAAAACATTATTGGTGTGTAGTAAAAAAATTAATACCTTTAGAAAGACCTTCAACGAAAAGAGAAAAAGAAGGGTGCAGAGATGACATACCTTTTCAACTTTCAATACTCCTCTAGTTCTTCCTGTTGGCAGACTTCCTCTAGCATGAGAACTTACTTTTCTCTATACTCTCCCATATTCTTTCTATCTCTATTATTTCAGGGTCTTTCTCTCTATTTTCCGTCCCCTTTTTATCCATGACAAGGCGCGTATTTATATACACACATTGTAATATTATGATAATCTTGCCCGTAATTGTGAATTAATTGACAACGAACAAATTAGGGAAAGAAAATGTTTTGGTTCCAAGAAAAAGAAATCAAATAATATTAATTATAATTATTGTCAGAAAATTTGTACATTTTAATTATTGTTTATAATTATTAGCATAATATTGATTCAAATTATTACGATATTAAACTAAAATTTCAAAAATATTGTGTCCGGTATTATAGTTATTATCCTTTTTACCCACCATTAATTATTAATCTCTTATTTTTTTTATTTTTATTTATTTGCTTACTCGGACGAAATTGGGAGTTGACAGCTGCCCCTCTTTATTTAGATTTTGCTAGATAACATGAACCTTAGAGTTTTTGTGTTATCATAGTAAAAACTAAATAAAGATAAAGACACTAATTTCGTTTGGGTCTAAAGAGAAGGAAAAAGATTACCTCGGAGCGTACCTTGTAGAAAGTGTAGCAACTTTGTGGATTTTGCTGAAGAGCCGTGACACCTGTGGATGGTGTGTCATACCCTATGAACTTTGCTCGTATTATTTGATGGACACTAGTGTAAAAATCGCCTTTTATGATAGGTACAAATGACCTATTATGATAGATAATCTGGCATCATAATTCTGGGCATCATAATAGGTCTGCGCATTTTATGACATACAGAAAACCCCATCATAATAGGTCCAGCGTATTATGACGTACTTTCTGTCACCTATCATAATAGTTTCAGTGTATTATGAGAGATTTTCACTTATCAGTCATAATATAGCGAATTTATTATGATGCAGCTGGATTTACCTATCATAATATGTAGGGTTTTATGATGTAGATTTTTTCACCTATCATAATATGTAGAATATATTATGACAAGTAATTATTCACCTATCATAATATATACTTTTCAAAAATAAGCTTTTATTACATACATGTTCACTTATCATAAAAACTTGTTTTGTAAAAAACAAAATTCATTATTATATTTGACAGATTCATTCAATTTGCAATTAATTTCCTGTATTATAATCTCATCAATCAATATAACATGAAATGAACATATTCAATTAAACTAACATAATGAAATTCATTTCAAACATTAAATTGTGTAATAACTATTAATACATAATTTGTATATCAAACCATATATTAAATCCAAATATAACATTAATTAACCTACACTACATTGTAGTCAAGTTTCTACAATTTACTAACACTTAAAATAAAGGAAGCTCACTTAGTTCTAATATCTTCAATGTCTGGAGCTTCCATTGGAGATGAATCATTAGAGATCTATAAATAAAATATTTAAGTTAGAACAATTTTGTAATGTGTGCATAAAACATACTCTAATAATTAGTGTATATACACCTCATGATAACATTGTCAAACATATATCTAAACTTTGCAGTGATATTAATCGTGAATCAAGAGGTTAAACTGACCAACAATAAACCTAATGGACCCACCCTTCCCTAGTCTTTATAGCATTGGACGTATATTTAATTGTCAATGAAATAGGTGACTTAAATTAGTCTACTGATATCTGAAGAGAAAAAACATCATATTTTAATCCAAGGCATTCTTATGGTGTTCGGGGTCATAGAACAAGGATAATTAAATAGCTGTATACTTCCATTCTTTCCTTTTAAGAGAAGGAAAAATATAATTGTATTATCTAGATTAGATTCAGTTTTGCACTTTTAGAAATGATGGAGGAATCACATTGTACTTATCACCAGTACGGTATATGTTTTCATTTCAAAGCTATAAACATCATATATGTGTTAAAATCTAGACAAAATATAGGACTAATATTTTGTATGACATCAAGATCAAGTTCTGAAAAGATAATTTTAAAAATATAGAAATAATTAAAATTGATAATAACTTCAACAGGTTTTCCTTCAAAATCTGTCCATATCCCCCCTTAAACATATCCAAAAGTGACATTTCATTACAGGTCTAAAGCTTAATCTTTTGTCATGTCACCTCATCCACAATCATCTATACTCAATAAATTTATTTCACTAAATTTGCGAAAACTACCATTTTTTTACAAAATTATGTATAATATATTCTTTTATAAAAATAGTTCTATAAATATTTTAACTATTACTTTTATTTAATCCTATTATACTATTTTATTAAAATTTATAGTTCAATTTACTGTTTTCAAGACATAACCAAATGAAATACTAAAATTTTAGTATAATAATAATATAAATATAATCATAAAAAATAATTATAATAGTATTTCCTTCTTATTCTGAATGGTTCAAATAACAGAAATTAAATTAGATTTAAAATAACTTGATCATTAAATATTACATATAGCTGTAAAAACATAATTCCCAGACTGGCAATAGTTAGGACTAAAATGGAAAAATGCATATGTTGTTGAAATATGATAGAATGACAGTGCAGATAATTCATCTTTATTCTGCAATTAACAGTAGTAAAAGCAAGCAATCAATAGCTTCAGGGAAGGCCAAAAAAATAGTGTATCGAGAATGGCCTTCTCCTCCGAAACCATCACTGGCCAAATATGCAAAAGGAAAGTTGGAAGGATAACTATAATAAAGCCATGCTGCTAGCTACATGTTTTTGCTCTCTCTACGAAAACTACCATCTAGACTTAATAACTATTCACATAAAGAAACAAAAAAAATCATTTATCATGTAATTTGATTTAGACGTAATCTAATTCTTTTATAGTCTACATAAATTACCATTCAGCATTGATTAACACATGACAAAGTTGTCCTCCTCCCTGGTTCAGTTCGTTAAACATAATAGAGAAAGAATTAAGCTTCTAGAACCGACACCGATCCATATACCAGTTTCAGAAGCTTCAGAATTCAAAGGAATTAAAGCAATTGTAGAATACCTGATGGCAATCCCTTTAGAGACTTCCCATCCAAAGAAGTATCAACTTAACACTAAGACTAAAAAAGGGAAGTTGAATAAGGACTTGATCTTTTCTTTCTAAGTCTTAGAATGTTCTCATTAACTAAATACATTTACCTTGTTTTGTAGGTCACTAATAAGAGTGGAAAACCATAGCCAATCAACCAAAAAAGCTTGGTGAGCTAAGGGAAGCAAAGGAGGTAAAGAAAGGAAGAAAGGAAGTGCTTTTGGATTGGAAAAGCAAAGCTGATATACAACATACGGCCAACCAAGCAAACCAGCGTTTCCACTTTCTTTTAAAGCATGTTTTCAATGTTTACCGTATGGAACATGTGGCCAGTTGTATAGCTTCTCTTGCACACTTCTTATAGAGCTTTATGTACATTGCTAATATGTCCAGTAGCTTGCTAGGCACGTTTCTCTTCATCTATAAAAGAGAAGCCAAATCCTTTGTAATGGTAACTTGAATTGAAGTAAATAAATGCTGCCAATTTATAGCTGTTACTCTCAAGTTCACCTCTGTGCTTTGCTATCTTGCACCTCCTATAGCTCCTTTCCCTTTTGGAAAGCCTACTGAGTTAGAAATCTACAAAAACACTCATCCAAACACCACTAGAAAATTTCACAAACACCTTGAGTGCATTCGGACATCCACTGTCATCTTCCATCCACTACCATTCTCTGCGTCTTGAAGCATCCTTCTACACATCATGGAGCTGCTTCCATCAATACCACATCCTCTTCCAATCTGAATAGAGTTATACACTCAACTATAGGCACAATTCATCAGCTTTAATAGCATATCAACTTTAATTTTATACAATGTATAATGATATTATATTTATACCACCTATAGACATGGTCAAAAGGGAATAAAGTTACACCTTAAAAGAAGATAACATCATGTTTGAAGGAGGTAAGATACATCACGGTTTTATAGAGAAACATGTACTAAAATTTTATAATTCACGTGTAGCCATTAAACTATGATGAATTATGGTTTGTTCTAATATTATAATACAAAGGCAGCAGCAAAGTATGGCCACCGAAGGACATGATGTGTCCATAAACTTTAAATGAAATATGTTGCAACAGAGAAGCAAAAATGATTTGCGTACATGAAAGAATTTGGCCAAACAACTTTAGTACATCATGGTTCAAGAGAAAGTATCATACACCGAAAATAATCTCACCCCAGCAGACCGAGATGTTCATTCATTTATTCACAATCACAGATCAACAATATGTATAGGACTATAATACTCAGAAAACATTACAAGGTATCTTACAATCTAGACCAAGATTAGCTCCCCTACCTGGATTCCTTCACTACTGCATTACGAGGAAATGGCACCGGTTGCTTTTGTTTATACACACCGGTTTTACAACCGAAACATATTCAGACGAAGTAATAAGACATTGGTTTTATGCCTCGGTTATGAACTAAGTCATAAAAGAATGGATTATGCCTCGGTTTTTAGGTAACCGAGGTGGTAACTTTTTTTTTTCTTTTTAATTTTAAGATACTGATTCACTGTGAAATGATCTTCTAATGTTCCCAAAGGTGGTAAACAACCATCCTTTGGCCTAGGCATCATCTCTTCACTGTCAGCCAACCAATAAACCTGTTTCAGTAAGAACAACAACACACAAAGCATACAAAGAACTCAAGGCTTCATTTTCGGGGTTCATAGCATAGTAAGAACTCAAAGCATGTTTCAGTAAGAACAACAACACACGTATAAATGAAGTCAAACATAATATCACACACACACACAGAGAAGCTTCGAGAAGATCCTAGGCCTTCGCCGCAGGCAATGATTCAGAGGCCATCGGGGGACCACTGAAGGTGGTCGATGCGCCCGGAGATTGTTTCATGTGCCCCAGATCGTGACGGAGGCTCACGATGACCATAGATTTGGCATTGGAGGCTCACGATGACCACAAATCTGGCCTCCATGCGCGCTGCGAGTCCAACGGCGGGCGGAGGGATTGCGGTTCGGCAGGTGGTGGTGAGGATTTCGGCGAGGGTTCTAGCGACGGGGATTTGGGCTTGACAGGGTAGGAAACTGGTTGGATGATGATGGGTTGAGAGGGTCTGGCGGGAGGGTTTGAGTTAGAATCGGAGGAAGAGAAGAGAGATCGATGAGAGGTGAGAACTGGAGCAGCGGTGTCAGTTGTCAAAGGAATAAGCGGCAACAGCGAGAGAACTGGAGGCACCGTGGAGTCCTTGGAAGAGGTACCGTGGAGTCCTTGGAAGAAGCACCGGCGGAGGGAGGCACAGACCATCTTGATGGCTCAACGGAGAGGCAAAGATGAGAGAGGCGTGCGAGAGAAAATCCCGTGCGAGAGAGAAAGAGAAAAGCCTTTTCAGATTTTAACCTAAGGGCAGCCCATTATGCTTCAGTTGGACCTGTACCCGAAGCAGTAACGCATATTATGCCTCGGTTCTGAGTTGAACCGAGGTGATAGCGCTTATTCAGAAAAAAAAACCCCTTGGCAGTGGTGAAGTGACATGACTTTTATGCTTTGGTTGTCCTTCTACCCGAGACAGTAACAGACATAGGCACCAGTTCAAAAATAACCGAGGCATATAATCACTCAGTATTTACAAAACTGCCACCGCGCTTTTATACGCTTCGGTTTCAGTAAAATCGAGGCGTATATAGTGCATTAAAATAGATTTTTTTTACTAGTGCTTGGTTCTCCTCTACGAAAATTAACAACTCCAACTCTTCTACACGATCTAAGGTAGCTTCTACTTGTCTAGATCTACAGAGTTTGCTCAGACAGAAACATCACTAGTGAGCCTAATGGTCACCAAATATCCATATAAGTAGCTAGAAAGAAAGTGCTTCCGTTATTTTACATACCAATCAGACCCAGACGCAGTTCCCTCCAGCAACTCATATAGAAATTCCACAAAGTCGTTGTAGAATAAAACAACACCTGCAATAATAAAAAAACACCAAAAGGCTCAAACCAAGCAAACCTAACAAGGAAACATAATCAGGCAAGTACACAATCAAGGCCACACCTAGGTTTCCAGGAACAAGAAGAACATGCAACAGCACAGAGTGAGCGAAAGATCGAGACTGATTATTTGGTTCTTTATTTAAAACCAACACTGCCTAATTCCATAAAATGCAGCAATATAAAGGGAATCTACTGGTGGAAACCCTAGGTGAACTGATTAATCGATTCAAAGGCGAGATTGAACGGTAGAAATGAGGAACGAATGGAAAAAAGGTGTTTTTAATCGGTGGAATAGGTAATAAACGATGATTTAAACGATGATTTAATCGGTGAAATCGAAGAAAAAGGTGAAAATAGGAAGGAAATCATGGAGAAGTATGAAACCCTAGTAGAGGATGATGTTTAGAGTTGGAGAAGACTCGCAAGGCAACAACGAAGATGAGGTTCTGTGATATGCGAATGCGAAATATAAAAAAAGAAGCAAAGAGAATGAAGACGTACGCTCCTGTTGAAGAAGTCTCGAGAATGAGAAACTCGAGAAGGAAGACGCAAACTGGAGTTTCGAGATGTGTAAGTGTCCGTTGTGCTCTAAGACGAAAATGAAAGAAACGAAATGAAGGAGGGGTTTTGCATCGTATTATGATAGTTATTTTAATATCTATCACTGTATGTTTTCATCATAATTTCCATTTTGCCACTGCGCTCAATTTATTATGATAGGTGACTTTTACCTGTTATAATATATGTAAATTTTATTACGAAAATGCCATTGTTACACCTATTATCATAGGTTTCTTAAAATATATCATAGTATATCTTAATTTTATTACAAAATTGCCACCGGTCAATATATTATGATAGGTGAATTTCACCTATCATAATAGCCCGTCATGGAATCATCTTTTTCCACTAGTGGGAGGCGCACGAACCTCATAGTATTTGATGGAGAGGAGCACGAACCTCATAGTACTTGATGGAGAGGCGCACAAACCTCATAATATTTGATGGAGAGGTGCATAAACCTCATAATTTTTTCTTCTTTTTTTTAATTCTTTAGTGCCAGGATGAAAACTGGGCTTTGGTGCCAAGATGAAAACTGTATTTTTTTTTCTTTAGTGCCAGAATGAAAACTAGGCTTGGGTGCCAGGATGAAAACTGGGCTTTGGTGCTAGGATGAAAACTGTTTTTTTTTTAATTCTTTGGTGCCAGAATGAAAACTAGGCTTTGGTGCCAGGATGAAAACTAGGCTTTTTTTTTTTTTGAATTCTTTAGTTCCAGAATACAAACTAGGCTTTGGTGCTAGGATGAAAACTGGGTTTGGGTGCCAGGATGAAAACTGGGCTTTGGTGCCAGGATGAAAACTAAGCTTCCCTTTTTTTTTTGAATTCTTTGGTGCCAGAATGAAAACTAGGCTTTGGTGCCAGGATGAAAACTGGGTTTGGGTGCCAGGATGAAAACTGGGCTTGGATGCCAGGATGAAAACTGGGCTTTGGTGCCAGGATGAAAACTGGGCATTTTTTTTTTAAAAATTTTTTTGGATTTTGTCACTGATGTACTTTCCTTGAACTGATTTCTATCGAATTCACGAATTCCTGTTGAATGTTGGCGATGCATGGTGTGCCATGCTTTTCCTATGATGATGCATGCACTATGATGAATGCATGAATGTATGGATGAAAATTCATGTGAGACCCAAATACTTCCCGTTTTGTTTTAATTCCATGACATCCTTTAAGAATACACTCGCACCCAGTGAATCTGCCTGTGATGCTCATTATTTTTGGGAGACATTTTGAAAGTTAAGAGCGACCTTATGAAAGAGATGAAAAAATATTTATTGAGTTATGCATAGAATTTTTGACTGCGTTAGAATTAACTGGCAAAGCCATCCCCTCTCCATCCATTTTGGTAAGAATAAGTGCATCACCACCAAAAGCCTTCTTTACCACATACGAGCCTTCATAATTTGGAGTCCACTTGCCCCTGTGATTCTTTTGTATTGGCAAAATCTTTTTTAGCACCAATTCACCTTCTTGGAATTCCCTAGGATGTACTTTCTTGTCAAATGCCTTTTTCATTCTTTGCTGGTATAGTTGCCCATGGCATGTTGCGGTCAATCTTTTTTCCTCAATGAGATTGAGTTGATCAAACCGGGTTTGAACTCAATCTGCTTCTTGTAACTGGTTTCCACTAACACTTGTAGGGATGGGATTTCTACCTAGAAGTGTAGTACTGCTTTTGTTCCATATACCAAAAAAAGGGTGTTTCCCTAGTCGACATGCGTACCGATGTGTAGTAACCGTGTAAATCGAAGGTACAATCCTCTTGATATTTTTTTTATTAGCGACCTTGACTGCCTATTCATCTTTGGACGACGATGTGAAGTTTGATTGTTCAGGTTTGCGGCAATGAGAAATTGTCTTTAAATCACGATAGTCGACATGCATTTGCTCATTATCGTCCTTCTTCGACACGATACTTGCCACCTATTGGGAGTATTTTGCCTCAGCTAAGAATCTCGCATCAAACTGCTTTCGTACTTCATCTTTGAATCTGAAGACATTCTAGCTTGAGTAGTAACTCGCGTTGAACTCTTTCTTCATGCTAGTGCCGACTTTTACCTCTTTTCTCTCGCTTTCTTTTCCTATATTAAAGATTTCAACCTCTCCTTGATGGGTTTTATTTCTTTAGAATCTTGCTTCACAAATCTCATTAACTCTTGAGAGGGTTCCGGGTCAATCATAATCATCTTCCTTGTTATTGATAGGGTGCTCAAAATTAGGAAAATCAACATTATTTTCTTCAAAACATTCATTGTCATATCCGTATTATTTGAGTTAAAAAATTTAAGACATGAGATGAGGAAAAAAATGAAACAAACATGATTTAATGTTAAACCAAATGCAAAAGAAAGTGTCAACCCGTAACGCACAAACCCCAAGGCTCCGGGCAAAGCAGTGAGGTTAATTAAAAAACAATTACATTTCAATAAGCATCATAGGCAAATTCTTTATCTTCCAGTTCTTGGGTTTGCAAATACTTCTTCTTTATCCTTGTCGTATATTTGTAGGAAACCTCTGTCAATCAGATCTTGGAGAAGGCTTCTAAACTTGGTACACTCATTAATGACATGCTCGGCTCCTGGATGGACTCCACATGCCTCCTCAAGGTCACCTTCACTCCTTAGCAAACCAAGTTTTACCAGATTTTCAAAAATAAACCTTTTTGAACTTCGAATTTCACTTACATTCTTTACTAGCTTGTGTCGTCCAACCTCGATGGCATTTGTTGAGGTATTTCCATGCTCGGCAAGGGGATTGACTTTAACACTAGGTTTATCCTCTTGGAACTTCAACCATCATGCATCAATTAGAGATTGTACTTTGAATTTAAGGGACGTGCACTTTTCCGTTGAATGCCCAACCGTGAAAATCGCATCTCGCATTTGGATTAAAACTTTTAGAGTATGGAGGTCGTAAGGGTTTCATTGGGCAAACAACGGCCAGACCTTTCGTAAGGAGATGGGGTAACAGTTCCGTATATGTCATAGGAATGGAAGTGAAATTTTTCTCTGGGTTCCTCCTAGGATGAGCCCTTTGGTCAACGTTCTGATTGGGACCCAAGCCGACTCTAGTGCCCCAGGCATTATTCGAAGCTTGTTGTGGTCGATAATACCCTGGCGGTTGAGATCTTGTTTGGGGACCAGACACTGCATCGTTCACACAAGTAGGGTAACTCAAACTTGGTTGATAGATATGGTTGGGCGCATGACCTCCCCATATGGGTATTTCTGACGTTGCATGCACTCCCCCTTCCTTCTCTTTTTTCGGATTAAAAATAGATTTCTTTAGAGTGGTGTCTTGAGATGTAGTTTTCCCATTCTTCAGCCCGATCTCGATTCTTTCGCCTATGATGATAATATCAGCGAACTTGGAAGTCACATTTCCAATCATATGCTCATACAAGGGTTGTTGTAGTGTACTCACAAACATTACAACCATCTCTTTGTCGTATAGAGGTGGCTCAACCTGCGCTGCCAATTCTTTTCATCGTTGCGCGTACTCCTTAAAAGACTCCTCCTTTTTCTTTGCCATATGGTGTAATTGTAACATGTCTCGCGCGACGTGCATATTGTATTTGTACTGCCTTACAAAGGCATCTGCCAAATCTGCCTAAGAACGGATATGAGAGGATTCCAGATGTGTATACCATCTCAACGTTGCTTCGGCCAAGCTGTCTTGAAAGAAATGGATAAGTAATTTTTCGTCATGAGCGTAAGCAACCATTTTTCGGCAATACATGGTCAAGTTGTTCTTGGGGCATGTGTTACCCTTATACATCTCGAATTCTGGCACCTTGAACTTGTGTGGAATTGTCACTCTTGGGGCCAAACTCAACTTTGCCACGTCACCAAATCCGTAACTTTCAAACCCCTCTATGGCCTTTAGCCTGTCTTCCAGTACTTTAAGTTTACTTTTCTCTTCTTCTGTGCCCATGTGTATGGTGGCCTTAGTCGAAACATCATGGGCAACAACTGTGTGAGGAGACTTGGACGTGTCATTCACCTTCTTGTCTGTCATGAGGATAGGTCCTTGAGTACTAATGGGAAGTACGCTATTTGTTATGGGAAATGCCAAAGAAGTGTGCTCTGCCTTTGAATGATATCCAATGGGCGGTGTGTAACCTGGTGGAAAACCATACATTGGAAACGTGAATTGTGTGCCTACAATGTTATGTACTTGAGGGTGAGCATTATCCTCGGCCTTTACAGGCGAAGTCTCTCCTACACTCTTCATGGTTTTCAAAGCCTCCAAGATTTGACCGACTTGATCTTTTAGTTGGCTAATATCTACCCTAATAGCTTCACGTTCCTCTTCCCAAACTTCCATAGCCTCAGAATTTGCTCAAGTCCTATAAGGATGTCGTGGAAGTCCCGTCGTTGCTTTTTTACTTAATTTTATATTGTTTTGTTAATTTGAATTAGATGAAATTGAATATGCAAAATTGATGCATGCTGATAACAAGCATAAATCACTAATTCTTGATTCATGTGATTTCCGCTATGACCGGTAAAATAATGATTAAAGGGCAACATGTTTTTATGCTTTTAAGGTAGGTCCAACGTCTTAAAGTTTAAGAATTATATATGCAATCTCACAAGGATGACTTCCTAAACCTAACATCAAGGCCACCAGAGCTATGGTCCTTTTCACAGTGTTTTCCACAACAGTTGAGACGCAACTGTTACCAATAAGGAGTATTGGTAAATCTTGAAGAAATGTGTTTTGATGATGCTGCAAGAAGTTTTAGTTGAAGAAGATATTAGAATTAGTTAAAAGCAATTTGTAGAGATTAAATGTAGTAGGAAATTCTTGTAAACTTTGTAAACTTTCATTTTTAACTGCAATAATCGATTATGGAATGGCAATAATCGATTATCACAGAGTCATACAGGAATAATCGATTATCACATCATATAATCGATTATCACTCTTTGAAAACCCTGTAACGGACTCGAATAATCGATTATCACTAACAATAATCGATTATCTGTGGCAGTTATAATTCATATCTGCGAAATTAGAATAGTTGGCTATATAAGGTTCTTCCAAAACTCTAAGAACACAACTCTGAGCTTTTTGAGAATACAGTTTGTCTGAGGAAGTTCTAAAAAGCTAGTTCAAGTGCTTTGCCTGGTCTCGTGAATAGGAGAAGCTCGCGTTTCGTGTGTCGATAGTTGGAGCGGTTCTCTTCGAGTTGGCAAGGTGGTCATCTTCCGGTTCGTTCGTCGAAGGAAGGTTTTATCTCTCTGTTTTTTATTCACTCTTATTGTAATTGGTGAAACTGATTTTAGTGAAAACGTTAATCACTTTTTATAGTGATTAACAACTGGACGTAGATTCTTTTGAATCGAACCAGGATAAAAATCCAGTGTATCAGTTTTTCTACTCCCTACTCTTTTTATTGTTTTATGCACATCAACTGTTTGATAAATTTTCTCTAAGAAAATTGTTTTTCTAAAACGGACCATCGAAACTTGATTTGTGACCGTAACACGCTTTCTGAGTATTTTATTCCGCTGCGCAACTCTATAACGGTACCGATTGTTCCAACAATTGGTATCAGAGCTTGCTTTGATAGTTTTTCAAATTTTTCGAAAATGGGCGGTCATAACCAAGTTTATGCTGAGGGTGCTTCTATTTATAGACCTCCTTTGTTTACGGGGGAAAATTATGCGTTTTGGAAAATTAGAATGCAAATATTTTTGGAGTCTATTGACAGGGGTATTTGGGAAGTTGTTATGAATGGACCAATTGTTCCCACTATTTTTGTAAATGATATGCAAGTAGAAAAACCTTTTTTACAGTGGACTATGGATGAAAATAGAATGACACAATATGATGTTAGGGCTAGGAATATAATTTTATCTGCACTAACCCTTGATGATTTTTTCAAAGTTTCTGTTTATGAAAGTGCTCAGGAAATGTGGGAATTTTTAAGAGTCACTCATGATAAAGTCACAGATGTTGTTAAGTTGACGTTGTCTGATTCAAGCTCCTCAAGCTCAAACAATTCAAATGAGCAAGAAAATCTATGCTTAATGGCCAGAAATGAATCATCTAAAAGCCAACTCTTGAAGAAAAAGAAGGACAATCAAGGCTCCTCATCAAGCTTCAAATGTTATGGATGTGGTGAAAGAGGCCATGTGAAAGCTTATTGTTCAAGCAACAAAAGAAGTAAAGAAAGAAAAGAAAAGAAAATTCACAAGAAGAAGAAGGTTCACATTGCTTGGGAGGATAATGCATCAACCACCTCTAGTTCAAGTGATTCTGTTGAAGAAGCCAACTTATGTTTGACAGCTAATGTTGATGACACTACAAGTCAAGTAAGTTGCTCTAGCCTTGACACTAGTGAATTTGATGTACAAAAAGCTTTTCTTGAATTGCTTGATGAATCTGAGAAATTAAATGCTGCTCATAAAAATTTGAAAAAGGAGTTTAAAGAATTGCAAATTAAATATGAGAAAGCATTAGATGAGGAAGTAAGTTTGAGAAATAAAATTTGCAACTTGGAAATGAAAGAGTCTTCAAATGTTGAACATCCTGTTGAATGTCTTTCATGTAAGAGTCATATGCTTGATATTGATATTCTTGAAAATCTTCTTGAAGTTGCAACTGGAAATAATAATGTTGAAATGCCAATAACTGTTAGAAAGGTTTATAAAAACAAAAGTGTTTTTAAAAGTAAGAACAAAATTAAAAGAACCCGTAGGGTATGGGTTGAAAAAGGAACTGTGTCTTATAGAAACCCAAATGTTGTCACATGCTTTTATTGTATGAAAAAGGGACACACTTCTAACAAATGTAGAATTAAACATTTTGATGTTCCAAATGGAAAATATGCTTGGATTCCTGTTATAAAGTAAATTGTCTCTAACCCCAAAGGACCCAAATGAGATTATGGGGACCAAAACTCTATTGTTTTATTTTGCAGGTTAATTTTTCAAAAGGAAAAGAAGACTCTATGGTATCCTGGTATTTTTTAAGAGCTTTGAAATAATTTATGAATGTTAGATGTGTCTTAGGTTGAAAATTTGGCCCAAATTTGTGTTTTTCGAAAATTAACGTAAATAATCGATTACCAAGGGTAATAATCGATTATCTCGTCCTCAAAATTTGGATCTTGGCAATTTGGCTCGCAAATAATCGATTATTTAAAGTAATAATCGATTATCTTAAGTCACAGCGTAAAAAAAAAAAAAAAAAAAACTTTTTTTTAAAAAAAAACTTTTTTGAGTCTGTTTTTAAAAGGGGATTATTACATTCAAGGGAAGATATATGAGTTTGTTAGATATCTTGTTTTTATCTCTATTATGGATTAATTAATATTGTTTGTACTTCTTAATTAGAGTTGAATTTCTGTTTTTCTTATATTCCATGAGGAATTCTGTTCTTTCATGTTATGAAATTTCAATTTTATTTCTGTTTTGAAATGCATCAATTCTTTTGTTGAGGGGGAGAAAAATTTGAGGGGGAGTTTTTCCACTTTTTTACTTTTTGCTTATGATCAAAAAGGGGGAGAAAACTTCTAATTTTAGTAGTGCAGTTATTACTAACATGTTTGTAAGTATGAAATCTGTGCAGGAAATTAGAAATGCTTTTAACAAGAAGGTATTTTTGATCATCATCAAAAAGGGGGAGATTGTTACCAATAAGGAGTATTGGTAAATCTTGAAGAAATGTGTTTTGATGATGCTGCAAGAAGTTTTAGTTGAAGAAGATATTAGAATTAGTTAAAAGCAATTTGTAGAGATTAAATGTAGTAGGAAATTCTTGTAAACTTTGTAAACTTTCATTTTTAACTGCAATAATCGATTATGGAATGGCAATAATCGATTATCACAGAGTCATACAGGAATAATCGATTATCACATCATATAATCGATTATCACTCTTTGAAAACCCTGTAACGGACTCGAATAATCGATTATCACTAACAATAATCGATTATCTGTGGCAGTTATAATTCATATCTGCGAAATTAGAATAGTTGGCTATATAAGGTTCTTCCAAAACTCTAAGAACACAACTCTGAGATTTTTGAGAATACAGTTTGTCTGAGGAAGTTCTAAAAAGCTAGTTCAAGTGCTTTGCCTGGTCTCGTGAATAGGAGAAGCTCGCGTTTCGTGTGTCGATAGTTGGAGCGGTTCTCTTCGAGTTGGCAAGGTGGTCATCTTCCGGTTCGTTAAGGTTTTATCTCTCTGTTTTTTATTCACTCTTATTGTAATTGGTGAAACTGATTTTAGTGAAAACGTTAATCACTTTTTATAGTGATTAACAACTGGACGTAGATTCTTTTGAATCGAACCAGGATAAAAATCCAGTGTATCAGTTTTTCTACTCCCTACTCTTTTTATTGTTTTATGCACATCAACTGTTTGATAAATTTTCTCTAAGAAAATTGTTTTTCTAAAACGGACCATCGAAACTTGATTTGTGACAGTAACACGCTTTCTGAGTATTTTATTCCGCTGCGCAACTCTATAACGGTACCGATTGTTCCAACAGCAACTAGGTGTGAAATTGCATGTGAAGAGAACAGACATTGGCTAAGATTCTCACGATAGCCAAACTGGAAGTAGTCCAGACGTGACACCGCTACGCAACCCCTCTAATTCTATGTTGCACTCAGACCCGGGTATAGGATCCCACTCATGATAAGCACAACAATAATAATAAAAGAATATAAATAAATTACCAAAAGGAACAAAGACCAAACATTTAGATAAATAAAGGCAAAATAAAATAAAATAAAATAAAGAGAAACCACATCAATTTGCACATTTAATTAACAAGGCCTGATTCTCTAGTGTCCCTAGTGGAGTAGCCATCTATCGCAACCAGGATCGCGACGGGACGGCGAGCCGAAAAACAAAAAGGGTTTAAGAAAATATTTTGGGAGTCGCCACCATAATTTATTATAGAAAAACTATGGAAAACCATAAAATAAGACATGGTCTGCGAAAACCATAAAATAAGACATGGTACGCGTAAGGAAGGTGTTAGCACCCTACCGCGCCTGCCCAAAGATAGTACCTTTAATTAAATGTGTAAAGTTGACGTGGTTTTCCAAAATATTTAATTTTCCCCAAAAATAAAAATATAAAGAAATTATTAAGAAACAAAAATATTTTTTTTGTTTTATGAACCCTACAAGGATTGATCTTGCTCCTACGTATATCCATTTATGATGGACAATAAAGGATCGCGTAGTTCTTTATCTAGGAAAATGTTTGTGAGTTTGTTTGAAAATTATTATAGATTATTTCGGATTTTTGAAAAGTGAACTCGATTAGGATTGACATCGTTTTTTTTATTTTGAAGAAATTCTTTTATTTTGAAAAAAAAACATTATTGGTGTGTAGTAAAAAAAATAATACCTTTAGAAAGACCTTCAACGAAAAGAGAAAAAGAAGGGTGCAGAGATGACATACCTTTTCAGCTTTCAATACTCCTCTAGTTCTTCCTTGATAGTTTCTGTTGGCAGAGTCCGTCTAGCATGAGAACTTACTTTTCTCTATACTCTCCCATACTTTTGCTATCTCTATTATTTCAGAGTCTCTCTCTATTTTCCATCCCCTTTTTTTCCGTGACAGGGTGCGTATTTATATACACACATTGTAATATTATGATAATCTTGCCCTTAATTGTGAATTAATTGAAAACGAACAAAATACGGAAAGAAAGTGTCTTGGTTCCAAGAAAAAGAAATCAAATAATATTAATTATAATTATTTTCAGAAAATTTGTCCATTTTTAAAATCATATTTTCCTCTTTAAAAGCAACTGACGCAGCAAATTATATTAATATACTATTTTAATTATTGTTTATAATTCTTAGCATAATATTGATTCAAATTATTACCTGGTAACAGTTGAAAAACTGTTATTTTTATACTTAAAATTGACTTCAATTCCAACCTTTATGACTTAGAAATTAGCTTGAACTCATGATTTTGTTGAATTATTGGAAATAAAAGAGTTGGACAGGTTTTATGCTTGATTTCCTTGTTTTTGCAGGTTTTTAGATGAAATTGATGAAAGAAGTGAAAAGGAATAGAGATGGAATCAAAAAAGGACACAAAAAGTGCAAAAGAGGAGAAAACGCAAGTACCGCTCAACGCCAATTACCGTTGAGCGGCACTCTCAAAGACTCGTTGGCACCGTTGAGGGGAGAAAAGCCGCTGAGGGGAAGAAGTGGTCACGCGTTACTACCGCTGAGCGGCACCGTTTAGGACGTTCTAGGGTTTTCATGCTTAAAATTGATACTAAAAGCAACCTTTAACACATAGAAACTAGCTTAGAATCATGCTTTTGTTCATATTTTCAGAAATAAGAGAGTTGGACAGGTTTATGCTTGATTTCAGTGTTTTATGCAGGTTTTAAGATGAATTTGATGAAAGAAGTGAAGAAGGATAGAGATGGAATCAGAAAAGAACTCAAAAAGTGGAAAAGAAGAAAAACCGTAAGTACCGCTCAACGCCAGTTTACCACTGAGCGGCACTCAGGAACACACGTTGGCTCCGCTGAGGGGTGAAAGTGCAGCTGAGGGGAGATTGGACTTTGCGCTAGTACCGCTGAGCGGTGGTATTTTGGGCTTAGGCCCACTTTTCTGTAATATTACGAATAGTATATAAGCTTTGGACTTTCTAGGGTTTGTATCTTTGGCTGGAGACGAAGCAAATAAACACCTTTCCACCCCTTGGAGGAAGATCTTGGATGCTTAGGCTACCTTCTCATATTTCTAGGGTTCTATCTTTCCTTCTTTCATTATTGTTCATCTAGTTTCACCATGAATATGGTGAATTAAACCTTTCTTGTTGTTAGGGAACCAATGTAATCTTGTGAAACTCTCATATATGGAATTTGTGTTTAAACATCTTATTTGAGATACATGCTTTCTTTCATCATTAGTTAGAGTTTTTCCTCTTTGCTCAAAGCATGCATTGTTTAACTCATTCGATGTCATGATTATTGATTTTAGTGATATGGACCCATACGGTAAAATCTAGATCCGGGGAATTTCTCCCAAAAGTAATATCGCCTAGACATAGGGACATGAAGTTGGTTGCCTTTAAGCTCTTGTGCTTCAGAATTAATTATTAGGGATGCTAGGAATTGTATGAACTCGTAATTAAGGATAGGCTTTCTTGCAAGGTGATTTAGAGAGTGACATTAACATTGATGAAAAGAATGATGAATTCCTAAAAGTATATGAGAGTGGATAAGATGAAATTGATTACCCCAACAACATACTCATCCATCTAATTCATTCAAGTGTTTGTGTTCCTCTTTTCCATTGATCAAAACTCATGCATACATGTTTACTTATTGTCTTTTGCATTTGAAACCTCAAGAATTTATTCACAAGTCTTAAATAATTACCAAATCATATAACTAACTAGGCCGTGAGTCCTTTGGGAGAACGATACTTGGTCTTACCTAGTTTATTACTTGATACGATTCGGTCACACTTGCTGAGGGTTAAACAAGTTTGTGGCGCCGTTTTTCGGTGTTCATAAATTTGTCATCAAGTTTTTGGCGCCGTTGCTGGGGACTCGTGGTTTAACTAGTTCATTTGTGTGATTATTGATTATCTTTGACTTGAATTTTGAATTTTTAAATTTGAATTTCTGTTTTTATTTTTTGTTTTTATTTTCTGTTTATATTTTTCAGTTGTTATTTTATTTTATTTTATTTTATTTTCTGTTTTTATTTTTATTTTATTTTTTTGTTTTTATTTTATTTTATTTTATTTTCTGTTTTTATTTTATTTTTCTGTTTTTATTTTTCTGTTTTCTATTTTTATTTTTCTGTTTTTATTCTTATCTCTCATATTATTTCTCCTATATCTTTTTGTGCTAACAAATTTTTCTAGGGATTTGTTTTCTTGTGTATGCAGGAGGCAATTCGAACTAGAAGCAAGAAAACTTCGGAACATCTTCTTGAAGGTTTAGACGAAAGTCGACGGAGGAGAAGAATCCGTACATCCAGAGAACTTTTTCCTCCTCTGGAAATCCTTTTACAACCTTCACCACAAGGTTCCTACCATAGCATTGAGGAGATGGAGAATAATAATATCAGACGAACTCTTGCTAATTATACTAATGTGGTTGGACCTCAGCATTTCAATAACATAGCAAGACTAAGAGTCAATGCAGCTAACATGGTGGTAAAACCAACATTAATCCAACTGGTGAAGAGTAACCAATTCAATGGGTTGTCGCATGAAAGCCCATATGAGCACCTCACTACATTTAATGAAATTTGCAATACAGTGAAGATAAATGGGGTGCCTGACGAGGCAATCAAACTTAGCCTGTTTCCATTCTACTTGGGAGGCAACGCTAAGCTTTGGTTGAATTCTTTTCCAGAAGGGAGCTTTACAGAGTGGGAAGATGTAGTCACAAAGTTCTTAAACAAATACTTTCCACAATCCAAGGTGAATAAAGGAAAGCAAGAGATCTCATTTTTTAAGCAAGGCATGGAGGAATCACTAGGTCACACATGGGATAGGTACAAAAGCCTATTAAGAAAGACTCCTATGCATGGATTTGACGAAGGAAAAGTAGTCCTATTCTTCCTTGGAGGTCTTGTTTCACAAACCAAGTTGATTCTAGACGCCTCAGCTGGAGGCAATATTAAATGGAAGACTCTAGAGGAAGCAAATGAAATAATTGAAAACATGGCTACTAGTGATAATGAACTGAACAGTGAAAGAGGAGTTCCTAGTCAAAAGGAGTTGCTACAATTTCAATCTAATGATGCCATGTTTATTCAAAATAAGATTATTTCTCAGCAGTTGGAAGAAGTAATTAAGAAACTTTCTCAATTACCACAAGAAATACAAAATGTTTCAATGGTTCAATGGCAGCAGCAAAGATGGCAAACACAACCTACTCCATCTAGGAAGACAACAAAACTTGACGAGACTTTCCAACAATTCTTGAAGACGAATGCATCTTATTGTAAGAATTTGGAAGTTACAGTTAGAAATATGAAGATCCATAGTGAGCAAATAGTTGACAAAATGAAAAATGGTAATCTCAGAAAGGAGTGTAAGACTATTGTTAGAGGAGAGAAAAATAGAGAGAGAGGAGAAAGAAAATGAGAGTGAAAAAGAAACATGTGAGTGGAAAGAAAGAATTAAGAGAGAAAAAAAGAAAGAAGAAGAAAATGAATGGAAAAAGAAAGAGAAGAGAGAGATGAGAGACAAAAAGAAAAAGAGTTTGAAAAACCACTTCCTTATCCAAAAAATTATTCAAGGAAGGAGAAGGAAAAACAGTTGGAAAGATTCATGGAGTTGTTTAAGAAGCTGGAGATTACTATACCATTCTCTGAAGCATTGCAACAGATGCCATCATATGCAAATTTTTTGAAGGAACTCCTTACAAAGAAAGGCAAGTACAGTGAAAAGGAAACTATCAAAGTACAGGGTAACTGTAGTGCAATCATACAGAATTACCTCCTAAGCTTAAAGATCCAGGAAGCTTCACTATTCCGTGTACCATAGGAGATTTGGAAGTTGGAAGAGCATTGATTGATTTGGGAGCTAGCATTAATTTAATGCCGCTATCCATGTTTAAAACAATTGAAGGTTTGGAACTCAAACCTACCAGGATGGCTCTTCAATTGGCAGATAAGTCTCTTAAATATCCATATGGAGTGGTTGAAGATGTTTTAGTGAAGGTTGACAAGTTTGTATTCCTAGTGGATTTTATTGTAATGGAGATGGAAGGGAATGGTGATGTGCCTCTCATTCTTGGGAGACCTTTTATGAAGACTACTAGAGTTTTGATTGATGTGGAGAATGGTAAGCTTAAATTGAGAGTTCATGATGAAGAAGTAAACTTTGACATATTCAAAGCCATGACATATCCAAATGATGATAAAACATGTTTTCAACTTGACGAACTTGATGAAGTTTGTATGGAGCAAGAAAGGATGATGCATCATGTTTCTCCATTAGAGAAAACTCTTATTGATGCATGTGAAGATTTAGATGAAGGAGAAGAGAAATTAATTGAAGAATGCATGATGCATTTGGAAACATTGAAGGAGATTTCAGAGGAGGATATAAAGTTTGAGATAATTAATAAGGAAGAAGAAGTCGAAGCAAAGAAGTTAGAATTAAAAACACTACCATCACATCTGAAGTACGTTTTTCTAGACAAAGATGGAACAAAGCCAGTCATTAAAAACACTACCATCACATCTGAAGTATGTTTCCTAAAGAAGAAGAACAAATGATAGAAATTCTGAAAGCTAACAAAGAAGCAATTGGGTGGTGATAGGTGTAAATTTTACTTGTTTTTGTTCCTTAAATTGTTGTGCTTTTGAATAAGTTTAAGTGTTAATTCTCATGAAAAGTATATAATTGTTGATTTAAATGTAGTTTTGATTGTTTAAGTGTGTTTTGATGCTTATTTCGGAGTAGAATAAGGATTGAATACTATCACATACTTGGAGAGCGTCATTGGCCGAAGCAAGATGGATGAAATAACCAAGCCAGCGAGAACGGACGTTCGCCAAGCGAACGGACGCTCGTCCAGCGAGTGGACGCTCGTCGCCCAGCGAACGAACGTTCGTCGCCCAGCGAAGCTCGTCCCGCCAAGAAGCCCAGCAAGTGGACGCTCGCCCAGCAAGAAGTGGACGTTCGTCCAGCGAACGCACGCCCCGTGACCCAAAAGAAGACGCTCGCCTAGCGAGAGAGCGAACACTCGCCCAGCTAGGACACTCGTCTAGCGAGCTTTGGACGTTCGTCCAGCGAGGACAAAAAGTGGACGCTCGCCCAGCGAGTGGATGCTCGTTGCCCAGCGAGTGGACGCTCGTTGCCCAGCGAGAATGCTCGTCCAGCGAGCTTTGGACGTTTGTCCAGCGAAGATGAAAAGTGGACGCTCGCCCAGCGACGGACGCTCGCCCAGCGACGGACGCTCGCCCAGCGAACGTACGTTCGTCGCCCAGCGAAAAATCACTTACAGCCCTTCTCTTTAAAAACGCGATTCAGAGGCAGAAATGAGGAGGTCTGGAGGGGAGGAGACCAGACGACGCTGCAGAGCTCGTTTTGGGTGCTTCCAAGGTGGAAAATCACCAATTTCCACCATCCAATCCATGCTTTATCGCTTCTATGATGTATATGTGTAGCTAGAACTTCATTTCACTGGGGTTGAGAGTACATTTCTGAAACTCTTTGTAATTTCTATATTAATGCATGATCTTGTATAAATTTTGTGTTCTATCTTTATTATTCATGCCTATGATGAGAATCTGAGCTATTTGAACGGTTAAATCATTGAGAAATGTATGAGATCGCGGACCTAGGATAGAACTGCTAAAGGATTTCGAGTCCTAGACATAGGAGGAAATTTTTAGTCATCTGTGACATTGTGATTAAGGCAAATCTGATAACTGAATTATCTAAGAGATTAGGATTTAGTTTGAATGATTCTGAACTGTCATCTGAGAGATTAGGACTGCATGCGCCTAGGATGTTGATGCTTAATTTTGAGGAATTGTGTTAGTAGAAAAATTACTTGACTGATGAACTTGAAAATCAACCCCAGTGAACTTTAATTCATCTGTTTTCACCACTTTATTTTACATATCTATATGCTAATCTTAAGTTTGCTACAAAATTACGTTTATTATTAGCTAAATTAGTAAACTTTAATCAATCTGTGAATCAAAACAAATCTCTTGGGAAACGATTTCCGGACTTACCGGTTTATTACTTGAACGATCCGGTGCGCTTGCCGAGGTCACAACAGGTGGTTAATCTCAGATCTTAAAGGTATCAGTCCAACTTATTGTATGCATAAGATCTTTATGGAAGATGATTATAGACCAAGTGCTCAACCACAGAGAAGGTTAAATCCTGTAATGAAGGAGGTGGTTAGAAAAGAAGTGTTGAAACTTTTGGAAGCTGGTATCATCTATCCAATTTCTGACAGTGAATGGGTAAGTCCAGTACAGGTGGTTCCAAAGAAAGGCGGGATGACAGTAATTCATAATGAGAAGAATGAACTTATTCCTACTCGGACAGTTACTGGATGGCGAATGTGCATTGATTATAGGAAGCTAAATAAAGCCACTAGGAAAGATCATTTTCCTCTTCCTTTCATGGACCAGATGTTGGAGAGATTAGCAGGTCAAGCTTTTTATTGCTTTCTAGATGGATATTCTAGATATAATCAAATTGTGGTAGATCCAAAAGACCAAGAGAAGACGGCTTTTACTTGTCCTTTTGGTATTTTTTTCCTACAGAAAGATGTCATTTGGATTATGTAATGCTCCAACGACATTTCAGAGGTGTATGGAGGCAATTTTTGCAGATCTTCTAGAAAAGTGCATTGAAGTCTTCATGGATGATTTTTCAGTCTTTGGAAATTCTTTTCAAAGGTGTTTGGCTAATTTGGATGTTGTTCTTAAAAGATGTGTTCAGACAAATCTTGTTCTTAATTGGGAGAAATGTCATTTCATGGTAACAGAAGGAATTGTGCTGGGACATAAAATTTCTGCTAAAGGTATTGAGGTGGATAGAGCCAAAGTAGAAGTCATTGAGAAACTGCCTCCACCAACAAATGTAAACGGAATCAGGAGTTTTCTAGGTCATGCTAGATTCTATAGAAGATTCATCAAAGATTTTTCAAAAATTGCTAAACCATTGAGTAATCTTCTTATGAAGGATGCTCCTTTTGTGATGAATGAAGAATGTTTGAAAGCTTTTGACACATTGAAGAGTAAATTAGTGTTGGCTCTAGTAATTATAACTCCAGATTGGAATAAAAATTTTGAGCTAATGTGTGATGCTAGTGATTATGCAATAGGAGTTGTTCTTGGCCAGCGAAAAGAGCAGATCTTTCATCCAATTTATTATGCCAGCAAAGTTCTGAATGATGCTCAGTTGAATTATGCTACTACAGAGAAGGAGTTCCTAGCTATAGTCTATGCTTTAGAGAAGTTTACACCTTATCTTATTGGGTCTAAGGTTATTATTTATACAGATTATGCAGCTATCAAATATTTGTTGACAAAGCCAGACTCCAAGCCTCGTCTGATTAGATGGGTATTACTTTTGCAAGAATTTGATGTGGAGATCCATGATAAGAAAGGTAGTGAGAACTTGATTGCTGATCATTTGTCACGGTTAGTCAATGAGGAGGTTACTAGCAAGGAATTACTAGCAAGGAATCAGAGATCTGGGAATCTTTTTCAGATGAAACACTCATGTATATTCAACAAAGGCCATGGTTTGCTGATATGGCTAACTTCAAAGCTACAAGGGTAATGCCAGAAGATCTAACTTGGCAACAAAGAAAGAAATTTTTGCATGATGCCAAACAGTTTGTCTAGGATGATCCCTATTTGTTCAAAATTGGAGCAGATAATCTTTTGAGGAGATGTGTGACAAATGAAGAAGTAGAAGGAATTCTCTGGCATTGTCATGATTCACCTTATGGGGGACATTTTAATGGAGAAAGAACAACAGTAAAAGTTCTCCAATCAGGGTTTTATTGGCCAACTCTATTTAAAGATGCTAATAATCATGCTAGAAATTGTGATAAGTGTCAAAGAACAGGGACAATTACCAGACATCATGAGATGCCATTACAGGGCATTTTAGAGGTTGAGATCTTTGATTGCTGGGGTATTGACTTTGTGGGACCCTTTCCTCCATCTTTCAACAATGAATACATATTGGTAGCAGTGGATTATGTGAGTAAATGGGTGGAAGCATTAGCTTGTCCTAAAAATGATGCTAGCATTGTAATCAAATTTTTGAAGAGGCAGATATTTTCACGTTTTGGAACTCCAAGAGTGTTAATTAGTGATGGGGGATCTCATTTCTGCAATTATCAGCTAGGAAAAGTTCTCAAACATTATGGAGTGAGACGTAAGGTAGCTGCACCTTATCATCCACAAACCAATGGACAAGCTGAGGTATCTAACAGAGAGATAAAAAGGATCCTGGAAAAAAACTGTTACTTCATCAAGAAAGGATTGGTCACTAAAGCTGGATCATGGTCTTTGGGCTTACAGGACGACAATGAAGACATCCATGGGATTATCACCTTTTCAATTAGTTTATGGAAAAGCATGTCATTTTCCAGTAGAGTTGGAGTATAAAGCTTTGTGGGCTTTAAAATTCTTGAATTTTGATCCTTATGAAACTTAGAGCACACGCAAAAGGTAGATTCTGGAGCTTGAAGAAATGTGGTTACATGAATATGATTCATCTAGGGCTTATAAAGATAAGATTAAGTTTTATCATGACAGGAAGCTGGTGAATAAAGTCTTTAATCCAGGACAGCAGGTGCTATTTTTCAACTCAAGATTGAAGCTATTTCCTGGGAAGTTGAAGACAAAATGGTCAGGACCATTCATAGTAAAAGAAGTGCATCCACATGGAGCAATTGAATTACTTGATCCAACTGCTGATGATCCACAGAAAAGTTGGGTGGTGAATGGTCAACGTCTCAAGCCTTATCTAGGAGGAGAAGTGCAACGCTTGTCCACAATGATGCAGTTGGTTGATCCTTGAGATTTTGGGTCAGGCTCGTAACGTTAAACAAGCGCTTATTGGGAGGCAACCCAGTGTTCTGAACTTATTTTTTTTTTTTTTAGAATAGGGTTTGATGTACTCAATTTGAACTTGGTCTGTTATGATGGTTTGCTTATGATTGTTGTTTGATAAGTAATGCTTGATGATGTTTTGATGATGACGGATGTTGAGATGTGCACATTATATGCTTATACAGGTGATTCACAAGCTTTGTGAACAAATGCTTGATATTGTGATTGTGATTATGATGCTAAGCAGGATGTGTACAAGTGGAATGTGAATGAGCTTATATGTGAGGTTTTGAGCTCCAGAATTTTTGTGATTGAATGCTATTACATTGAAAGCATGAATGATTTTGCCCAGGTTTTCTATGATTGAATCAATTGCTTGTTTGCATCATATGATCAAGGCCATTTATTGGCAACCCTTTTGTTAGCCAAATGCATGAATTTAGCCCACTAAAAGAGAGCACTATATGTTCTATCCTTTGAACCCTTAGCCTTGAACATGACTTGAAAACCCCTTGTGAAAAGCTTTACCTTAAGTTAAGTAGATAATATCTGATGGTATTGATAAATGTTCAAGTTTGGGGTTGTTGGGAAGTTATGAAAGGGAAATTGAAAGCATTGAGCTAAGAGCTAAGAACAAAGTATGTGAAAAGAAAAAAGAAAAAGAGAAAGAAAAGAGAAGAAAAAGCAAAGCTCAATGCAAAGGAAAGTTGGGAATAAGTAAGAATGGTTGTGTTTATATGATTCTCTTAACTCAATCGTTTTGTGATCTAGAAAAACCAATTTTCTTGTTAGCCCAGCCACATTATAAGCCATTGAAAAGTCCTTGTGATGATGCATGCTTGTGAATGTATTTGATTATGGTTAAATGAAAGGCAAAGTAAATTCTTGTGACATTGTGATAGTAGAGTGAATGAGTGATTACCTCTTATACACTTGTGTGTTTGAGTGAAACACTTTATCTAGTGAGGAAAGATTCCATGAGCACATGAACATCCATGCTTAGTGATTGATCATTCATGAAAAGTAGAATTTGTTGGTTATTAGGTGATTGTGTGAACACAAAAGCATGTGCATGTCTTGATTGAATTCTTTGTCATGAGCTTAATTGAGTATTTACTTATCTTGAAAGAAGATTTTTGAATGGTGTGAACCATTGTATTGGTTGGTAGAAGATTGAGTTACATCTTGTTTGCTTGAGGACAAGCAAAGTTCCAAGTTTGGGGTTGTGATAACAGTTGAAAAACTGTTATTTTCATGCTTAAAATTGATACTAAAAGCAACCTTTAACACTTAGAAACTAGCTTAGAATCATGCTTTTGTTCATATTTTCAGAAATAAGATATTTGGACAGGTTTATGCTTGATTTCAATGTTTTATGCAGGTTTTAAGATGAATTTGATGAAAGAAGTGAAGAAGGATAGAGATGGAATCAGAAAAGAACTCAAAAAATGCAAAAGAAGAAAAACTGTAAGTACCGCTCAGCGCCAGTTTACCGCTGAGCGACACTCAGGAACACACGTTGGCTCCGCTGAGGGGTGAAAGTGCAGCTGAGGGGAGATTGGACTTTGCGCTAGTACCGCTGAGTGGCAGTTTACCACTGAGCGGTGGTATTTTGGGCTTAGGCCCACTTTTCTGTAATATTACGAATAGTATATAAGCTTTAGGACTTTCTAGGGTTTGTATCTTTGGCTGGAGACGAAACAAATACACACCTTTCCACCACTTGGAGGAAGATCTTGGATGCTTAGGCTACCTTCTCATCTTTCTAGGGTTCTATCTTTCATTCTTTCATTATTGTTCATCTAGTTTCACCATGAATATGGTGAACTAAACCTTTCTTGTTGTTGGGGAATCAATGTAATCTTGTGAAACTCTCATATATGGAATTTGTGTTTAAACATCTTATTTGAGATACATGCTTTCTTTCATCATTAGTTAGGGTTTTTCCTCTTTGCTCAAAGCATGCATTGTTTAACGCATTCGATGTCATGATTATTGATTTTAGTGATATGGACACATACAGTAAAATCTAGATCCGGGGAATTTCTCCCAGAAGTAATATCGCCTAGACATAGGGATATGAGGTTGGTTGCCTTTAAGCTCTTGTGCTTCAGAATTAATTATTAGGGATGCTAGGAATTGTATGAACTCGTAATTAAGGATAGGCTTTCTTGCAAGGTGATTTAGAGAGTGGCATTAACATTGATGAAAAGAATGATGATTTCCTAAAAGTATATGAGAGTTGATAAGATGAAATTGATTACCCCAACAACATACTCATCCATCTAATTCATTCAAGTGTTTGTGTTCCTCTTTTCCATTGATCAAAACTCATGCATACATGTTTACTTATTGTCTTTTGCATTTGAAACCTCAAGAATTTATTCACAAGTCTTAAATAATTAACAAATCATATAACTAACTAGGCCGTGAGTCCTTTGGGAGAACGATACTTGGTCTTACCTAGTTTATTACTTGATACGATTCGGTCACACTTGCCGAGGGTTAAACAAGTTTGTGGCGCCGTTTTTCGGTGTTCATAAATTTGTCATCACGGCACTTTTCTAGGCTTGGGCCTGCTTTTCTATATTTTTTAGAATATTATATAAGCTTTAGGACGTTCTAGGGTTTGTATCTTTGGCTGGGACGAAGCAAAAACACACTCTTTCACCCCTTGGAGGAGGATTTTGGATGCTAAGGCTCATTTCTCAACTTTCTAGGGTTTTATCCTTCAATTTTCCATCATATTTCATCTAGTTTCACCATGAATATGGTGAACTAAACTTATTTTGTTGTTGGGGAATCAATGTAAATCTTTAGAAACTCTCTTGTATGGAATTTGTTCTTCAAGATCATTTATATGATACATGTTTTCTTTCATTAATAGTTAGGGTTTTTCTCTTTACTCAAAGCATGCATTCTTTAACTCATTCGATGTCATGATTATTGGTTTTGTCGACATGGACACATACGGGGAAATCTAGATCTGGGGAATATCTCCCATCAGTATATTACCAACCTAGACATAGGAGTATGATAGTTGGTTGTCTTTAAGCTTTTTGTTCACTATAATGCATGATTAATTGCTAGGGAGACAAGACATTGTAAACTAGTGATTATGATTAGGCTTTCTTCGCCGAGACATCAGGTTTGAAGTAATTTAGAAAGTGACATTAACATTAATGAAAAGAATGATGAATTCCTAAATACAAGAGAGTGGAAAGGATGAAATTGATAAACCCCAACAACATATTCATCCATATATATTTCAATTCACGTGTTTTGTTTCTTCTTGCCCATTGATCATCACATGCATACATATTTACTTTTCAGTCTTTTGCATTTGAAACTTACAATAATTTGTTCTCGAGTCTTAATTAATCAATAAATCACATAACTGTCTAGTTGTGAGTCTCTTGGGAAACGATACTTGATCTTACCAGGATTATTACTCGATACGATTTGGTTACACTTGCCGAGGGGTAAACAAGTTTTTGGCGCCATTGTCGGGGACTCGTGGTTTAACTAGTCTATTTGTGTGATTTTTGATTATTTTTGACTTGTTGTGAAT
The DNA here is from genome assembly GCF_016808095.1 of Vigna angularis. Classification (NCBI taxonomy): domain Eukaryota; kingdom Viridiplantae; phylum Streptophyta; class Magnoliopsida; order Fabales; family Fabaceae; genus Vigna; species Vigna angularis. The sequence continues at coordinate 18,086,621 of NC_068979.1, forward strand.
TTTGTTTTTCTGTTTTTATTTTTCTATTTTTCTGTTTTTATTTTCTGTTTTTATTTTTCGGTTTTTATTTCTTATCCTCTTATCTTTTCAATTATATCTTTTGATTATTTCTTCTTTTTTCTATCTTGTTGTGCTAACAAAATTTTTCTAGGGTTTTGTTTCCTTGTGTATGCAGGGTAATATTTGGACTAGAAGCAAAAAGATTTCTGAACCTCTTCTTGAAGGCATGGACGAAAGTAGAAGGAGGAGGAGAATTAGAACTTCACGAGAACTATTCCCTTCTCGTGAGACACTCTTACAACCTTCTCACCAAGGTCTTACCATAGCACTGAAAATATGACTGAGGAAAATAATGGTAGATGGACTCTTGCAGACTACACTTTGGTTGGCCCTCAACATTTTAACAGTATAGCAAGGCCGAGGGTCAATGCTACAAAGATGTAGGTGAAACCAGCATTGATACAGTTGGTAAAAACCAATCAGTTTAATGAGCTATCACATGAAAGCCCGTATGAACATCTCACCACCTTTAATGAAATCTGTAACACCGTAAAGATAAATGGAGTGTCAGATGAAGCAATCAAGCTTAGCTTGTTACCTTTCTCATTGGGAGGCAATGCTAAGTTGTGGTTAAATTCTTTTCCAAAAGGTAGTTTTAAAGAATGGGAAGCTGTGGTTGTAAAGTTTTTGAACAAATTCCCATAATCTAAAGTCAACAAAGGGAAGCAAGAGATCTCTTCTTTCAGACAAGGCATGGAGGAGACATTAGGTCAAGCATGAGACAGGTACAAAAGCTTTTTGAGAAAGACTCCCATGCACGGTTTTGATGAAGCAGCAGTAGTTCTACTTTTCCTTGGAGGTCTTGGTTCACAAACCAAGTTGATGCTAAATGCCTCAGCTGGAGGTAATATTAAATGTAAAACTCCAGAGGAAGCAACAGAATTGATAGAGAACATGGCTGCTAATGACAATGAAATGCATAGTGAAAGAGGAGCCTCTATTCAACCGAAAGGGGTTCTACAATTGCAGTCAAATGATGCCTTGCTTGCTCAAAATAAGATTATAACTCAACAGTTGGAGAATCTAACAAAGACACTTGCTCAATTGCCAAAGGAATTAAAAACTGTTGCTCAAGTTCAACAATAAATGTGTGAATTATGTGGTGGTGACCATATTAATGGTCAATGTGCTTTTCTAGTGGAGGCCCTAGAAGATGTAAATTTCATGAACAATCAATTTCCATACCGCCACGGTAATTTCAACTAAGGATGGAAACCTTACCCAAGCATGAGCCAAAGTCAGGGACAATATGGACAAGCTGGGCAATCAGGATAATTTAATAGGCCACAACAACAACCATCATTATGACAACATATGTCTACACTCACTGAAAAGCATACAAAGTTGGAAGAAACTCTTAACCAGTTTATGTAGGTAACCATCTCCAATCATAACAGCACTCAAGCAACCCTTATAAGTATGGAGATGCAAATCGGACAGTTAACTATGAAGTTGGAAGAAAGGCCTGATCAGAGTTTTGGGGCTAATACTGAGGTTAACCCTAAAGAAGAGTGTAGAGTTATAGTGAGTGTAGATGTTGAAGGAGTTGAGTTAGAGAGAAAATAAGAGAAAGAAAAGAGAGTAGAAGAAAAAGAAGAGAGAGTGGAGAAAAAAGAAAAGAGAGTAGAGAGAAAAGAAAAACAAGAGAGAGAAGAGATAAAAATTGAAGATATTCTTCCTTTTCCAACAGATTATGAAAGATTAGAGAAAGAGAGACAATTTGGGCATTTTACATAAATATTCAAACAATTGGAGGGTGATTTACCTGTGAAGGAAATATTGCAACAAATTGAAAATTATACAAAACCCATAGAACAAGTCTCCACAAAGAAAAGACATAGAGAACAGGAGACAAATGATTATAAAGCGATCAAGAAGAAGCTACTCCCTCCAAAAGAGAAAGATCCAAGAAGTTTCACCATTCCATGTGTCATAGAAAAGAAAAAGGTAAATAAAGCCCTACTTGATTTAGGGTCAAGCGTTAATTTAATGCCTTATTCTTTACTTGAACAAATGGGTGATCTTAAAGTCAAGCCTATAAAGACGAATTTATTAATGGCAGATGGCTCTTCAAAGAATCTGTATGGTATAACAGAGGATGTTATGGTTTGTGTTGGAGAACTAAAATTCTTGGTGGACTTTGTGGTGATGGAGATGAAGGATGAAAGGGTTCCTATTATTCTTGGAAGGTCGTTTATGAGAACGGCTAAAGTCATCATTGATGTAGATGAAGGAATAGTGGTGTTTCAAGACCGAGGAAAAAATGAGGTGATTGATGTCTTCAAAGAGGAACAACAGACAAAGACTAGTTATAAAGCTACATGTCAGGATGTACCCATGACTAGTTCTACAAATTCAAAGCCAAGCTTCAAAGGTAAAAATTGTTTTTTGTTTCAAGATAAGGAAGAAGAACAAGATAACAAAGGAAGGACGGTTCATGATGATTCAAGGGAAGCACAACCTAAACCTGGTAAACATGTGAGATTCAAAAACAGGTTGTGGATTGTTAAAGACTATAAAGAAGATGGAGTGATAGAAATTGAGTCTCCACATTCAAAAAGAGTCAAAGAGGTGGACCAGAAGCATCTGATGAGTTGGTGTGATGATAGAAAGATAGACACCAACATTGAAGATGGAACGTGAGCTTTACTGGGTCAAGATAGTCACGTTAAAAGAGAATTTTTCTGGGAGGCATCCCAGTTATTTAAGAACATTATTTCAAATTTTGATATTGGTTGTAATTTTTGGACATTACTTTTATGTTGAAACTTTTTGAGTTAGCATCTACTGATGGATGCTAGGTGGTTAAGTATCTACTGAAGGATACTAGGTTTATTAACAGGTTTGTTACACCTACTGATGGGTGTTGGTAAGGTAAAATTACACCTATTGATAGGTGTTGGTGGATTTTGGGTCAGGCTCGTGACGTTAAACAAGCGCTACTTGGGAGCCAACCCAGTTGATTTACTATATTTTATTTGTTTGTTTTGATTCTGCTTTAGTTTCATGTTACGGATTGAATGTATGAATGATTTGAGAACTTAAATGCATGAAGTGAGTGAGGCTTTAATTATGAAGAATGGTTTTTTTCGGGTTGCCCTTAGCGGGACCCGAGCCCATTAGGCTTTAATTATGTATGAATGGTTTTTTTCAGATTTCTTTCCTCTCACATACTTCTAAAAACTTTTCTAAGAGTTCTCTACATCTTTTCCCTTCATTCCCCTTTACAAAATCCCTCTTCCACTCACTTTCTCACTAGTTTTCCATCTAAGTTTGGGGTATGGAGAGAGCATTGTTGTTGGGGCTGAGTTCTTCATAATTGTAGAGCATCTTCTACTCATCTAGCATCTCCACCCAAGTAAGTCAAGCATTTTTCATTCTAGGGTTCTTGAAAGCATGAATTAGTATGAATTTGGATGTTCAAAGCATGATTTTTTTAGGGATTTTGATTTCTATGCATGATTTGATGAATTAATTGATGATTGAACCGATTAAAATGCTTGATTTTGGTCTGGAAGTATGAAAATTGCATGTGGGTGGAGTTAGGAAGCATAAAAAATGGATTTTTCAAAATCTGCAGAATCGTCGCTCAGCGGAAATTTCCCCTGAGTGCGATTCTGCCAGACTTGGTTTTTGGCTTCTTTTTCTTGCTGGCTTGGTGCACTGGTTGCGCTGAGGGGTTCTTTTAACCCTCAGTGGTGGTTTAGAATGGATTTGGGGTGTTAGTTATGGTTTACTAATGAGTAACGACATGTTTTGTGGTTTTGTAGTTTGTGTTTGATTTAGGGATGGCATCCTCTTCTGGCAAAAGATTGAAGACCACTGCCCCCAAAAGGAAGACAAGGAACCTGAACATCCTCATTCTAGTAGGTTCCTATCTCGCAAACATGAGAAGCATTTTAAAATTGTTCAAGATAGGAGACTCCTGATGGAGAGGAAAGCTGGAATGATACCTAACTTTGCTCCTCAATTTAGAGAGCAACTAATGGGAAGAAATTAGAGGAAATTGGCCACATACCCTGCACCAGCCAATATAGCTTTGGGAAAGGAATTTTACACCAATGCAAGAAGTTTGGGTGATTATCCGACTGAGGATTACCTAACCTATGTTAGAGGCCACACTATTAAGTATGATCCTAACTCTATCAACAACTTTTTGGATATTGAATGGGTGGGAGAGCAGTGCTAGTTTGCTCTCTGTATGGAGGAAGGCACTGATTTTAATGATGTGGAGAGTGTTCTATGTGTACCTGGAGGACACTTCCAGAGGAACATAAATGGTGTAGTAGTGAATATCAGGAGGACTGATTTGACTCCTCTTGCTAAGTATTGGATGGCATTCTCCCATGCCAACATTCAGCCGTCCTCTCATGTTTCAGACATCACTCTCAATAGGGCACTTCTCCTCTACTGTATGCTTAGAAATATGACCATTAACATTGGCCAAGTGATTGCCAATGAAATACAAATGTGTGCCAACACAATGAACAACAAAGCACCTTTAGGGCACCCTTCCTTGATTACATACCTGTGCAAGATAGCTGGGGTGGATACTTCTGCTTCACCATTGGAGAGGCCGAGAAAATCCATTGATGAGGCCTATTATAGGCAAAATTGTGGAGGAGAGGAGGCAGCTCAGCCAGTTCCACCACAACGTCCTCGAAGAGAAAGAAGACCAGCACAGAGTCAAACATCTGTAGAGACTTATGAGGTAGAGCCATTCCAGATGAGAGACATGTACATGTCTCTTATAGGTGCACAAATGCAATCCATCCACAGAGGATAGGTGGCAACTGCTGAGATGATTATTGGGTTATATGATACACTCCCAACACACAGGTGGACTATGGATGAGTTCCAATATCGAAAGATAAAATAAAAACAACAAACAAAAAGATAAACATATAAAAATAAAATCAAAAGATTAAACAAAAAGATAAAAATTCAAAAATCAAGTCAAAGGTAATCAATAATCACACAAATAGAATAGTTAAACCACGAGTCTCCGGCAGCGGCGCCAAAAACATGATGAACAAATTTTCAATCCCCGAAAGCGGAGTCAAAAACTTGTTAACCCTCGGCAAGTGTAACTGAATCGTATCAAGTAATAAACCTGGTAAGATCAAGTATCGTTCTCCTAAAGGACTCACGGCCTAGATAGTTATGTGGTTTGTTGATTAGCTAAGACTTGCAAAACCGATTGATTAAGATTTAAATGCAAATACTCAAAAGTAAATATGAATGTATGGATTGATCAATGGTAAGAAGAAACAAAACATGTGATTTGAATTATATGAATGAATATGTTGTTGGGGTTTATCAATTTCATCCTTATGCACTCTCATGTATTCATGAATTCGTCTTTCTTTTCATTAATGTTAATGCCACTCTCTAAATTACCTTAAACCCGATGTCTCGGTGAAGAAAGCCTAATCATAATCACTAGTTTACAATGTCTTGTCTCCCTAGCAATTAATCATGCATTATAGTGAACAGAAGCTTAAAGGCAACCACCATCATACTCCTATGTCTAGGTTTATTCTACTGTTGGGAGAGATTCCCCAGATCTAGATTTCCCCGTATGTGTCCATATCGACAAAACTAATAATCATGACATCAAATGAGTTAAATAATGCATGCTTTGAGCAAAGAGGAAAAACCCTAACAATTAATGAAAGAAAGCATGTATCTTATAAAAGATCTTGAAGAACAAATTCAATACATGAGAGTTTCAAAAGGATTACATTGACTCCCCAACAACAATAAAAATTTAGTTCTTCATCGTCATGGAAGAACTAGATGAACAATGGAATGAAAGAATGGAAGAGATAGAAAAACCCGAGAAAGAGAAGAGGAGAGCCGTCACCATCTCTAATTCTACCCCCAAGGGGTGAAAAATGTCTTTCTGCTTCGTTCCAACCAAAGATGACTGACCTAGGTTAACTAAAACCTTATATAATATTCTAAAAAATACAGAAAAGTAGGCCCAAGCCCAGAAAAGTGGTGCTCATCGGTAGTAGCGCGTGATCAATTCTTTCCCTCAGCGGCATTTCTCCCCTCAACGGTGCCAATGGGTCTTTGAGAGTGTCGCTCAGCGGTAATTGGCGCTGAGCGGTACTTGTGGTTTCTCTTCTTTTGCACTTTTTGTGTCCTTTTCTGATTCCATCTATGTTCCACTTCACTTCTTTCATCAAATTCATCTCAAAACCTGCAAAAAAATAAGAAAATCAAGCATAAAACTTGTCCAACTCTCTTATTTCCAAAAACATAAGCAAAAAGCAGTTTAACACTACAGAGATGATTATAGGGATGTATGATACACCCCCTAGACGGTAGTGAACGATGGACGAGTTTAACACTGTGGTGGGATGACCAGAGGATCAGGCACAAGCTAGTGGAGCTGGAGCAGCTGAAGTTTTGGCCATGGAGGATGATGATGAAGATGATGATTATGAAGATGGAGATGAAGAAGAGGAAGATGATGATGAGGAGGAGGACTCAGATGATAGTAGAGGATGATGATAACATTTACTGATGAATGCTATTTGCAGTAGAACATGATGTTTCTTATCTTTGTCTTTTTAACTTTATTTTGCTTCTGTTTTTAGAATAGGTGTTGATGTACTCAGTTTGAGACTTATATCTGATGCGATGGTTTGATATTGATTTGCGTGTGATGAGTATTGCTTGATGATGCTTTGATATTGATTGATGTTGAGATGTTGCACAAGATGCTGATATACAGGTGGTTGTTCACAAACTGTGTGAACAGATGCATGATGTTATGATTGTGATTATGATGCTAAGCAGGATGCGTATTTGGTGTATGTGGAACATTGAATTAGCTTATATGTGAGGTTTTGAACTCCAGAGTATTTGTTGTGAATGATTGCTATTCTTTTGAAAGCATGAATGATTTTGCCTAGGTTTCTATGATTGAACTACTTGCTTGCTTGTGTCATATGATCAAGCCCATTTTTTATTACCCCTTTTCTTAGCCAATGTATGATTTTAGCTCAAATGAAAGAGAGCACGAAGTGTTCTACCCTTTTTGAACCTTAAGCCTTAAGCAGATTATAAATATCCTTTGTGAAAATCTTTACCTTGAGTTAAGTTGAGAATCATGGTGTGGTATTGATAAAGGTTCATGCTTGGGGTTGATTGGGAGAATTGAAAAGGAAAGTAATGAAAAGCATTGAGCTAAGTATTGAGCAAGTATGAAAAAGAGAAAATAAATTAAAATGCAAAGAAAGAAAAGCTCAATGCAAAAAGGGGAAAGTTGGGAATGAGTGAGATTGTATTTGAATGATAAATTTATGAATGATTCTCTTAACTCAAGGATTTTGTGATCTTGAAAAACCAATTTTTCTTCTTAGCTCAGCCACGTTACAAGCTATGGAAAGTCCTTGTGATGATACTTGTCTGTGAGTATGTTTGATTGTGGTAAATGAAAATCAATTTTGTTCTATGTGACATTGGGATAAGTAGAGTGAAGGAGTGACCTCTATATACACCTGTGTGATTGGGTGAAACACTTTGTCTGTGGAGGAATAGTTCCATGAATACATTATTACATCTATGCTTAGTTAATTGATCATTCATGGAATAACATCTGTTGGATATTATGTGATTATGTGAACACCATGATGAGTGGTTTTAATCAAGGCATTTGTACATCTTGGTTGAATTCTGTTTAATGAGCTGATTTGAGTAATTACTTGTCTTGGAAGAAAGAATTTTTGAATGTGTTGAACCATTGTATTGATTGGTGGAAGACTGAGTTATATCTTGTTTACTTGAGGACAAGCAAAGTTCTAAGTTTGGGGTTGTGATAACAGTTGAAATACCGTTATTTTTATACTTAATTTTGATATTAAAAACACCCTTTATGACTTAGAAACAAGCTTGAAGTCATGCTTTTGCTTAAGTTATGAGAATAAGAGAGTTGAAGGTGGTATTATTGGTTTTATGCTTGGTTTTCCTTGTTTTGACAGGAATTAAGATGAATTGGATGAAGAAGTTGAAGTAGCAAGGAGTTGGAGTCAGGAAAGGCTGGACAAGTAGCATATAGAAGAATCGTAGATAGCGTAGAGCGTCATTTTGGGGCGCTGAGCACCAATTTCTTCTGTCTCACGCCTGAGCGCCATTGCTGAGTGTCAGTTTAGTGCAGTAACCACTGTCTCACGCTTGAGCGCCACCGCTGAGCGTCAGTTTAGTGCCGCAACCAGCGTTGGGCGCCCTTTTGGGGCGCCGACGACGTGGGCTTGGACCTGTTTTATTTTATTTTTATGAACTATTTAAGGTTTTGGACGACCTAGAGATTGTATCTTTTGGCAGAAAGAGGCACAGAAACACTCCTTTCATCTCTTAGAGGCGGATTTTGGATGCAGAAGCTTCAATCTTCAACTTTTAAGGTTTTATCTTTCATTCTTTTCCATATTTTCATCTAGTTTCACCATGTCTATGGTGAAATAAACCTACATTGCTGTTGGGGAAACAATGTAATCCTTTGAAACTCTCATGTATTGAATTGATTTATATTATAAATTCTTTACTTCATTAATTGTTAGGGTTTTTCCTCTACGCTTTATGCATGCTTTTTTTAACTCATTTAATTGCATGATTACTGATGTTGTCGATGTGGAAACATATGGGGAAATCTAGAACTGGGGAAATTCTCCCAAAAGCAATATTACCTAGACATAAGGATAGAAGGGTTGGTTGCCTTTAAGCTTCTGTGTGAATGTAATGCATAATTAATTGTTGAGGATACAAGACATTGTGATCTAGTAATTAAGAGTAGGCTTTCATCACCGAACCATCTGGTTTAAGGTAAATTAGAAAGTGGCATTAACAATAATGAAGAAGATGAATTCATAAATACATGAGAGTGCATATGATAAGTCGAAACCCCAACAACATAATCATTCCATATTTTATACACCAATCACGTGTGCATTCTTCAAGTCAATTGATCAACACTTGCATTCATATTTATTTTCTGCATTATAAACACCATGATCTTGTTTACAAGTCTTAATTAATCAAGAACCCACATGAATGTCTAGGCCGTGAGTCTCTTGGGAAACGATACTTGGTCTTACCATTTATTATTACTTGATACAATTCGGTACACTTGTCGGAGTGTTAACATCATGCAAGGCGATTCTGTTTTTGCATGGGTCCAGAACCTCTCTTCCTTGGTTCTTGGTTCATCTAAGGTTCTAAGGTTGGTCTCTAATCACCAATCTGTTATTTGTAGGTGTTTTTAGAAATTCCTTGCGTTACAAGAAATCTACGGAGCATTTTGGTGTGAGTTTTTGAACTAAGGGTTAGCTGAAGTATATTATGTTCTAAAGTTTGTCTATATGTAAATTATGACTTGCTAGGATTGCTAATTGGTTGAAATATGTCTTAGAAATAGGTGTTAGTAGTTTGGTGATGTTTTTGGATGGTTTTTGGCGCAAATTTGGGGTCTTAAGTAGTGAAATTTTGATGGGAATGTTCTCAGACAAATTCGAGTAGTTGGGTTCTGTAATGCAGTCAATTGTGACTTGTTCTGATCCCTAAGTTGCACATTTATGAGCTGAAAATCGTAGAATTCATTTTGGGTCTATAAGTTGAGATTTGGGAAATGTTAGAGTGGAATCTTGGAAACAATCACTTAAAAATGGGTTTAGGATGGTCTAGATACAATTGGTTAAGTATAAGTGAGTGTATAACACGATATAGGAGGGTTAGAAGTTGGGAAAAATATATCAATTTGGTCATAAGTGGTTTTAGGTGCAAATTCTACAGTTTTTGTGTTGTAGAATAATGCAAACTCGCTGAGCGAGTAGAGTCGCTGAGTGAGAGGTTAAAGGTCTGGACCACTGTTTCTGGATTGGCCTAACAAGTTGAGTCATTGAGCGAGTGGTTGAGGGGTCTAGACAACTGTCTATGTATTCGCCTAGAGAGTTGGATCGCTGAATGAGTGATTGAGGGTCTGGACAATTGTTTGTGTATTCGCCTAGCGAGTTGGGCCGTTGAGCGAGAAGTTGAGGTCTGGGATCACTGTAATTTTGTTTGCATAGCGACCTGCTGAGCGAGAGGTTGGGGATTCTTGGCCATTGTTTGTTTGTTCGCACAGCGAGTCAGATCGTTGAGCAAGAGGTTGAGAGGTCTGGACCACTGTCTTTGTATTCGCACAACAAGTGGTGTCGCTGAGCGAAAAGACTCTTTGGTCACCCAGCGAGATGAGTCATTGAACAACTAATCCAGGGTTTCTTAGTATTTTTATTCTTTTGTATAATTTTCTGATAATCTTGGGTATGTTTGATTCTTTGAATGGTTTACGATTTCTTTTGTTCTTATATAATATGAAATGTGTATGGATTAGAATTCAAGGGATAAATAATGGTTTCAAAGTTGTGAAAAGAGTTCCAAGAAGGAATCTCTTATTGGTGGTTTTATGGGAAACTGGTATAAATTGTAAGAAGCCGATATGATGGTTATCTTGAACCTCTAATGATCATTTATGCTCAATTAGAGAGTGATGAGTCATGTTGTGAGAGGAGCAGGAGGTCCTAGCCTGAGGGTCTTTCTTCATGGTGGCAAATGGCGTTTTAAGGACTAACCTTGTGTGGCAGCTTTGAGTGGGTCAGTTATTTGACCACACAGGTGCAGAACTATTCATGGCTCGACAGTTATAATATATAATAAAAGGTTTGGCCAAGCCTGAGTCAGTATGTGTGAAGAGAAATAATGGGAAAATTTATGGTGTGTTTGAACTTGTCTATGGTATTTACTTTAACATGAATGATCATTTTTCAACTAGCTTACCCTTCTTGCATGTTTCTTGGTTGTTTTGTTTTATGTGTATTATCTTTGGCGATGATCATTTTGTGGGTGTGAGCAAAGCAAGATGATGTGTCTGTCGAGCAAGCTTTAGGCGAAGGGGCTTCTAATGTATAGTGTTATTAGAACTGTTTTCTTTATAGTGTGCTTATAGTTTCTTAGTGGACTTTTGATACACCAGTGTTGTACATAGTTTTGATACTAGTACATGTTGTATATAAAGTTAGATTTATAGTTTTTTTTGGATGATTGTAAACATGACTTTATACTCTTTATTCATCTTGTTAATTGATCTATCATATTAACTATGTGATGACTATTATATAGTTTCATGCTATATTTTGGAATGTTACAATTTTGATCTTAGTACCTTGTATATAAAATTTGTTTTTATAGTATGTTAAATGACTGTAAATTAATTTTATTGTTTTGTCTTTTAACTTATATACTTTATTAATTATGTGATAATTTTTTTATAGTTTTAATGTTATATAATTGAAATATTATATATATCCTCTCTCTTTTTTAAAAAATATTTAAAAAAAAAACAAAATACTTTTAAGTGATTTTGAACTCTTATAAAATATTTTCATTCTTTTAAAAAGTACTTTATTTTATTGATTTTATTTCCTACCAAACCTCCTTTATTTATGTTCCACAAACTCAATTTCTTTTTACATATCCAATATTCCCCAAATTAAAAACAACTCATTTGATTGTTAAAAAGAAATTTTATTCCAAGTCACATTTATTACACATGGCAAAAGATCATCTATATAAATTTAAACAATATACTTATAAAATTCCCTTCATCCCATCTTCTTACTTTTACTTTCATCAAAATCTACTTTTTTTTTAATAAACAATAAATATAAATATTAGACATCAATATATAACTATATATATAATATAAATATATATATATATAATATATATATAATCAAAATATAAAAGAGAGGTTAATAATTATATCTATCTGTAATAAATGAGAATTTAACTACTCATAAAGAAATATAGAACTATGCAAAAGTTCTTAGAATGGATATGTTCATAAGTTTTTTTGTTTTTTATATGTTTCCTGCTCGAACTTCCAAAATGTATTCATATTTAAGATTTGAAGTTAATGAAAAAATATATTACATAGTGTTATCAGAACTTGAACTTAGTATGTGAAATACTTTTAAACCATGTTTTATGGCTCTCTACCTAACCTACTTGTTGGATTGGTCTTAATTGAGACTTATTTATTACAAAATTTTGCTCTAGCTTTCTTTGTTTTATGGGATGGTTTGAGCAATCTGTATTCATCTATCTATCTACAAGGTCTCATGTTTATAAGTTAGAACCAAGACAGTTTATCTAACATCCCAAAATATAGTAATAACCATAAATTAGAATTAATTACATTTAACAGTAAAACCATGCAGTCTTTACACTAAGATTCCAAGTTCAAAAGCCGAACGGCTTAAAGTACAGAACTACAAATACAAAATGTAGATATACTGTAAATTCAGAACGAACGGTTTTACAAAACATTAACCGAACGTTCAATTATCTAAACTGAAAGACTAACAACTAAAACTTAACGAGCGCTCTAGGACTCGGCTTTAACTTCTACTTCCACCAGATTCGCGTCTTCCAAATTTTCTTCTTCCAGCATTTCTTCAAGTGACGCACCTCCATCTGCTCACATCCACACGGATGATCATTGCAATGACAGGACGAACGTACAGGGACAACAGACAACACAAGGAAAACGAAAGGGTAAGCTTATGTAATTTAATTTATACATCAACATATACAATAACCATTTCAATCCACACAAGCACATAGTTCAACATATAACATCATACGAAATATATATATATATAGACCGACCGTCCGGACTGTATGAATCTGTGTAGCTACAGGCGTCCTTCCACCCGAGTGATGTAGTAACTGGGATACACTCAACAGTTGCCACTCGAGGTTAGTCCGTTCTTACGTCGCCCATGTTAACTTATGGACTAAGGACCTCCTGTCGTTCCCACACATGACCTACCCCCTCTACGTGAGGATGAGTACTCACGGAACATCAGGATGGACAGCCAGCATTAGCATAGCCACAGTCATACTTTACCAAATCCAATATTCAATATATATGAGTCGTTCCTCCTTGGAACGCTCGTCCAAAATCCAAAATAATATAATCACTCCATATCATGTTCACCCTTTTAAATCTTGTACTTTATTATCATTTTCATCTTTAGTTTCAAATACTTAAAATAACGAACGTTCAGCTCTCTGAAAGACGAGGACGAACGTTTTAAAGGCGAGACTTAAACAAAACTCATTGTCAATAAGAATAAGACGACCCATGATTATTTGACGAACGTCATTGCCACTCGAATTGATTGAAAGAACTGACTCTAGAAAAATAATATAAATATTCAGAATAAGTTAAGTAAGACATCTTGATACCGAATGCAAAGGGATAAAGATACAATAGGACGAGAAATTTACTATACTGAGGAGAAGTCATTTAAAGAGATCGACTGCCAGTCAATGACCGAACGCGATAATACCCATTTACTAAAGTACTTGGACGAACGTTATTTATGTCCGTTTGGTGATCAAAGGTAAGGACGAACGCTTGGTATAAGACCGAGCATTAATTAGGACGAACGCTTGGTATAAGACCGAGCGCTACTTATTTTAAAGTATAAGGGTATAATGTATCATTACTTAATTTTAGATATACGTGTACCACTAGGCTGAGCCGAACGCTCAAACCTCATATTTCACAGGACGTTCGTTCTCGATCAGAATTCTTTCCAAATGAAAGATTTCCTTATTAGGCATTTTACTAGAAAACCAAACGGTATAAGACCGTACGATGACGAACGTATATTATCATAGTGAGGATCTCGTATTTCATATTTTCATCTATTTTAAATCTCAAGTTTCAACATATCATCTCATACTTTATAATTTCATCTCAATATCAAGGTTTAATCCTTTTCGACATCCCTATTTATGTACGAATGTCTCAATTGGGTCCTCGTTTTCTAAAGTGTATCAAAATGGTCCCTAATTTTGAAAATTTGTCTCAATTGAGTCTTTTCCGTTAAGTTGGCTGGACGGCGTTAAAAAAATTGATGAGTGGATGCTGAGATGACGAACGAACGCTCGTCCACCAGCGAACGAACGCTCGTCCATCAGCGAACGAACGTTCGTCCATCAGCGAACGAACGCTCGTCCATCAGCGAACGAACGCTCGTCGACCACCGAACGAACGGTCGTCCAGTGTGGAACGAACGGTCGTCCAGCAGTAAGAGGTCGACGAGCGTTCGTTCTATGGTGGACGAGCGTTCGTTCGCTGGTGGACGAGCGTTCATTCGTCATCTCAACATCCACTCATCAATTTTTTTAACGCCGTCCAGCCAACTTAACGGAAAGGACTCAATTGAGACCAATTTTCAAAATTAGGGACCATTTTGATACACTTTAAAAAACGAGGACCCAATTGAGACATTCGTACATAAATAGGGATGTCGAAAAGGATTAAACCCAATATCAATTTACAAACTTTATATGATTCACATTAATCATTCATACTTATCAACCATCAGTATACATATCAACCAATGCATACCATATTCATTCATTATCACAGCGATCGTTCATACAAAATAAGTCAGCATTCATCTCATACATTCAGTCAAGATCATACGTTCATACAACATACAGTATTAATTAAATCAAATAAGCTTCCCTTACCTAGACCAGTAGTGCACGTTTAAGAATTTTGACTCGCCCAACTACAACTTTCTACCCTCAACGATTTTCTTAATTCCTCCAACTAAGTCTAACCATAAAAATACAGAAGGATTTAGTTTATACTACTGCATGCAACCAAAATTTGGTTTGGCATGTAACCCAGAAACGAGCGATTAGAGATGGGAACTTACCAGTTCAGAACCTGGATCTGTTCGGTCCAAAATGGAGCTTACGGCGTCGGGAGTTCACCTACGGTTTCTGAAATGGGATCGGAGGAAGGAGTGGTGAGTTACAGTAGAGAGAAGATAGGGTTTTCTAGAGAGAAGGTGGAGAAGAAGGAAGATCAGAGTTTTGTGAGGAAGAAGGTGCATGCAGAGAGTGGGAAGAAGTGTTTTCAGAAAAATGAGTTTTCTTCCCAATGTCAAACGGACGTGCACTCTCATACGGACACCTGTTTTCCACTACTGATTCAGAAGGTTCCAAATTGACACTTGGCAGACGTGCGTCAGAGTGTGTGAGTGCGTTTTTAATGTTACTGAGCGTGTGGCGTGGTGCATTTATGAGAGCAACCAGGTGACTCAGCAGTGCATTTAATTGGATTAGACAGATGGCTTACGGTTAATTTTTCGAGGTCTCACTTTCCTCCTAACTACAAAAATTTTCGTCCTCGAAAATTAAGACTTACTCGGAAATAAGTGGGGGTACAAGTCCTTCATAGCATTCTCCACTTCCCACGTTGAGTCACCAGTCTTAGCGTCCCACACCATCTTCACCAAACGAACGTCTTTTCCTTTGTAGTACTTGGTGCGGCTATCTTCCACACGGACTGGTTGCAACTCCAGCGTTCGGTCTTGACGAAGTTGAACGTCTTCCAACTCCAGTACGTGAGATGGGTTCGCTATGTACTTCCGAAGTTGGGAAACGTGGAAGACTGGGTGAAGGTTCGACAATTGAGGCGGTAATGCAAGCTCGTATGCCACTGGTCCGATCTTCCTCAGAATTTGATACGGTCTGATGAATTTGGGGGATAGCTTCTTTGGACGAACGGCTCGGCCCACTCCAGTAATCGGGTTGAGTCAAAGGAACATGTGATCTCTTGCGGCGAACTCTAAAGGTCTTCTTCTCTTGTCCGCATAGGACTTCTGTCTGCTTAGGGACGTCTTCAATGTCTCTTGTATTAGCTTCACTTTCTCGGTCGTCTGCTGGATAAGTTCAGGTCCAGTTAGCACGTTCTCTCCTTCTTGAAACCAACAAAGTGGCGTTCGGCACTTTCTCCCATAGAGAGCTTCAAATGGCGTCATTCCAATGCTAGCTTGAAAGCTGTTGTTGTACGTGAATTCTACTAGCGGCAAGATTTCATCCCAAGCGCCTAAGTGATCTAGGACGCACGTCCTCAGTAAATCTTCAAGCGTCTAGATTGTCTTCTCAGATTGGCCGTCCGTCTGAGGGTGATAAGCTGAACTCATCTGCAGTCTACTCCCCAATTCACCTTGCAGAGATTGCCAAAACCGAGATGTGAATCTCGTGTCTCGGTCAAAAATTATGCTTGAGGGGACTCCATGCAAACGAACGATCTCCTTGATATACAACTTAGCCAAGTTGGTCATCGACATCTTCAAGTTAACCGCCAGGAAATGAGCGCTCTTCGTTAGACGATCCACAATCACCCAAATTGAGTCATGATTTCTGACCGTGCGTGGTAGATGGGTCACGAAATCCATGGAGATGCTGTCCCACATCCATTCCGGGATTTCCAACTGCTGAAGTAAACCGCCCGGTCTCTGATGTTCAACCTTTGCACGCTGACAAGTTAAACAAGACGCCACGAAACGTGCGACATCGCTCTTCATTCCAGGCCACCAAAATGTCTTCCTGAGGTCTTGATACATCTTAGTCATGCCAGGGTGCATGCTAAGACGGCTGTGATGACCTTCCTCCAGAATAATTCTCTTCAGCTCGCCGTCGTTAGGAACGCACGTCCTACCCATGTAGCGTAATAGGTCGTCCGTTCCAGCGTTGAACTCCTTGGCTTGATCTGTACCGAGCGCGTTCAGAATCTTTACCAGGTCTTCATCCTCCCGTTGCTTTATCCTGATCCGGTCGAATACATTACTTGCTATCCTGAGGTTACAGCATTTGATACTGTTCGGCTCCAATTCGAACTGCAACCTTAGGTCTCTAAAGCTCTCCACCAGACTGAGTTCTTTCACCATCATAACTGAGATATGAACTGCTTTCCTGCTTAGGGCGTCCGCCACTACATTCGCTTTTCCCAGATGATAAAGCAGTTCAAAGTCGTAATCCTTTAAGAACTCTAGCCAACGCCTCTGCCTCATGTTCAACTCCTTCTGATCAAATAGGTATTTTAGGCTCTTGTGATCACTGAAGACTTGGAACGTGGATCCGTACAAGAAATGCCTCCAAATCTTCAGGGCGAAAACGACCGCTGCCAATTCCAGGTCGTGCGTTGGGTAATTTCTCTCGTGAATCTTCAATTGACGAGACGCGTATGCTACCGCTCGCTTCTCTTGCATCAACACACAGCCCAAACCTTGATGAGAAGCGTCACAATATACCTCGAATGGTTTGGCTGTGTCCGGAATAATCAGAACTGGAGCGCTCGTCAATTTTTCTTTCAACTCCTGGAAGCTCGCTTCACACCGATCGGTCCATGCGAACGGTTGATCTTTCTTGGTCAACTAAGTTAGCGGCGCTACTATCTTAGCAAAGCCTTCAATAAAACGTTTGTAGTAGCCCGCAAGTCCTACGAAGCTACGCACCTCAGTGACCGAACGCGGACTCTCCCATTCCAGTACCGCTCGTACTTTCGATGGATCTACGGAGATACCTCCAGCCGATACCACGTGCCCCAAAAACTGAACTTCCTTCATCCGGAATTCACATTTAGCTAACTTGGCGTACAATTCCTTCTCCCGCAGTACGCCAAGTACAATTCTAAGATGCTCCTCATGTTCATCCTGGGACTTGGAGTAGATAAGAATGTCATCTATGAAGACTACCACAAATTCATCCAAATACGGCCTGAAGATGCGATTCATATACTCCATGAACACTGCTGGAGCGTTCGTTACTCCGAATGGCATCACCACGTACTCATAATGCCCATAACGAGATCTGAACGCTGTCTTCTGAATGTCCTCCTCTTTAACCCTGATTTGATGATATCCAAACCGTAAGTCAATCTTCGAGAATACAGTAGCCCCATGCAGTTGATCCAACAAATCATCTATCCTTGGCAATGGGTACTTATTCTTGATGGTCAGCTTGTTTAATTGCCTGTAATCTATACACAATCGCGAGCTGCCATCTTTCTTCTTCACCAACAGTACAGGCGCTCCCCAGGGCGATACGCTCGGCCTAATGAACTGTTTGTCCATCAATTCTTCAATCTGCTCCTTGAGTTCAGCTAACTCTGCAGGCGACATCCGATAAGGCTGAACAGAGATAAGAGCTGCCGTCGTCACCAAATCAATGGTGAACTCAACTTCTCGAGGAGGGGGAAGTCCAGGTATCTCTTCCGGAAAGACGTCCGGAAATTCGTCCACAACGATCGTCCATTATTGCTACTGGACGATCGTTCTTGCTCCATCCTTCCGAATTCCGGATCTGCGTGCGTCATAATCAGGAAACAGCTGGCGCCCTCCATAATATCCTCTTTCAGTTGGCCGAGCGTCACTGACAATTCTTCTTCTTCTTCATTCGGAAAAATTAACTCCTTCTTACCACAGTCTATGAGAATGCGATTGGTAGCCAACCAATCCATTCCTAAAATCACTTCTAACTCCTTTAAAGGTAAACAGATCAAGTTCACCTTATAACTACGCCCCTCAACCACAATAGGACATCTAATGCATACGGTAGACGTCCTAATCTCTCCAGCCGCTGGGGTCGATACCACCAAGTCGAACTGCATCTCCCTCTCAATTATCCCCAATTTTTCAACACATGCCTTCGAGATGAAGGAGTGAGTCGCCCCAGAATCAAACAGCACACGACAAGATATTCCATACAGCAAGCATTCACCGGTTATAAGGTTACCTGAGCTTGCTGCTTCTGCTCCAGTTATAGCATACACTCGTCCTACTGCTTGAGCTCTGCCACCTCTCGGTTGGTTCCTTCCAGCATTTGGTGGCCTCATCACTGCACGTCCACTCATGTTGCACTCGTTATCCAAGTGCCCATTCCGTCCACAACGGTTGCAGTGTTTTCCTCCCACCAGCTGAGGACATGAAGAACGGTAGTGTGGCCCTCCACACAAGAAACAAGTAACGTTTCCGTGCTGACCAGACTGTCCGGCAAGAATCAAGGCTTGAGACCCACTCGCGCTAGATGGCTGGTTTGGACGAGCGTAAGGGGCTCTCCTCTGAATAATACTTCCCCTGGACACGATCGGTCGCCTATTCACTTGTTGCTGTTTCTTCTGTCGTTCCGCTTCTGCCATATTCTTCTCCAATACCTTGGCTCTCTCAACCATAGCAGGAAACGACCGGATGCATAAACTGGAAATCAAGACCTTCATATCACTCCGCAGTCCGTTCTCAAACTTCCTGCACTGCCACTCTTCACTGGTGGCCATCGTATTGAAATGGACAAGGTGCTTGAACTTGTTGGTGTATTCAGAAACTGACATCCCACCTTGAACCAGTTGTAGAAACTCCACCTCCTTCGCAAAACGGATGCTGTCAGGGAAGTATTCTTCATAAAACTTGCTACGGAATACTTCCCATGTGATGGGACGTTGGGCGTCTGCCAGAATAGCCCTCGTGCTCGCCCACCAGTGGCTCGCTTCCCCAGTCAATAGATATTCTGTGAACGCCAACCTGTTCTCATCTGGACATCTCTTGGCGTTGAAGATTCTCTCCATGTCTCTTAGCCACTAATCTGCCTCGTCAGGGAGGCCCTTTCCACTGAATTTAGCGGGATGGTGTTGGAGGAAACTCTCCAAGCTCCACTCAGCAGCAGGTTGGGTAGCGTTTGAAGAGGACGCCCCCGGAGTGTGCTTGGTTGCCGCTAAAATCTCCATCAACTGTCTTTGAGTGGCTTCAGAGTTGGCGCGAGAGGCCTCCAAACTCTGCAAAGAATTCTGGTTTTGCTGCATCAGGGTAGCGTTTTGTTCCATTAATGTGGTATTCTGCTGCTGCAATCTATCAATCACCGTTTCCAACAACCTAGTGTTGTTGGATGCATCAGGTTCATTAGGCTGCGGTAGAGGAGGGAGTCTAGGTGCCATTTGTTCTCTGGAAACAGAGAAAAACGAGCGTTAGTCATGTTCAAAGAGTTGAAAAATAACTCATTAAACACATATTAAGCACACAGCAAAAACACAATGTACTCATAACCTACAGTGTCCTTTAAGAGAACAAAACTGCTCTGATACCACTAATGTAACATCCCAAAATACAGTAATAACCATAAATTAGAATTAATTACATTTAACAGTAAAACCATGCAGTCTTTACACTAAGATTCCAAGTTCAAAAGCCGAACGGCTTAAAGTACAGAACTACAAATACAAAACGCAGATATACTGTAAATTCAGAACGAACGGTTTTACAAAACATTAACCGAACGTTCAATTATCTAAACTGAAAGACTAACAACTAAAACTTAACGAGCGCTCTAGGGCTCGGCTTTAACTTCTACTTCAAACAGATTCGCGTCTTCCAAATTTTCTTCTTCCAGCATTTCTTCAAGTGACACACCTCCATTTGCTCACATCCACACGGATGATCATTGCAATGACAGGACGAACGTACAGGGACAACAGACAACACAAGGAAAACGAAAGGGTAAGCTTATGTAATTTAATTTATACATCAACATATACAATAACCATTTCAATCCACACAAGCACATAGTTCAACATATAACATCATACGAAATATATATATAGACCGACCGTCCGGACTGTATGAATCTGTGTAGCTACAGGCGTCCTTGCACCCGAGTGATGTAGTAACTGGGATACACTCAACAGCTGCCACTCGAGGTTAGTCCGTTCTTACATCGCCCATGTTAACTTATGGACTAAGGACCTCCTGCCGTTCCCACACATGACCTACCCCCTCTACGTGAGGATGAGTACTCACGGAACATCAGGATGGACAGCCAGCATTAGCATAGCCACAGTCATACTTTACCAAATCCAATATTCAATATATATGAGTCGTTCCACCTTGGAACGCTCGTCCAAAATCCAAAATAATATAATCACTCCATATCATGTTCACCCTTTTAAATCTTGTACTTTATTCTCATTTTCATCTTTAGTTTCAAATACTTAAAATAACGAACGTTCAGCTCTCTGAAAGACGAGGACGAACATTTTAAAGGCGAGACTTAAACAAAACTCATTGTCAATAAGAATAAGACGACCCATGATTATTTGACGAACGTCATTGCAACTCGAATTGATTGAAAGAACTGACTCTAGAAAAATAATATAAATATTCAGAATAAGTTAAGTAAGACATCTTGATACCGAATGCAAAGGGATAAAGATACAACAGGACGAGAAATTTACTATACTGAGGAGAAGTCATTTAAAGAGATCGACTACCAGTCAGTGACCGAACGCGATAATACCCATTTACTAAAGTACTTGGACGAACGTTATTTATGTCTGTTTGGTGATCAAAGGTAAGGACGAACGCTTGGTATAAGACCGAGCATTAATTAGGATGAACGCTTGGTATAAGACAAGCATTAATTAGGACGAACGCTTGGTATAAGACCGAGTGCTACTTATTTTAAAGTATAAGGGTATAATGTATCATTACTTAATTTTAGATATACAGGTACCAGTAGGCTGAGCCGAACGCTCAAACCTCGTATTTCACAGGACGTTCGTTCTCGATCAGAATTCTTTCCAAATGAAAGATTTCCTTATTAGGCATTTTACTAGAAAACCGAACGGTATAAGACCGTACGATGACGAACGTATATTATCATAGTGAGGATCTCGTATTTCATATTTTCATCTATTTTAAATCTCAAGTTTCAACATATCATCTCATACTTTATAATTTCATCTCAATATCAATTTACAAACTTTATATGATTCACATTAATCATTCATACTTATCAACCATCAGTATACATATCAACCAATGCATACCATATTCATTCATTATCACAGCGATCGTTCATACAAAATAAGTCAGCATTCATCTCATACATTCAGTCAAGATCATACGTTCATACAACATACAATATTAATTAAATCAAATAAGCTTCCCTTACCTGGACCAGTAGTGCACGTTTAAGAATTTTGACTCGCCCAACTACAGCTTTCTACCCTCAACGATTTTCTTAATTCCTCCAACTAAGTCTAACCATAAAAATACAGAAGGATTTAGTTTATACTACTGCATGCAACCAAAATTTGGTTTGGCATGTAACCCAGAAACGAGCGATTAGAGATGGGAACTTACCAGTTCAGAACCTGGATCTGTTCGGTCCAAAATGGAGCTTACGGCGTCGGGAGTTCACCTACGGTTTCTGAAATGGGATCGGAGGAAGGAGTGTTGAGTTACAGTAGAGAGAAGATAGGGTTTTCTAGAGAGAAGGTGGAGAAGAAGGAAGATCAGAGTTTTGTGAGGAAGAAGGTGCATGCAGAGAGTGGGAAGAAGTGTTTTCAGAAAAATTAGTTTTCTTCCCAATGTCAAACGGACGTGCACTCTTATACGGACACCTATTTTCCACTACTGATTCAGAAGGTTCCAAATTGACACTTGACAGACGTGCGTCAGAGTGTGTGAGTGCGTTTTTAATGTTACTGAGCGTGTGGCGTGGTGCATTTATGAGAGCAACCAGGTGACTCAGCAGTGCATTTAATTGGATTAGACAGATGGCTTACGGTTAATTTTCCAAGGTCTCACAGTTTACATTTAAGTCTGAAATGAAACAGCAAACGAGTTGAATCCAAAGTCCAAAAGAAATTAAGTTTTTAAGTAGAAAAAGCCCATAACCTAATAATAAATAAAGAAAATAAACAGCTAAGATTTATACAACAATTGACGTGAGGTAAGCCGTGACAACATGAAAAGTTGACATACACACCTCGGTATTATGTCGTCAGCTACGCTACGTCATTTATTTTAGTCAACTCTTCTTCATTTTATGTCTTTTCCTTTTTTTTTTCTTTTTTAACCACATGTTCTGGCATTGTACTAAGATAAAGATTTCGAAATTATTTTAAAAATAGATTTTTCCATATAAATGACATTAAATATTAACTTTTATCAAACAAGTTTATTGAATTAAACAACCTTTTTAGGCTAAAATAAATTAAACGTAACTTATTTACCTTATAATACACAACCTAAGAACAATGAAGTGTCGTGTTGGAAAAAAGCCAAAGTAGTGCAAGTTAACATTTTCAAAATTTGGAAACTTTGAAACTTAACATTTTGTGTCTTTGACTTGTACACTGCAAAAGGTTTTGTCTTAGATGAGATCATATATTATAAAAACTAAACTTCTAACATTTCACGTTCACAATTCAACAATCTGACGAACAATAATTTTCCTCCTCAAAATACCTATAAATGTTATAATTTATGTTTTCTTACGACTAAAAGAATAATTTAATATCAGTAATCCAGCCAAACTTATATAAATATGATATTAAAAATCCTATTAATATAATTGATGAATAAAGCTAAGATATTACTTACTCTAAAAAGATTCATCATTGAACCTTTAAGTAGGTCCAAGCAACGTCTAGTTAGATCACATTTAGATCCAACTTGAACAATAGCATAATTTAAATTTAATATTTTAAGATATTTTAAAAATAACATCACACACAACGTTTAACTACAAAATCAAGTAAATAATTAAAAACGAAAATATATATATAATAATAAGATAGAGTTAATTGGACGAGAAAAGAGAAGGATAAATTCCATTATACAAAAATAAGGTAGTGAGAGTTAAAATTTACTTTACAAACACAATTTTTTTTCTTTTATACTAACGTCATATGTTAAATTATATTAATATTTAAGATTCGTTCATGTAATTTAAAGTATAACTTTGATGTACAGATTCTAATGTGATGATTATTAGAATATAATGTATTAAAGTTATAGGAATTATTTTAGAGTTATTAAAATTAATCTCTCTCTTCTCACTTCAAAAAGGGCATTTTGGTATTTTATTAAATTGATTAAATATCATAAAAGAGGGAAAAAGGTTTGACTACGGTTGACAGGTTAAGTTTCTAAAATGAGAGAAAAAAAGGTTAAGAAAAGAAACTGTGACATCCCTCAGATTTTTCTATATCATCAAGAAAGCATTAAAGAGGAGTAAGAGAAAGGAGAACATTGACAGGAAGTGTGAGGCCTTGGAAAATTAACCGTAAGACATCTGTCCAAGCCAATTAATGCACTGCTGAGTCACCTGTCAGCTCTCATTAATGCACCTCGCCACACACTCAGTCTCATTAAAACGCACTCACACACTCTGACGCACGCCTGCCAAGTGTCACAAATGGAATGTTCCGAAATCTGTAGTGGAAGACAGGTGTCCGTGTGTGAGAGAACGTCCGTTTGACTTGGGAAGAAAACCAATTTTCTGAAAAACCTTCTTCCCACTCTCTGCATGCAATCGTCTTCTTCCTCAGAACTCAACTTTTCATATTCTCCAACTTCTCTCTAGAAAGCCTTCAACTTCTCTCTACTGTTACTCACCCATTTCTTCTCCGTTCAACATTCAGAACCGTAGGAACGTTCCCTGCGCCGTGTGCTTCAATCTGAACCGAACAGATCCAAGTTCTGTAACCGATAAGTCGCTCGACTCTGGACGCTTGTTCTGTGTTACATGCAAACTAAGATTCAGTTGCATGCAAGGGTATAAACTGAGTTCTCTGAGTTTTCTTTGGGTAGACTTAATTGAAGAGTGTAAGAAAGATCGTTGGGGGTAGAAAGCCATATTTGAACGAGTCCAAGTTATACTATTAGACGTACACCGCTATCCAGGTAAGGGAAGCTTAGTAATTTAATTAATACTTGGATGTTGTATGCAAGCATGATATGAACTGAATGTATGAGATGTATGTTGATTGAGTATGCCTGAACGATCGCTGTTATGCATGAATGAATATGGTATGTGTTGGTTGATACGTATGAATTGGAAAATGGATGATTATTGTATAGTATGAGTTGTTAATATGAATTCTATAAAGTATGTGAATTAATGATGAATATGAAATTATAAGATTATGAATCGTATGAGAAATGTTGAGTTAGAATAGATGAAAAATCTGAATATGATAATTCTTACCTTGATAATGTACGCTCGTCGTTGAACGGTCTTATACCGTTCGATTTCCTAGTAAATGACTTAAAATGGAATTCTTTCATTCGGAAAGAACTCTGATCGAGAACGAGCGTCCTCTTGTGAAATGCTATGTTTGAGCGCTCGGTTCAGCTTAACAGTATACGAATAACTTTATACTTTAAAATCAGTAACGCTTGGTCTTATACCTAGCGTTCGTCATAAGCAGCGCTCGGTCGTATACCTAGCGTTCGTCCTAATGAGCTCTCGATCTTAGACTAAGCGTTCGTCCAAATTAGTACTCGGTCTTATACCAAGCATTCGCCCTAATAAATTATTGGTCTTATATCTAGCGTTCGTCCTAAGAAGTGTTCGGTCTTATACCGAACGCTCGTCCTTACCTTTGATTTCTAAATGGGCGTAAATAGCGTCCGTCCAAATTATTAGTAAATGTATATTATCGCGTTCGGTCATTGACTGGCAGTCGATCCTTTTAAACAAATTGTTCTCAATATAATTAATTATTTGTCTTGTTGTATCTTTATCCATTTGGATTCGGCCTAGAGTCTTTGTACCTAAATTATTCTGAACATTGATTGTATATCTCTAAGAGTCGATTCATTCAACTGATTCGAGTAGCAGTGACGTTCGTCATATAAGTATGTGTCGACTTATTCTGTTTGGCAACGAGTCTTTTAAATCTAGTCTTTAGCGTTCGTCTTCGTTCTTCAGAAGTATGAACGATCGTTATTTTATACTTTTAAAACTGAAGATAAAGATGGTGATAAATTATAAGATGTTGAAGTGTGAACACTATATTGAATGATTATACGATTATGGAATTTGAACGAGCGTTCCACGGAGGAACGACTCTTACATATATTGAATATTAAATTTGGTAAAGTATGACTGTGGATAAGTTAAGACTTGCTGTTCATCCTGATGTTCCGTGAGTACTCATCCTCATGTAGAGGGAGTATGTCATGTGTGGGAACGGCAGGAGGTCCTTAGTCCATAAGTTAACATGGGCGACGTAAGAACGGACTAACCTTGAGTGGCAGCTGTTGAGTGTATCCCAGTTACTACATCACTCGGGTGCAAGGACGCTTGTAACTACACAGATTCATACAGTCCGGACGGTCGGTCTAGTCTATATATATATATATATATATATATATATATATATATATATATATATATATATATATATATATATATTTCGGATGATGTTATATGTTGAACTATGTGCTTGTGTGGATTGAAATGTTTATTGTATATATTGATGTATAAATTAAATTACCTAAGCTTACCCTTTCGTTTTCCTTGTGTTGTCTGTTGTCTTTGTACATTCGTCCTGTCATTGCAATGATCATCCGTGTGGATGTGAGCAGATGGAGGTGCGTCACTTGAAGAAATGCTAGAAGAAGAAAATTTGGAAGACGCTAATCTGGTTGAAGTGGAAGTTAAAGCCGAGCCTTAGAGCACTCGCTAGGTTTTCATTTATTAGTCTTTCAGTTTTATTGTGGACGTTCGGTTAAGATTTTGTAAAACCGTTCGTCTCTGAACTCCTGTTAATGTTGTGTTGTATATAATGTTGTACTTTAAGCCGTTGGACTTTTTGAACCTCGTATCTTAGTGTACAGACTGCACTGTTTTACTGTTAAATGTAATTAATTCTGATTATGGTTATTACTGTATTTTGGGATGTTACAGGAAGAAACTATACAATGGATCCAGATAAGTTCTTTTCCACTGTGTATGAGAGAATAGTGAGTATCATGAAAATTCAAGATCATGTGTGCGTTTTTCATTCAATTGAAAATTAAAGAATTGCTTACAATTGGTATCAGAGCCAGGTTCTGAATTTTATGATTCTCCATAAATAGTAATTTTTTCAATTTTTAAAACCCTAATTTTTGAATTATGAAATTTAGGGATTTTATTTTTCAGATGTTTAATTATTTTTTATTGGCATGAAAGAAAATTAGATTCACTGTAATGTGAATCTCGAAGCCGCAAGTTTTGAATTTTTTATTGTCACATTAAAATAACCCTACTGTTGCACGATGACCGCAATATGCAAAATTAATTCTGCATGATAGAAAAGCCAATTCCCTTGCGTAGAGTGAATTGGGTTTTTATATTTTGGCATAACGCAACTTTACTGTTGCGACACTTGTTCCCACAGTTATTATATTCTAAACATGGTTATTGTTACTGGATTGAATGGAAATTAAATGTGAATTAAAAGTTTCATAACTTCGAATGCTTTTAATTTGAAAAAAGTGTATTTACTCACATGCATAGTATAATTTTTGTTTATTAATCTTGGATGAAGGAAATTCAATTAAGTTGAATTTCGGATGAGTTATAATTCTAATCAAAATTAAAAGGTTTAGCAATTTCGTTGTTCTTTTAAATTTCTCATGTTATTGTGAAAATTATTCATAATATAAAGGATGTTAAATTATGAATATATAGAGTAATTAGTCATTGATATAAGGATGTTATGGATTACCCAAAGGTGAACCATTGTTTATAATTGATGACATTAAAGTGAGACATTTCATGTACTTAGTAAATATGTTTGTATATCCAAAGATAACATACATATAGACTTAAGTATGATTGATTGTTTATTAAAGTGTATATGAAATTTGTCAGTTTAAGTATCACCCAAAGGTGAACTTAAATGAATGACTTAAATGGTTACCTATCAGTTTAAGTGTCACCCAAAGGTGAACTTGAATGTATGATTAGTGTAGTAATTTGTTTGAATTCATTAATTTTATCAAAGCATTAATGTATGAGCTTGTGTATTATTTCCAGCTTACATGAATTTATCAGGTTTGAGCAACAATGTGGTCAAGTTTAATGGGCTCAATTATGCTGATTGGTCAGAACAAATCCAGTTCCAACTGAGTGTGTTAGACTTGGACATGGCAATTATGATGGATGAAATGCCCGCAGCCATTACAGAGACTAGTACAAGTGATGAGAAGTCTCTTTATGAGGTTTGGCATAGGTCTAACAGGCTGTCACTAAACTTGATGCGCATGTCTATGGCAGAGAATGTAAAGCCTTCTATGCCTAAAACAGAAAACGCAAAGGAATTAATGAAATTGATCAAGGAGTACTCACAATCAGACATAACTGACAAGTCTATTGTAGGAACTCTTATGAGTGAGCTGACTACCAAAAAGTTTGACTGGTCACATCCCATACATGACCATGTAACTGGAATGGCTAATATAGCAGCAAGATTAAAGTCAATGGGAATGGAGGTGAATGAGTCTTTTTTGGTACAGTTTATCATGAACTCTCTTCCTCCTGAATTTGGCCAATTCCAAGTGAACTATAACACTCTTAAGGATAAATGGAACTTTCAAGAAATCAAAGCCATGTTGGTACAAGAGGAAGGGAGATTGAAGAAAATGAAAGATCATTTTATCCATCTCACAACTCATGAAGGTGCTAGCTTCAATAAAGCTAAATCAGGAAAGAAGAACAAGAAGGACAAAGCCCCAATGAAAGTGAATAAAAGCAATATCCATAAGGACCAGAAATGTTTCTTTTGCAAGAAAGTAGGTCACTTCAAGAAAGATTGTCCGAAAAGAAAATCTTGGTTCGAAAAGAAAGGTACTTTTTATGTTTCTGTAAGTTTTGAAGCAAATATAATTGAAGTGCCTAATAATACCTGGTGGTTGGATTCTAGAGCTACCACTCATGTTTCTAATATTATGCAGAGATTCCTTTCAATCCAGTCCATAAAAGGAACTGAAAAATATTTATATATGGGGAACAGAATGAAGGCACAAATAGAAGGAATTGGGACTTACAGATTGATTCTAGACACTAGTTATTGTCTGAATCTTGAAAAGTGTCTCTATGTTCCTAGTTGTGCTAGAAATTTAATTTCTGTTGCAAAGTTGGATTATTTAGGTTTTAACTTTAAGATTGAAAATGGTATTTTTCATTTGTATAAACTTTCGTACTATTATGGTTCTGGTACATTATTGGATGGTTTATATCGTTTAAATCTTGATGTTAATTTTTCTGAATCCCTGTTTAATGTTGAACATGTTGTTGATAGAAATTGTGGTGCAGGAAAAGAATGTTTTGCTTTCATATGGCATAAAAGATTAGGTCACATATCCAAAGAAAGGATGTTGAGGTTAGTGAAAAATGAAATTTTACCTCAATTGGATTTTGATGACTGGGATGTATGTATTGATTGTATTAAGGGTAAACAAACAAAACACATATCAAAATATCCCGCCACAAGAAGTAGTCAACTTCTTGAGTTAATACACACTGATATTTGTGGTCCTTTTGACATTAAATCCTGGAGTGGTGAAAAATATTTTATCTCCTTTATTGATGATTTCTCACGTTATTGTTATATATATCTATTACATTAAAAATCTCAATCAGTGAATGCCCTTGAGGTGTTCATAAATGAGGTGGAAAGACAATTAGATAGAAAAGTAAAATTGGTGAGATCTAATAGAGGTGGTGAATATTATGGTAAAACTGATGAGAATGGTCAATGTCCAGGTCCATTTGCAAAGTTTCTTGAAAGTCGGGGTATTTGTGCACAGTATACAATGCCCGGTACACCACAACAAAATGGTGTAGCAGAAAGGCGGAATCGTACTCTTATGGATATGGTTAGGAGTATGTTAAGTCATAGTAATATTACTTTATCTTTGTGGATGTATTCATTAAAGACTGTTGTATATCTGGTTAACAGGGTTCCTAGCAAAGCAATTTCTAAAACTCCTTATGAACTATGGACTGGAAGGAAACCCAGTTTGAGACATCTTCATGTTTGGGGTTGTCCGGCAGAGGTAAGGTTATATAATCCACATGAAAAGAAGCCTGATGCAAGAACCATTAGTGGTTACTTCATCGGTTATCTTGAAAAATCAAAGGGATATAGATTTTATTGCCCTAACCATAGTACAAGAATAGTTGAGTCTGGAAATGCTCGGTTCATTGAAAATGGTCAATTTAGTGGGAGTGAGGAATCACGAATAGTGGATATTCAAGAGCATACTAATAGTGTTTCTACATCTAATGTCTCTTCTGAAGTTGTTATCCCTCTTGTTGTATCACAGTCACACAACAAGCAGAGACAACAAGTTAATGTTCCAATCCCACAAAATGAACATATAAATGTTGAGCCAATTGACAATGAGCAAGTCACAAATGAGCAATTGATAGAGGAACCACAAGAACCAGCATTAAGAAGGTCTGTAAGGGAGAAAAGACCTGCTATTTCGAATGATTATGTGGTTTACTCTGTTGAACATGAATGTGACTTAAGCATTGATGAGGATCCAGTCTCTTTCAGACAAGCCATGGAAAGTAATAATTCAGAGAATTGGTTGAATGCTATGAAAGAAGAATTGAAATCAATAGATGTCAACAAAGTATGGGATCTAGTTGAATTGCCTAAGGGTTCAAAAAGAGTCGGTTGTAAATGGGTCTTTAAGACTAAACATGACTCAAAAGGAAATATTGAAAGGTATAAAGCTAGATTAGTCGCCAAAGGTTTCACTCAAAAAGATGGCATTGACTACAAAGAGACCTTCTCTCTTGTTTCTAAGAAGGACTCTTTGAGAATTGTTTTGGCTTTGGTGGCTCATTATGATTTAGAGCTTCACCAAATGGATGTAAAAACTACTTTTCTGAATGGTGACTTAGAAGAGGAAGTTTAGATGGATTAACCAGAAGGTTTCACAATAATAGGAAAAGAAAATTTGGTGTGTAAATTGAAGAAATCAATATATGGACTGAAACAAGCTTCCCGACAATGGTATCTAAAATTTAATGATACCATAACTTCATATGGTTTTGTAGAGAACATCGTTGACCGGTGTATATATATGAAGATCAGTGGGAGTAAGTTTGTTATATTGGTTCTATATGTTGACGACATTCTTCTTGCTGCTAATGATGTTGGTATGTTACATGATGTAAAGAAGTTTCTCTCTAGCAACTTTGAAATGAAAGATATGAATGAGGCATCTTATGTGATAGGAATAGAAATATTTCGTGATAGATCACAAAGATTGTTAAGTTTGTCTCAAAAAGGCTATATTAACAAAGTGTTAGAGAGATTCAGAATGGAAAAATGTTCTCCTGGAATAGTTCCAATTCAAAAAGGAGACAAGTTTAGTCAAATGCAATGTCCCAAGAATGATTTGGAACGAAAGGCCATGGAGTCTATTCCTTATGCGTCAGTGGTTGGGAGTTTGATGTATGCTCAAACTTATACTCGGCCAGATATCAGTTTTGCTGTTGTATTGTTAGGCCGATAAGGATTTATTGTGATAATTCCGCAGTCGTCTTCTTCTCTAAAAATGACAAGTACTCAAAGGATGCTAAACACATGGATTTGAAATACTTGTCGGTCAAAGAAGAAGTGCAGAAACATAGAGTGTTGATTGAGCATATTGGTACGGATTTGATGATAGCAGATCCGTTAACTAAAGGACTACCGCCCAAAAATTTTATTGGCCATGTTGAAAGTATGGGCATTATGGATAAGTCAATATTAACATAATGATGTTATCTATCTATATGGATATGTATAGTTATATGCTTGTACTGCCATGACACTTGTGAATTCAATTAAAGTTATGTTTCTCTTTATTCTATTGTTATCCACATTAAGTTATATACATGTTGTTTCGGTAGATATTTTTGGGACCGAGAGACTAACCTGCTGACGTGTCTGGGCCGTTCGCTCGCTTCCAAACTCCTGCTATTGGCCGACCGGTGTTGGCACAAACCGATCGGTCTCCTTCTTGACGAGGGAGGATGTACCTACAAAAGATACTCCGACGCTCAAGTTAGGCGTGTGATTTGAAGAGCCTCGGCTCTTAGTTGAATATTTAGTGAATGATTATCACTATTGAGTATTTGAGAGTAGCGTAGAGTGAATAATGCGTGAGTGGAACGTACCTGGCTTTTGGCCCTGGCTTTGTATTTATAATTTACCTCATGGATCCTGAGCTGATATAAGCCCAATAAAATATAAACAGAATAAGATATAAACAGATTACATGAAAATCCGGTTGGTTGTTTATAACCACTCGGTCAATATTTCATATGATACACATGTATTATTGATTATGGTAACATGTTATATCTCTTTTAGAGACATGAAAGTTAAAAGATTGATTAAAGTTATGTTGAGTTGGTTTGATTATGTGATACATGGAAGGAATCTTGTCGTTCATGACTTTTGTCCGCCATGATCCGATCATTTCAATTCATATAAGGATGATGACTTGATAATTCTAATGAGTGGTGCGCACTTAAAGTTTAGTTTTAGATCTTCAAGTCATCACATGAACCAAGTGGGAGAATGTTAAATTATATTAATATTTAAGATTGGTTCATGTAATTTAAAGTATAACTTTGATGTACAGATTCTAATGTGATGATTATTAGAATATAATGTATTAAAGTTATAGGAATTATTTTAGAGTTATTAAAATTAATCCTTCTCTTCTCACTTCAAAAAGGGCATTTTGGTATTTTATTAAATTGATTCAATATCATAAAAGAGGGAAAAAGGTTTGACTATGGTTCACAAGTTAAGTTTCTGAAAGGAGAGAAAGAAAGATTACTTTCTCTGAAAAGAAAAGAAACTGTGACATCTCTCAGATTTTTCTATATCATCAAGAAAGCATTAAAGATGAGTAAGAGAATGGAGAACATTAACAGGAAGAAACTATACAATACATCTAGGTATGTTCTTTTACACTGTGTATGAAAAAATAGTAAGTATCATGAAAATTTAAGATCTTGTGTGCGTTTTTCATTCGATTGAAAATTAAAGAATCCAGGTAAATTCTTTTATACTATGTATGAAAAAATAGTAAGTATCATGAAAATTTAAGATCTTGTATGTGTTTTTGAAAATTAAAGAATTGCTTACATCATAAACATTAAAATATTACTTCAATCAAACCAAATATCCACAAAAATTATAAATTTTTTTTTATTCATCCGACACTAAGCATTTATTCATCTAGTCGCACGGCAAGTCAATATGTTTTTCAAATCCGAGGAACTCAGTCGGTTGCTGATATTTTCTTTCGACAACTACTTTTAAAGATGCCATGATCTTAAAAAATAGAGAACTAAGATTTTTAAAACCCTGTGATGTAAGCAGTGACTATATGAAAAGTTGACAAACCGACGTAGGCACAGTAATATGCACACCTCATTGCATGTCGTCACCACCTTCTACGTCATCACTTCTCTCTTCTCATTTTACGTCTTTTCCTTTTTCTTTTCGACCTTTCTGTTTATCTAACCACTTTCTCATATCATTCTACTAAGACAAAACGTTTAGAAATTATACAAAAGAAAGAAAAAAGAGTTGATTTTATATGGATGACATTGGATATTAGCTTTTAGTTTTGATAATAAATATGAAGCCAAGATATTAATTTGAAATCTGATCATTCTATGACTTAAATCTTTATTTATTCTACGTTTAACTTTATTTCAAATAATGTGTCTTCTTAAAATTTATATCAATTATGAACGGGATTGTGTTGTATATAATTTTAATCATTCTACGTCATAAAAATATGACATTCGATGCTTTCGTTGAATTTCCTTCTGTTATTTTATGATACATAGATGTTTTATAATTATATAGTATTTGGTTATACTTTTTTAAATACATTATAATTTAATTTGATAAAAATAATTTCTCTAATTAAAATAGTTACTTTTAATTTGAATTAAATGAAAATTTTAAAATAAAATGAATATTTAATACAGTAAAATTATAAAAGAAAAATTGTAATAAAATAGTGAAAATTAACATGAGAACAAAAAAATGTTCAAATAACATTTTTTTTAAAATAGAAGTCTATAAAAAATATCTATTTTGGATAAGCAAAAAAGGTCGAGTTTAACTTGTATTTGTCGTTAAGCGTATTGAAATTACGTGTTAAATATAAATAAGTAAAGTAACAGGTGTTTTTATCAAAGAGTTTT
This sequence comes from Vigna angularis, assembly GCF_016808095.1. Classification (NCBI taxonomy): domain Eukaryota; kingdom Viridiplantae; phylum Streptophyta; class Magnoliopsida; order Fabales; family Fabaceae; genus Vigna; species Vigna angularis. The sequence goes on from NC_068979.1 coordinate 18,120,608, forward strand.
ATTAAACTGAACAGTCTTTTAAACGACTAAAACAAATTAAAAAGTAAATTATATATATATATATATATATATATATATATATATATATATATATATATATATATATATATATATATATATATATATATCAAAATGTGTTTGAGTATAAACTTTATTTTTCATAAATCAGTGAGGTGCTTAGGAGTACTTCATCATTTTGAACGAAGACGGTTGGAATATTATTTTCTTTATTGAGATTATGTTTATTTATTTTTATCACTTTTCCTAATTATTTTAATTAAAATTTTATTATTATTTATTTATTTATTATTATTATTAGTATTATTATTATTATTATTGTTATTATTATTATTATTATATATTGCTGATATCTTTTGCTTTTTAAATTTTATCTTCTTAATAACTATATTTTAAATTTAAATAATTATTTATAATAAAAAAACTATTTTTCAGTTTTATCATTTTAGTAAATATTTTTTAATTCAAATAATTACTCTTTATAAAAAAATTCTTTATTCTCTTATCATTTTAATAACAATTTTTTTAAAATTTAAATAATTACTCATAATAAAAAAATATTTACACAAATTACTGATAATATTTTTTATTTCAATAACTAAAATTTATTTTATCAAAAAAAATTATTTACACAATATTATTTATAATTAAAATTTATTTTATCTATATTCATATTTATAATTACATGCATTTTTAATTTTTTATTTTACCATTTTAATTACTATTTTTAAAATTTAAAATATTTATAAATATTTAAAAAACAATAAAAATCGTGTTTACGCTAATTATTATTATTTAGAGACGTCAAACAACTTCCTAAGCTGAACTGAACATGTTCCAACGAGAACTCTATCCAACTTTTACGGAAAATAATTGCGTTGATAAAGTAGAAATATAATTGTGCTTGCAAGATCCGACCGTTTAAAAAGTAAAGTTTATATTAAATAGAAAGTAGTTCAAGTTAATTATTATTTGAAATTATGAATTAAGGCACATAAGTATATATATTTTTACATTGGGTAGGTTTGTGTTATTAATATTGTCAGTGACAATATGTTATTGGCGTTGTTTGTTTGTAATGTCAAATTAGTATGGTATTGTAAATCGAAATTGAGAACAATTGGATATGTATATGATAAAATAGTACATTTGGATGTTTAAAATGATTTAGAAATGTAGTTGTTAATGATTTAAGATTTGAATTTGTAATATTTATTCTTATATATTGAGTTGTTCATTCTAACTGAAAGACTCTTACAAATATTAATCTTAATAGTAATAGTTTTTTCTTATTATTATTATTAATAACAAATTTTTATAAGTAGAAACAAAATTAATGGGTTTAAAATAAAATAAAGTGGTAAGTTGGTAGCTTAGATGATAATTATGCCTCTGATAGTAGGGATATGGGTTCAGTAAAGAAATTTTCGGTGCTTAATAAATTAAGTATTCGCAAACAAACAATTTTAAGTGAAAAAATAAAATAAAATAAATAATAATAATAATAATAATAATAATAATAATAATAATAATAATAATAATAATAATAATAATAATAATAATATGTGGCATAGGACCAAATATAGCCCATAAATAGGCAAAGGAACCCTCTACCGAAGTTAAATCTTTGACCGAAAGAGAAATCCTGGAAAAGAAGTTGGGGCTAACTTTTTTCTTTATGTATAATAAAGGTATATTTTAGGTTTATGATTTTGAATATATAAAATATTAGCATGTTAGAATTTAGTAAATGTAGTTATCTGTCTAGGCTTTGGTTTTTTTTTTTACTATATTTTTCTTTGTTTTTAATTTTTTTATTTATCTTAGTAAAATTTCAATATTTCTTTCATTTACTATTATATTAAGTTAAAATTTTGATATGTGATTCTTAAAGTATATTACTCCACTTTCACTGTTCGAATTTTTAATATGTTGTCTGTAATTAAAGGAATTAATTTTGTAGTTTTGAGTAAATTGATCACCACTTTATTTCTATCTCTAAGTTACTTCGGTAAAACTTCAATCTCCGCTTTGTTTACCATTAGATTAAGCTGAAATTTTTATATATGATTCGTAAGAAATATTAATTTACTTTTAGCGGTCAAAGTCTTAATTTGAGGTCTCTGATTAGAGGAACTCATTTCGGATTTTTGAGTAACCTGATTAACATTGTATTTTTGTCCTTAAGTTATCTCAATAAAACTTCAATTCTCACTTCGTTTACCGTTAGATTGACCTAAAAAAAATTTTATGTAGTTCATAAGACATATTAATTCATCTTGCCACTAGTGCAATCAAGGAAAATGGCACCGATTATTCTCACTTATAGGCACCGGTTCTGCAACCGAGGCATATACAGGCGAGGTAGAAAGGGATAAGCTTAATGTCTCGGTTCTGAACCGAGTCAAAAAGGGATCGGTTTTCGCCTCGATTCCTTCTGAACTGAGGCAGTATCTCAGACTGAAATGCCTCGATTGGGACATTAACCGAGGTAGTAGAGTATTTTTTATTTTATTTTTTTAACCAATCGGTTTCGCCAGCTTTTTCGCCTCTCGCGAGACCGATTGGTTGTGACCTGCGTCCTCCTTTTCCTCCTCTCACGAGACCTTTGTCGTGCCACCTTTACCAGACCACCACCCAACCATGCCACCTTTACGGGACCACCACAGGCCACCATGCGAGGTCTTCTTCTCCAACTGGCGCAACCATCAACAACCCTCACGGACCAAAACAGCTCGAACGAATCCCCAAAAAGAAATTCCCCAAACTCAAAACCCTAGAGAGCGGCAGTGGTGCACCTGGCAGTGGCGACGGCGACAGTGGTGCAGCCTAGAGAGCAATGCAGGCAGCCTAAAAAGAAATGGAGGTGGATGCTTCGTTCACGAAATGCAATGGAAGCATCGACGAAGGCAACAACGGCGACACCAAAGACGCGACAACAACGGAGGTGGCAGCAATGAACGCTAGTGCGACGAAGGACGACGAGAACAGAGGCGGCGCAAGGGAGGAGCGAAGGAGGCGGTCTGACAACGGCCACGAAGGTGGGGCGAGAACGACGAAGGAGACGCGACAAACGGGCAGGGAGAGGCGCGAGCAGTGGGCAGTGCTGGAGAATAGTGTTTGCTTAGAGGAAGAAGAAAGATCGCGTGAAGAAAACTGTTCGCAAAAGTGGAGCTGTAGCGCCAGAAATGCTCTACTACCTCGGTCGTTTGGTCAACCGAAGCCGTTCGGTCAACTACTGCCCCGGTTCTGCAAAAAAGCGAGGTCGTTCGGTCTCTTCAGCCTGTACATGACAGTGGCAGCAGAGGAATTTGCAGGGATGACAGGACTAAATGCCTCAGTTAGGCGCCCAACCGAGGTCGTTTGGTCAACTACTGTCTCGGTTCTACAAATAAGCGAGATCGTTCGGTCTGTTCAGTCTGTACGTTAGTGGCAGAGAGGCCGTTTGGTCTCTTTAGTCACAGTGGTTGGAGAGGGATTTGTAGGGATGACGGGATTAAATGCCTCGGTTAGGCGTCCAAGCGAGGCTCTTCAATCAACTACTGTCTCCGTTCTGCAAACAAGCGAGGTCGTTCGGTCTGTTCAGTCTGTACGTTAGTTGTAGAGAGGTCGTTCGGTCTCTTCAGTCACAGTGGCAGCAGAGAGATTTGTAGGGATGACAGGACTAAATGCCTCCGTTAGGTGTGCCCAAGCGAGGTTGTTCAGTCAACTACTGTCTCGGTTCTGTAAACAAGCGAGGTCGTTCGGTCTGTTTAGTCTGTACGTTAATGACAAAGAGGTCGTTCAGTCTCTTCAGTCATAGAGGCAACAAAGGGATTTGCATGGATGGCAAGACTAAAGGCCTCAGTTAGGCGCCCAACCGAGGTCGTTCGGTCAACTACTGCCTCGGTTATGAAAACAAGCGAGGTCGTTCGGTCTATTCAGTCTGTACGTTAGTGGTAGAGAGGTCGTTCGGTCTATTTAGTCTGTACGTTAGTGGCAGGGATGACAAGACTAAAGGCCTCGGTTCTGCAAACGAGCGAAGTCGTTCAGTCTGTACAGTTTGATCAGGACTAAATGCTTCGGTTAGGCACTCAAGCCGAGGTCGTTCGGTCTCTTAGAAAGGACTAAATGCCTCGGTTAGGCGTTCACCGAGACCGTTCGATAAACTACTACTTCGGTCACTCAAAAAACCGAGGTCGTTCGGTCTTTAGGTATCGGTTTGTTTATAACTGAGGCTGTTTGGTCTATAGGCTTCGATTTTTCTGAAACCCAAGCGTCATGTGCGAGTTAAAATACGTTTTTTTTACTAGTGTGACCACTCAAATATTTAATTGTCTCTCAGATTCTTAATTGGATGTCTTTATTAAGAGAAAATAGTTTTCTATATCATACAGAACTCAACACCACCTTAATTATGTTTTTAGGTCATCTAGGTAAAATTAAGATTTATGTTTCATTAACAGTTGGATCAAACTAAAAATTTTACCGTAGATTCTGAACATATTGTTATTTACTTTGACTAATCAGATCTTTAATTAAAGTCTTGTAGTTAGAATAAATTTTCCACATAATATTTCAATTATTTAGGTTGTTAATAACATTTGATCATATTGGGAGAAATCTTGAGTGATTGTATCATTTATTTGTATGGATGGTTGTATCATTGAGTTGAAAACTATTCTATGTTAAACTACGAACATGAATTTCGATCAAATATGTATTGCATGATTAATTGGTTGATGAATGAACATGATATGAGATTGGCCAAGGGTCTCGTTGAGAGATTCTATGTTTGAAATGGATCAATGTATACATTGATGTTGGAAATCCTGTTGTTTGAGGTTATCTTGATACTCTAACCATAAAGTCTCAAGTAGAGAAGGATGAATTATGTGGTGAGAGAGGCAAGATGTCCCAGTCTATGTGCCGATTTTGGACATAGATGTTAACGGGTTAATCTTGTGGATGACATGGTGTACTGCATTGACAATGTCTACGTAAAGAGCAGTGGAGACCCACAGTGTATGACCTTCTGTGATTTCACATCAACATTTCATCTCAATGATTGAGTCTGGTATAATTGTTGCATGATAATATGATTATAGTTATGTGTATTACAATATTTATGCATGTTTTATGAATGATTTTTTGCATGTTAGTTCATCTCTACTTTTTTGTGTTTGTGTAATATGTATAATGTGTGTGTTATACGAGAGTATATTTTAATACAAATATAGTTCAAGACATATAAGTGTGAGAAAACATGCTAAGAGAACTTTTTAAGAGTTTTTGAAAAACATTTGAAAAATTTTTTTACGTTATAAAATTATTGATTCTAAGTTTTGGATAAGAATGATATTTAGAATAAACAGGACTTTTATTCTTAAATTTAGATATTTTGATAAAATTGGGATGTTAGTGTAGAAAAGTATCAAAATTGTATGAACAGAATATTGTTGTTTAAACATTCAATTTATTATTCAAGTGAATTTTTTCGATCAAATTTGAATATTTTTATTAGCTTTTTTATTTAATTAAGCGTTTAAATGATTTTTATTTGTCTTTATTTAATGTTATTGTGAATGAGATCACACGGTCACTATTTTCATTTTTTTATTTAATTTATTAATTAACTTATATTTTTTCTTTAATCTCCTGCTATCAATTATTAAAATGAATTGACAAGTAGAAAATATTGAAAAAGAAAAAAGAATGAATCAATCAACAAATTGAAACAAATAGAGAAACAACAATCATTACAAATATACGAAATACTTAAAATTTAACTAATATATATCTATATATATTATTTATTTTTTCTCAAAAGTAGCCACAATACAAACAGAGTTTGGCGCAATAAAAACGTAGGAAAAGCCGGAAGAGAAACAGCGAAAAGTAGGTTGTAGTTGTGAAGTTTGGCTGTCACCGTCAAACCTAATTTCTCTTTACTAACGAATATGATTCCAATGAAATAGGACGATTTCTAAATCAATTATTCATCACACAAAAATTGACCCCCACATATTCATCGTATCTTTTCCTACATTGCCACAATTTATCCACAATTTATATATATATTCACGAAAATGACGTCTTCATACAAATGTGCCTCTAGCATATGAAAAATAAATAAATCATTTGATGTTATAAAATAAATAATAATGACACTTATAAATATTTCGAATCTTAGTGCAAAAATTTGAAAAGCTAACATTTTTTACAATTTGTTTCTGCAACAAAAACGTGTGTGTATTAGAGAGTTTCGAGCATAAACACACTGAAGTCTCATAAAACCACGTGTTCGAAAATAAAGTTTTATGTTGCGTTTTTAGATAAATTTTTTAAAAAAAGTGAATGAATTTAAGATGAAATTTGTAAGTAATTTGACTAATATAATAGATAAAAAGAGTTTTAATATATAGAAAATGAATATTATAAAATTATCTTTTATATTAAAAGTAATATGATAATTTTTGGATGGATTAAAAATATTTATATAAAAAAATGTTAGTAAAAAATTTAAAAAAATAATAATAATAGTAATAAAAGAAATTAAAAGTTTAGATATTAATTATTATTATTTTTAAAATTATCTTCACATAATGTATTTGTTTTCAAATTAATAATAATTTAGAAAATAGTTTTTTTAGCATAAATCGGTTTACTACTTTACACAAACAGACATATAAATTGGTAAGTTAACCGATTCTTTCATCATATTTATAAGTACACGAAAATCGGTTATGAAATTAATTCTCCCTAACCCACAAACATCATTCACACATATGGTTATTGGGAACTCGCACAGACAGAAATTAGATAAATTTGATGACCCGTAATAAATATTTTAGTAAAATGATATTATTCTCACAAATCTTCAAAACTTTGACAAAATAGAATTATTAAAGTCTCCCACAAATCCATTATCACAATTCTAAATTAGCACAATGAAACACCCAAAAAAACTTCAAATTTATCACTCCAAATTATCACCTACACTACATGTGAAAAGATCCCTGAAACTTCCATCATCTTGAAATTTTTCCATTCACAAAAGCTAATAAATCAAATCAATATAATCAAAACAGAAATAATAAATTTAAAAAAAAGATAAATTTTAGGAAAAACAATTGAATATTTGTCTTAGAAACGAAAGAAAATGAAACTCCACCAACTATGAAAGTTATTAAAAACATATACTGTTTATCGGAAATGAAACTCCACACCAACTATGAAAAGTTATTAAAAACATATACTATTTATCTGAAATGAAGAAAAAGATAATGTCTTTTAAAAAATAAGTCTATTAAAAGAAATTAAAATATTTTGTAGAAAATAATAAAAAATTGCATAGCATTCAAATATTTTCTTCTGAATAAAATAGCTAATATAACATTAAAATTACCATATTAAATCCCCATTTATTAATAAATGATATCATCTCATTACTGTTTTCTTTCGTTCAGTCACGTCCTTCTGCTCCCTAACCCACACTCTAATACTTTAATGAATATTGAAGTCCAGATGATCCACGATTACTTTAATCACTTTTATTTTATTTTATATAAATTCATTTATAAAGATAATTTATCAATATTTATTTTATTACTCTACACATTATGTTGATCAGTTTTTTTCCTCTGTATCTCAATTTCAAAGAATTTATACTCTTTGTTACATTTCGTAAATTATATGGTTTCGTAAATTGAGAAATGTGGACCAACATATTAAACAGCCTAATCAATCTAGTAGGTGCAAACATGTCGAGAAGTAATAACTAAAATTGAGAACTTCCCGACATATAGGTTACTTAAATCATAACACGTGTTTAAATAACAATCAAAATAGGATTAGGGATATTGACTCATCTTCAAATATGCATGCAAAAAGTTCATTAAAAATAATACAAATATATTACATTAATTAGGTTTAATCATTTTTGATATCCCTATTTTTGTAGGATCGTCTCAAAAAGGTCTTCATATTTTAAAGTCTCTCTGTTAGGTCCTTAATTGTTAAAATTTGAATCAAATTAAACCTTGTCGTTAAATTAGATAGACGGCGTCAAAAAAATTGATTCGTGGCTTAGTGACTTGACTAAGTGCTGTTGATGTGACACATATTGGTTATCTGAGTTGACTTTTCTTTTATTTATTCATTTAAAAAAATTAACTTTAATCAAAACGCAACGTTTTGTCTACGAAAAATGATTATAGTTAGGTTTTTTTATAATCAGAATTGACTCAATGTGGAATTTGGAGAAATTTGGGAAAATAACTGGGATTTCAAGAAATCCCTAAATTGGAAGATTGAAATCCTAAGGGGAGCCAGACCAGAACGTCGCGCCGTCCGTCAACATGGACCTCCCATTCCTGGGATGAAGTCGGACCGGAACGCCGCGCCCAGTGGCGACTTGAACACCGCGATGGGCCCCCCGCCCTGCAGGTAGAGGTGGATCTCCACCTCGGAGACCTTCGTCCGCACATGCTTCACCCGCTCGCTCGTGCGGGGAGTGACCTCCCCCGGTGTCGCCTCCACCTCCTCGATTTCTCCCACCAGCAGGGGCGTCTTGAGGTCGCCGTCCATGATCGGTGTGGTTGCCGACCAAGACGAGGACGTAGAGTGTGGATCTGGAGGAAGAAGATAGGGTTGTTGTTGATGTATGGTGGAATTATATATGTTTTATTCGTTGCGGGGCTAAAGTTTTGTTGGATTGTTAGATGGTATTTTGTTGATGGAAGATTTGGGAAAAGGAATCAGAAACTTCAAAAAAGTGTTACTTATCTCAACATTGGTTTTGTTTAATTATGTTTTACTGTTGTTGATAATATCAGATTCAATATCACTAAATAATCTATTCACTCCTTTACATATTCTTTAAAAATTATTTTTTATTGAATAAATAAAAAATACATTTTTCGTAGACAAAACGTTGCGTTTTGATTAAAGTCAATTTTTTAAATGAATAAATAAAAAAAAAACCAACTCAGATAATCAATATGTGTCACGTCAACAACACTTAGTCAAGTCACTAAGCCACTAATCAATTTTTTTGAGGCCGTCTACCTAACTTAACGACAAGGTTTAATTTGATTTAAATTTTAACAATTAAAGACCTAATCGAGAGACTTTAAAATACGAGGACATGCTTGAGACGATCCTACAGAAATAGAGATATTTAAAAGGATTAAACCCATTAATTATGATTTTTAGATACTAAATTAGAACGTCAAAATATCACAGGAACATACGGACCCATTAATAATTTTAGATTTCCGGTATCTGAATTTCATTAGATTAGTATTAGCTCTTATTCGTTAATGGTGATGTTAGTATCACAACAATCACCATACTTCCGTTTTATATAATAGTAAAACCTTGATTAATTGTTCAAAAATTAAAAAAGCTATTTTAGAATTCTAGTGTATTTAAAATGATGAGATTATGTTATTTTAATAATAAAATATTTAAGTATAGATAGAAATTAATATTGTTATTTTGATATCACAATTATTTTTACTACTATTTCACACTATTCCTTACTACTACTTACTCTCTCTTTCTTTTACAAACACAAAAGTTATCTTTTGTTAAGAATAATTTACTCCTATAAAATTTGTCATATAGTAGTCAAATAGGTCCAATAATATTATTTTATAGAAATTTTATAAATTTGTTTCATTATTTTATAATACATTAATTTTTCTAACAACAATTTCTCTAGAGTTATTTTATTTCTTTTTAAGTTATGTTATTCCTAGATTATCTGTTTGAAGAACCAAGACTGTAAGATTACTCTTGATAGTGAGTTTTTCAAGATCAACCAATCAATTTCTCAATTTGAGTAAGTTGGTTTTCTTTCCTTTTTCTAGGTTCAATTGGTTCTTTGTCTCCATGTAGGCCTATCTTGATTGCAAGTGTCTTTATGGTCATCTATAAGATTTTTTATTGATCAATAATGACATACCCTACTCATGCTTGTAATATTCTCAGGGGCTGGTAGAGATTTTTGTGCATTTGAGGTTGTTGTAGGTCTTTGAGTTGTTTGCACTATTAGATAAATAAAACTAGTTATAATTATTCTAAATTTTAAATTGGTTCAATTGACTGATTGTATATTGACATTTGTGATTGTATGATAAATTGTTATTTTAGATGTATTGAATTTTTAAATTGCATTTTTGGTTATATGAATAAGTTTGAAATGAGTTGATTGCATATGTGATTGTTTGAATTGAGTTGAACTAGTATGTTTGTGCTATGAAAAGCAATGAAATGGAACTTAACAGGTCTAGATTTGCATAATTGCATAATTTCATTTTTTGCAATTATGCAAACTTGTTGGGTGAAGGACTACGTTGGTAGGCGACGTCAAAGTCAAAGAGCCCATTGACTTTGTGGCATTGGGTGTTTCTCGTTAAACGACTCCAAAGTTAGAGAGATCACTAACTTAGTGGTCATTGAGCGCATATGAACTTTGTTGTGCGAATTTTGGCAAATAAATTCATGAGAGCTCCAATGGTGCTCTCGTTGGACGCTTACTGAGCACGTTAGGCGATTTATTATGAGAATTATCCTAGTGCTAGTGTCATTGGGTGATGTTTCTAGCCGATGAACGAGTGAGTTTTTTTACACTACTCGATCAGTGAGTAGGTGATATCACTAAATGAGACTATAAAATTGTTTAATCATTTCCATAATAAATGTTTTTTTTTTTAATTTGAGTTGTATGAGGATTGTAGGTAGCATATAGATATAAGGATGATAATATGTATGTTTAAAATATGATGAGATATGAACCGTGAGTATGATAGAATTTTCAAAGAAAAAGTTTTATGAAGTGTGTAATTAGGAAATGTAAAGTAAAAACTAAAATAAGAAGTTATTATGATATCCTACTAGTCATTCAAACTCATATAGTATTAAAATAAATGAATAATTAAAATAAAATATTAAATAATAACTAAAATAAGAAAATAAATAAATTTAAATTTTGATAATTTATTTCAATATGAAATATATACAGTATGACCGTCGGTCAGACATGGACCGAGCGATCAACACAGCTTGATCCATTATGAAACGCTTGGTCTGTCGAAGGGTCGAACCACAAACAAGATTAACAAAAAGAAGAGTGTTACTCCCTCCACCACCAGTAAATGCTCCTGGACCACCCCATACCTTATAGTAAAACGGATGTCAACATCCGTTTCACCTTCAACGAATGTTGATATCTGTGAACGGATGTTGACATTCATAGAATGTTCCATCTTTTAATTTTTTTTTGTTATTTTAGTTTATTGTTTTTATTTTTGATTTTATTTTAATAATGTTTTGTATTTGTATATATAAAAAAACGAAAAAATTTAAATAATTTATAAAATAATTTAAAATATAATAAATTAATAAACTAAAAAAACACATTGAACTCGTTTAAGTTTAAATAAAAAATATTTAAATAATCAAGTAAATAATAATACATAATTAAAATAAAATAAAAATCAATTTAATTAAATTAATAATAATTAATTTATTAAATAAAATAAAATTAATTTACATATAATTACGTAATATATTATAAAAAAACAAATAAATTTAAATAATCTATAAATTAATTTAAAATATAATATTTTAATAAATTAAAAACTAAAAAAAATAAAAACTTGAATTGTAGGTGGCATATCCGTTTATTATAATTAATTAAAAAATAATATAATTTAATTAAATTAATAATAATTATTTCATTAAATAAAATAAAATTAACTTATATATATAATTACGTAACAAATTTAAATAAATTTAAATAAATTTAAATAAATTTAAATAATATCTATATATTAATTTAAAATACAATAAATTAATATACTAAAAACTCAAAAAAAAACATAAACCTTGAGATGTGACATATCCGTTGAAGAAAAGAAGTGAGGGTGTAAGATTTTTTAAAATATAAAGGATAGTTTTGTAATTTAAAAAAAAATGTGATGGTGCATGGAGCAATGTAGGGTGGTGTAGGAAGTAATTCTCAAAGAATAACAATATTAATCCTAATCTCAGTCATTATCAAATTGGGCAGTAAATAGACCAATATTAATCAAAAACTCATCCAAAAATCTATAAATAAGGTTTAGCATAAGAGTACTTTATGCATGTAGCACCTACCTAAGCATAATGAACGAGAGAAAAAGAAAATCGAAGACTGAGACGTTGACCTATGCGTGGAATTTGAATATTGTTTATGTAAGAAGATTTAACTTCGACCGATAAACAAAAACAAGATATAATATTTTTATTTATTAAATTTTATAATAATTTTTTATTTTGATTTGAATTTAATTTTAACTTTATTTAACTATTTTCTACATTAAAATATTTTTAATAAAAAATATTCTTTAATATATTAATATATGATCAAATTTATTTTCTCAAACTTTTCAATCATTTTTTTTCTTAAATCAAACAAAACCTTTTTTCACTCTCTTTCCTTTTTTTTTATTCACTTCCTTAAATTCACCTTTAATCCAATCAACCTTTAAATTCCCACCATTATCTTTAATGCACACAAACCTATCCCTATTACCTCCACCAAATTATTCTCCTTCCTCTTACACTAAAAAAGAACCTGCTTTTCCTTCCTTCTTCTCCACCTAAAACTGTTTACTAATTCTTCCAACTAAGACAATGCACGGGAAAGTTGACAACTAATACAATGCCCACAAAGCATTGCAACGATCACATCAACATATACTTTGAGAAATCAAATAATAAAAATACAATGATACTTAAAACTATGATTTTCTTTTATTAAACTTACTTTAAGAAAATCCAAATATTAGAAAACACTTTATTTATACGCCTGTCATACGTAGGTAAAAGAAACTCTTTACTATCACAAACTTTTAGAGTTTGAAACATTTAAAAGACGGAGGCTTAAAGAAAGGGGAAATATGAGATACACATAATAAATTGAAAGTAATTAATCATTTGGTGGTGCTAGCAAAATTGAATTAGAAAATTAGATACGATCAATTACTAGCTCTTTCAACACTCCAAAAAATTCAAATTCAAACTAATAAACGAATAAACTATTTCAAGCACTTGTTGATCTTTCTATGTAGATAATGCATCTTACTTTATCCCTAATTATTATATTGACAACAAACATCTAACTTTTCAATATTCGGAGCCTTAGTAAGAGTGAATTTAACTATAAATATTTATTCTTCACAAATGAGAAGAGTTTAGGGATATTAGATATTTCTTAATGAAGTTATAAGTTAGATGAATCTCTTGTCAAATATTTCATATATTTCTCTTGAACCATAGTAATTATATTGAAATGGTGGTGGACATGAGTATCATGAATTAAAATAATAAAAGATAAATATTACTAAAATGAAGTATAACACATGATTAGAGTTCTTTGTTATGGATTGAGATTTATTAAGATTCATTAGAATAAAAATATTAAAATAACATATATTATGTAAGGACTTGTCATAACTAATTAAGATAAAGATAATTTTATTTTAGTATTATGAAAATAATGGACTTTTATAAATATTCAGAAAAATAAACCCAATAAAGATAAATATGCTTCATATTTATAGTATAATAAGGTAGAAATCCTGATTATTAGGAAAAAGAGTCAAAAACTTTGAGGGTTAGGAGAAATATTTAATGGGAAACCTAGATAAAGAGAATTATCCTTATTGATTGTTTTATATGATTTTTAATGTTTGTTGTGATGTTTGTAAGAGGCATTATCTTTGAAGTGTATTTTTTTATATTTAGAGTTCATTTAGTTCGAGTTAATAGAGTCAACTTAACCAACTATAAGATGACTAGCTATCTTAATTTTTTTAAATAAGTAAAATATTTAATGTTAGTGTTAAACTAGCCTCGACTAAGCCAACACTACTTAAAGTAAATAAGATTAGCGTCGATATAGCTGATGTTAATCTTATTTAATTTTCTATTTATATTTATTTAAGTTAGTGTATGTTAAACGAACATTATTTCTATTATCTTATTATTTATTTAAGTTCACATCGGTTAAACCAATACTAATATAATATATCTTTAATATCTATTTAAACATTGACTAAGACGACTCTAACTTATATGTTATGTTCCTTCGTGACAATGGATAGTGTTCCGGTACGCCCAATAACCTAACATCGTTTAAGAGTCAAGACCAAAGATACTTTAAACATTCTTTCCTCCTTGAACCCTTTAAGGTGAATTTCAAGTACAAAATTGTGATAGGAGTTTCAAGATTCAAAGCAGACAATATATCAAATGTGGTGATTGACTCTAGCAATGTTATCTCAGCAGACTTAAGATCATAATACTAATGTTGTATATGGGAATGAAAATGAGGTTCCAAAGAAATCATCATTTCCCAATGGAATGGAAAAGTGGTCCCAAAGGCGAATCTTTGTTCCCTTAGTCCTCTGTTGGACATTGAACTCTCATTTTCCTTAGACCTCGAATGAGAAGTTTGTTTTGTATACTTAATAGTCTCACATTACTTTAGAGTCCAAAAGTAAAATATTTCTTCCTCCTCAACCTTTCAAAGTAGACAAAACCTTAAATGCATTGATTAACTTTATGATACTATCTCAAGAAACATGAGCCTGAAGAGATAAAAACCTCATATTATATTTTTCCTCCTTTACAATTTTTCTTTCTTGTTTTTTACATAAATCTCCTAACAATCATTCTTCATTTATATTCATAAATATATGTACACTCATCTTCATTCACATTCATCTACTTTATTTACATTAATTTCCTTGATCTACAATTTCTTCTTAATTATGTTACAATTGTTTTGTGATAAACTAGATTTTAGTTTCATAACTAGTAAAATATATTTTTGATAGTGTTGACAGTAAAAATTTTACATTTTTAAAATATGGAAACGTATTAAAAACAATAATCATAACTAAAAACTTAAATATTTTAAAAATAAATATTATGAACATGTTTTATATTTTTATAATATTTTTTTCATAAAAACACTGTAAACTTGTTTTTCTCTCACTTCAAATGAAAAATAAAATAATATTCTGGTAAAGTTTGTAAGAGCTTAGGAAATTGTAGTAATTAGGAAATAATGTGGTTACGAGACTTGGACATTATTGTTTGATAATTGGTGTTTGATGATTTATTGTTTTCTAAAATTATAATGTTTATTATTTAATGTTATTATTCATTAAGTGGAACATATGATTGGTATATTGTTATTTGAATGATTTGTGTGATGTGTTGTTACCAATATGATGTGTTGGATTGATGATAGGAGGGTGATTTATGATTGAATAGGTGTGAGCCAAATTCTAAAAAAAAAAAGAGTTAAGGTAAACTTTTAGTTTTAATTGTATTTTGGACCCAAGGACAAAAGAGTAATTAAATGGTGTAGAAACTTAATTATGGGGTGTAGAAATGAAAAGAATAAAAAGTAAAAATCTGAAACAAAAATAGAAAGAGTACGTGAATGTTTGAAATATTTGGTGGTTGTTGATATTTTAAATAATACATAGATAAAATAAGAGGGGAAATCTTGGTGGTTTTATAGAATAAATGAGAGACATTATTTTAATTAAAAATATATAAATAGAATAGAAAAAATAAAAAGAAGAAGAGTAAAAAGGGGTTGCATATTGCTACTCTAAAATAAAAAACGAAAATTAAAGAGTTAAGGTAGAGAAAAGACGTTTTCTAGGAGAAAAGAGAAATAACTATAGAAAACCCTAGTTTAAGGAAGGACTTGTTGTATTTTTGAAGTTTAGATAAATTGAAGTTAGAAATAAGGGTGGTGTGGTAATAATTATATGCATTATATTGTGTTTTTTAGGTTATAACATGTCAATGATTAGTTTTGGATGATTCAAGTGATATATTATGTGTTTGAGTATGTTTACAAGGGTATGTGATGCTTGACTACATGAATGCTATTTTGGGGGAGTTTTCTCATGATTTAGGGTTGTTGCATGTGTGAGTGTAGACTTGAATTACGTCCACAATGTTTTTGTTTCGCAGATAATCGATTATCACTAGTGATAATCAATTATTGCGCATCGAGATTGGGTATGGTTGCGTGATTAACAGATCATCACTTATGATAATCGATTATCACCTCTTGCGTGACATTTATGGGCGATTTTCATTGAGATAATCGATTATCAAAAGTGATAATCGATTATCACAATGTATTTTGGTGAAAATTGACGAATTTGATTAAGAATGGACGTGGTTCAAGCTTAGGAAGCAGTGGAACGTGTTGGGACTCAAGGAATGAGAGTTATGGGCATGTTTATGGTCAGTTTTGACTTGTGATTATGAATGGGAACATGAATGAGTGTTGGGATGTATTGGAGTATGTGTTTGATGAGCATGAGAGTTGAGGATAAAGTCTACTTGTTGTACCTAGTAAATCCTGGTGCTATCTGCAGATAGGTGTTTCCTTTTGCCTTGTGTGCACTAAAAAAGTATTCGGGTATTGAGCCTTCCTTGTGAGGGGTGAAGGTGTCTTCCTTGTCCTTGTGTGGAATGATTACTTGTTTCTTGTTGGATTGCGAGACTACTTGAATATATCTGTATGGGGAATCTATAGATGGGTTGTATGGGGAATCTATAATCAATGAGGTAGGGTACAGGAGTGTGACTGCTCCTTTTCATTGCGGTGTTTATGATATGGTGATGCTCATGGTGTTGTTCATGACTAGGTAGTGATGAAGGTGGTGTATCTATGATGGTGATCATGGTATTTGAGATGCTCCAAGTGATGCTACGTGATAGCGGTGTTACTACAAGAATATAAGTAATTAACATAGGTGCTAAGGAGTGGATAGACCAAGAGTCTATGTGTGAGATGTTAGTGATGACATCGAGGATCGAGTGATTCGTTTGATTAAATTGTTATATTAGAGGACTGGGAATCCTCTTGCTATTAATATTGTGTATGAGGTGTTTGATTATTGTTGATTTAATTAGTATGCTTATATCATGTTATTATGATTGTTTTATCGGTAGTTTACCCATACATGTTCATGTGTGTGCATGTGAATGCGATGAGTGATGTTATACGTGAGCAAATGATGTTGTAGATGGTGTTGAGGCATGATAGATTTGAGAGATGACGGGGAACAAACTTGAAATTTTATTTACAGTTATTACTGTTGAACTTTGAGACAATGTAATTGAAGTTATTTTATTTCCTTCGTTATTTTCATTGGACAAATTTTTTGAACTATTATGTTATGCACGTTTTAAATGTTGATATTTTTGAAAATACGTTTTGCGTTATGTTAAAGTTTGAAATTTTATCGTTTTTGAATAACCTGTGTGACATCTGAAAATTGGAGCGTTACAAAGTTAACATTGGAAAACTGTATAAAAATTGACTTAGGTGTAAATATATTTTAATTTAGATAAAGAAAATAAACATGCAAAGTCGTTTTTAATATGAATAATAAAAAAATTAGTAAGTAAAATATACTAGTGGTACTAAATAAATATCTTTGATAGAAAGATAGGGAGTGTATTTTAATTATTTGGTAAGGTGTGTATGCTTATTATTATTAATAATAAATTTTAGTTTGATAAATTCTTTTTCATGAAATCAAGTAAAATAGAATTATTAAAAATATTAAATTATTTAGATTTTAATTTTTATATATTTATATTTATTATTTTAAATTTTTATATTGAAATTATTTTGAAAAACATTACTTTTAAAACTTATATTTTATCATACAACTTATTTAAATTTATTTGTTGAAAAAATCAAAGTTATTTATATTAATATTTTATTATGTAATTTTTTTAAATTGTATTTTAAAATGTTTTTTTTATCATACTTTATATTTCAAAGAATTATTTTGAAATAAATTATAAAAAAATAATTCATTTATCTTTTCATAAGTACTTAAAGATAAGGGACCCATAGTAAAGCATTTATCTTTTCCTAGTACTTAAAAGTAAGAGGACCCATAATAAAGCAAATTCGTTTAGCTGGTAACGGCTTCCGCCGTGATTAGTTGTCATCCCTAATTTTAAACCTGCAAATATATGTTTATGTTCTAAGTCGACCGCAGCAAATTACATGTTTATGTTTTTGTCGACAGTGTTACTATGTGTGATCGAATTTATAGTTAAAAAAAAGTACACATAATAAGTTACAAATGTTGAATTAAAATAAATTATATTATAAAAACACATGTAATATTTTTGAAACTATACGATTAAAAAAAATTATATTTAAAAACAAAAGACTTAATAGTTGGTCCCTTTATATCGTAATTTATATTCAATATAGTCTTTTTGACAAACGACATTTAAATCGTTAACATTTAAATGTTCAGTTGAGCAATATCGCATGTCATTTATTGGCTAACTGGATATTTTAACGTATAATGAGATGAATTTATGTTTTTTGAAAGTTATTTTCTGATATTAGGGTTTTGATTTTCAATTCTCTTGCTTTATTATTAATCTCTTTTAAGAGTGTCCAACAATGGGTCTTTACGGCTAGACCAACCCGACTCCATGACGACATTCACCAGTCCTCCATGGACGCCACTTGCGAATCAAAGAATAACCAAGAATCAGATAACAAAACAGGACTCGCGATTCAAGAGACGAATACCACAACCATCAACCTTAATCGAAGAACAGGAAAATCTCAAATTCAATTCAATGAAACCTACATCTCAACTCACATAAGAAATCAGATAATCATAACAGAAACCCCTAAATTTTGATGTACAACTGAAACCCTTTGTCGCGCTCTCGTCGCCTCCATCGTGCCTTTGCATGCTTTCGTCACGCCTGAACGCGTATCCCCTTCCTACAAACCCTCGACATGACCAAAGAGAAGAGGGATGTAGCTCTCTTCCTTGCGACGCGATCTAGATCAAGAACATAAAGAAAATATATCACGACTCCCTCCTACGAAACGAACCAAACTAGAAAACAAAGGGAGAAGAAGAATTCGCTATAGTGCGAACCAATACGCTATGAAGAAAGGAAAAAGAGCGCATCCACAACACACTAGTGCAGCGAGGGGCTTTTACCGCGGTTCATTTTCACTATACGTCGCGGTTTAAGAACCGCGGCATATTCAGCCGCGGTAGTAAGTCAGACAGTTTAGGCCGCGGTTATAACCGCGGTATATGCGTTGCGGAATATGCCGTGGTTGTCGAGGGAACCGCTGCCTAAATCCATTTTTTTTTAAAAAAAAAAAAATCCACTTTATGCCGCGGTTCAACCGCGGCAAAAGACAGAAGCATATGCCGCGGTTAGTGTTAAAACCGCGGCCATATGTCTAGTTTAAAAAAAAACGAAACACTATATGCCGCGGTTGTGGTTAGAACCGCGGCATATTCCCCTGCAGTTTTTTAAAATTGCAGGTCTGTTTTTGTGATATCCACTACCACAAAAATAGACCTGCATATAAAAACATGTACACAAATTCAATTTGAACATAACAAACACATGTTCAAATGTATTTCAACATCAAATAAAGTACAAAGTCTAAGAAAATTCTATCTAATCAAATGCATTGTTTAAATTTAAGAGCTATTGTATAATCTAACTATATACTTCGCAGCAGCGTTCCTAATGAATAATAGTGACTTCTCAGGAACTGGTGCAGTAGTCTTGAATCTCTGCAAAAGACAATTCATTTTATTTAGTGTATATGAATTCAACATTTGTTAAAAAATCAAAATTTGTTAAAGTTAAATATTACCGTTTCCCAGCGACTTGTGATGTGAGAACGAACAATATGGGTCATCCAATACATTACATAGTATCCACACTCATATGACCCATTTTGTCTGTTACACTACAATATATCATCACAGTTGATAATAGTTAGTGAATAACATTTGTTATAAAACAATTATAACAAAGTATGACTTTAGCATATGTCAAACCTTGAGAGAAATCCAAGCAATCTTTCTACTGTTAACAATTGATCTCCCACCCATCATCATACTTGCTGGAATAGAACTGTATATAAAAAAAGGTTTTAGCATTCAGTTATATAACAAAGAAAGTCCAAACATTGAGGTTCTTACCAATCAATTGCTTGTTTGAGTTGTGTGGGAGGAGGCCTGTGCAATGAGCAGAACCACAAAGCATAGTTGTCTTGCATAGACATAACAAGAAGTTGCCAATGGCGCCTGAAATTCATAACAACGTAACTATTAAATATTAAAATCACATATGGAACATTATTATGTTAACAAAGTTGACTTACCCGGATATATAAGGCAAAAAGTATATTTTCTTGCCCCTTCCAAAACTTCTTATCAGACTCATGTTGATATGCTCAAAATCATTTGATTCATGAATTGATTGGGGATCAATGAATCCATAATCATCAGAACGCCCCAACTTATTAGTGACCCCAGACATATACCTGAAATAAAAAATTAACTTTGATATAAGGATACTTGATATACAAATGAATTTTATATATAAATAATTGGTCATAGACTTACATCGTCCATAGTTGAATAATTGAAATATTCAACTCTTGTGTTCCCGACGCAAGCTCACGGACATCTTGGCTATTAAGGTATATTGGGACCTCAGAGCCTGCCCCAAATACATTAGCATCATACTCAACCTCCAAAGGCTTATCATCAAGGATGTCAGCAAGTAAATGCAATGAAGAAAGAGGGTCATCCTCAGATAGAGGAATCTTCTCTTGTGCCTGCGTCTGTTGTTACATGAAAAGATAAGATAAGTTTTGACATCAAAAACCTTTAAAATTGAGAAGTGTAAAGAGGAATTTCATACCGAGGGGTCAGAAACTGGTTTAACCAAAAATTTAGGCCAACTGATAAACGACTTATATGCTTGTTCCACAGTGAAAATCTCTTCCGTGGACAGAGGAACCGAGGCATCTGGTATGATCATTTCATCCACTGAGACCTTCACCTCATCCTCTAATAGTTGCATACCATGACATACAGTCGCTGACCTAAACTCTGTTCCACGAGCTACCAGCACCATCTCAGTATCCTCTAAAATGTATAGCAGACATGGACTACCATCGTCCATGTCATCCTCTGGGATGACTGATGCGGAACAACTTCCTTTCGCGCTTCTCCCTGTCAGATACAAAAGATAGAAATAATTGCACATAAATGTTTTTTAAGTTTACCTGTGGGAGGGGGAGGGATAACATGTTCCTCTATAGGAGACGGCACCGGGCGCATGCTCTGAAACTGCTGCTGGTATAGCATCTGGAATTCAGCCCTCACCTCGGCCCTGATCTCCTCTCTAAGGTCTTGTCGGACCTTTTTTGTGATCTCTTCTGTCATCCTTTGTGTATCGCTGTATGAATATGAAGGCTGACGAGAAGAGCTCCCAAAATAATCTGTAATTCCTACTCCAGGACCTGCAGCACATACACGTCCAGGGTGCTCAGGTCGTCCAATCGCAGCAGCAAGAATATCCTGGCGACCCTCTGGAGTGAATTGGCCTTGGGAGCTCTGCTCAACCAAGGTGTCCTGTAACATTACAAAACACCACTATTCTTTAAATAGTTTAATGTAGTATGTATAATGACAATACTTATTATTTTAGGAACAGTGATAACTTACAATTCTTTCAGAAATCTCTCGTGCAGTGTCGGAAGAGTAGGTGCCCGATGGTCGCATACGGGCCAACTTCCATTTCTCATGTCTAGACGGTGGAGAAGGAGGCTGAGGAGGGCTACCACCCTGAGATGGTGGTATAGCATCTGTCTTTTGCTTGAGGATTTTCTCCTCAAGCTTCCTATACCCACCACGAGATAATAGGTGGGGGTTTTTGTTGTGAGCACTTGTTCCTTGTGCTTTGCTTCTAATTGCCTGTCACATACACATTAATTAATTAGTTCATATGATATATATTTGTTAATGAGGAATTGAATAATATGAACTACACAAACCTGCCATTCCTCTGACATCCGACTCTCTTTAAAAAGCCGCCAAGTCTCCTCATCAATGAACTTATATGCACTACATGGACTTTTATGTTTAAGGTGTCCAAAGATGTATCTTGATGTCAACTTGCTTTTAAAGTTTCTGAAATTTTCTGCAACAGTTGACAAACACTTATTTCTAAGTGATGTGACATTTGGAATGTCAAATGTCATCTGAAAAAAACATAATAAAGTTGTATTAGTACAAAATTATCAATATAAACAAATTTTAATTCAAATGCTATTAACTAACTTACCAATATATCTTTCCAAATAATGTTCCGATCAACCTCGGACACATGATCAAAAGATGGAATGAGAATGCTAATCTTATCACGTGCCACTACTCCAAGGTATGATCGGAAGTCATCTGCATAGGGGCCAGTTGCCACACCCGTGGTGACATTCACATTCACCGGAGTTCTTTCACCACTATTTTTCCTGATCAATAGTTGTTTCATCCTAGTGGGTCCTCTAGTGATTTTGGTTGGGGGAGCCTCATCCCCTGAAGAATGTGGATGATCAGTCATATATCTGTCAAAATAAATAACAACATTAAATTTTATTTCAAGACTTATGTAATATCATATAAATTAACAAAACATGTAATAGTAATCATAGGAAATGTATAAAAGGAAAACTTATGTTATATTAATAAAATACTTATACAGAAATTGAAAATTCATACATAAAGATATGGATTCATCATATGTATATTCCCTCATCATGATCTGACCGAATTGCATGTAAATCATCGTCAACTAGAGATTGGTCATCCAAATTTGTTGTAGTTTGAAATGAATGGTTTTCAGCAATATAAATATTAATCAGATTGTCTTCGTTAACTTCAATTTGTTTTTTGCCTTGAAGAACAACATACCAATGGTCAGACGCAGTATCTTTGACATAAAAAACTTGAGATGCTTGATGTACCATGATAAACGGTTCGTCTCGGTAACCCACCTTGCGAAAATCAACCAGTGTCATACCCGAGTCATCTATTTTCACACCACTCTTATTGTCAAACCACTTACACTTGAACAATGGAACAAAAAACTTGGTGTAATCAACCTCCCATATCTCTTCTATTATACCATAATATCTCATTGATCCAAGTACAGGAGATTGATCTTTTGATGTGGAAAATTGAAGAGACTCAGCTTCTAAACTGACTCCACTATTTTGTACTGTGCTTTTATCATCCAAAGTCTTCGTATAGAATGTGCAATTATTGACTTCATAACCTGTACAACACACGACATCAAACTTCAAACCATTTGCAAGCCACAATAAAGTTTCAGAAGAATGTGGCTCTTTGTCAATTTCAGATTTGAACCAAGACATAAATGTTTTGTTATGCTCCATCAATTGCCATTTCTCTGATTGTCTAGGATTTTTATTCTTAACAATGGCTTTGTGTGCTTCCAAAAAAGGGATCACCTCATCTGTGTTGTTCAATATATAAAGATGCGCTTGCAACAATTCTTCGCGATCTTTTGTC
The DNA here is from genome assembly GCF_016808095.1 of Vigna angularis. NCBI lineage: Eukaryota > Viridiplantae > Streptophyta > Magnoliopsida > Fabales > Fabaceae > Vigna > Vigna angularis. The sequence goes on from NC_068979.1 coordinate 18,144,097, forward strand.
ACCACATTGACACCTCAGATGCTTTTACTTGTAGAAAATTTATTCAACCATGCTGTGCGAGGAACTCCTATTGGATTCGTTGATGTCATGTAATCTGAACAAAACTCGATACTTTCTTCAGCAATATACCTTTCAATCATCGAACCTTCAGGACGATATGGATTTTTAACGTACCCTTTCAAAATCTTCATATAACGCTCAATAGGATACATCCATCTTAAGTATACCGGTCCGCACAACTTGATTTCTCTAACCAAATGAACAAGTAAATGTACCATGATGTCAAAAAAAGATGGAGGGAAAAACATCTCTAGTTGACACAAGATGATAACTATCTCGCCTTGAAGTTCATCTAACTTTGTAGGATCGATGGCTTTACTACATATTGACGAGAACCATGAACACAACCTGTTTATGGTGTGCCTAACATTTTTGGGCAAAATTCCACGAATAGCCACCAGTAACAACTGTTGCATTAAGACGTGACAATCGTGAGACTTCATGCCAACAAGCTTTAAGTCCTGCATTGACACTAAACTCTTCATATTTGAAGAGTATCCTTGTGGTACTTTGATACTCTTTAAACATACAAAAAAACTTATCTTCTCTTGTCTAGACATTGTGTAACATGCAGGGGACAAATAAGTACGTTTACCAATCTCCTTGGGTGCCAACTCTTCTCGGATATTCATGTCAACCAAATCCAAACGAGCATTCACTCCATCTTTTGTCTTTCCCTGAATGTTGAGTAATGTACCAATCAAGCTATCACACACATTCTTTTCTACATGCATCACATATATGCAATGTCGAACATCTAACTTTGACCAATATGGAAGATCAAAGAATATTGATTTCTTCTTCCAAGGGGTCGTTACAGATGACTTCTTCGATGTTTTCCCAAATACATGATGTATTTTATTAACTTTTTCAAGAACTTGAAGGCCAGTAAGTGGATTTGGTGCTTCGTCCCTCTCTTGATCTCCATTGAATGCTTTTTTTAACCTTCGATATGGATGATTACGTTCTAGAAATCTCCGATGACGCAGATACACCGTCTTTCTTCCATGTTTCAATTGATGAGCTGCAGTGTTTTCTTCACATATAGGACATGCTTTATGACCCTTGACACTGTATCCTGACAAATTACCATAAGCAGGAAAGTCATTAATGGTGCAAAATAACATTGCACGCATCATAAAAGTCTCTGAAGCGAATGCATCAAATATTTCAACCCCATCAACCCACAAAACCTTCAAGTCTTCAACTAGTGGGCTTAGATAAACATCTATGTCATTTCCAGGCTGCTTTGGACCAGATATCATCATAGACAACATCATGTACTTCCTCTTCATGCACAATGCAGGAGATAAGTTGTAAATTATCAATATAACTGGCCAACAACTGTGATTGGTACTCAGATTACCAAATGGGTTCATTCCATCAGTGGCTAAACCAAGCCTAAGATTTCTACACTCTTTACCAAATTCGGGGAATTGTCGATCAATATTTTTCCATTGCTTTGAATCAGCTGGATGACGAAGCAGCCCGTCAATTTTTCTCTCATCTGCATGCCATCTAAGATTTTTAGCATCTTTGGGATTCGCAAACAAACGCTTAAGTCTGGGCACTATTGGAAGGTACCAAACTACTTTCAAAGCAGATCCATTTTTTTCTATCTGACCATTATCTTCACTATTGTTTTTTGACTTGTATCGTGATAAGCCACATTTTGGACACTTTGTCAAAAATTCAAACTCTTTCCTATACAAAATGCAGTCATTGGGACAAGCATGTATCCTTTTATACTCCATACCCATTGGACAAAGAATTTTCTTCGCATCATAATTACGAGTGGGCAGTGTATTTCCATCTGGCAACATTTCATTCAACAACGTCAACAGTTCTGTAAAACTCTTATCAGTCCATCCATTGCTCGCCTTCAAATTCATGAGCCTTAACACCGCTGACAAACGTGTGAACTTAGTTGAACCGACATACAAAGGTGTTTCCGCATCAGTCGACATCGTCTCATACACATGAGCTTTGGCAAAATTTTCTGCTCCAACATCGCGGATCATGTCCTCCAATTTGTCTTCATCCGGTCGATCTTCTTCGATGGTGGAATCAGTAACATTTACACTTTGAGAGTCAGTGGGAAAATGCATTTCTTCGCCGTACCATATCCATGTTGTATAGCATCTTAGAAAACCATCACATATAAGATGTTCTCTAATTTAAGTTGCGTTCAACTTTCTCCCATTCAAACAGTTCACACAAGGACATCTAAACTTCACTTCATCATCACTTCTCCCCTCATTACGTTGCGCAAATTGTATAAATTCCTCTACACCTCTCTCGTACTCAGCACTAATACGTGGTAAATTAATCCAATTTCGATCCATATTCCTAAATATTACATAAAAAGATAAGCTACTAAAAATCAAACTTGCAATTTCATACAAGAACTACATGCCACATTACCAAAACTATAGCAAAAATCATACCACACATTACCAAAACTATAGCAATTTCATGCATTACCAAAATTAAAGCAAAAACTATACCATACATTACCAAAACTATAGAAACTTCATACATTACCAAAACTATAGCATTATGCAAAAACTAATGAAGAAATCATGTTAAGAATGCAAAAGGGCATAAATACCTGGAAGAGGAACGGCGAAAACGCTTGGTGCAAAAAAAACGAAATCGCAGCGGAGAGGGAATGACGCGTTTCAAACGATTTTGATCGGCTAAAACTGTTTTTTATCGTCACAAATGAGAAAGGACCGAATAATTTCAAGTTTAAACGGTGCAAAACGCGTATCTGAGATGTTGGGTGTCGGAGGAGAAGAAAACGCGAAACAGAGCACGCGAAGAAGACGATCACTGTTCCAAGTTTTGTTTTTTAACTCTGAACGGGGGAATCTACCGCGGTTCCCTACTTAACCGAGGTATAAAATGGGTATATGCCGCGGTTTCACAAGCAACCGCGGCCTATACTGATTAAAAAAATTAACCTAAATGGCATTTTTGAAATTATTTTCAAACTATATGCCGCGGTTCAGCGGGCAACCGCGGTATATTCCTCGAAAATATTTAAAATTATTTTAAATTTATTTCAGGTAGGAGAATAGGTCGCGGTTGCTCGAAGAACCGCGGCCTATACCCCTGTAACGTGCTGAAGACGACTGTCTCCCCAACTGCCTTTTGGGGAATTTCAGTAGATGATAGGGGTATATGCCGCGGTTGCTCTGCGAAACCGCGGCATATACCCCTGTAACTTCTGAAATTCTCTGACTGGCAGAGAAGTTGAGAAGTTACTGCGGTATATGCCGCGGTTCTGTGGACAACCGCGGCATATACCCTTGTAACTTTTGACATTCTCTGACCCAGTCAGCCCCTGCAATAAATTGGCAGGGGTATATGCCGCGGTTGTCCAGAGAACCGCGGCATATACGCTGTTATTTAATTTTTTATTCACATGTGGCGTCAAATGGAATGGTTGACTGGAGGATATGCCGCGGTTCTGCTCTGAACCGCGGCATATGTGTTCGATTTATTTACAAAACTGCCACCGCGCACCATTATGCTGCGGTTTCCGATGAACCGTGGCATAATGTGCGCTGTAAAAACCCAATTTTTTACTAGTGACACCATCGTCTTGTAGCCAAAAGGCCACTACTCGAGTCATGGAGCCATTGTCACCCAAAAATGGTTTTTCGAATGTTGAGAATAAAAAATCTCCAATTTGGTGCCATTGAGTTTTTTTGTTTGATCAATAAATTTAGCCAAAGAAACTTTAATTAATGTATGATGAGAATCATGTATTAAAAAATAAAAATCCTAATATCACAAAATAACTTTCAAAAAGTATAAATTTACTCCACCTTAAAGTGTCCATGTCACTAATAAGTGACATGTCATTTGCAGCTCAACATTTAACTTTTAATAATTTAAACGTTGTTTCTAAATTTAAACAAAAAAAACTAAGAAAAAATATAAGTATAATTTCAAAGCCAGCCGATTTAGAAATGCGTGTCCCGCTGCGTGGCTATAAATACTGTGTTGAAGAAAGCAAAATCGTAGTATTCCATTTCATACAACAAGAACAAAAACAAAAAATGGTTCAGCAGAGTCTGAGCAACGTGCACGTTCTTGTTCTGCCATACCCAGCCCAAGGCCACATCAACCCCCTCCTCCAATTCGCCAAGCGGTTAGCCTCGAAGGGCGTAAAAGCCACCGTTGCCACCACTCACTACACCGCCAACTCCATCGCCGCCCCAAACATCACCGTCGAACCCATCTCCGATGGCTTCGACAGAGCCGGCTTCGCCGAGGCCAACAACGACGTTCAACTCTTCCTCTCCTCCTTCCGAAGCAACGGTTCCAGGACCCTGTCCCAGCTCATAAAGAAGTACCACCAAACTCCCTCCCCCGTCACCTGCATTGTGTATGATTCGTTCTTCCCGTGGGCTCTCGAGGTGGCGAAGGAGCATGGCGTTTATGGGGCGGCGTTTTTCACTAACTCTGCGGCGGTGTGCAGCATTTTCTGCCGCATACAGCGTGGCTTAATTGAGGTTCCTGTTGGCGCGGAAGACCTTCCTCTGCGAGTTCCTGGGCTTCCTGCCTTGGATTCCCGTGCTCTCCCCAGTTTCGTGAGGTTCCCACAGAGCTATCCCGCTTACATGGCCATGAAGTTGAATCAGTTCTCTAACTTGGACAAAGCGGATTGGATGTTCGTCAACACCTTTGAAACATTGGAAAGCGAGGTACAGGCTCAATTCATGTACTTTTTTTGGTTTGGTGACCTAAATGTTGACGTGGGTGAAGTTGTTTTCTATTTACCTGTTTATTAGACTATTTTAGTTAACTGCCACACCTAATAAATCCTGAAAGTTGTCACTTTAGGTAAATATTCGACGCTGCTCATTGTACTTTGACTTTCTGTCTGATATAAAAGAATGAAGGATGAAAACCTTTTAACTTTGGGTAAATACTGTACTTCAGTCCCTAAACATACAGGATACACCTAATTATTGCACTCTTTATATATTTAGAGATTAAATCAGAGTTAATCATTTATTCTTTTAAATTTAGACGGAATCTACAATTTAAAAATAAGACGGAGACAAAATGTGGAACAGAACCAAACTTCAAGTTAAGAATAAAGATGAAGAAAAGGGAAAAAGATGGAAAGGGACCTGTTAAATAAGATGAGTTTCAAAAATTGAAGAGCATTTTACTTGTATCGTATTTTCTGACTCTGCATAGATAATTGTATTAAATGTCTTTTTGTTTGTTGTTGACACGGCTTAATGGTTTATCAAACTTTTTTGGTTAAGAATCTTGAGTTGTTGACTTTTCTTGTTTGGTATATTTTGCTTTGTCTGATTCATTATGAGATCATGACATTGTTGATGATGGTTTCCTTGTGAAAAGGTGGTGGAGGGCTTGAAGGAGCTCTTTCCGGCGAAGATGATAGGGCCAATGGTCCCTTCTGCATACTTGGACGGGAGGATTAAAGGGGACAAAGGGTATGGAGCAAGTCTATGGAAGCCACTGAACGAAGAGTGCAGTAATTGGTTGGAAGAAAAGGGTCCTCGGTCTGTGGTGTACATCTCCTTTGGAAGCATGGTCTCATTGACAGCAGAACAGGTGGAAGAGGTGGCTTGGGGGTTGAAAGAAAGTGGTGTGAATTTCTTGTGGGTTTTAAGAGAATCTGAGCAGGGTAAATTGCCTTGTGGATACAGAGATTTAGTAAAGGATAAGGGTCTGATTGTGACATGGTGCAACCAACTTGAATTGCTGGCTCACCAAGCCACTGGTTGCTTTGTGACTCATTGTGGCTGGAATTCCACCCTTGAAAGCCTTAGCCTTGGTGTTCCTGTGTTGTGTTTGCCACAATGGGCTGATCAGTTGCCTGATGCTAAATTTTTGGATGAAATCTGGGAGGTGGGATTGTGGCCCAAGGAGGATGATAATGGAATTGTTAGGAAGCAAGAATTTGTCAGTAGTTTGAAAGTTGTGATGGAGGGTGAAAGAAGTGAAGAGATAAGAAGGAATGCCAGCAAATGGAAGAAGTTGGCCAGGGAAGCAGTTGGTGAAGGTGGAAGCTCTGATAAACATATTAATCAATTTGTGAAGTATTTGATGAGTGCAGATAAGAATGGAAGTTTGAATGTTCATTGAGTGCCATCCTGATCAATAGTTGTTGGTGGACGAATGTGTTTTGGGCTCATCTGTCTTCATTTTTCAATGTGAAAAATGAGGTAAATGTGTGGAATCTTTGGCCAATTTCCTTCTTTTTTTAGGCAGTAATAGCTTTCTTTTTCTAGTTTATCATGTATCTGTTTCAAATTCTTGATCATAAAGATGCGTCAGTTCTCCTATGGGAGTCCAGAATAAAAGAATATGCTAATTCGTTTAATTTGTTACAGGAAAAACTAACAGTGAATCTTACAGTAACCCACATAACACAACAAATTAATACAAAAACGACACGAACCAACTGATTAATTGATAATTAAAAAAGCAATAAAAATAAAATAAAACCGATCTTGTAATTCCTCTACACTTTGCTCAGACTCTATTCACAGTATTGATGAATCTGGGTCATACAAAGAGGGTTATGTTTGAAAATCAATCATACATGTTTACTTCTCTTGAGATGTGTTTTTGCGTGTTGAACATGAATATGCATATATCTGAGAAAGAGCTGAATATACGTAGAGGTAAAGCTCTTAAAATTCCTAATCCCTATATATTAAAATCCTTTTAATCTTTGGGTGATGATCTGAGGTCCTTTGGCTAAGGCTATTGTGATTGAGAATTTTCCATCTAAAAATTGAAAGTTCTGGCAAGACAGGCAGCCTTCCATCTGTCGGTAAATCCATGAAAGATCATGTAACTAAGCATTACATGTTATGACACTTTTCTGGGAATATTTTGTGATTTCAAAATAGAGGTGCATATTACTCTATGGTGCATATTGTTATCTAGTTACACTGGGCATCCATAGAGCTGTCAAATAAGCCCCAATAATAAAACTTGACCCTAGCCCACATGGGTTGGGGTCAAAAAAGCCCACAGGACCAAAAAAACCCTTTATTATAAAATCCCACAGGACCAAATACCCCCAAAGCCCTGTGGGTCAGGGCCAGCTCATGGGCCTTCCTTTTTACCAAATTTTATGTAGAGAAAAAAAAATTATGATCAAGATACAGATGAAAAACAGAGAAACAAAAAATTTATAAAACAATTGGTAAATACAAAGATAACTGTTGGTTAGTCCCAATAAAGACACAAGCATTGGTGCTTCCTTTTGTGGCCTACTTGAACCTGTATTTTAGATAAAAGTGACAGGGTTATCTATGTTTATTATCATATTATTTTATCACTGCAACCATGTGATTCTGCATCTGTAATGGTGTACCCTTTTTGCTCTTCACCTGCAATGTTGGCAAGTTAGCAGTAAGTAAAAAGGCCAAAATATGCAATGCAAAATTTCAAAAACAACCACCTCATTCCATCATTTTTCACCAATCCAAACATAGAAATGAACATCACAAGCAATTAAGCTGAACCAAAACTCAAAGAAACATCAATAAATTCTATGTTCAAAGAAACAATAATTAATAATTAGAAAGTAAATTAAGCTATGGTGTCACCGAGTCTACCTGTGATCACTTTCACTGCCCACAATGTTGAAGACTTTCAACATCTTCTAAAAGTTTAGACTCATCAACTCCCTCATGACCAAAAATATCTTCAACAATTTCATCTATCACAAGCAATTGAAATACAATCAAACAACTAGTTTATAATCAATAATTTAATGTAAAGTAATTTTTAAAATAATAACATATACACTTACCACTAGGATTTTCAGAAAATCCATATAGCCAATTTTGAGTACAAATCAACATTTGCACATGCTCAGGAAGAATGGAGCTTCTATATTTCGAAAGTACACGTCCACCTTTACTAAAAGCTGACTCTGATGCCACTGTAGTAATAGGAATACTAAACACATCTCGAGCCATTATAGACAATATGGCAAACTTTTTCTCATTAGTCTTCCAATATTTGAGCACGTCAAAATCTTCATTGTCTTCATCATCATCTATTGTTGGTTCATCTAAATAAACATCTATCTCGTTCTTTCCAATGATAGATTTTGACTCATTCTGATACATTTTAAAATCCTACAATGCATTACATATTAATTATCAAAACAAAACTAGAAAAATTGGAAAAAAAATTGAACACTAGATATAAAACGCTTACCGAAATAATCCTTGATCTCTTAAACTTTTTCCCTTCAGTATTGGACTGAGACATCATGATGGATTCAGTAGGTGATTGGGAAAGAGAAACACTAGAGGTAGAAAAGTTCTTAACATATTCTTTAAATAACCTCTTGAACTTCTCTAACACTTTCTTTGTTTTCTCTGCATAGGTTAGAGGATCCAATTTTTTATAACAATATGTTATAAAATCAACCTTTAGTCGTGGATCAAGAATAGCTCCAAAAGCTAACCCAATACTATACTCCTTCCAATACTTTTGAAACTTTTCTTTCATATTACAAGCCATGTCCTTTAAGATGACATCTTCATTCAACAAATTTTCTTCAATGATGAGCTGAATTTTCCAAATTTGCATAAAATACAAGTTTGAAGTGGGATAAGATGAACCAGACATCATGTTTGTAATCTCATAAAATGGTTCTAAGAATTGACATATTTTCTCTCCCCTATCCCATTCCTCAGAAGATGGAAAATTTTTATAATTTCTATCAACCACTTTGAGAATTTCAAAAGCTTCCTTATATTTGATTGCACTTTCAAGCATTAAATAGGTTGAATTCCATCTTGTAGTCACATCTAATCTCAAACCCATGCTCATATTTTTGCCAGCATCACTAACACATTCTTTGAATTTGAGAGTTCTTCCATCTGATGATTTAACATACTTAATACTCTCTCTAATACTATGGAGTGCTTTGTCAATCACCTTTAAACCATCTTGAACTATCAAATTAAGAGTATGAGCACAACATCGTACATGGAAAAACTCACCATCACATAATAAACTTCTATGAACACAAAGATGGCTTTTCAGAATGTCTTGCAAATTAGTATTGGCAGAAGCATTGTCTAGGGTAATTGAGAAAATTTTCTTATCAATACCCCATTGCTTTAGGCAATCAAACACAACACTTTCTAGTTCAACACCTGTATGTGGTGGTTTCATTCGACAGAAGTTAAGAATCTTACTTGTCAATTTCCAGTTTTCATCAACAAAGTGTGCAATTAGGCAAATATATCCCTCAGAAGTAATTGCAGTCCAAACATCAGAGGTTAAACAAATTCTATTAGGAATCCTAGACATGATTTGCTTAACTTTATCCTTTTGTTCAATGTATTCCTTTTCCACATCTGATACAGTAGTGTTCCTACATTTCATGTCAACATTAGGATTAATGTATTTTATCCACTCTCTGATTCCTTCATATTCAACAAAATTATAAGGAAGGCTATGTTTAATTATGGCTCTCGCAAGTAACTTCCGGTGAATCTTTTGATTGATTTTTCGTGTCCCAAACTTTCCTTCTTGATTTAGATCCACACCTAAGTTTGCAATACTTCTACATACATGGACATGTCGACTTAAATGTGAAGTTCCATAATTGTTTTTAGTAACTGGGTTTTTTCCAACTTTGTAGCTATTACTACAATACTTACATGCAGCCTTTTCAATTCCATCCTCATCTTTTCCTATTTTTGTGAAAAAATTCCAAACATTTGAGATTTCCTTTTTATTGGTGGTAGCACTCTCAGATGGACCAGGAGTTTCAGATGCAAGATCATCAACCAAAATCAAAGGGTTACTCTTATGGTGGTCCATATTTAAAAGCTATTGCACACAACTGCATAAATAAATGAAGAAATATTTTTAATAGGTCTTCAATAAAGATAGCAGGAAAACTGCTTTTGAAAAGGGAAAGACGTGACCCAGAAAACAAATCGTTAAACTTAAAAACGATTCATCAAACTATAAAACTATTCTTCAGTTTGTCCAATATGTATCTGCTCTTATTTCAGCAGCTATTGGAGGTGTGTATATATTCTACTTGTTTCTTGATCTATTGGTAGCTACTTTAACTATTGGTTTTGGGCAAGTTCATTTCATTGCATCTTCTTTTCAAGGGATAAATGAACTAAAAGAGACAAAAAAAGAGGCATCAATTGATTCCAAGACTCTTGAAGCAACTATTGAAAAGACCTTATGCATCAATGACGGGAAGAGGGAGTGTACCCTCTGATATAACAATTGATGGAGATATGTATAATGTGTATAATTTTTATAAAAGTATCTATCTATCTATATAACACTTTTCTAACTAACTATATTTCTTCCCATTTATTGTAGAGTTAAATGTCAGAGAAACAAGAGCATTTAAAGGATTTATATATACATATAAAACATAAACGAAAGAAAAATCATATAAGCATGCCAGAAAAAAAACAGTTGTGAAATTGATGTTGTCATCTTATTTAAAGGTCAAGAAAATGTTCATATATTCACAAAATCAACATCAAATATCTCCTAAGATTTTCCATTTCTCGAGTACTACTTCAATAATGACACATACAACCCTACATAACTTTTCTCTCTTCATCATTACAATTATCATCAACCATCCATGTCTAATGTAACAAAAATATCTCTCTTTCACTTTCTTTTACATTTATCTATTCATCTTTTACAACTTTTATTACAAAATATATAAAAATGAAATAATATATGAAAGAACTGAAAAATCTTATTTTTGTTACTTAGTACAGTAGTCAATGAATTTGGCAAGGCATTCAAAATGGGAAAAGGGAAAAGGCATCCTTTGATGTGCTAAGTTTAGCCTTATCATGACGTACACAATAATTAGTAATATTTATTCTTTTTCTCCTTTTCCAACATTTATTCCAGCAGACAAACCTTTTCCAACATCAATCTTTATTTATTTTCACTCACAGCTTGTACTTGCCAATTCATGTATAAGAAAACAAAATAAAAAATAAATACATCACAAATACTGTTTAAATTGAAACTGAATACAAATAATATGTTTTTCCTAGATAAAGATATGAAGAGTCAATGAAACTGAAGCCGAGGGTGAGAACTTTGCATTTAAAAAATTATCAACTAAAGAATGGCTGAGAAAAACTAGTGACATGCAAAGTTTAATCCACCATTCATTCTAATAAACAGACTTGTAATTAGTGTTGAGACAAGTAAAAAAATTTAGCATATTTAAAACACATAAAACAGAATACAGAAACATATATTCCACCCATTTACTTACCTTTAAATTGAAATCAAATATTGGAGAAGTACAATGTCGTTTGATAAAACTGATTTGAAGTCTTCAAACGTCCAGGTTGAGACTAAGGTGATCTGAGATACATGATAAATCATATCCATCAAAAGGGGCGTGAGAAATGAATCATGGCTACCAATCAAGTGGAAAACCAAAAATCGACAAAAATAAAACAGAAAAAAAAGAAGATTTACCGGAAGTGAAATCTGGAGGCGGTGATGTTGTAGTGATGAGATTTGGCGAGGTCTCCGCGGAAGAGAGAGTATATGTTCCAGTGATGAGATTCGTCAAGTTTTGGATCTTACTTGGTAGGCTGAGAAGAAGAATGTCGAACTGTGAAAACTTTCAATCAGAACGATGAAAGAAAGAGTACTGATTGAAAAAGGGGGCTCAACCCACCCTGAAGACGTCCCAACCCATTTTAGTCAGGGCTTTTGGGGGCTGGGGCTTTCAGAAAGCCCCCTGTTAAGTGGGCTACTAAAATGGGGCCTAATTCTAAATAGGGCCAGGGCTGACCCATGGGTGGTGGATTAAAATGACACCTCTAGGCATCTATACAACTCTTTTAAGAATAGTTTGTTATTGGTCTATCAATTTTTTGATAAACTTTTAACACCATTCGTGTCTCATTACGTTGGTTCATGTAGAAAAGATTAAAAAAATTTAAAAAAAATTTAAAATAACTTGGATTGGAAATGCTTGACAATTGGGGTTGCAGGAGTTTCAATTTAACAGGCTGCATTTTTGGGTTTTAAAATTTCCAATTCTCTTTTTTGAGAGAGAACACATGAGAACGAGAGAGAACATCCTTCCACCCACAAACCTCCATTGATCACAATTGGTCGTTCATTGACAAAAGGAGCGTTTAATGAACCGTCGCCGTTCACCGCAGCGTTGCCTGCTGCTGCTTCGTCGTTTCACACCATCAACGAACACGTAAGTCACCATTGACGTGGTTTTTGAAGCTTGTCGTCACTTCTTTCGATAATCCTTTCGACTTGTTTGGTGGCTTTCAGTTTTTTTAAATTTTTTTTACCATTTAGGGGTTGTGGTTTTTGGGTGCGAAGTTTCAATGTTTTGTGTTTGTGGTTGTTGTTGGGTTATTTTGACTTATCTTTTGTACAAGGTTTCTTTGACCGTCATGGATTCCATTGCACAACAACCTCAAAATAATGTAAGTAAATGTTGTATCGAAAATTTTGTAGTTTCTTTCAATAATGTTGGTTAATGGTTGTTTTTGTTGAAAAATATTTGTAGAAGTGAATTCAAGGTTTGCAAAGGAGGTCTTCAAGAGGTAAGGAGAGCTAACTCAAACTTGATTTTTAAAATTTGTTCTGGATGTTGTAATGATGCAGTGTATGAAAAATTGGTTTGGTTAAATGTATGATATGATTTCAAGAGGTTGATTGAAATGAGTTATTACCATGACTTTGATCTATGAATTTTTGTATGAACTTTATGATGAAAGACTTGTGAAAATTGATGAATAAATGTTGGATTGATGGTGGATTTTCGATCTACCATGTTCATATACAAGTATATGATGTTTTTGATGGATTGGATTGTGAAATGAGATGGAAAATTAGGGAGTTTCAACGTACTTTTTATCAAATACGAAAATTGTGTGTTTTGGTTGGTTGATGAATTTTGGATGGATGAATTGATGGATTGTATGGAAATCTTTGGTAAGATGGAAATACATTGAGTTAACCATCAATATTTTGATGTTGTAAAAAGTTTATGTGTGGGAAATGATAAATCCAAAGGTGTTTGTTAATGCAGCTGAAGTCAATGTTTGAATGATTAAAATGATTAAATTTAAATGTCCAATATAAAAAAAGCCCTCATGGGATGCTAAACTATGGTAAACGTTGGTCCAATCTAGTCAACTTAGGACTCCTACACAATTTTAAAAAGAAAGAAAAAACTAAAGTGCAATTAGAGAAAATTTCTGAATTTTTGTGCAATTTTAAATAAAATAAAAAGAGTTGAAATGTAATTTTGGACAAGTTTAAATCTGTTAGATATTTTAAAAGATAATTTGGAAAAAATATATCTTAATATATTTGATTTGATATTGTTAAATAATTACTTTATATAACTATATCAATAAATATCAAAAGATAAAATTTGTCAAATCTTTTTAAATCTAGAACAGATATTCTCAAATATTTTTAGATCTCCACAATAATCAAATATATCTTGAAGATATTGGATTATTTAGAAGATAATTGGGAGATATTACATTATCAGATAAGAAATTTTATCAATAGAAAATATCTTCCAAATATTTTTATAATTATCTAAATCTATTAGTTATTTGAAAGATATAAGATAAAATATTTTATCAACAGAATATTGAGAATCGTAGCCCAATCAAGCCCTATATAAAGAGACACAAGGAAAGCAAAAATCTGAACTCATTCATTCACTCAGACTCCTCCATTGGAAGCAATCATCCATCACTCCTCTCACTTTTATTTTACAATGTATTCCACTTCATTCATGAAGGGCTAAGCTTCTAGGGCTATTCCACGGTAATTTTATTATGAATTCTGAGGTTAAGTTGAATTAATATATTTGTTTCTTTTGATTATTGATTATCCTCTTTCTATGTCTTTCATCTCTCAATCACATTAAAAGTAATGATTTTTGCATCATAAGGTGTTTGAATCTACATGCATATTGATCATATGAGTTTAAGGGTTTCTAGGTTTGATTGAATTTAGGAACTTTCATATGATTAAACGAGTTTTTGCTACTAATTGAGAATGTACTTTGATTGGTGGTAGGAATTTCAACTATAATTAATTAAGAATTTACTTTGATTAATTAACTTTTAATTTGATTAGGAGATTTAAGAATAAACATTAAACACAATAGGATTTGATTGAGAATGTACTTTGATTAAATTCATTGTGAATAATCTAGAAAGGTCTTGCATTTGATTGAGAATATACTTTGATTAATTGTAAGATCGCCCTTAAATTAATTAAGAATGTAGTTTAATTAATTTGAAACCCAAACAATAATCAATTGAACAATAAGCTGTAGATAATTGATGATGAATCTATCTTGTAAAAGAAGTTGAATTAGCCTATTTTATTATAATTGTTTATAAGTTTTGAATTTGTTCTTCAATTAAACTCACACATTCCTCAACATTAAATTCATTAAGATAGATTTTCATTCTTATTTTTAAGCATTGCATACCATTTACTAACCTTTTCAGAATCTTCATAAGAATCAAGTATTGAAAAACAATTCTGTATTTGTTGGGAAACGACTCAGGGTTACTTTAATCTTATCTACTTTTTTTACTACTAATTTGGCAATACTAAAGTTGTCTTGTAAAGTAGTATTAATTTTATAGCTTCAACGAGAACGTATCAAATTTGGCACCGTAATCGGGGAATATGGTTAGTATTTTGAATATTTTGATTTTTATTTTCATTTTTATTTTTATTTTAATTTCCATTTGTTTTTTTAACGCATATATATTTAATTTAGTTTGAGTTATTTGGTAGTCTTTAGTTATTCTTATTGTTAGCAAAATCTTTGTTCTTGTTTTAATTAAGAATTTCTCTTGAGAAGTATTTGAGGGTAGTTTGAATATACTCTGGCTAGGAAAGACTTCGTATTTAAGTTGTCCATTGTGACACACCTCTCTTTCCTGGGAGTGGACCCAAACAAAGTCTTACTTATTTCTTATTTGAAATCTTTCTCTAAAGCAAGAACAAAAGAACAAAAGAAAGAAAAAGAAGTCAAGAACAAAGAAATAATTTCAGGTAGACTGCATAGTGATAACGGTTGAATTTACCGTTATCTGTGATGCAATTTTGATATTAAATCAACTCTTTTTGAGCTTATAACTTGATAAATCCTCTCTTTTATCTTAGTTTTATGAATAATTGTGTTTTGGGTTACTTTGATGTAATTTCATCTATAATCCCTTTATTTTATAGCTAAAAATGTGCTTAGAAGAATCTGCAACAATGTAAAGAGTTGAACCAACCACAAGAAGCAAGCAGATCTGCAGAAAACGAGAAAAAGATGCAGTGCAGAAAAGTCAGGCTGAGGGGCCTAGGTCAAGGGCCCTGAGCGCCACCTGCACAGACTGCACACAAGCTGATTTCTGGTGTGCCCGCGCTGAGGGCCCCTTAGCAAGGGCGCTGAGCGCCAGTTACATGCACCACAAGACGCCTGCTTGCCCTCATTTAGGGTGCTCAGCGCCAACCTTCTCCCAAGCTTGCCTAGTTGCCCCACTTAGGGTGTTATGTTAGGCAGAGGCACTAGAAGTTCTTTTTGGAACTTTTTCTCTAGGCTGAGCGACGACTGCTAAGAGTTCCTCTTTTAGAACTTTTTCCTATGTTGAGCAGAGGACACTAGGAGTTTCTTTGGAACTTTTTCCTGGAGTAGTAGACGCTAGGAGTTCTCTGGGGAACTTTTTCCCGTGCAAGATATTTTCACTCACAAAAATATGTGTGAAATAAAATATTTAATATTTTATTTTTATAATGAGAAGCCATTAGAATCTGACAAGGTAGAACTATGGTGGTCCAACTGACCAAGCGGTAAGGGATTGAACCTTTCTTGTGTAGGATATTTTTACTCACAAAAATATGCGTTAAATAACATATTCAATATTTTATTCTTATAATGAGAAGCAATTAAAACCTGACAAGGTTGAACTTTTGTGGTCTAACTGACCAAGCAGTAAGTGATTAAACCTTCTTGTTCAGGATATTTTTAGTCACAAAAATATGCGTTAACTAAAATATTCAATATTTTATTTTTATAATGAGAAGTCATTAGAACTTGGCAAGGTTGAACTTTAGTGGTCCAACTGACCAAGCAGTAAGAGATTAAATCTTCCTGTATATGATATTTTTTCTTACAAAAATATGCGTGAAATAAAATATTCAATATTTTATTTTATAATGAGAAGCCATTAGAACCTGACAAGATGGAACTTTGGTGGTCCAACTGACCAAGCTGTAAGGGATTGAACCTTCCTATGCAAGATATTTTTACTCACAAAAATATGTGTCAAATAAAATATTCAATATTTTATTTTTATAATGAGAAGCCATTAGAACTTGACAAGGTTGAACTTTAGTTGTCCAACTAACCAAGCGGTAAGGGATTGAACCTTCTTGTGCAGGATATTTTTAGTCACAAAAATATGCGTTAAATAAAATATTCAATATTTTATTTTTATAATGAGAAGTCATTAGAACTTGACAATGTTGAACGTTGGTGGTCCAATTGACCAAGCGATAAGGGATTGAATCATCCTATGCAGGATATTTTTACTCACAAAAATATGCGTTAAACAAAATATTCAATATTTTATTTTTATAATGAGAAGTGATTAAAGGTTGAACGTTTGTGGTCCAACTGATCGAGCGGGAAGGGACTGAACCTTCCTGTTCAAGATATTTTTTCTCACAAAAATATATATGGGTTAAACAAAATATTCAATATTTTATAATCTTCTTTTACAATGAAGAGTTATTAGAACCTGACAAGGTTGAACGTTGGTGGTCCAACTGACCGAGCGGCAAGGGGTTGAACCTTCCTGTGCAAGATACTTTTATCACAAAATATATATGGGTTAAACAAAATATTTAATATTTTATAATCTTCTTTTATAATGAAGAGTCATTGGAACCTAACAAAGTTGAACGTTAGTGGTCCAACTTAGCAAGCGGTAAGGGGTTGAACCTTCATGTGCAGGATATTTATTCTCACAAAACTATACATAGGTTAAAAAAATATTTAATAGTTTTGCCTCGTAAACCTCTAATGGTTATCTGAAAGTTATCAAAACAAAAGACATGCCTTTAAAATTTATTGTGGAATTTTTTTCTCTTGTTGCAAAACCTCGTATTGATCTGAAGTAGCGATGTCGAGACCAAGTGCACGTTTGGTTCTTCGTTATTTCATGGGGCTACCGCTCAGCCCCACGGTAGGCGCCAAAGTTTCGGTTGAATTTTTCCGAGGGTCGGTCGTCTTTCCTTGCTCTGCTCTCTTTCGATCGTTCAATCCTCTCCGAAAACGCAATCCACTCCGATGGGTTATTGAACTACAGAAGACACTCTAACGCTCAAGACAAATATCTTTTTCCAAAGAGGTCTTTATTTTATTAGGGTAGATCAAGGTTATTTTACTTGGACATTGTTTAGGTAGTGGACCGAGAACACTCTTTCATTCCTCCTCTCCTTGCTTCGGACTTGCTGCTCCTTTCCTTGTACCGATCGAGGTTGGACCTGCACAAAACACTCTGACGCTCAAGTCAGAATTACGCTGTGGCAGGCTAACTTAACTATTCATTCGATCCTTTAACCTGGTCATTAATCTTGTACTTATAGGCTTCGTAAAATGGCAAGCCCATTAATCATCCATTAATGTTGTATATTATTGTGTCCTGAAATCTATTAATTATCCATAAATGTCTTATTCTTACTGTTATTATGATTATTAACCGCATTGATTGACCATTAATAACATTTACCTCGTCATTTACCTCACCTAGACCCACTACCGATCAACTCGATCGGCCCGACTCTCCTTCTTCATGACCGATCGGTTACTAAGAGGTAGTACAGACATCAATCGTATATTTATAGGGTTTGTGGCAACCAAACACATTGATTAACCATTAACGCATTATATTTTTAGGCAAATCAAACAGAGTCATCAATTATTAATATTGTATATTTGTAAAGCCTAAAGCAATCTAACTCATTAATACTTGCTAATATAACTTCTACCTGCCCATAAATGACTGTTAACTCCGATCACTATATTTCATATAGTACAATAGCTATTATCGATTGACATTCATAATGTATTAACTCATATGAGATTGCTAAGAAGTTTTTCAACCACCTAACCTTACTACCAACCAATTTAAGAAAAAAACACTTTTGTTTTTCCATTTTTTTTTACTTATAAAGTGACAAATATTGTTATCTATTAAATATACACATTATATACCTTAAAATAAAACATAAATTTCCTTAAAAAATATTAATGATTTGTATCGTAAAATATATTATCCCACTTCAAAAAATTATTTAAAAAAAAAACTAGGTTTGTAGTCAAACATAAAATATAAGAAGATAGCATGAAAACTAATTATTATAAATTGTATCTGCTTCCTACCATTCTTCAACTTCTCTCATTATATTTGTTTTATTTTTCAAGTCCTTAAATGCAAAACTTAGTTATTAAAAAAAATGTCATGGTTGAGAAAAGCGTTTGATTAGTCATAAATATAAGATTGGAAAGTCTTCCCGAGTACGCTAAAGATTGGGTGAAACTTTGAAAATATTTTTACTGAAAATATACCTAATTCGTGAGTACGATAAAGATATTGGATGAAAAATTGAAAATACTTTTACTGAAAGTATGATATCTAATGTTATTATTTTGTGCCATTGATATATGAGTGAAGTTATTTATGGAAAGCGTATTTTGTACTTTTTCCGAATACACTAGAGAGTTTCTTGTCGAGTATAAAAAGCTCTAGTATCTCCTCCTGCCATCTTCACCTTCGTCCGCCGATACTTCCTCAGCGCTATCACCCAAGTTTTCTGCGGCCACGACAACACCATTGCCATCGCCGTCGTCTTATTAAAAAACTCAGTTATTGTCGATTTTTGCCTAAGCATCACGAATCTATGTCGACAACACTAAGAAGAGTTTGAAGTCAGAAATTGTTCAACACTTTTTGCACGACATGCATAGTCTTGATTGTTTCTATTTTGGGTTGAGATTTATTACTGTACCGTACGGTCCTCGTCGGGCCGTCCTTTTGAGACCGTGTGCAGCGGTAATGATTCATTATATCCCTAATGCAGATTAAGGTGTGATTGGGTCGTCACTAGGCCAGCGAAAGGTAAAGGCTCATCACCAACTAGTATAAATAAAGGTCCAGGTATGACTTTAAGATCACGATACACGTTATATGCATGACTTGCTTAGCTAACCGATCGGTTATATTACTAACTTGAGCGTCGGAGTCCCTTTGACAAGTATCTGTCCGCATGGCTTTGACGAGAAGGAGGGAGAGCGAATACAACTTGGAGGATAGAGGACCACTAAGAAGCTCATTCAGTCTTCAAGACGACTTGTATTGCTTTGAGTAAGGGACTTTCACCCTATACCCGAAACAATTACCAAGGGTGTTGTATAGATAGATGGATTGAAACCAAGTTTCTACACACCTAATGGGTTATATTGTCGGTAATTTTTTATGGTTAATATTGTTGTGAAGATGTATCATTAGATTGTTTATTCTTTCTAAGGTGTTCTCTATAAAAGCTTTGTTTTTTAGCTATTGGTTTCTTCTCTATTATGAATAAGCTACAATGTATTATCTGGACATCAAAATGGATGACTTAAGGTTCCCATAGCAATCTTCTAAGGCCTCTCATAAGCTCAACTCTTTCAAAAGACGAAATGGAACAACGAGTCTCCTAAAAAATAAAAAGGAGTAAAAAATCTAGAAGAATCTTAAAGAACAAAGAAGATCTCCTAAAATTCGACGAGAACAAAGAAGATCTCCTAAAATTCGACGAGAACAACTAATATCTTAAGAAATAAAAAGAATAAAAAATCTTATGAAAGCAATCAGAGTCTTCAGAAACAAAAAAGATCTCCTAAAATCCAATGAGAATAACCAATCTCCTAAGGAATAAAAAGGAGTAAAAAATTTATGGGATCGATCAGTCTCTTAGGCTTTGTTCACTTGAATGGATTTGGGGGAGAGTGATTGAATGAATTTGAGAGGATTTGAAGATAAAAATTTTTGTTGTTTGTTTGAGTGAATTTAGAGGTAGGTGAGAGTGGATTTGGAAGTAAATTTTTTTAATCTGTCACATCAATCAAATTCTACACTAATTCTCACAAACGTTGCTTTCAAATCCACTCCACTTACCTCCAAATTTATTCAAATAAACAACAAAAGGATTTATCTTCAAATCTTCTCAAATCCACTCAATCACTCTCCCTCAAATCCATTCAAGTGAACAAAGGGTTAAGGAATAAAGAAAATCTCTTGAAATCTTATGAGAGCAACCAATCTCCTAAGAAAGAAAAAATATATGCTAATTAGTGATGGAGCAAATAAACTCCTAAGAATTGCTTTATAGTTTTTTGAGTGCAAAATGAGGTGTTTACCTTTTACATTTCTTATGATATGTTCTAAACCATTTTTAAATAGAAATGATGATAATAAACAACATTACCACAATTCACACAAGATAATACATATGATACATCAAAAGTTTTTCAAAAAGCAACACAATGAAAATACATTAATTTTGTTTTGACAAAGTGAGTAGGAAAAACAAAACATCACCCATAACTAACCATTTACAATTTGGTCATCAACAACTTCTTTCAGTGGATCTAAAGTTGACAAGTCTATATCAAGAAACAAGATTTTTGCTTAGTCAACAACAGTGTGAAATCCATCATTCAAAGAACATTGAGCAATGGGCGAGAACATTTTACAAAATGTGATATTAAGGTTGTCATGAACCCTAGCCGTTCTTTTTGGAGGTCCAACATTGTTTGGTCTCATAAGAGGAGATATATATATTTAAGTTGATGATTAAAATTGGGGTGTTTCACCCTGCACCTCCAAGCTCTTCACTCTACACCTCTAATTTCTCGAAATACCCTCTAATTAATTAGGTGATTATCATTAATTAATTTTGTGTTGTTGACGATTTTTTTGCATTGAATGAAGCATTGACTACACCTCATTTTCCCTCTTACGAAACTTGCACCCCATTTCATTTCAGAAACCCTATTTCCCCTATTACGAAACATGCACCCCATTTCATTTCATCTATTAAGAAACCATGCACCTCATTTGAATAAGCTCATATCTTCTCTTTAGTTAAGTGTGTTTCTCTCCATTCCATTTTATTTCTTTTCATTGAGTTTGTTCCTCTCCACTCCATATAATTTTCCTATTGAGTCTGGTCTTTAGAGTTGAGAGAGATTTGAAAGGGATTTTTATTGAGGCACGAGGGAGCTTGGAGTGGTGGTACGAGCCAATTGAGGTTGGAGGTCGTGCTTCCAATTCCAAGTAACTGGTGGTGGTGTTATAGCTGGTTCGTATTGCTAGTCGGAGGTATTATTTTTGAAGAATCTGTTTCCAAGTGCATGAGATATAAAGCACATCAAACATAAACTGGATATGGATATCCGAAAATCACATCAGATGTCGACATCTGATGCAGGAGATATGTGGACATCCGTTGTTGTGATTTTTGGATGTCTACGTGGACATCCGATGTTGTGATTTTTGGATGTCTATATCGGATTCATGTTTAATGTGTTTTATTATATAAATGTTTAATTATATTATTTATTTAATTATTTTATTTGTTTATAATTATTTTTAAATTTATATATCAATTTGTATGAATTTATAATTTAATTAGATAATTTTAATTGTTAAAAAATAAGTTGTATGAATTTATTAGATTTAGTAAAAATATTTTAGAAAAAATAAAATTCTGGATGCATGTATCGAATATGAAAATCCAAGAGAGAGTTTATCGAATGTTGATATCCGATAAACGAATAATCGGATATGAAGATCCGATTTTGTTTTATAAATATTTAATTATATTACTTATTTAATTATTTTATTAGTTTATAATTATTTTTAAATTTATGTATCAATTTATATGAATTTATAATTTAATTAAATAATTTTTAATTGTTAAAAAATAATTTATATAAATTTATTAAATTTAATAAAAATATTTTAAAAGAAATAAAATTATGAAAATATGTATCATATATGAAAATCCAAAAAAGACTTTATTCATTATCTGATAAACGAAGAATCGGATATGAAGATTGGATACGTTTATGTTGTGCTGCATATCCAATACGTTTGTGTTTTGCTTCATGTTCTTTTTTTCCATGTTGTTTCCATGTTCCTTTATTAATATTATTTAACAACATCTAGGTTTGTTTTATAATAGTTAAATAAAACCAGTTAACTTAATTTTTATAATTATTAAATTTTGTTAATATAAAAAATGTATTTTAAGTTTTTAATTTTTATAATATAAAAAATGCCTATTTATAGTTATTTAAATTATTTGTAAGTTGACTATATTATTTAATTCATTAATATATATTATTACAAATAAAAAACTATACATTCTATAAAATTAAAAACTATAAAATTAAAAAAATTAAAAATAATTATTAAATATTTAGAAACTAAATTATTTCATTCAAAATAAATAAAATTAATTCAAATATTTATATAAATAAATAATTAATTAAAATATAACAATTTAATTAAAATAAAAATGAAAAAACTATAAAACAAAAAAATACATAAAATAATTAAAAACAATAAAACTTAATCAAAATATAAATAATTAATTCGTTAAAAAAAATATATATCTATCAAATGATTAAATATTATTAACCATAAAAATAATTAACATAACAGAAAATATAAAATTTATTAAACAGAACATTTAATGGCAAGGTTTTCGAAACATTAAATAAATTATTTCATTCAAATGTGTGTGGTAGAAAATGCAAGAGGAGAGAAGCTTTATATGTGCTAGAAACAGAAAATGCAAGATGAGAGGAAGAGTGAAGCGAGAATGGAGAAAAAAAAATGAGATCCAATGTGTCCAGAACTTTGCACTTACTGAAGAAACTGTTTTCAAATGAATCTTTGACCATTCCTTTTTTCATTTTTTTAAATATTAAATAGTTTTAAGTAGGAGTAATTTGGAAATTGTTTAAAAGTTTAGAAGTACAAAGTGAAGGGATTAGAAGTGTTTCTGCTGAATGGGACCGGGGAAAACTCCTGCTACCTCTGTCCGGAAACACTCCTCCTCCTCCGATCGGTCTTCCTTCTCTTGCCTCCTCTGCGCTCGGTATCAGTGTAAATGGGTTGACCTGCAGCAAACACTCCGACGATCAAGTCAGAATGGGTTCTCGCAAGTCTATAATTATCAAAAGAACAGAGAGTTTACCTTCTCCTTTGACGGCTATTTATATGATTTCAGGGAATATTCCCCATTAATTTACCTTTTAATGGCTTTCAATGCGTACCTTAAATACTCGACATTGACCGTTATCTCATTAACTAATCATTCATGAGCCTTCAACTGCTGCCCCCCGCCCATAGCTTTAGGTGTTTGCCCAGCTTGGTCGTGTTACCTTCTAAGAGAACCGCTGCCGAGGAGCCCGATCAGATACATTAGCTATGCTTCTACCCGATCGGCCCTCTCTAAAACCTTCCCGGTCGGTTGTCCGCCCTTGGTAGTAACAAGAAGTATAGGATGTGTAACATCCCAAACATACAGTAAACACCATATAATAGAATTAATTACATTTAATGATAAACCAATTCAATCTTATACTAAACAAGAGCACGGTTTTGGGCCGAACGGCCTTACATAGCTTTGCCAAAATAAACTATACAAGATAAAGGGAAAACATGACCGAACGGCTTACAAAAATCCTATTACCGATCGGTCAATTAACAAAAAGGAAAGGAAGTGATCGAACGGTCACTTCAAACTAAACTACTAACTACAACCGAACGTCCTACTGTTCGGCCTTCACTTCCACATCTACGAGGTTCGCGTCCTCCAAAACTTCTTCTTCCAGCGCCTCTTCCAGTAGTGCGCTTCCATCTGCTCACATCCACACGGATGATCATTGCAAAACAAGACGGACGTACAACAAGACAACACAAGGAAAACACAAGGTAAGCTTATGTAATTTAATTCAAGAAATAACATACGTTTATCAAATTCAAACACATCAAATATATTTCAACCTACTTATACAAACAAGGCCTATTACTAGACTGACCGTCCGGACTGTATGAATTCTGTGTAGCTACGACGTTCGTGCACCCGGGTGATGTAGTAACTGGAATTCTCATCAGCTGCCACCCGAGGTTAGTCCTATCTGTCCAAAGTACCCCTAAGGACTAGGACCTCCTGCCGTTCCCACACATGACATACCCCCCTCTACGTGAGGACAAGTATTCACGGAACATCAGGATGAATCGACAGCTTAGCATTACCACATTCATACTTTACCAAATTTCAATGTTCATCCAAGAGTCGTTCCTCCCCGGAACGCTCGTTCAAATCCAAAATCTCATATTCACCTTATAAACTCTTCCTCCTTTATAACCTTTCGCTTAGGTGCCATTTTCATCATTCTCTCAAAACATATAAAATAACGAACATTTCGCTCTCTTCATAAAGAGAACGAACGATGGAGACGAGACCGAAAAACCTCTCGTTCCAAAATGGAATAAGACCAAGAGAATTAGTTTTTAGATTTGAGAATATCTCGAGTACAAAAATATACCATATATAACTAACGTGATTTATGAAGGGAATCAGTTAAATGAACTGACTTTCGTGAATTCAAATCCACACTCAAACGACAATTTAAGTAAAGGGGTTTAAGGCCGGATCAAATAAATGTAGACACGTCAGAATACTAAATAACCATATTTAGAATCGTTCATATACAGAAACCGAATGCCGGTCAATGACCGAACGCGGTAAAGAAGATGTTATTGAACTTGGACGAACGCTATTTCATCAAGATTGATTATACAGAGAATGAGTACGAGCGCTTGGTGTAAGACCGAGCACTACCGGTACGAGCGCTAGGTGTAAGACCGAACACTAATAAACTTATAATAAAAGGCTTGATAAGTATTTTAAGTTACTATTGAAGTGGTGTTTACGAACAACAATAATATACAAGTACATATACATATATTAGGTTTATCATATTAGATTCAGGCCCCACTATGCTTGGCCGAACACTCAAGCATAGTATTACCACACGAAGGCGCTCGTCCTATACTAGGATTCTCTCCAAATAAAGAATCCCTTTTCAACTAGGTTTACTAGGAATACCGAACGATCAATGACCGTTCAGTAACGAACGTACTTTATCATAGTGAAATCTCATATACAGAATCTTTTACATTAAACTCATTTCTCTTAACTTATAACTTAATAACTTCAGCACTTTACAAAATTCCTATCATAATCAATTTTCATATCTCATACAGCACATATCATATAAGTTTCATATTTCATTTCATCTCATCAAATAAACAAACGTTCTTTCCATACAATCATTCCAACCATCATGCATCAAAATCATCCAATCAACTAAACGAACGTTCAGACAGTTCAATCAGCAACAAATCAAAATTAAATTAAATAAGCTTCCCTTACCTCTATTGTAAACGGACGTCCTACTGACTGAAGTTGGTTTGTCAAAGAACTAAGGTTTCCTTCTACCCCCAACAGCTCAACTACTCTACGAACCAAAATCAAATAACATACCAAAAATGATTCAGAATTACTACTAAGGATTCGCGAAACCAGAACTTGGTTTGCATGTTATCAAGAACTAACGGTTTTAAGGAAAAGAAACTTACCAGTTTCAGAACGCGGAAATGATCGGTTCAAACTGAAGCTTATACCGTCGGGAACACTTCTACGGTTTCTGAAACGTGATCGGAGGAGAAAAATGGTGAGTTTTTGGTAGAGAGAAGGGAGGGTTTCTAGAGAGAAGAAGGAGAAATGGAAAGTCAGAGTTTGGAAAGGAGAAGGTGCATGCAGAAGAGAGTGGGTACGAGTTTTCAGAAAATCACTTTTGTTTTCCCACGTCCAAACGGACGTCCGCTCTCCTGTTGACACATGCCTTCCACTATCTGATTTTCGAAACTTCGCTGGTTGACACCTGGCGTCCGCTCAGAGGGGTTTTGGGTGGTTTTTAATGAGATCAGATAGGTGGGGTTTGGGTGGGGTTTTCTGAGGCCTAACATTCCCTCCAACTACAAAAATTTTCGTCCTCGAAAATTAAAACTTACCCGGAAATAAGTGAGGATACAAGTCCCTCATGGCATCCTCCACTTCCCATGTAGAGTCGCCCGTCTTCTCATTCCACACCACTTTCACTAATCTGATAGCTTTCCTTTTGTAGTACTTGGTGCGGCTCCTTCCACGCGAATTGGCTGCATCTCCAGCATTCGGTCTTGACGAAGACGAACGTCTTCCAACTCCAGTATATGAGAGGGGTCGGCTATGTACTTCCGGAGTTGGGAAACGTGGAAGACTGGATGAAGGTTGGACAATTGAGGAGGCAGTGATAGTTCGTACGCCACTGGTCCGATCTTCCTTAAGATTTGGTAGGGTCCGACGAACTTGGGGGATAGCTTCTTTGGACGAACGACCCTGCCTACACCAGTGGTCGGATTCAGCCTAAGGAAAACGTGATCTCCTGCAGCGAACTCCAATGGTCTTCTTCTCTTATCAACGTAAGATTTCTGCCTACTCCGAGACGTCTTCAACCTTTCTTGAATCAGCTTCACCTTCTCAGTCGTTTGTTGAATGAGCTCAGGTCCGGTTAACGCTTTCTCTCCTTCTTGAAACCAACATAGTGGCGTTTGACACTTCCTTCCATAAAAAGCTTCAAAGGGAGCCATTCCGATGCTAGACTGAAAGCTGTTGTTGTATGTGAACTCCACTAAAGGCAAGACTTCATCCCAAACGCCCAAGTGATCTAGGACGCACGTCCTCAGTAAGTCTTCGAGCGTCTGGATGGTTCTCTCGGATTGACCGTCCGTCTGAGGGTGATACACCGAACTCATTTGAAGTTTGCTACCGAGCTCGGTTTGTAGTGATTGCCAAAACCGCGAGGTGAACCTTGTGTCTCGATCAGAGATGATGCTCGAGGGCACTCCATGCAACCGAACGATCTCTCTGATATAAAGTTTGGCCAGGTTGGTCATCGACATCTTCAAATTGACCGCTAGGAAGTGGGCACTCTTTGTTAAACGATCCACTATAACCCAAATGGAGTCGTGATTCTTGACGTACGCGGTAGGTGGGTCACGAAATCCATGGAAATGTTGTCCCACTTCCATTCAGGAATCACAAGCTGTTGCAGTAAACCGCCCGGCCTTTGGTGTTCAACCTTCGCTCGCTGACAAGTTAAGCATAATGCCACAAAACGAGCGACATCATTCTTCATTCCCGGCCACCAAAATGTCTTCCTGAGATCTTGATACATCTTATTCATGTCAGGGTGCATGCTAAGACGACTTTGGTGCCCTTCCTCCAGGATAATCCGCTTCAGCTCTTCATCATTTGGAATGCACGTTCTACCCTTATAGCGTAAGAAACCGTCTGTTCCAGTGTTGAACTCTTTGGCCTGATCCGTTCCAAGCGCATTCAGAATCTTCACCAGATCTTCATCCTCAGATTGCTTCTCCCTGATTCAGTCGAATACATCACTGGATATTCTAAGGTTACATCATCTAATGCTGTTCGGTTCTAAATTGAACTGTAACCTTAGATCTCTGAAACTCTCCACCAAACTTAATTCTCTGACCATCATTGCCGAGACACGAACTGCTTTTCTGCTCAAGGCGTTCGCCACCACATTAGCCTTCCCCGGATGATAGAGCAGTTCAAAATCATAATCTTTTAAGAACTCCAGCCAACGCCTCTGCCTATGTTCAATTCCTTCTGATCAAAGAGGTACTTGAGACTCTTATGATCACTGAAGACTTGGAACGTAGATCCATACATATGGTGTCTCCAAATCTTCAGGGCGAAGACGACCGCTGCTAATTCTAGGTCGTGCGTCGGATAGTTCTTCTCGTGCATCTTCAATTGACGAGAAGCGTACGCGACCGCTCTCTTCTCTTGCATAAGTACACAACCCAACTCTTGGTGAGAAGCATCACAGTAGACCTCGAACGGTTTGGCTGTATCAGGGATAACTAGAACTGGAGCGCTCGTCAACTTTTTCTTCAGTTCTTGGAAACTCTCTTCACACCGATCGGTCCAAGCGAACGGTTGATCTTTTTTGGTCAGCTGAGTCAGCGGAGCTACTGTCTTAGAAAATCCTTCAATAAAACGCCTATAGTAGCCCGCGAGTCCCACAAAGCTGCGAACCTCAGTAACCGAACGCGGACTCTCCCATTCCAAAACCGCTCGTACCTTGGCCGAATCCACAGAGATACCTCCAGCCGAAACCACGTGCCCCAAGAATTGCACTTCCTTCATCCAAAATTCACATTTAGAGAACTTGGCGTACAACTCCTTTTCTCTTAATACTCCAAGTACGAGCCTCAAGTATTCTTCATGTTCTTCGCAGCTCTTGGAGTAGATCAGAATGTCATCAATGAAGACGACTACGAACTTGTCTAGATATGGCCTAAATATACGATTCATGTAGTCCATGAATATTGTCGGGGCGTTCGTTACACCGAACGGCATCACTACATACTCGTAGTGTCCGTAACGAGATCTGAAGGCTGTCTTCTGAATGTCCCCTACTTTAACCCGAATTTGATGGTAGCTTGATCTCAAGTCTATCTTAGAGAATACGCTCGCACCATGTAATTGATCCAGCAGATCGTCAATCCGTGGTAGGGGATACTTGTTCTTGATGGTCAGCTTATTTAACTGCCGGTAGTCAATTCAAAGTCGAGAGCTGCCATCCTTCTTCTTCACCAAGAGAACAGGCGCTCCCCAAGGCGATGCGCTCGGTCGGATGAACCTCTTATCCATCAGATCTTCAATTTGCTTCTTGAGTTCAGCCAACTCAGCTGGTGACATCCGATAGGGTGCCACAGAAATGGGTGTTGCTGTCGATACTAAGTCAATTGTAAATTCTACCTCGCGAGCAGGAGGCAATCCAGGTACTTCTTCTGGAAAAACATCAGGAAACTCATCCACGACCGATCGTCCTCCACTCAGCTTACTACTGGACGATCGTTCCCAACTAGAGTCTTCATCCGAGTGCGTCATGATCAAAAAGCAATTGGCGCCCTCCATGATATCCTCCTTCAGTTGACCGAGCGTCACTGACAATTCTTCTTCCTCTTCATTCGGAAAAACTAACCTCTTTTCACCACAGTCTGTGAGGATGCGATTGGTAGCCAGCCAATCCATTCCTAAGATCACCTCTAACTCCTTTAGAGGTAAGCATATGAGGTTCACCTTATATCTACGCCCTTCTACCTCAATAGAACATCTAACACAAATAGTAGACGTCCTGACCTCACCAGCCGCTAGGGTTGACACCACTAGGTCGAACTGCATTTCACTCTCCGCTAACCCCAGTTTATCAATGCACGCCTTCGAGATGAAGGAGTGTGTTGCCCCCGAATCAAACAACACACAACATTGCATTCCATATAGTAGGCAGGTGCTGGTTATAAGTGTACCTGAACTGGAAGCTTCAGCACCCGTTATTGCATATACTCGCCCTACTGCCTGCGCTCGGCCTCCCCTTCCTTGATGATTTCTCCCCGCATTGGGTGGTCTCATGGCCGCTCGTCCATCCATGTTACACTCGCTGTCTAAATGCCCATTCCTTCTGCAGCGAGTACAATATTTTACTCCCGCCATCTGAGGACATGACGATCGGTAATGGGGTCCCCCACACTGGAAGCACTTCACTGACCCCTGCTGTCCAGACTGTCCGACAGCTAATACAGATTGAAACCCCCACCTTTTGACGTCTGAGCTGGTCGAGCGTACGGCGTTCTTCTCAGATTCACATGGTTTCTAGCCGACACTAGTCCCCTTACCACCTGTTGTTGCCTCTTTGGTTGTTCCACTTTAGCCACATTCTTCTCTAACACCTTGGCTCTCTCCACCATGGCAGGAAACGTCCTAATGCATAGGCTGGATATCAGCAACTTCAATTCACTCCTCAGCCCGTTCTCAAATTTCCTACACTGCCACTCTTCGCTGGTCGCCATGGTATTGAAACGAACCAGATGCTTGAACTTGTTGGTGTATTCCGAGACGAACATTCCACCTTGTACCAACTGTAGAAACTCTACTTCTTTAGCGAAACGGACGCTATCTGGGAAGTATTCCTCATAAAACTTGCTTCAGAAAACTTCTCATGAAATGGGACTTTGAGCGTCCGTCAATATAGCCTTCATGCTCGTCCACCAGTGGCTGGCTTTCCCCGTTAATAGATACTTTGTAAACGCCAACCTGTTGTCATCCGGGCACCTCTTAGCATCATATATCCGTTCCATATCCCTTAGCCATTGATCGGCCTCATCAGGGAGGCACTTCCCATTGAATTTTTCAGGGTGATGCTGAAGGAAACTCTCCAAGCTCCACTCCGCCTGATTAGTAGCGTTTGAAGAGGACGCCCCCGGTGTGTTCCTGGTGGTCGCTAGGATCTCCATCAATTGCCTCTGAGTCGTTTCATAGTTTGCGCAAGCGGCTTTCAAACTCTGTAAGGCAATCGAGTTTTGCTGCATCAAGGCAGCGTTCTGCTGCTGTAGCCTTTCTATTACTGACTCCAACAACCTAGTGTTGTCGGACACATCACGTTCGGTGGGTTGAGGTGGAGGAGGAGGTCTGGGTGCCATTTGTTCTCTGGCAAAACAGAGAAAAACGGTCATTAGTTAAGTTCAAAGAGTTTAGAATAACTCACCAAACGAAAATTAAGTACACAGCAAAAACATAGTGCACTCATAACCTACAGCGTCCTTAAGAGAACAAAACTGCTCTGATACCACTAATGTAACATCCCAAAAATACAGTAAACACCATATAATAGAATTAATTACATTTAATGATAAACCAATTCAGTCTTATACTAAACAAGAGCACGGTTTTGGGCCGAACGGCCTTACATAGCTTTGCCAAAATAAACTGTACAAGATAAAGGGAAAACATGACCGAACGGCTTACAAAAGTCCTATTACCGATCGGTCAATTAACAAAAAGGAAAGGAAGTGACCGAACGGTCACTTCATACTAAACTACTAACTACAACCGAACGTCCTACTGTTCGGCCTTCACTTCCACATCTACGAGGTTCGCGTCCTCCAAAACTTCTTCTTCCAGCGCCTCTTCCAGTAGTGCGCTTCCATCTGCTCACATCCACACGGATGATCATTGCAAAACAAGACGGACGTACAACAAGACAACACAAGGAAAACACAGGGTAAGCTTATGTAATTTAATTCAAGAAATAACATACGTTTATCAAATTCAAACACATCAAATATATTTCAACCTACTTATACAAACAAGGCCTATTACTAGACTGACCGTCCGGACTGTATGAATTCTGTGTAGCTACGACGTTCGTGCACCCGGGTGATGTAGTAACTGGAATTCTCATTAGCTGTCACCCGAGGTTAGTCCTATCTGTCCAAAGTACCCCTAAGGACTAGGACCTTCTGCCGTTCCCACACATGACATACCCCCTCTATGTGAGGACAAGTATTCACGGAACATCAGGATGAATCGACAGCTTAGCATTACCACAGTCATACTTTACCAAATTTCAATGTTCATCCAAGAGTCGTTCCTCCCCGAAACGCTCGTTCAAATCCAAAATCTCATATTCACCTTATAAACTCTTCCTCCTTTATAACCTTTCGCTTAGGTGCCATTTTCATCATTCTCTCAAAACATATAAAATAACGAACGTTCCGCTCTCTTCATAAAGAGAACGAACGATGGAGACGAGACCGAAAAACCTCTCGTTCCATAATGGAATAAGACCAAGAGAATTACTTTTTAGATTTGAGAATATCTCGAGTACAAAAATATACCATATATAACTAACGTGATTTATGAAGGGAATCAGTTAAATGAACTGACTTTCGTGAATTCAAATCCATACTCAAACAACAATTTAAGTACAGGGGTTTAAGGCCGGATCAAATAAATGTAGACACGTCAGAATACTAAATAACCATATTTAGAATCGTTCATATACAAAAATCGAATGCCGGTCAATGACCAAACGCGGTAAAGAAGATGTTATTGAACTTGGACGAACACTATTTCATCAAGATTGATTATACAGAGAATGAGTACGAGCGCTTGGTGTAAGACCGAGCACTACCGGTATGAGCGCTAGGTGTAAGACCGAACACTAATAAACTTATAATAAAAGGCTTGATAAATATTTTAAGTTACTATTGAAGTGGTGTTTACGAACAACAATAATATACAAGTACATATACATATATTAGGTTTATCATATTAGATTCAGGCTCCACTATGCTTGGTCGAACGCTCAAGCATAGTATTACCACACGAAGGCGCTCGTCCTATACTAGGATTCTCTCCAAATGAAAGAATCCCGTTTCAACTAGGTTTACTAGGAAAATCGAACGGTCAATGGCCGTTCAGTAACGAACGTACTTTATCATAGTGAAATCTCATATACAGAATCTTTTACATTAAACTCATTTCTCTTAACTTATAACTTAATAACTTCAGCACTTTATAAAATTCCTATCATAATCAATTTTCATATCTCATACATCACATATCATATAAGTTTCATATTTCATTTCATCTCATCAAATAAACGAACGTTCTTTCCATACAATCATTCCAACCATCATGCATCAAAATCATCCAATCAACTAAACGAACGTTCAGATAGTTCAATCAGCAACAAATCAAAATTAAATTAAATAAGCTTCCCTTACCTCTATTGTAAACGGACGTCCTATTGACTGAAGTTGGTTTGTCAAAGAACTAAGGTTTCCTTCTACCCCCAACAGCTCAACTACTCTACGAACCAAAATCAAATAACATACCAAAAATGATTCAGAATTACTACTAAGGATTCGCGAAACCAGAACTTGGTTTGCATGTTATCAAGAACTAACGGTTTTAAGGAAAAGAAACTTACCAGTTTCAGAACGCGGAAATGATCGGTTCAAACTGAAGCTTATACCACCGGGAAAACTTCTACGGTTTCTGAAACGTGATCGGAGGAGAAAAATGGTGAGTTTTTGGTAGAGAGAAGGGAGGGTTTCTAGAGAGAAGAAGGAGAAATGGAAAGTCAGAGTTTGGAAAGGAGAAGGTACATGCAGAAGAGAGTGGGTACGAGTTTTCAGAAAATCACTTTTGTTTTCCCACGTCCAAACGGACGTCCGCTCTCCTGCTGACACATGCTTTCCACTATCTGATTTTCGAAACTTTGCTGGTTGACACCTGGCGTCCGCTCAGAGGGGTTTTAGATGGTTTTTAATGAGATCAGACAGGTGGGGTTTGGGTGGGGTTTTCCGAGGCCTCATAGGATGAAACCCCTTTAAAACTGTATGGTGTTAGGCCAATTTCATTGAGATCTAAATTGATAAAACATTGACTTGGTATTTATGTGAGGTTATATATAAAGAGTTGAATAGTAAAAAAGAGACTTAAAAATGAGTTATGGAATTAAATAGGATATTCAAAAGTAATAAAGGCAAGAGGAAAATTCAAATGTTAGAAAAAAAAAAAAGAGTTACTGATATTAAATAAATGGAAGATTACTTTTTAATGTTCTGGTTGACTAAATTTTACCTATTAGCTAGAACAATTATATATGAAATTTAAAAAAAAATACAAATAAGATTACACAAAGCTAAGAGTGAAAATTATAAATTTAAGACTTGCCTTCAAAAATGTATATGATAAGACATGAAATTTAAAGGTCTTATGAAACTAAAAATAAATATTTTTTAAAATTCTAAAAATTGAAATGTAAATAAAAAAATCATTAAAATGTTTGTCTTGCATAAAAACAAATAATAAAAATCATGTAGTAAACTGAGATTCATATACTAAAGTTAAACACTGTTATATAAAGATTATGTTATAAATTCATTAAAAAAAATAATAACAATTTTGGATTCCTTTAAAAAAGATAAACAGTTAAATATTGATATTTTCTTTTGTCAACTCATCGTAAATTATTAGGTTTATAAATCTAAGAGTCTGTATTGTTCTGCTTCATTTCTTTTATTTTTAAATACTTTTCATTTGTTTAAAGAGAAAGTGAAAAACAATTATATAATCATTTTCATTATTGATTTTAAAAAAATTAAATCAGAAAGTGTTTTAAAATAGCTTTTAGAAATAAACTACTCAACCATGTTTTTTTTTTCAATTTAAGAACAAAAGGAAATTATCAAACTGAACCTAAATTCGTAGTTGGTACTTCATAACGACACTCATGCCTAATTACAAACAATTACAAACTCTAGCATAAATATAAGAGGAATTAGAAAATAAAAATGTTCAGTAATATATATATATATATATATATATATTGTACAAATGAAACTACCCTAAGTAGAATTAGAAAGACAATTTGGGCATTTATATTAGATTGAAGGACGAGTGATACTGAAGAGAAAATGCTGATATGGTACAGTAGTATCAACTAAACCATTAGCATATGCTTAGGTTTATGAAAAACGATTCTGGTTAGATACTTAGTCCAACTGGAATATTTTACTTATACTTCTCCTTGCATGGAACTACGCAAAAAAACCACTCAAATCCCACCAAGGCATTGAAATGCCACCAAAGAATGCTTTGATATTCATAAAAACAATAATATAGGATCGCCAATTTTTGTACAATACTCATATGCTACAATTTGATTTGCACTAACATGGTCAACTAGAAAATCCAATTGCATGTATATGACTTTAGTGTTTAGACCGAACGTGTGGATGAAGATTTAGACTCTGTCATTCACTGCTCATTACCAAATTCCTAACTATCTTTTGAAGCAAGTGTAGCTTTTGATCCGTACTTGGAGAAAACATCACTTAATACAGCCTTCTCCCTTATCTTTAACCTGCGTCATAGTCAAACAAGTACACATCAGAAAACAACACGAAAACATGAGAGTGGTGCCATAAAATGCACAGGGATTTCACCTTCTTGAGGATCCAGGAATATCTAAAAATGTTTTGGCTTTCTCTTTGGAAGTTGATTTTTTCGTCCGGGCATTTTCTTGTTTAACCTTGGAAAATGACTTCTTTTCCACTGTGGAGTTTCTGTCAAGCTTGTCTGAGGGAGGTGAATTAGTTTCAGGATGGATCCTCAATTCCGTACCATCATCACCATCCACTCTCAAAGCAGTGACGGATTCTTGAATACCCCCATCGTCTTCTTGTTCTTCTCCATCCATCAGATTGTCCAGGCCATCCAAATCATCTGAATTGGTCTCATCCCATGTACTGAGAGCAGAATCATCATCGCTGTTGGAATCCTCGTCTGAATCTTCTTCAAAGGTAGTAGTGTCCATGTGCTGTGGAGCGGCACTCAGATTTTCACTTATTTTCAGAGATGGAGATAAAGACTGTCCATTTAGAAGCTCGCATTTTATCTGCTTCTGAATTTTCCCAAATGTTATAGTTTGTCCTGTGTATAACTCCACAAACCTGGGGGACAGATCAATGGAATTGGTAAGATATTAGCATGGAATTAGTAAACAACTTCAACATCGTGTTGCGGCAGGAAATTCTTTCAATAACAAAAGCACAACAATTAAAAATTGCATAGATCCCTATGCCATACATATTCGCCAATTTCGTTTTAGCAAATTAAAGAGGCATGAAGAAGCTTGAATGATAACAAATCACCACCCTCATAATTTTCTTATCACAAAACATCTTGCACTGCATGTAATAGACAAAACTACTCTTCCCTTATTCTCCATTATTATTTTTCTTGGGGTTGGGGGTTGGAAGCAGACACAATATTGAGGTTATAACACACCTAACTGCATCTTCTTCACGCTTGAAATCAACAAAAGCAAAACCTTTGCAGATTGGATCCCTTGTCTTTTTGTTTCCAATAACAGCTGGGGCAATATTAGTTATGCCCGGAATCCCTTGCAAAGCTGCTTTCAGATCTCTAAGGATGTTTTTCTTCTTCGGTAGGTTCACCAATCGCACTCGACTTCCAATTGGAACCAGTTTGGTATCTGCAAAGTTCCATGTCAATAAATAGCCAGATTTCAAATCATAGGCTCAGTGTAATTTGCAACTCAATAGTTCGGGCATTGGTTTGTTATTCATTCAAAAGCCAACAGACAACAACACAGAATATATACTAGACCCCAGCATTTATTTTCACAAGTCTTTAAACTCGTCTCAAAATCATCGTAAAACAATGTAATTAGTGCATTCCTCAATGAACAGATTATTCAGGGGGAGTGACTAATCAAAATAAGATTTAAATTTATACAGAGAAATGGTAACAGACACTGTACACAGCATGATCAGGTGAATTCCACCTAATTCAAACAAAATTTGATCAGTTTGAAACATAAACTTCTCCATGAGCACTTACGAGAAAAGAATATACGAATGTAAAATGAAATAAAATTTTCCTATGAAAGAAAATATCTTGTGGAAAAAAGTTAATTTGAACTTGTGAAAAAGTCTCCTTTATTTCACCTCTTTCTTTTCGTATTAGTAATACTATGAAGAAGTTTATTAAAATAACTAAAGCGAAAACCTATGGGAGTAACAACAAAATTCAGTGTCCAGAAGAGAGTGCCGATACCATTCTTCAGTGCATATACATTTACTCATGTAGCTAGCCACATGGATAAAGGCTTATCTAGCCATAGAAAAAGCTTAGATATAATTTCTTTATTTAAAATGATTTTGCTATTATTTTCCCATTAGAATTAGAATTGTCTCGTGCATAACAAAATTTTCTATTAAAGGTCAACATAACTTTTCCAATTCCAATTCCAATTCCAATTAAGAAACAGCAAAACCACCTAAGCTATTGCATTTTGCAGTAGTCAGTCACACAACAAAACTCAAGCAGCTATATCTACACAGGTTAACATATACGAAAGAAAAGAAAAACAAAAATGCTTTACACATACACTGGCAAGAAACACGACACATGACTAGTCACATGAACATCACCCCAAAGTAAATAACAGAATAATTTCACCAACCCATCAACTATGAACTAATTTGAACACAACAACCAAAAACAGGATTATTAGTGGCTAACCTTTCTTCTTATCATCTTTTTCATTGGAAGCATGCTTCACAGGGTTGCTCTTAAGCATCTTCAAGTTCTCAACCTGAGCTACTCTACTCTGACGAATTTCCTCGAGCAGCTTATCCTCAACCGAAGTGTCGTACACTTTCCCCTCACCAAAGCCCTTCGGTCTCTTCTCGAACCATTTATTCATCTTCTCCAACGGAAGCATCCCCTCATCATCGTCATCATAATCAAATTCTTCTTCTTCGTCATCGAATTCGTCACTTAAATCATTGTCGTACTCCTCCTCGTCTAAACCATCGTCTGCCACGGCGATTTCAGAGCCTCCAGGCCTTTTCTTCTTCGCGGAGACCGCAACAAAAGCGCGGCCGGAAAGCTTCGAGCAGGGTTGCCGGAATTGTAGGCACACGAACTTCGAAACGAAGGAGAAGTGAAAACTAGCGGCACGTGAGGGAGCCAGAGAGTAACACGTGTGCGCGTGAGAGAGAAGAGGCACCGAATTGTAAGGTGTCGGAAATGCAGTTGAACGGAGCATTGTTCTCCGACTTCGTGTTTTGGATACGTTACCAGCATCAGAATAGCTTATATAACCTTTTATTATATATTTGGTATATAAATTATATAGAAAGTACAGAACAACAAGGTGTCGTGGTGTAGTTGGTTATCACGTCAGTATAACACACTGAAGGTCTCCGGTTCGAGTCCGGGCGACGCCAAATCAATTTTTAATTTTTTAGACTTTGTTTCATTCCAAAGGATACATGTCTAATCCAGTTTTAAATACAGATAATAAAAGGCAATGTGACTTTCTTTATTTAAAAAATAATAATTTTAATATTTTTTAAATAATACAAAAATAGCATGAGAAAAATTAGTCAAATGTGATTTTTGTATCAATAAGAAATTTTCTAGTTTATTATTAATTTTCATTATAAATTCAATACTAATTTTTAGAACAGGTCGAGTAGAAGTAAGAGTAAAATTTTCAATTTTATAATTATCATTGAAAATCTCACTTAAAGAAAGAACAAATATATGAAAATAATAAACTAATTAAAAGAATAAGAAAAATTCTATGCAATCAACAAAAGAAAAATTCTCTGTATATTAAAATTTATATAAACTATTTATTGTAGATGGGTTGTGGTTTCTCATTTTGTTTCCAGTTTCGTGTATTTCATTCTACACCTCCAAGTATTTCACTTTGTACTTCCAATTTTCTAAAATATCTCTAATTAATATAGGATGGTTATTTGTTAATTTTTTGTTGGTTTAATGTCTTCGGAGGTCCTATTTATGCGAATTTGTATCAATTGGATTCTCGTATTCTGAAAGTGCTCATTTGAGTTTTTGTTTTGGTAAAATTGAATCAATAATGTCTTTGTCGTTAATTGCTATAAACAGCGTTAACTTTCTTGCGATGTAACATGCTGAGCTGGCATTAAAAAA
This sequence comes from Vigna angularis, assembly GCF_016808095.1. NCBI lineage: Eukaryota > Viridiplantae > Streptophyta > Magnoliopsida > Fabales > Fabaceae > Vigna > Vigna angularis. The sequence continues at coordinate 18,182,815 of NC_068979.1, forward strand.
GTATGTGGCAGATAAGAATTGATTATGTGGATTTATTTTAAGGGTAGATTTATTTTAAGTTTTAAATAAAATCTCTGTTACTTCTCTCACTCTCTCTCATGTAATGAAATCCAGGAGCTCCATCATCTTCATCAAATTTCACTCATCAATCACCATACCCTCAATATATAACCCTTTCATCTCCAGTTCAGAACCCTCATCAAATTTCCTTTCTTCTTCCTTCGATCATTTGTCTCATTCCTCTCCCAAATTTCTCACTTTTTCCCACATTCTCAATCCACTCCCTCGTTCCCAATTGGGTCCCATTCCTATTCGAATTTCGTTTCTGGGTTTTCCCAATTCGAAGTTCTGCACGTTCCCTTTTTGCAGTGGAACTTCTCGTTCTTAGGGAGTTCAATTCCATTGTCTCTCACTAAAGCTGAAAACTTGGAGAGAAAGTGTCATACTTTTCGATTCAATTTTTTTTTTTTACAATTGGGTCTGTGATCTTTCTGTGTGGGTAGAGTTGTCAAAATGGGTCACAACCCGCGAGCCAACCCAGCCCACCACGGGTTTGAGCCGGGTTGGGTTAGAAAAAATTGTATTTTTTTTATGCGGGTCAGATTTCAACCCGGCTCATGCGGGTTGAACCCGTGATGGGCCGGGTTGGCCCACCAACCCACCTACCTAATTTTATTTTATTAAAAATTAATTTTAATTTTATAAAAAAAATATTTATTATTTTGTTTTTGCTTGAAAATATTATTTAAGTTTCTTATTTTCAAAATTAATTAAACACTCATGTTGGAAGTGAAATTTGGGAGTGAAATTTGTTTAGATTTGTATTATAGAAAGTTTGTAATTTTTTTTATTTAAAAAAAAATTTAATTAAGTGAGCCAGTGAGCCAACCCGTTTATCCACCAACCCGTGGAGGGTCGAGCCGGGTTCGAATTTTTCTGGCTCGCTAATAAATGATTCGGGTTGGGTTGGCTCACTAAGTGACCAACCCGTGGTGGGTCGGGTCAGGTCGGGCCGGGTGGCCCGTTTTGACAGCTCTATGTGTGGGTAAGCAAGGTTACGAAAAGTTGTGGGATCGTGATTTTGGCTATAACTTACAAGGTTTTTGGCTACAAGGTTTTTGGAGTTGTTATAATTGGTTGAATCTATCGTTTTTGTTCATAATTTCTCGTAGTACTAAGGATCGTGAAGAAACTATAACTACTGTTGAAAACCTTGAGTGTGAGAATGCGTACTACGGCGAAATTTCAAGGTTCTGTTCTGAATCTTCGTGGGGTTCAGGTTCACTCCATGGAGGGTTCAAGCATGGAGCAAGAGCTTGATTTGTTTCAGAAGCATGTGACTGAACGGTTTCTAGAGCTATCTTCTGGCGCCCAAAGCCCAAGTCATAAGAGGGCATAAATATGAATGATTTCCATCACTCTGCGCAATGTTTAAGAAAACGGTCTCTGACCATGGTTTTTGGCTGCAACATCAAAACGAGGTTTAAGAAAATATCGAGTCCGAGAACACAAACCAAAACGACGTCATCACACGGGTTCAAACCTAAATCGCTCCCCATGGGGATCAGATCAACCGGATCTTCCCAGAAACCAATTGAAAGAAAAGTTTTTCAGATTCTGCAAAGCAGGAAACAAACGGACAAAAAAAAAGGGAGAAATCGTCAACACATGACCGTGAAAATGAAAAACCTATATATATATATATATATATATATAACAAAAAATGAAAAACTAAAGAGAATCGATCTGAAGGAGATTACCGATTAATGGAGGAGTTGGTGTTATTTTGTTGGAATATCTGACAGTGGTTTGAGAAAATTAAAAATAATATGATTAGAATGGAAAGAAGAAGAAGGTGAGGAAGGTTTGAAGTCAGAAGGGGATCTGGAAGAGGAAGAGTGTGAGAGTGATATATATTGTACAATGATTATGGTGAGTTTTCCGTGAGCTCGTTGCTGGAGATGACGAGGTACGGGAGGTGCTGACCCTAGAAAGGATTTTATTTAAAACTTAAAATAAAATAAATTCCACCCCATGCGCCACGTCATAATTAATTGCTTCGTCAGCATGCTACGATACACACTAAATTTAACGTCGTCCACTAAAATTAACGACAAGGGCATTATTGGTTCAATTTTACCAAAACAGGGACCCAATTGAGCACTTTCAGAATAGGAGAACCCAATTAATACAAATCTGCAGAAATAGAGACCTCTAAAGACATTAAACCTTTTTTGTTTATTAAAATTTTTTGTGCCCATTAACTACACCTTTTCCTTTTATCAGGAAACATGCATTCTTGCACCCCTCCACCCCCTGCACTCCTCTACACCCCTCCACCCATGCACCCTATTTCATTTTTATTAATAAACCCTACACCTCAGCACCCCATTTGGATTGCACATCTCATAATCTTTTCTTCTCTTGAGTATTTTTTTTTGCGGCTCATTTCAAGTGAGGGTGGTGGTACAATGCTTCGTGGTGGTTCATTGGAGTGCTTGTTTTAGTACTCTTGCTGGTTCGTGGTGGTGCGCTAGAGTATTTGTTGTTGCTGGTTGCATTAAAATTGTTGGAGCAAGATTTGTATTTTGTTTATTAATCTGTATGCAATGAATATGAATTAGATATGAAAATCTAAAAATAAACACATTAACTATTGAGATCCGATGTTAGCCAACTTGGATGGACATCCGATGTAAAGATTTTCGGATATGAAAAATCGATTGACGTTTTACGTTTTATCTATATCTTGTTTAAATTATATTCTACATGTATGCATTAGTTAATTGTTATATTAGTTTAATATATTTTTAATTTTATGTATGAGTTTATAATGTATTATATAATTTTTAATTAATATAAATTAATTTTTATGCATTTTTTAAAATTAATAGAACTGTTATTTAATAAAAACTAAATTTAGATGAAGCTATCAGATATAAAATACCGAATCTATATAAATCGGATGTGGCTATCCTATGCCTATAATTTCATATGCCAAAATCCGATTTAACTTTAATATGTTATATAAAAGTTAAATTATATTATTTATTTAATTCTTTTATTAGTTTATAATTATTTTTAAAATTTTGTATGATTTTTTATGAGTTTATAACGTAATAATATAATTTTTAATTAATATAAATTAATTTTTATGAATTTATTAAAATTAATAAAAGTAATTTAAATGAAAAACAATTTACAGTGCATACATATCCGATTTTATATATATATATATATATATAAAATCCGTATACAAGTTTTTTTTTTAAAAGTTAAATTATATTATTTATTTAAATATTTTATTAGTTTATAATTATTTTTAAAATTTTAAATATTTTTTTATGAATTTATAACGTAATACTATAATTTTTAATTAATATAAATTAATTTCTATAAATTTATTAAAATTAATAAAAAGAAATTAGATTAAAAAAAATTTACCGTGCATATATGCATATCCAAGTTTTGTTTTAAAAAATAAATTATATTACTTATTTAATTATTTTATTAGTTTATAATTATTTTTAAAATTTTGTATGAATTTTTGTGAATTTATAACATAATAATATAATTTTTAATTAATATAAATTAATTTCTATAAATTTATTAAAATTAATAAAAATAATTTAAATTAAAAAACAATTTACAGTATCAATATGTATGCTATATATATATATTGGATATTATATCCAAGTTTTGTTTTAGATATCAAAGGTCATTCATGCATATCTGATTATATATATATCTTTCATTATTTTATAACTATATTTAAATTTATGTATAATTTTTATGATTATTTATACAAGTTTTATATAAAAATTTAATAAAACCAGTTAACTTAATAACGAGATGTGAGAGAGAAGATATCTGTTTGCGTGATCGGAATCTTTAACTATTTTAACTTTTTGAAATATTTAAACCATTTTAATTATAAGTTATGAAGTGTTACTCTCTACACGTCATCTGTTTCACCTTGCAATTCTCAATTTACAGTTTTACTGTTGATATAATAAAATTTAGAAAAATGCAACGATGGTTTAGTGATTTTTCAACCACCACCAACTCACTCTTAATCATGTACTATTCTACTGTAACCTTAACCCTTGCATGCATCCATTTCATTTCGCCACTGTTAATCTCGTACTCTAAGCTAGTACATGCACTCCATCTCATTTCGTCACTATTTCATTGTTTCTTGTTTTTATTGAGTTTTATCTCTGAGAGGTTATATTGTGAGGTAGTAATAATTGGTGGTGATAGTAGTGACCGTGTTATGGTGGTTTGGAAAAGAAAGGTGTTGGGCGGTAGCTAGAGAGTATTTCACGAAGTTATTACAAGAGATTAACACATTAGAACCTTAAGCGGCGTTGGAAGCTCGGTTTAGGATGAACACTGGTTTTTGTGTTGCCGCAGTTGATACGCATTGGTTTTTTTAAATATGTTATATGCTGTTTATATACTGTTTTTAAATAATATGTTATATGCTGTATGGCGTTTTAGTTTTATGCTTTTATTTAAGTGTTTTAGGTTTATGGTGTTTTTTATTTCGTTATATATATTTTTATAATAAATATGTTTAAAAAATTTTGTATTAAATTATAATATGTTAATGTTTTATGTCATTATTTATATTGTAATAATTTCGTTGTATTTTAATTTTGAGGTTTTATTTATTAGGTGATTTATCTGTGTTATTCTTTTTGAATAATTGTTATGATTTTTTAAATATTATGTTGTTGTTACGATTTTATATATATATATATATATATATATATATATATATATATATTATATTATATTATTTTAATTGTGTTATGATTTTTTATATATATTATACTATTTCAATTGTTTTTTATATATATTATACGTATTAATCAAGTTTTATTTATTTTTGAGTAATTTTTTTATTTAGTATTTAGTTTAATATATTTTATGTTATTTTGTATTTTTTATACACATTTTGTTATATGTTAATTTTTTAACTTTTGTTTTGATTTAAAATATTTTATGTTATTTATGTTGTTAGTTAATTAATTAATTGTTATTTTTTACGTAGTAGTTAATATTATTTATGAAACTTTTTTATTTGTTATTAAGTTTTTAATTATTATATGTAACATAAAATTAATATAGTAACATAATAAAGCAAAAAGGAAAGCAATAAAAAACCCCTAAGGAGATCCAATTGCGGTTGTCCCTAAACACAGATCCAACTACGGCTGCCCCTAATCCAATTACGGCTAACACAAAGTGGAGCTCCAAATGCGGCGAACGTAAACCGCAACTCCAACTGTGGCTACCACCATCTGTACTTTCAAGTGAGGCTCTCATCTACACTTCCAAGTGCAACGGAGTCTTAACCGTAGCCACCAAACCAGGGAGGAAAGAAATAGCACTCAGTGAGAGAAGATATGAGGGAGGACGGGAGGAGCACACAAAGACAACAGAAACAAGGGTTAAATATGTTTTTGGTTCCTCAACTATCATGCGATTTTAGTTTTCGTCCCTCTTCGAAACTTTGATACACTTGCATCCCTCTCCTTTTAAAAAGTGTCATATTTAGTCCTCAATGACTAACAACGTTAGTTTTTTTCTAACGTGACTAACGATGTGCCACGTGTAAGGCTAATTTGAATTTTGTTTCTGATTTTAATTAAAATTAAAAGACAAATATTAAATTGTAAGGTCAAAATTGGAAACCTTTTCTTCTTCGTTCACCGATTCATCCTCATGGGGACACTTTTCCCTCTCCATCTTCAACGCAACCATGCCAACATTAGCAAAGCTCACACCGACAGAAAAACTCGTAAGAGGGTTCAACCTCTTCCCCCAAAGACCCGAAAGACACCATCAGCAAAGCTCACACCTGCATGCTTTTTTTGACACATCACACTATGCATGCTTACATCACAGCAAATATAATTCTTAGACTGATTGATGAATATTTGCAAAATTGATTTCAAAAATTTATATTTGAATGTTTCTATTACTAATTCATGGTAAAATTCACTATACTTGTTTTGCCCAACATAATAATTATAAAAACATTATTGCACCTCAAAACTAAATTACGAATCTAGAATGAAAAGTATGAACATATATTTATCTAAAAATCACTTCAGTTGATTGTTGAATGTGATTATGGAAACATGATGCGAATTCAAACAAACAATTAATATGTTTGTGATTTGGGCAGGGAATGTAAGGTGGGTTCAAGCAATGGAGTGGTCTGGTCAAAAAGAATTTGGGGCGTCTTGTGTGGTCCCATTTCTGATGGATAGTGTAGAAGCACTTCTTCAACATGACAAACTTCCACAATGAAATTGGGATAAGGAAAACTGGAATTTGGGAAATTTAGTCCAGAAGATGACACTCTGCTTCATTTGCTTCTTTTTCCAAATCAAATTTCGATTCCATTCAAAGCCTATCATCCATCCTCAATAACCCCCATGCCTCTGATGCCGCATCTTGGGGCGCCTGGTGGTCCTCCTCCACCGCAGTCGTCCTGCCCGAGTTTGCTCCCATTGTTGTTGCCAAGGCTGCATTCGAGAGGTTTCCCAATCGGACTTCCACAACTACGTCGTCCCTATCGCTGATGCCTACCATCGCTTCGAGGAAATCTGTAACCACACCTCCAAGGAACAAATCAACGACCTCGCCAATGTCGCCGCTGCCTCCGAGGTCCCCGCGCTCAAATTCAAAGAGGACTTCTGCCTTGAGGACGGAGCTACGTTCCATGCCGCTTGCCCCTTTGCCAACGTTGCCAAGAACCTCACGTTGCAAGAGAAGGTCTCGCACTACCTCGATGTTGTGGACCTCCATCTCGTGAAGGAGATTTCGCTCCTCTCGTCCTCGTTCTTTAAGACGCAGGGCAGCTGCAGGATCTCGATCCGCTCATGACTGTTGGACTTGATGTTAGCCATGGCTGCCTTGAAGATAGAAAGGGAAGAGTGCCCCCATCATGGTGAACTCGTGAACGAAGAAGAGAAGGGTTTCCGATTTTGATCTTACAATTTAATATTTTTTCTTTTAATTTTAATTATAATAAAAAAAATTCAAATTAGCCTTACATGGTACACCGTTAGCTATATCAGAAAAAATTGACGTCATTAGTTATAGAAGACTAAATATGACACTTTTTAAAAAGAGAGGAATGAAAGTGTATCAAAATTTTCGGAGAGAAATAAAAATTAAAATCGCATAATAGATTAGGAACTAAAAACATATTTAATCCCAAAAATAAAAAGTGAATTGCCGCAAAGAAGAGGAAGGGAGAAGAAACGGGTGTAGGATTTTCAAATTTGAAATACGGCACAGGAGGAAGGGTTGGTGCTTCATTTTTTTAAATAGTAAGCCTTTTTTAAAACCAAAATATTCTCTGACAGGGATACATTTGAGAATAGGAAAAAAAAGGAAGATGCATGCTGAAGTCAATGAAGTGCAGGGAGAAACGCTCTAAGTTATGTATTTTGAAAAAATTTGGAGGTGCAGATGAAGAGCTTGGAGGTGCAACCCTCTGCATCATTTCTAAAAGCCCAATACATTTGACCAGAAATATAATACTGAATTTGGGTCAATTTCTTCCTACACCCCATTAATTTTTTAAAATACCATTTTATCTTTATAAAAGTGACTTCCGAATTACGAATTCCAGAACAGGTTTTTGGAAACAAAATTTTCCCAATAAAATTTCAGGAACGAAAATTTCTGAAACAGAGTTTGCAGAACAAAATCTTGGAAATAAGATTTTTGGAATAAAATTTTCAAAACATGTAAAATATATTTTGGAACATATTTTTGAAATATACTTTTCGGAATGGATATAGTACTTTTCGAAATGAATTTTTCATCATACTCTTGCTTGAAATAAGTTTCAGAAAGATATGAAAGATTTCCTAAAAGAACCTTTTCGGAATGGATTTTTTAGCATTTTCTCTCTTCTCCTTCGGTAACAGTCCGGTGGCAGTGGCGCGGAAGTGGGGTGTGTTGATAAAAGATATTTAAGTATTGTCCTCCTCATATTGATGGGGTGCAATAAGAAACTGATGGGGTGCAATAAGAAATTAATGGGGTGCAGGAATCAATTGCCACTGCCAGGTCAATGAATGAAATTGTTAGAGGTGGGCTTGCCGAGAACTAGTTCAATCTGACACCAACACATAGCAGAAACGAGGGTTTTGGTTTTTTCTTGAGAAAAACAGAATCTCGAAGCGTTGTTGTTTGAGTAATGCCAGCAGAAATTATTTAAACAAATAGATTTTCATTTGAAGAAGTTGAAAATGATAAGGTCGTTGATGATTTCACCCCCATCTTGACTTTTTCCAACATCATAGCCTACCCCTTTTGCTCACATGCCCATTACCACACCACCTCCACATCTAATCTCTCTGTCCATTTCCACATGTCTCCATTTCACCATTTTCTCATTATTCCCTCTCACAACACTTCATCACTTCTTAACAGCCATGCATCTCTGTCGGCTCATACCATACCAATTTCACTTCCATTTTTCTGCTCCCTACCAAACACTATACATCCTGCTCCATGTCTCATCTCTTGCTTTAACATTATTAATAATCAACACTCCTTTATCTTCATTTCATTTATCATACACTAATTTTCTTTAAAATCATACTCACTATAAATAATACTAATTTATAATATATAAGTAGATGCAAATTTTATTTTATAATTTAGTGTTATAAAATTAAATTAGATCTAAAATTTACTTCTTAATATAATATGGTAAAAGTCGCACATTTATTAAAGATAAAATCAATTTAAAAAATATAGATAACACGGTGTTATGGAATTGAATTAGATTTAAAATTAATTGATATCAGGATAATAAGTTAAAACTTATGCATTTTATAAACATAATTTGAATAATCTTTTTAACGAATTTTTACTTTTTGAAAGATCCAGAAAGTATAATAACTCTTTGATGCATTATCTGAAGCTGTCATCGTCTTAGGAAACCTAAACACATAAATGAAAATGAATAACTAGTTGGATTCTTAACCTTTTCCTGACGTTAAACAGCGACAAGCATGCGTGACACCATATATAGACTCAAACTATGCACGTTTGTGGGGGCGTTGGAACTATTATTCATATAAATATGTTGCAGTTGAGTTAGGTAGAGTTTTCCATCAATGAGTTTACTGTTTGATAAAAAGAAAATGAGTAACATGGATGAATGGTAGATATAAAGAAGGCCATGAAACAGTGAATATCCATCTGGGGTTGGCTTGGTAGTACCACTAGTGGACAATCTATGTACCTTCCTGAAAAACCCCAACCCTTTACTCAAATTCTAGATCATGCAACCTTTGAATTTATTATCTTCCTCCCTTATCCATCCAGCTTGCTTATGCTACATCTTTCCCATATATAATATTATTATCTCTTTCTCTAATAAACCAATCATCATTCATATCTTCAAAATTTACACTTCACTTCAAGTTCAAACTAACACTTTGTTCACTTAAATGGATTTGGAGAGAGTGATTGAATGAATTTGAGAGGATATTTATAGGTAAATTTTTTATTGTTTATTTGAGTGGACTTTGAGATAAGTGAGAGTGGATTTGAAAGTAAATTTTTTTAATCTATCACATCAATCAAATCTTACACTAATTTTCACAAAGTTTAATTACTTTCAAATCCATTCCACTTACCTCCAAATTCACTCAAATAAACAACAAAAAAATTTACCTTCAAATCCTCTCAAATCCATTCAATCACTCTCCCCCAAATCCATTCAAGTGAACAAAGCTTAAGAGTTACTTATCTATACTTTTATCTTTTAACTCATTTCAGACATTTTTGTGAGGATAAAAATCTTTATATGTAGAAAGAAAAAATATATATAAATAACACTAAAACCACATTTATTTATTTATTTGGATTATACCAAAGTAAAAGTTTTTAAAACTAATATATAGAAAAAAAAATACAAATTAATTTAATTTTATTTAAAACAAAATCTAAACATTTATTGTAGAAAAATATGGTGTAAAATATTCATTAGAGTACTCGATAATTTTTAGTACACTTAAATTAAGTATACTTAAATTAATTTTATTTCTAGTATATCTCAAAAAATGTTTAGGATTTTTAACACGCTTATAATTATACTATAACATTTTATATATTTTGTAAATGGATTATTTGGCATGTTACATATATTTTATCTTATGTTTCATTAGTTTTTTTCTAATAATATCTTCGCATTAAAATTAAAAATAACGTTATATGTTTCATATTGTTTTTAATTTAATTTTACATCCAACTTGCAAATAATTAATATTGCTTTATACCACCTTTTTAATTGTTTGTTTTACATGGAGAATCAAAATTGTTTGTTATTTACGTCGTACCTGTTTGTGAAAAGTGAATCATTTTAATTGTTTGTTTTACACGGAGAATAAAAATTGTTCTTAATTACCTTATACATGTTTTATTAAGAAATTTAGGGCTGAAATAATGTAAACATAATTTTATTATATCTAATTATTTAAAGTTATTTTTACTGTACTTCAAAACAAATAGATACTAGGATTATTGATTCATGCCAGTTGTACATATACACGAGAGGATCCGAAAGGTACAAACAAATATGATGACCAAATCATAATCTATCATTCGTGTCTTCCATATAAAATAAATTTATTTGAGTTTAATAGATCTAACACAATTGATAATAACATTCTAAAAATATTTAATACATTTAAATTTGAAATCATTATTTAGATAAAAAATATTATTACTTATTAATAATTAAGGTATCAATTTACCAGAATTTGATAGATCAGATTAGAATTTTTAATATGATAATCCACTTTGACCTATCTGGTTTAATCGGTCAAAATCTCTAGTATTAACTCAATGGTATAAATATACACTTTAGTATGTAGTGTATAAGAATTTGGTAACTAGCATCAATGAGAAGCCCAAATTAAGCCTTTAAGTTGAATTCATGCATCTAGCATCATTGAAATGTGTATACATAGTGACAAATCATAACATTATTTATTGAAACTTTCATAATTTCATATGACCAAACCTTAAATGGTGCTATAAAAAATCATAACTTGAGTTTGGCATTCAATAACCTAGAATGCCTAAATTACTCTTAGCCTTAGATTCATAATTATGTATACAAAATTAATTAAACCCCACAAACTCATTATCTAGCATTTAGATTATTAGAATTATGAGAGATTGCTAAAAAAGAGTGTTGTCCCTATCCTAAATCGCCAACCCTCAGTTTAAAGCACACAATGGGTCCTATATATATTGGATATTTTGTAATACCATAATCCATAGCACTTATTTGTGATTCAACCTCAACTTAATTTCTTATACAAAAATTACATTCATTTTAACGTGATAACATCGAAGAAAATGTTTCAAATTTAAAATTTGTAAATTCATTTGTTTAGAAAAAGGAAAAGAAAGAAAGAAATAATGAAGATATAACTAGAATTGTCAAAATAGGTTATTACCAATTGATTGATCACTTAGTGAGCTAATCCAATCCAACTTACTTATTAGTTAATTCAAAAAATTAAACTTGTCTAAACCCATCACATGGGTTAAATAGGTTAACTTGTTTAATTATAATTTTTTTTAATTAAAATCTAAATAAGGTTCAATCCAAAATAATGTTAAACTCTAAATACAATCCAAAATTACAAAAATACAATAAAATTCAAATACATTTAAAAATAGAAAAATATTTATAATTTTTATTTTTTTAATATAATTTAATATTTATAATTTATGGATGGATTAGTGAGCTAACCTAGTTTATCACATGTTTAGTCGGATGAATCGGATTTTAGTAAATAAAGTTTCTTTTTGTCCGTATCAAAAAATTTGTAATTTTTTTTAACCTAATTCAAGTTAATTTATGATAGAATAGGTTTTAGTCCATTTTGATATAATAGAGATATATAGATGATGTAAAATTAAGGAAGCATTTACGTACATTTATTAAATGGTTAAACAAACTTTATTGAAAAAACATTTTCAAGATCTTAACCCTTATGATAATCCAGAAATCAATAAATCACAAAAAGAAAAGAAAAGGAAAAACTTATGACATCACCTTGACGCATTTATTATATATACAATAAGGGCTATTGTTTTATATTTATTTTATTATTTTTCCAAGTCAAATTGGTCTGACATCTCATGATGAAATTTGAGAATTTTGTAGTAAAAATAATGATAATGTTTATATTTAATGTTATAGGTTAAATAATAGCATGCTAGTAGTGTGACCTATAAAGTATTAATAGCACATTTAATTTCCTATCATTAAACATGTTTTTTCTTCTTCTCATCTTTAGTGTATTGTTTATCTTTCCAACTAAAAAAGTGTATTGTTTATATTACTGCCCCGTTTAATTAGTAGATGCTATATTGAATCATGTTACTTCAAATATAGTTAACACTACAAAGGCATACATGTCTACTAAAATATAAGTTTGTTTATCTTAGTTTTAATATATATATATATGTTAATTTTTGTACTGATTTTATTCTTAAAAAATAATATAAAATTATTTTATTCTGTTGTACTACTTTTTTGTCATATACCGATAGCATATGCTCTAAATGTGAATGATTTTACATTATTGAATATAAATTATTATACGTACCTTTTTTTCCAATATGTTGGTACGGAGGTAATAATTCAAACAAAAATTTATTTACTTTTAGAAAATATAAAGTAATTAAAGTGCATAAATTAGCCATAATTATATGTTAAAATCTTAATATTTTTATAATATATACTGAAGAGTTTCCTTCTGAAACCCAGTATTCACCTCAAAAGAAAAACAACCAACATAGCATGAAACCAACGTTATATTTTTTTAAGAGAATAGAAATAACGATCTAAGTTTTCAAAGCCAATTCTAACTAGCATTTGGCTAAATCATCACTAATTTTGTAATTAAAGTAGTTCCGCATCGACTTTATCAATTGTTAAGGTGTTTTTATTTTAAAATTTTTATGTTGAATGAACATGGAAGAAAGACACAAGGAGATGAACATAAATAAAGGATGTAAAAAAAATTTGTAAATGTAGAATATGTATAGATGAAAAAAATAATATGGACGAAGGAAATGAATTTGGATGAAAGATACGAGTATAGAAAATTTATTAATGTAAATAAAAATTATCAATATAATGATATTTATATAAAAAATAAGTAAAGAAAATTATCGATGAGTAAATTTATCTCTGTAAATTAAAAATAATTACCTTTTATATTCAATTTGAAGAAAACACACACTTCATAATATATAATTATGATTTAGTAGACACTAACTTAAATAAATATAAATATTATAAATAATTAAAATTAACATTAGTTAAACTCATATTAATTTTATTTTTTTTTAATTAATATATGCTAACTTAAATAAATAAAATATTTAAAATATAAAGTTAAAATTTGATAAATTGGCACTAACTTTATTTATTTTAGTATATTTTTTATATTTTGATATACTTAACTAGTGTTAACTTAAATATAAAAAAATTAAAAATAAAAAAATAAAATTAATTTTTGTTAAGTTGACATTAACTATTTATTTTTAATATTTATTTTATTTAATATTTATTAAATTGATACTACCTCAAATATTCATTTAATGCAAATTTTAGAAAATAATGTTATGATTTTTTATACTTTTTAAAAGAAAAAATATTTTGTATTGTAATAGAATCGGCTAAAAGGCAACAAAATCTAAGAATTTTATTTTATAGCAGAAATACAATATTTTTTAACAACTATTTAGTTTATTAGTTGATAAAAAATGATTAATAAAAATTTATAAGGACGCTTTTTATTTTCTGACACTAGTGTACTAAAAGGAAACGATAACGGTTATTTTCGCCTATAGGCAGCGGTTTCGCAACTAAAGCATATACAGGCAAGGCAAAAAAGGGTAGGTTTCTTGCCTCGGTTAACAACCGAGGCCAAAAACGATTGGATTATGCCTCGGTTCTTAGGTAACCGAGGCAGTAGGGTGTTTTCTTTTTTTAGACTTTAGGCTTCGGTTCGTAATGAACTGAACAGTCCTCGTCGAACGGTGCTCATCCTCGCCGAATGGTGCTCGCCCTTGCCGAACGGTTCTCGATCTCGTCGAGCCCTAGCCGTGTCATCTCCTCCATTGACGCATCAACCATGGAACTCTCGCTTCGTACGAAAGTGCCTCTCTCAGTAGGTTCGCGAACCCAATTTCGACCTCACCATTGCCACTGCCTCGTGCCATCGCCACCGTGAAGCATCACCACCGCTGTCGCGCTACAAAGCCTACTTCAGGCCGTCACCGTCTAAGAATTGCGGCACTCAACGCGAGAACTTGCAACCACCACATCTCCATCCGGGACGCCATCAAACCTACAAACCACAAGAACCAGAAATCTGCAGAAGGACCATGAGCTTAAATCGCAAACCCACGAGCTTCGGACCGCCATGAGTATTTTCCCCTCTCTGCAATACCAACCTAGAACCAGTGAGAAAGGGGGAAGAAGATAAATGGCAGAGAGAAGATATTGGAAATAGAATCAAACCTCCTTTGCTGCGAATTAGAATAGAGAGAACAAGAGGAAGAAGAACCCTAGGTTGGAGAGAAGAACTTCTTTGGAGGCACGAAAGGGAAAAGGAAGAACACTGCGCGAGAAAATGCGTTCGCTTTTAGTTTACACAGGGGCTATTACCTCGGTTAAGTAAAAGACCGAGGCCGAACGGTACTATTGCTTCTGTCCCAGACAACCGAGACATATTAGTGGACAAAATTAACTTGGAACGTTCGGTTACTGCCTCGGTTCATAGCAGAACCAAAACCGAACGGTCTTATTCCCTCTGCCCCCAAACAACCGAGACTTATTAGTGGACAAAATTAACTTGGAACGTTCAGTTACTGCCTCGATTCATAGCAGAAGCGAAACCGAACGGTCTTATTGCCTTTGTCCCAGACAACCGAGGCATATTAGTGGACAAAATTAACTTGGAATGTTCGGTTACTGCCTCGA
This sequence comes from Vigna angularis, assembly GCF_016808095.1. Classification (NCBI taxonomy): domain Eukaryota; kingdom Viridiplantae; phylum Streptophyta; class Magnoliopsida; order Fabales; family Fabaceae; genus Vigna; species Vigna angularis. The sequence goes on from NC_068979.1 coordinate 18,197,876, forward strand.
TTCATAGCATAACCGAAACCAAACGGTCCTATTCCCTCTGCCCCCAGACAATCGAGACTTATTAGTGGACAAAATTAACTTGGAACGTTCGGTTACTCCCTCAGTTCATAGCAGAACCGAAACTGAACGGTCATATTCCCTTTGTCCCCAGACAACCGAAACTTATTAGTGGACAAAACGTTTGGTTACTATCTCAGTTCATAGCAAAAGTGAAACGGAACAGTTATATTGCCTTTATCCCCAAACAACTAAAGCATATTAGTGAACAAAACGTTTGGTTACTGCCTTAGTTGAGAACAGAACCAAAGCCGAACGATTATATTATCTCAGTTCCCAATTAACCCAAGCCTATAAATTCGTTATAACTATGAAAATGCCAAAACCGAAACATACGGTGAGTTAGAAAACCATTTTTTATCTCTTCTAACTTCATTTTATTTGCTTACTGCAATACATATTTTTTGTTTTCAGCTCAGATATTTTCAAATAAATCTGGTCCATGAAATTACATTTGTTCAAGGACAGATGGGATACCCACGATTATTTTTATTAAACGGTTAATGTATTGTCATTGATTAATGAAAAAACGGAGATAAGTTAATTTTTTTTATAGCAATAAAGTGATCTTCTTAATTTCTTTTACGGACTTCATTTTAAAAAAAATTATATATGAGATTAATTTAAAATTATAGAAAAAATAATAATATAGATAAAATTTAACCGATAAACGTCATTTATTTGTTATTTGTTTTCGTAACATCTTAAATTTCTGATATTATTTATTCCTCTTATTTTTACAGATACTAGCATGCTGTTTTAAAGTTTAACATGAATTGTGATATTTATGTTGTTTGGCCACGTATCCGTTATCTTAGATAAATCAAAACACGTTCTGGCCGTACCCATATGCCAATATATAGTATGTTTCATAGTTAATTTGGGTGAAAAAGAATTCCTGCCATGAATGAATGAAGCATAACTCATTTATGTTAGGTTATTTGAGAGACAATAAAATGAGATTTGTTAATAAGTCAATTTTAAATTTAATTTAATTTCATAAAATCGGTTTCTAAATTAGTTATATATTATAAATTGGTTTTATTTTTAGTAATGGAATTTTTAATAAAATTTAAAAACAAAATATTAAGATAATAAGTATATATATTTCTATTTATGTTATATTATTCATTTTACTTGTATTTACTTTGATCTTAAATTTTTAGTGATTAATTTCTGAATTGTGATATTTATGGACTGTATGGTAGGTGTGGAATAAATAATTAGTCACTAACTTTATTAAAAAAATAATATTTAATTTATTTATATTATTGTATTATCTATCCATGTTATTTTATTAAATATATTCTTTCTCTCTTTAGAATCCTAATCCTATTTCTATAAAAAGAATCGACTTTAAACTCAAATCATCCCAATATTTTAGGATAGTGTTATTTTGTTCATAAAATTGTAAGTACATATTCTAATTTTTTTTTTTACAAATAATATGCTTTTGGTGATATTAGTTTGAAAAATAGTATCAAAATGCTTGTGAAGTTGGTTATTAATCGATCTTAATTATATCAAGCTTTTGAGACAAGAAAGTAAGATATTTTATATCGATGGACTTTCACATGTAAAATACCTATGATGGATGTGGAATCATATATAAAACAATCCATATATTATCAATGATTTTGACTAATAATTTTTCGAGGGACTAAAATAGTATATTTAAATTAAATGTAGTTTTGATCTTTAATTTTCATGTAAATATACTATAGTTTATTTTGTACATGTGATAAAAAGTAAGGTGAATGGGTTTCTCTTTTCCTACATACATTTGCACCATTCTTACTATATAAACAATTATATAAAAACTGTATTATTTTTAATCACAACAATACTAATCATATATTCTAGTTTTTGGAAAGTATTAACAATGATAAATCTGACGACAAAATTGGAAAGCTAAAATTACTTCATGGTGTCATTTAAGCTCCATTAGTGGATATTATATTTGTTAGTTAAAATCCACTTAATATCTTTTTTTATGTTATTTATGATGGTAGTTCAACATGTAGTTTTTATGGATGTAGCTTCATTTGTTTTGATATATCAATACATATATTAAAGAACATTACCCAACAAGATCAATTAAGTTTCTTTATTCTCAAACAGTCCAAATCCAAATATATGTTTATTAAAACAATATTTACATATCATAACTAATTTTAACAATTTGATACTACAGTTATTATTTATAATGAGATATTATTGTTAAGTAAAATTGTTATAATATACTTTAGGTAAATATTATTTCAATGGAAACTTAGATTTACAATCATATTGAACTTATAAATGTATTTAATATTTTTCAAGAAATACTCATTTTATAATTAATGGTATTTATTGTGTTTATAAATATTTAATAACTTTCTTCCTGACTTGACTTGAGTGTTAGAAAGTTTTATACATCCCTTCGATGGCAAAACATTTTATTCGGCTAAATGTTTTTCAAAATTTCTTTTATATATATATATATATATATATATATATATATATATATATATATATATATATATATATATATATATATATTCTGTTTAAGCTTTATCAAACTCTACATGTATGGACATGTTCCATTATTGAATCAAGTTTTTCTCTTCGAATTGCTTGAACATAGAAAATTAATGAGATGTTTCCAAAGCTGTTATTAAACATTTAAAGTTTTAGGAAAGTGTTACCAACCCAAGAAACAAACAAAAAGGAGAACCAAACTCTAATAATAGAAATGTTATAGGACGCAACATAAATTAGGGAAAAGACACAACGCGTAATGGATCACTAACATTTGACAAAATTGGGACGAGAAGTTAATGATGTTGAGACCCATACTTCACACTCACCAATCTTCCTCCACTCATCAGTGCCCAACATCATCAATTAGTATAAATTATAAAGACTACTAAACAAATTATAATTTAACCATTTTTAATTCTCATCTAATTTCTCAAAAGAATAAATTATTTAATGTTAAACGTTAACTTCACGCTGTGGTAGTTCGGTGTATCTAGTTAATCTTAAAAAAATCCAATGAATTTCTTAACAAAATGTTTGTCATATTATAATAATAATAAAAAAACCAGAATTTGAATTCTCAGTTGAATTTTTCTGTGTTATTCCTCTACCGAACCTTCCAAATATATTTATAGATATTAGTTTTAGTGTTTTAAAAATATTAAAAAAAATTAATATATCAATACCAGTTTATTTTGAATACTGACAGAAAAAAAAAACTCAGCAGAATGTGCTTTACCAACTTTTGGAGAGTTTCTGGAGAATAGATTAGTTCAAACACGTGTCTCGTCGTCTTCAAATAAATATTTGTGCTATTTTTTGAATGGCATGTTAGATACTTTTCAAATAAATAATCAACCACCAGTCAATATAAAAAGAGACAAAATAATTAATATTTCTAGCAATTGTGCGGATATGAGTAGCAACCTGCTTATATATCTGCTAAGAAAAAAAATGTTAAAGTACAATTATAATGAGTAATTTTAAAACATATCATTTTACTAAATATAGCTTACGATTTATTTTGTCATAAAATAATTTAAATAACTTATTTTATAGTTTACCTGACAAACAGGCTCATAGCTTATAAACTGTTAACTGATAAATTTTTAGCTGCTAAGATCTCAGTGTATATATAAGAGTTTCAAATTCGTAAACTAGTTTATTAAATTAAAGTTAATCTTGATTGGTAAATATAAACTTATGTGGAAGAATATAAATGAGATTTTTGTTTTATAGACAAAAATATACTATTATATAGGTATGTACTGATTTGATTATTCATCCTCCTAAATAATGAATAGAACATGATAGTTTGTCATTACTTTCGTCGTGTCGTGATAATAAATATAGACTACAAAAAGGAAAACCGTTTCTCCTAACTCTTTCTATTCGTACTCCCCATTTTATATATACACTCTCATTTCCGATTTTTCATCTTGATTCCCTAAGACTGTCTTCATTTTAGAGGATGGATTTGGAGTAGAGAGAGTTGATGAATTTGGAGAAGACGGATGGATGAATTTGAGAAGATTTAAGAGTGAGTTGATTGTTGTTTTTTTGAGAGGATTATTTGGGGGTGAGTGAGAGTGAATTTAAAAGTAAAGTTTGTGAAAATTAGTATAAGATTTGACTGATGTTATAAATAAAAAAATTGTTTAATAAGTAGAAATTAAAAAATACCAAAATATCTTTAGTTATAAAAGTAAAATAAAATGATAATTCTTAATGTTATATATAACTGTAAAAATATTTATAAAGTGAAGAAAAATAAAAATTAATTTTTAAAATGTAAAAAATTATATTTAAATAAAGTTAAATAATTATTTTCAAATTAATTTCCCCACTTCAAATTTCATCCATTAAGTAACAAAATTTTTAAAAGAGGAGTAATTTATCATTGCATAGATTCATAAAGGAAAAAATATAAAATAATTAAATAAAATATATTTATTTTATTTCATACATTCTTTATTATTTACATATTTTATCCATTTTTCTTTGCTAATTTATACAAATTAATTTTATGCCACACCTTTATCACATCACCACTGTAACTGAATACAACATGAGGTTCATTTTATGTATGGAGTGGAACCGAATACTCCACACATGGAACTGAATACAGCGTGATATATGCATGAAATGAAACTGTGTGTTTTATTTATTATTAACCATGCAAGGGCAAACTGCATTTTTAAACCAAATCGCTCCAAATCCAAGCATATTCGTGAGTGATGAAAAAAAAGTATATACAATTTCGCAAAAATTCATCTTCACATATCAACTGAAACGAATATCATACATATCTCAAATCCATCCTATACCATTTATCTTTCAACAGTACAATTGTCTCGTGCGAACACAACATAAAGGATTCATAGTTCTAACATTTGCATACCAATTGTAACGTCCTAAACTTATAATTGTGTTAACCTGTTAAAATTTAAACTAATAAGTATATTTTTAACTTTATCAAAAGAGTTTTTTTCTTTTACAAAGCTTATAACCATACAATACAATATACAAATCCAAACTTTCTGAATATTAATACAAATAATTACAAAAGATAAAAATAAAATAAAATCTTTGTTTTCTCGAAATCTTTTTTTCTTGCATCAGTACCTATATTTGCTTGTGTACATAGTATAGTCATTACAGATGTACATCAACAAAATGCAAGAGTAAACAATTGATATCAAATCATAATACATTTAACTTCATTATCATCAGCTTAATTTAAATTCTTCGTATTATATTAAAACGATATACAAATGAGGTTATGAACACTTTATTAAATAAATTAAATAAACATAATAATAAATTTTAAAAAAATGAAGTTACGAACATATTACTAAATAAATTAAATAAACAGAATAATAAATATAAATAAAGATAAGATTACATGAGCATTTCACTAAATAAACAAAATAAAAAGTAATAAATATAAATAAAAATAAAGTTATGAATATCTCACTGAATAAATTAAATAAATAAATTAATAAATATAAATAAAAATAAGGTTATGAACGCTCACTATATAAATTAAATAAACATAATAGTAAATAAATATAAATAAGGTTATAAAACCTCACTAAATAAATTAAATAAAACAAATAGGTTATAAACACCTTACTAATTAAATTAAATAACCAGAATAATAAATATGAATACAAATGAACTTATAAACACCTCATAAATAAATTAAATAAGTTAAAATAAAAAATATGGGGTTATGAATACCCACTAAATAAATTATATAAATAGAATAATAAATATAATTAAAAATGAGATTATAAACATTTCACTAAATAAATTAAATAAATCAAAAATAGTGAATAACAAAATTGTGATTATGAATACCGCACTAAATAAATTAAATAAACAAAATAATAAATATAAATAAAATAAGAATATGGCACATAATTAAGATAAATAAATATAATGAAATAAAACATATAAAAATGATAAATTTATAGTTTTCCTTAACTTGTGAAAGCAAACTCTACTTTTTCAATTGATTGAATAATTTTTCAAACTATTTACATGTCTCTAAATGAAAATCTCTATAGTCAAACTGAAGTACAATGTCTTAAACACTCTCGAAAAGAATTTCATCCTAATCTAAGAAATAACTAAGTGAAAATAAAATTTTTACTAAAACAATTCAGAACTAGATAGTATATGGAGACTACCTTTTACACTAAAATGCAAAATTTATTTCTCTCGTCATAAATCTCTAATTGTAAATATGACCAATCATAGTGGTGAACTATATTTTAATAATACTTTATAAAAAATACAGCCTAATCCAATGGTTCATGAGGTTGCGATCACAATTTATCGAGATAACTTAGGAATAGGATAAAATACCTGAAAAACACTAGAAATGGGAGGGGTGGGGGGTTGAACAGTGTTGAAAAAATCTTTTCGCAACCCTTCTGATATAGCACATTCGTCGAGTATGAGATTTATTAAGTAGTTGTTAAATAGTCGACTTGCAAGTGATTACAAATGATATTCCAATAGTAAAAAAATATCGTATAACGTCGTTGTTTTTTGGCCTTTCACATCGAATTCGAGGTCGACGTCATATTGGGAGACGTTAAATTGACATCGAATTTAAAAAATTCGACGTTAATCAAATTGACATCGAATTTTGTTAATATTCGATGTTAAGCAATTTTTTTTTGTTTTTTTAATTAATTGTGATCCTTTTTTACAACTCTACGATACCTCTAAAAAGTAGAAAAACAATAAATTTCATTTTTTGGTATTTTATAAAGCATGAACTATGAACGTGTAGTATAGTATCAACAACAAACAACAATAACAAACAACAAACAAGTTCAATCAAACAACAACAACAACAACAAACAAGTTCAACCAAATAACAACAACAAACAAGTTCAACAAAAAACAACAACAAACAAGTTCAACAAAAAACAACAACAAACAAGTTCAACAAAAAACAACAAACAAGTTCAAAAAATAAGTTCTTCAAAACAAAAACGAAAACTAACCTTCAAAAGGTGAGTTCGTCGGAATAAAGTGTTTCCACCAGTGAGAGAGAAAGCAGAATGCCCCTATGAAGGACAAGAACACGAAAATAATCGGTCATAAAAAAATTATACATAAAGTAGTTAATTAACATGCATTTATATCAAATGAAAGAAAAATTACATGTGATGGTCGTCAAACTTCGTTCGAGAAAAGTTTGAGAAGAGAAGATGGTCTCGCGTGCTAAGATAAAGTTAATGAATTTTCAATCTCCCGCTCAAATTAAAAAGGAGAAACTTTTGGCTGACAAATAATACGTCGAAGCTCCTACAAAATTCGACGTATTATACATGGTTTAAAAGAAAAAAGAAAAAAAGAATTAAAAAGGGTTACTTTTTGGCTTCTGGCTGACAAATAATACGTCAAAGCCTTTACAAAATTCGACGTATTATTTGTTGTTTAAAATAAAAAAGAAAAAAGAAATAAAAAGGGTGACTCTTTGGCTTATGACTGACAAATATTACGTTGAATCCCTACAGAATTCGATGTACTATTGGTGGTTTAAAAGAAAGAAGAAAGAGAATGACGCGCTGGTTTAAATAATTACCATCATAGAACGTCGAATTGAATGATGTTTCGACGTTCTACAATTGCATTTATTTACAAAAATGCCACCAGTCATTTTTAACCTTAGCTATTCAGTGGTTGGACGTTGAACGCGTGACGTTATACGCTGTTTTTGCACCAGTGTTCATAATATCGTTATACTATAAAGTTTGTATGAACTTTCTTAGTTAAAGAACAATCGTTTAGTATGGGAAGATTCTTTTTTTTTTTGTAAAACAATCGTTTATTATGGTGATCAGACGATGTAGACGGGTTGGTTCTCTTCTTTCTTCAAAAGTATCGTTGAGTGACTCTTCTTGTTGACTCTCTTCTTGATCTTTGATTGCTTCAGATGCATTTGCCTCTTTGGGCAAATGATAGTCTACCTGCAATTTAGAGAAATAGTTGTCTAACTCTAACTAGTTTAGGTCAGGCTCATGGTTAAATTTAACATGGATGACTTCCTCAACTTTCTAGGTTCTAGACCTTAAACACTCTTGATGTTTTTAAGTAACCAAGCATGATCCCTTCATCACTTCGAGAGTTAAACTTCCCTAGATTACCTTTAGTATTTAATATAAAACATTGACGACAAAAAGGATGAAAATAGGAAATATTTGGCCTTTTATCCTACCATAATTCATAAGGTGTTTTGCTTAAAATTGGCCTAATCTAAACTCTATTTTGAATATAGCATGCATTGTTAACTACTTCTGATGACAACCTCCTTAGCTAGGTTGGGCCAAAACTAGGAGATATGCATGGAGGGGTGTTTCCTTGGGGTTATGGTGCAAAAATGGTGTGGGGGAGGTCCAAGGTTGATAGCTATGGTGGTAAAAGGGGTAGAAGCTCACGGTTTTTGGTGTATATAGTGATAGTTAGGTGGTGTTTGATGGCTCCAAGAGAAGTGAGGCCAACTCAAGAAGGAAGGTGACTAGAGGGACCTCTAGGGTTGCTTTAGTCTTGATCTATAAAGTTTATGGGCATAATTTGGCAGCATAACATTACTAGTCTAAGATGAAATACAAGGGTGGAAACAACTTTATTTATAGGCAAATGGTGTCTCATTCTAACCTTAAAAGCATGATATTCCACCTTTGCTCTCATTGGCCAAAAATGAGGCCTTCTAAGGTGTGGACAAGTGTCCACAAATCCTTTCCAATGATGGGAGGACATGTGGCTACTCACAAAACACAATCATCTCCATTCCTAGAGTGTCATGTGGCCATTACTAAAAGAAAATCCTCTCCAATTGTGGAGGGACATGTGAGCACTACCAAAAGGAAATCCTTTCCACTCCTAGGGTGCCATGTGGCCACTTATAAAAAGAAAATCCTCTTCAATGGAAGCATGACACATGGCACGCACTTTCCACTTGGTTTGGATGTCTAACTTAAGGAAAATCCTATGCTACATAGGCCTTAATACAAGCCTTAAACAAACCTACACTACATGGTCGAATACAATGGCCTAGATATCCTACATTACTTTTCAATCCATGTTCCATGATGGCTCCAAAAGTGGTCCACAAGGTAGAGTTGATACCATCTTCATGGATGGCTTCCACTCTCTTGAAAGTGTTTGACCATGGCTAGGGAATTTGTCATCAGCTTCTACCCAAAAGTGCTTAGGAGAGTTAAAAGCGTTTAACATCGTTCTGACCATCTCTTGCAGAGATCTATTTTCCTCTCAACCACTCCATTTTGTTGTGGAGTCATCGAAGTTGAAAAGTTATGTTTAATGCTAGAGTTTTCACAAAATTTTTCAAAATGCTTATTTTCCAATTGTCCTCCATGGTAACTTCGGATAAATATGATTTTCAAATTCTTTTCTTTTTCTATCATTTTACAGAGTTTTGTAGAAAGCGTTAAAAGCCTCGTCCTTATGAGTTAGAAATAGAATCCAAGTTCACCTAGAAAAATAATCTACTACTACTAAGCCATAGCGTTTACCGCTCATAGACGCGATTCTTGTTGGACCAAATAAACCTATATGAAGTAGTTTAAGAGATGGTTTTGTTGAAACTATGTTTTTACTTTTGAAAGATTTCTTGACCTGTTTTCCCTTCATGCATGCACTACAAAAGATCGTATCATTGAATGATACCTTTGGCAGTCCTCTTACGAGATCATAGCGTTGTAGATTCGAGATTAATCTCATGCTTGCATATGTAATGAAATGAATGATGTTTGAAGAAAAAAAAACGATCTTACATTAAAAAAAGAAGAAGAGAAAGTATATGTGTAACTACACATGAATGTAAATACAAGAAAATATTTATCTTATATTAAATTTTCTTTTTTTTTCTCTTTCTGAACCAAAAATCAGGAGATAAATAAGAGTAAAGTCAAACTTAGATAAAGTTTTTAGTTAAAGAAAACTTTGGTTAAATAATTTTGGTTTTTTGTTTTAGATTTTAAGTCATCTCTTTATTTTAATATGTAGTCTTGAATTTGTCGTATGTTTCATCCGTTGAAAAAAGCTTAATAAATAATATCTAAATTTAGGTGGTGTGTTTGTTATATTAATAAGATGATAAAGTAAATTAAATAAGAATTATATTATTATTATTGTTAATATTATTTAATAATTTTAATCAAGTTGGGGTGAGCTTTAGATTCAATATACAATACCTGTTATTAACTCATAGATTGTTTGACTCAATCATAAAAAGAAAATATTCAATCTAATATCTTTGAGTTTGTAACATCCTAAATACAGTATTGAAACCATAGAGGAAACATTACATAGTCAATAAAATATATCAGTTAACATGCTGGAAAAGAAGAATAAAGTCATTTTTACGGTCATCCAAAGAAAACTATAACTCTAACTTTATATACAACATGTACTAGTATAAAAACTATGTACAATATTGGTGTATCAAAAAGCCACCAAGAAACTATAAACACTATAAAAAAACATTACTAATAACACTACACATTAGAAGCCCCTCCGTCTAATGCTTGCTCGACGGACACATTATCTTGCTCTATTCATACCTACTAGATGATCATCGCCAAAGAAAATACACATACAAAGAAAACAACCAAGAAACATGCAAGAAGGGTAAGCTAGTTGAAAAATAATCATTCATATTAAAATAAATACAATATACAAGTTTCATCACACCATAATTTTAACATCTCAAATCTCTTCACACATACCGACTCAGACTTGGCCCAACTCTTTACTATGTAGTATAATTATCGAGCCATGAATAGTTCTGCATCTGTGTGGTGATACAACTGACCCACTTAAATTTGTCACACAAGGTTAGTCCTTAAAACGTCCTTTGCCACCATGAAGAAAGGCCCCCAGGCTAGGACCTCATGCTCCTCTCACAACATGACTCGTCACTCTCTAATTGAGCACATATGATCATTAGAGGTTCATGATAACTATCATATCGACTTCTTACAATTTATACTAGTCTCCCATAAAACCACCAATAAGAGATTCCTCATTGGAACTCTTTTCACAACTTTGAAACCATACTTTATTCCTTGAATGCCAATCCAAACACATTTCAAAGAATATAAAAACAAAAGAACTCATAAACAGTTCAAAGAATCAAACATACTCAAGATTATCAAAGAATTATAAAAAAGAATAAAATACTAACAAACCCTGGACTAGTCGTTCAGCGACTCAGCTCACTGGGTGACCAAAGAGTCTTCTCACTCAACGATGCCACTCGTTGTGTGAATACAAAGACAGTGATCCAGACCCTCCAACATCTCACTCAACGACTCAGCTTGTTGTGTGAAAAAATAGACCCAAAATGAATTGTACCATTTTTAGATCACATTTGTGCAACTTAGGGATCAAAACAAGTCACAATTGACTTCATTACATATCCAAACCACTCCAATTTGCCTCAAAACATTCCCATCAAAATTTTACTACTTAACACTCTCAAATTGCACCTAAAACTATCCAACAACATCACCAAACTACTAATACCTTTTTTTTAAAACAAATTTCAACCAATTGACAACCTTAGCAAGTCAAAATTCACATCTAGACAAACTTTTGAACTGAATATACTCCAACTAACCCTTAGTTCAAAACTAAGACACAAAACCCCCTTTTAAATGTTAAAATGACAAACGGTTCAACATACATTTTGTTTCCTCTCTACTGTAATCATTTTATACCATCATCCTTCACCATACCAATCAACATACAAGCTAGTAATCACCCTTAACTAGATTCGTACAACCATTTTCATTCAATCACTCATGCATATCAAAACGAAACACACAAATCAGGCATTAAGATTGATATACATTGAATTTCCATATTATTACATACCAAAACATAGTTTGCAACTCAAATTAAATGAAAAACACCAGCTTCCCTTACCTCTAGGAAACGTCTACAGTTCAAGAACTCCCTAACCTTTGCTTCTACCGCAAGGAACCTCTAGAAAAACGTACAAATCATCGATTGATGATTGGACCTTAAAACCTCAATTGAGCCAAGGATTGAAGAAGGAAACTACTTGAGACATGCAAACAGAATTTCCTACTCTTCTTCATCGTCTTTGTCGTCTTCGTTTCAATCACACCTTCTTCTTCAAAATCACATTCTAGGGTTAGGGTTTCCGCATTATGATGTGAAACGCTAGCACGCCTCGTCCACCATCTCTTCCCAAACCCTCCCCTCCACCGCGATCTCTACTCCTACCATGTGAAACTGTTGCAGATCCCCCGTCACCGTGGCCCGCAAGGATGTCAAATCGAGCTTCTCCAACGCAGACCACCATGGCAAGCGCGGTTCTGGGGCTGAGGCTATCAAACAGAAGGCACCGATCACGATCCTCGCTGGCGTGCCCAAGGAGAACATCAAGGACCGCTACCCCGTGGATCGTGAGCTTGGC